>NC_135881.1:145526300-146173664 GCF_964194155.1 Cetorhinus maximus | reverse complement strand
TCAATTCAGAGTGCACCACCTGGAGACACTGGGATGGATTTTAGCTTTGCTGACATATTGGGGGGCTGGGTCGGACAGGGGGAGTCTGGTAACTCACGGGAATACCCAGAAGTAAGTGCAGCATGTCGATCATTTTAACCCAGCCACTGTATTGCAGCAATATTTCCAGGTTTCCTGCATGAGTCAATTCCAACTCCAGTATTAAAAGGGACACTCCAAATATGTAATGTGATGGGTTTAAGGCTGGAAACAGTACATAAGTAATTGATAGAATAGAGTCCAGGCCATCAAAGGTTGCACCTCATTTCCTGGATATGTTGTTCGGAGCTGTAAGAGTCTGCAGGAGAAACTCTTCCCTAATGATCGTAGGAAGAAGTCTGTCAGTGAAACAAAGAAGACATTACAGCAGGTTGCCCGTGAGATCAGAAGCAAGTGTGTGATGCTGCACTCCTGGATTCAATGCCAGAAGTGGTTTAATGACATAAACAGGGCAGAAAAGGTAAGTACAGTGGCACATTCAACTACACCCTGCAATGTGCATCACCCCAATCCCCTCACACTATCTTCTCACACATACCCCAGCACATTACTCCTCACAACAACTTATCTCGCAGGTTCACCCATCCCTCTCTGTCTATACACTTCCCCATATCCCCATCTGTCCATCCATCACTGACACTCACCCTCATCTTTATGCAATGTCATGCCTTTCCCTCATAGTCACTCTCAATAAATGCTCTCCATCCATCCATTCAACACATGGCTTTAATCTCACTCATAGACCCCTTTTCCTCCTTGCAGGAGAAGAGAGCACAAAACAAGAGGGAGAGGTAAGGACCTGGAGGGAGCTCTCTAGCTGTCTGACAATTGACAGCTGTTGAGAAGGAGACTGTGGACATCAGTGGAATCTCAGTGCCCTTGGCTATCAGAAGTTGAAAGATAGGGACCTCCCAGCTATCTGGTGTCAGAGTTAGTTATCAGACAGCCACATGGTATACAACACTCACTCAAGTTAATTTGATGTTAGCAGCAAGTGCAATATGATAATATGGATAAATGATCAGTTGAAATATTCTTATCCTTGATGTTAATTGGATATTAGTTATGTCTAATTATATGCAGGTGGTGGACATTAACTGGTGATTCACTTGAATCCCTATAAATAGATACAGACTGAAACTCTGGTTATGTTTTAGGAAATGTATGCTTGTAATATGAAACTCTGTGAATAAATCTTAAAAAGTATGTAAATATTAGCCCAGTTCTATCCTTCACCCATGGGCTTTCTGGAAAAGAAAACACTTGACAATTCCATTCCATGTCCTTAATCTTCCCCAGGGCCATAAAAGTGTCATGCAGAAAGTGCAGCAGGAAGATTATGATGACTCCTTATAGGAATCACTCACTATGAGAATGCATTGTTTAAGGACTCATGCATATCAAATAATCACACTTTAGTGCGACTGGTAAGGAAGATAATTCATTGGTGTCTCAGACATCACAAGTGAGTAAAAGCAGATGATGCAGACAGCGACAGCAGTGGACAGCCACATCGGAGGGAGCAGGATGCTTCAAGCTCTCCTCAGCTGGTCATAGATGCTGAACCTCTACGACCATCGTTAAAGAGGATACTTATGGAGATGCAGCAAAAAATATGCAATGTAATGCAGGTGCACCAGACACACTGTGCATGCAAGTGAACAGATTGAAGGAGCTGTCTCATGTATGAGTGGTATGATGTCACAGGCCTTTGCAATGATGTCTTTGTCTATGGAAGGAGTGCCCAACTGCATGGAGTATTAAAAAAGACAATCAAACAAGTACATGCGAGGCCACATCAGTAGCTTAGACACTTGGCATGCCGCCTTCAATAAGATGCATGATACCTAGCTTTCATCGTCCAACTGATCTGCAGGAAAGCACTCTCCAGCTCATTGTGGAGGGAAGTGTGGGCAGACCATGAGAGGGATGGCACTGAAAGGGCACATGAAAGTGAGGACTCAGCTCAGAACACTTCTGCTTTTCACCCATTGCCCATGCTTCAGTCGGGATGCCACATGATGCCTCATATCCCAATGGCTGAGTCTGCCCCTGTACAAGTGCAGGTGGAGGAGTCTCTGGTAGGAGCGCTCACAGCCTCCATAACCCAGTGGAGTTTGGCCAAGAGTATTTCAGCAGTCAGAGCAGGGATCTGAGCAGCCTGCCTCTAGCTCTGCTGAAGCTGCAAGGGTTACAATACATAGAAGTGGCAGGAAGTAGTACAGTGACGATTTATAGTTGCACCTGGGTGTTAGATTGATAAGTTGCTGTTTTATTTTTGAGTCACATTAATATTATTCCTTTCCACCATTTCTTTGTGTTGCCCATTTTTGGTTGTTATCTGACAACCGTGTATTTTCACTTGTGATGAATAGTAAGACAAGAATTGGCACTGAGCAATGGCACAGAGACTGCTGCGAAAGGGCTGATTGGCTATTTGCAGGGTTGCTTTGTGTTGGGGGAGCTGGGGAATTGACTTTTGCATGTGGCTGTGAGATGAGTAGAGTTATGGAACTTAAGTGCAGTAATGAGGGCAGCAACCTGTACTACTGCTGGTGCTTTGACCATAGCACATTCCACCGCTACCGCCTGTACCTCTCGGAATGGTCTGAAGTGGCTCTGCACTCTGTGCATTTTGTTCCTCCTGCAGATTCAAACCTCACCAACATGCAATGTTCTACAGGGCACGGCACACCACAACGTTTCTGTTATGTTTTGACCATGGGTCACTTTGCTCACGAACTGATTGCACGCTTATCTGTCAGCAGGCGAGTCAATTACAATATACAGCAGACGCAGAGACCAATATGAAATGAAGCACATACTATTTATTTACACAAGCAACAGAGCATTAACATGATGCGTGCTTCTCCAGCCAGACGCTAGTCTAGGCTAACATTTACATGGTAGCCCTTGCTACATAGCTATTGGGTCTTACAGTCACGTGGTCAATCTGCTCACAATCTCTTAAAGGTGTATTACACCTCAGATTACCACATCCCTCCCCCTTTACCTGAAAGTACATTTTACAATATATTAACCATTTACAGAAATGAACCATTTACAAATTCAGTCTCTCAGGAATCTTTTTCAAACGTGTCAACCGTCGTAGTTCTACGACTTCAGATGGTTTACCTGAGGCCTCCCTCTCAGGAGTTATCTGTCCACTAGGCTCCTCAGTAGGAACCTGAAAATTTGCCTCTTCAACTCTCTCAGGCTCAACGGGTTCTGCAGGTACTTCCAAAGCGAGAGAAGTTCCTTCTACATGTGGTGTGGATTCCAACGGGAATGCTTGGTACACCTTTCCTTGTGGATCTGTTTCCCATTTCCTGAGGTGATCTATATGCCTCCTGATTATCCCGCCTTCAACCGATATATGGTAGGGCTGGGGTCCTGTCACTGCACTGACTTCACCTGATAGCCATTTGGGCCCATCTCCAAAGTTCTTCGCAAAAGCAGCTTCTCCTACAGTGAAGTTTCTTTCATGACTGTGGTAATCGTGTTCATTTTTCCAGGCCTCCTGACTCCTCTCTACCCTCCCCCCTAAATTTGGCCTTATGAGGCTTAACTGTGCCCTGAGACGTCTCTTTATTAATAACTCTGTGGAGCAATACTGGTGGTTGTATGGGGTGTGGTTCTGTAGCTGAACAGGAAGCATGATAACTTCATTGCTACAGAGTCCCCCTCTAGTTTTTTTCATTCCAGCCTTGAAGGTCTGGACTGCTCTCTCAGCCAACACATTGGACGTAGGGTGGTATGGCGAGGTCTTGACATGTGTTATGCTGTTGAGAGTTGTAAATCTTTGGAACTCCCCGCGAGTGAATGCCATTCCATTATCAGACACTATTACCTCTGGTAAGCTGTGTACCGCAAAACTCTGACACAATTTGTCTATGGTGGCAGCAGATGTGGGTGATTGGCCATTCCCAAGGATGCAGCGGAGCAGAAGGAGGCAACTTCTGCACCTGTTCGCACTGCATGCAGCTCTTGATCATGTTTTCGATTTTAATGTCCATCCCTGGCCACCATAATTAGCTACGCACCAACATTTTCATTCTGGGAATGCCAGGGTGAGAGCAATTCAATTCTATCAATAATGGTTGTCTTCCTCTGGGAGGCACAATGACTCTCGCTCCCCACAGTACGATGCCATCCTGGCAGGTAAGCTCGTATCTCCTGTTAAAATAGGGCTTCATTTTGTCCAACTTTGGCTCATTAGACCATCCCTGCAAGACTTGTTCTCTGACGTGAGACAAAACTGGATTGCGGTCTGTCCATTCTCTGATCTGTTTAGCATTCACTGGTGATGAATCCAGAAAACTTAATAACAAGACAATTTCTTGAGGGATGGGGATGTTCACATTGCTGTCCTTCAGGGGTATTCAGCTCAGAGCTTCAGCATTGGCAATCTGGCTTCCTGGCCGGTGGGTAAAAGTATACTCGTAAGCAGCTAGAATCAGCGCCACCTTTGGATGCGTGCCAAGGCAATTGAGGGTGTTGCCTTATCTTCCCCAAACAAGCCTAGTAGTGGCTTGTGATTGGATACTATGGTGAAGTGGCGACCATGGATACATTGGTTGAATTTCTTAATGCCAAACACGATGGATAAGCCTTCTTTTTCTATTTGTGAGTATCTTCATCCTGCCTCACTGAGTGTTCTTGAAACATAGCCAATGGGCCGGTCGGAGCCATCCACCATCCGGTGGGAGAGTACTGCCCCTACTCCGTAAGGGGATGCATCGCAAGTTAAAAACAATTGTTTATTTGGGTCGAAGTGTACCAACAGGGCCGATGAACATAGTAACTGCTTTACTACCGTAAAAGCCTGTTGTTGTGGGGCTTGCCAAGTCCACCTGTGGTTTTACTTGAGTAACCCGTACAATGGAGCCAGTACTGTCGACAAATTTGGGAGAAAAGGGCCATAATAGTTAATCATTCCCAAGAAGGACTTGAGTTCTGTGGCATTTTTCGGGGCTGGTGCCTCACGAATAGCTCTCACCTTGTCTTCTACTGGTTGAAGGCCCTGCGAGTCGACCCTATGACCCAGGTAAATCACTTCTTTTGCTTGGAAGATACATTTTTCCCTTTTCAAGCGTACCCCAGCTTGTGAGAACCACTTCAATACCTCTTCCAGGTTAGCCAATTGTTCTTCATCAGTTACTAAGATATCATCGAGATAAACCATCACATGGGGTAGAGCTTGGAGCAAACTTTCCATAGTCCATTGGAAAATGGCACAAGCTGATGAAACTCTGAAGGGCAGCTTGGTACACTGGTATAACCCCCTATGTGTGTTGATAGCCACAAAATCCCGAGAGGCATTTTCTAGCTTGAGTTGTTAAGCATGGCTCATGTTGAGGTTCATATATGCGCTTCCCACTGCCAGCTTGGAGTATAATTCTTCAATTTTCGGCATAGGGTGTCTATCAAGTCTGGCCACTTTGTTAACGATCAACTTGTAGTCCCCACATATTCACACACTCTGGTCAGGCTTTAGAACTGGAATTATGGATGCTGCCCATTTGAAAAATTATACAGGTTGTAAGACTCCCAACCTTTCCAGCCTGTTCAATTCAATATCCACTTTTTCTCGTAATTCATAGGGGACTGGCCTTACCTTCAAATATCTGGGGGTTGCTCCGGGATCCACATGGATTTTAGTTTGCAGTCCCTGAATCTTTCCAAGCTCTTCCCTGAACACAGAGGCATATTTCTGTAATAATTCTTGTAGATCTTTCATTCTGAGTTGGAAAATCTCAATCCACTCCAATTTTATTTCCTTAAGCCAGTTCTGGCCAAGTAGAGTTGGACTCTCCCCTGCCACCACTATCAGGGCTAAGTTAGTAGACTGGCCTCCATATTGTACTGGAACATTAATTGAAAACTCGTATGTTTTCGCCAGTATATGTCTTTAGTCTGGCATCTGAGTTTTCCCAGTTTTAGTGAGTGGCCTCCTCTGTTCAGATAGATAAATGTGTGTTCTATGACTGTCATGGATGCGCCTGTATCCAGTTCCATTCGAAGGGGTTTTCTGTTGGCTTCTATCGTCACGTAGATTTGCTCTGTTTTACCCATTTTTAAATTGTGTAGGGAATAAATATCTGACTCTGTTTCTTCTGGTTCCTCCATTATATAAATTTCACGACTTCTGCCCTTCTGTTGGCCTTGTTCTTTGGCCTCAATCTGTCTTTACAATATCACATAAATATGTCCATTGTGATGACAGTAGAAGCACTCAGTTCTTTTAAATTGTTGTTCATTTGTAGGCTGTCTGGTTCCAATTCTGCTATTATGAATGTGGTCTTTATCCGTTAAGCCATTGCCTTTTGCTGATCTGTTAATGGCGGCTGCTTCCTGCCTTTCCATGCAGCCTTGCGCTTCCGTGTCATTTCTGGCCCGTGCCTCCCCGCTAACATGAAGAACAACGCCATTTTGTGTTCCCTTGATTTCTTCTGCCAACTCCAGGGCTTTGCTGAAATCCAAATTTGTCTCAGACAGCAACCTTTTTCGAATGGAGTCTTCTTTAATCCCACACACTAATCAGTCTCTTAACATGTCATTAATCGACGTTCCAAACTCACAATACTCTGTCAATCATTTTAAGGCTGCTACATAGCAAGCAATTGTCTCTCCACGGGTTCGACACCTCGAAGTGAATTTAAAATGCTGCATTGTTACTGAGGGTTTCGGTTGGAAATGGCCTTTCATTAAATTCACCAACTCATCAAGGTCCTTGGAATCTGGGGCATTGGGTGCCAAGAATTAGGCCATATGTTTTACTGCCACATGTTGACAAGAGGGTCGCCCGCCTCTTCTCCGCTCCCGATATGTCATTGGCCAAAAAGAAAAACGTGAGGCATTCAAAATAATGTGACCAGTCATCGGTGGTCTGATCAAATTGTTCAACGCGGTCAAACTGTGGCATATTGGAGGGCGATGGCTTCGACGACTACAGTGAGGGTTTACAATTATAATATACTTACAATCGGCCTGCAGACACAGCTACTTCAGTACAGTTGAGTTTTCACAGCTTTCCTTGATGTCGTCGACTGGTGGTGTCGTCAGTTGTTATGTTATGACTATGGGTCGCTTTGCTCACAAATCAGTTGCACGTTTATCTGTCAGCAGGTGAGTCGATTACAATATATGGCAAATGCAAAGACCATATGAAATGAAACACATACTACTTATTTACACAAGCAACAGAGCATTAACATGATATGTGCTTCACCAGCCAGGCCCTACTCTAACACTTACATGGTAGCCTGCGCTACACAGCTATTGGGTCTTACAGTCACGTGATCAATCTGCTCACAGTCTCTTAAAGGTGTATTACACCTCAGATTACAACACTTTCTGCAGGCCCTGGCTGGTGCATACTGAAGGGCAACTCCAGGTCTGCCCAGGCACCTGAAGTGAATCATCAATATGCCAACGGCTTGCTCAATGACTCATCTGGTTGCCATATTACTTTCATTATATCTCTCCTAGGAGTCAGTGATTGGGTTCTTCACAGGTATCATTAGCCACGTTTTGAGAGGGTATCCCTTGCCTCCGAAACAGCCAACAAGTTTAAAGAGATCAGGGAAAGGGGTTGCCGTAGGACAAAAACCAGGTGGCAGAAATCTTGCACACAACTTGCACAAACATCTTTTTGTGGTGTATACCAGCTGCATGTGGATGCAATGGAAGCCCTTCTGGTTGATGATTTCTCCTGGTTGATCAGGGGGTGCCTTAATTGCCACATGTGTGTAGTTGATGATGCCCTGAACCTCTGGTAAGCCAGCCAGAGCTGCTAACCTGAGCGCCCACAAATTCTGACTGGCATCATCGGTGGCAAATTGACATTGTTGTCAACTCTGGCAAACAAGGCATCAATCATCTGTCTTAAACATTTTTGGGCCACCAACCAATCTCTCTCTTCCAAATATAAAATTTGCAAGATTGTTATATCTTGGGACTATCTCTTTAATTTAGGGTAAAATGGATAAATGAAGGGGACTATGTGACCTGTTCTGAATTCTGTCCAACAACAAGCTTGGGTGGCTTGGTTGTTAAAGGTTAAAATATTGGGCCCGTGTTACCTTACTGGGAAGAAGATGGAAAATCTTTATTCACACCTGTAAACAATGACCAGGGCAGCTGTGCTCACATTGGATAGATTGTTAATCTCCAAGTCATAGGAAGTTGTTAGGAATGTCAGGTTTTGTAAACAGTTATACTTTAAACTGTCTATTTAATTCCAAGATAGAATGGTTTAGAAGATAGTTAATCAGCATTTCTATCTGGATGCAAGGCCTATGTGATTCACATTGCCATGGAGATGGGCTTTGAGAGGTGAACAGGCCATAGCAAACCATTGTAATATCGGCTAACAGGATTTTCTTAAGATATCGCTGACCCTGACAGAAACAAGAGAGAGAGAGAGAGAGAGCAGAAAGATAGCAGCAGCCAGTCTCTATTTTTCACCATGCAGAATGCCAGTGGGAGCTTACAGTCGGATTGAAAAAAAAAACAAGTTTCTGAGGATTTAACCAAGGCTGGGACATTTGCCTAGCTTTGGCTAGAGGGAGGGATCTCCAGGATAATCCTCACAGTGAAAGTCAGTTCAGGGATTAGAAGTAACCAGGCCGTAAAAAGGAAAAAGGAAGCAAGCCATCGGAAGCTAAGAATAGCTTTGGGCTGGCCCCTGGAGAATGAAGTTTCCACTTCAGGGACAGAATACCATGGAAGTGGATTTTCTGGGAAAAGCTTTCTGTGGTTTAAGAGTATAAGTTGCCAACTGAATATGTTTAGACAATGTTGCTTTTAGTTTATTTATTACAGTAAAACTTGAGAACCAGTCATGTGATATTTTTCTAACTATTTTTCTAAAAGTTATCAGCCTTTATGGGGACCCTAACATCTCTCCCAGTGCCCTGGAAGGGTCCAGGAACAAAGAGGTTGAGGGTAGTGGTAATTTTGACTACCATTGGTAAAGCATGGCCATTGAGTCCACTTGACAACAGGCCCTGTTCCAGCAGGCTGTAAATATCTCCCACCACCTGATGCGACTCTGTGAGCCTCCTGGGACACTGGTGCTCTGACAAGTCCCGGAAGCTAATGATCTGCCTACAGACCCTGTGTGCGGATATGGCCTCAGATGAGCTGCACCTCTCTGCTGAGTCCCTCTCTCCTGTGCAGCAACAGGTCTGTGAACAGCAGGTTGGTGCTATTCCTCCTGCTGTGATGCCCGGGCTGATCACTCTGTTCATCACCTGAGGTGCAACATAAAACTGCAAACGTGGCACCCATGCTGACCTGAGTGATCAGAGATCCAAACCAGAGATCAGATGTCCAAAGCTCTAAGGTTGTGAAAATAACCTCTCAGCACAAATACTATGAACAAACAAACAGACAAGAAAGCAGCTGTGAGGTTACTGGTATATTTCCCCATAGTGGGCCGAATTTTACAGTAGGGTGAGCAATAAAGTCTGTTGCGAGCTGACATTTAAGGACCTCAATAGGCCTAACGGCTGCTGGGCTGACTGATGCCTTACCTGCCCAGCGTATTATGGTGGACAGCTTCGGGGTAGGTGGAAAGTTAGTAGCCTAGCCACCTGTCCTTTTTTACATACCACCCTGCCTCAACACACCCGGCAAGAAGGCCATAAAATTCCCCCTTAGGTCTTCAGCCCCTTCAATTGTCACTGTGTTCTCGCTCTGCTTTCACTGGTGAGTTCCACAAAGCCTGGAAAACCCTCTGGATGCTCAGTTAAATTGGAAAAGCCATGTTAATTTCACTGTGAATGAGCAATTAATACATTAAAATTGACAACACACCCTTCCTGAGGGGTGTTGCTCACAAGCATCTGAACATGCTGCAGTTAAATGCAGAAATGATTGAGTGGGAGCCAACATCCCAATGCACTATCAGTTTCCCCAGTTTTAACTCCCCCCAACTCACTCCCAAACCCATACAAGTTAGAATTCAGCCCACTGGCATCAAGCCTGATGCAAAAAGCCAAAGTAATTTAATACATCAGTAATCAATGACATTTAGATAGACAAAATATGCTTGTCACATGGTTACACATTGACTGCGGTTCCAAAGAATTTGGCTTGCCTTTGAACGCTTATTGTGCATGTCCTTACTGCAGTGAGACATAAATTCTCATTGAAGCCTAAAAATGATTTCACACAAAATACCATTCTGACAATATCCAGCTGCAGCATGCACTTTCATTTTCTCATAGCTGCAATGGCCCAGAACTCCCTCAGACCTACTCCCACTCTGCTGCTGTAACTTTTGCTGGAAGAGTGGCAAATAGGTTTTCCTTCACATTTACAACAAAGCTATGGGAGTGGAATAGGAGCCAATCTGAAGAAATCCTGGACCATTAACTGCAGTATAATCATTTGGGTCTCATTGGACTTGCTCCTACACTTCCTAACATCTTTATAATTCGCTAATTAAAGGACTAGGCATCATATAACAGATAACGAAAATAAACCAGAATTGGAGGAGATTCTAATTGCTTTTAAGGAAAGGGATGTTAGAAATCCCACGAATTGAGATGATTAAAGCAGTGAAGCAGGATAAAACCAAAGGTCATCTCCAAGCTGAGAATTACTACTATCTTTCTCAAGTTCCTTCATTGCCTACCCATTTACTTAGAAAAGCAAGTTTCTAAGGGGAGATGCAGCCACCTTTGTCAAATATCAAAATATCATCCTATTCTTTTCATAGCTGTTCCACAAAAACCAGCCAAAGCTCAAGAATAGAAAAGGCAACACCTAACAACATCCAGTACTGCTCATTTCACCTGACACAACCAACATCAAGGGATTTAATTATTGAGCTGAGGAAAATGGACCAGCTAAAGCACTCATCAGGAGTGAGAACTAAAAAAAGTGGAGCTGTGAGTGGAGGAGCAATAGTCTCCTGGCCAGAGAGCCAACTCACATCATTTCTCAATTGCAGAGCTTGAGATCCTGACTTTATGGTGCCTGCTGATGAAGGATAGTTGTTATCTGAATAGCAGCATCTTAGAAAATCATCTGAAGTTGTCCAAATTAACTTGCAAGGTCCATTAGCCGCATCTGTGCAATGTTGCACAAAGACCTATTGTCACTGTAGTCCACCTTGGAGGGTGTTGTAATTCAATGAGCATTTGCAGGAAAGTTCCTAACCCTAAAGACTTTGTGCACACTGGGAGCTGGAGGCCTTGGGCTCCATTCTAATGATGGCTCTCTTTTACAACTTGAATATAACGACACATTGAATGGATAGAGCCACTTCACAGGACTTCACTTGCTACCCAGGGATTTTCTCCCATAAAGATCATTGGCATGGTGAAGAGGTGCTCAGCAGCAGGTGCAGTTTGGCTGGTTAACTGCCTTAATATACGCTTACTTCTTCTACTGGGATGATCCAGAATGAGCAGCAGAGCACACCCTGTACAGTGTCACTGAGGTTAGGCACCAGGATAAAAACACACTGAGTTTTGATTTTCTGGTAACAAGTGCTTATCTCAATGAGTAAAGCGTGTTTTTGGGGTGTTCTACTGTTTTTATGATATTCCAACAACTGTGAAAAGTTTGGGTTAAAGCTTCTTTAGCTGAATGCACAAAGCATCTGCAATAAGATAGATGAACCAGTGGCACAAATAGAGGTAATTGATTTAGATCTGAGGCCCATTGCAGAAAGATGGTTGCAAGGTGGTCAAGGTTGGGAAAGAAATGTTCCAGGGTAGACAGTATTTCGGAAAGGCATACAGGGTGACAAAGGAGGAGTGGTAGCCCTGATAGTAAAGGATGACATAAGGACATTAGTGAGAAAAGATCTGGCCTCAGAAGATCATGAAATAGAATCAGTATGGATGGAAAATAGGGAGAGCAAGGATCAGAAAAGACTGGTGGAGTAGTTTATAGGCCCCCAACAGTAGTTATACTATTGGACAGATCATGAAAACATAAATTATTAGAGCTTGTAACAAAGTCAATGTAATAATTGTGGGGACATTAATCTTCATATATACTGGAACAATCAAATGGGCACAAGTGGTCTAGAAGATGAATTAGTAGAAGATTTCCATGACAGTTTCCTGGAGCAATACATTGTGGAACTGACTAGGGGTAAAGCTATCTTATATCTGGTGTTGTGTAATACAGCTGGGTTAATTGGTAAAGTCATAGTAAAAGATCCACTGGGAAATAGTGATCATAATACCATTGAATTCCATGCTAAGTTTGAAAGTGACATACTTCAATCACAAACAAGGGTCTTAAACTTAAACAAAGCCAATTAAATAAGTATAAGGGCAGAACTGGCTAAGGTTGATTGGGTAATGAGACAAAAAGGTATGGAGGTTAATGAACAGTGGGAGATTTTTAAAAAGAAACAATTCAAGACCTTCAACAAAAATACATTCCATTCAAAAACAAAAACTCAGCAAGAAAGACCAATCCATGGCCCACTTAGAAAGTTAAGGAGAGTATTAGTTGAAAGAAGAGGCTTAAAATCTTGCAAAAAAAAGCAGTAGCAAGTCTGAGGATTGGGAGTATTTTAGAAACTAGCAAAGAGCAACAAAAAGTTGATAAAAAAGGGAAAAAATAGAATATGAGAGTAAACTAGCTAGATTGTAAAAGCAGATGGTAAGATCTTTTAAAAGTATATAAAAAGGAAAAGAGTAGCTGAAGTAAACATTGGTTCCTTAGAAGTAGAGCGAAGAGAAATCATCATGGGGAATGAGGAAGTGGCAGAGGAATTGAACAGATATTTTGTGCCTTCACAGTGGAAGACATGAGTTTCACGCAAGAAAAAGACAGTAACCTATGGGCTAAAAAGGGTGAGGAAGTTAAGGAAATTAATATCAGTGAAAAAAAAGAAACCTATGGGACTAAAGTCTGACAAATCCCCGGGACCTGATGGCCTACACCCTAGGGTTCTAAAAGAGATAGCTGCAGCGATAGCGGGTGCGCTAGCTATGACTTTCCAAAATTCCTTAGATTCGGGAATGATCCCATCGGATTGGAAGTAGACAAATGTTACTGCTTTTCAAGAAAGGAAGAAGAGAGAAAACAGTGAACTACAGGCCAGTTAGCCTTAAGATCAGTCATTGGAAAAATGCTGAAATTTATTATTAAGGAAGTCTTAGCAATGCACTGAGGAAAACATTGTATGATTATGACCTGTTGAGCCTGCTCTGCTATTCAATACAAAAGGTTAATAGGCAAGATAAGGGCTCATGGAGTTGGGGGTAATATACATGGATACAGGACTGGTTATTGGACAGGAAGCAGAGAGTGAGCATAAACGGGGCATTTTCAAGTTGGCAGGCTGTGATTAGTGGAGTACCACAAAGATCAGTACTGGGGCCTCAGCTAATTACAAATGAAGAGACAGAGAATAATGTATCTGAGTTTGCTGATAATACCAAGTTATATGGAAAGGTAAACAGTGGTTGGACACTGTAGGAGACGAGATGGCATATGGGTTATAATGTAGGGAAGTGTGAAGTTATTCACTTTGCTAATATGAATAGAAAAGCAGAATATTTTTTAGAAGGTGAGAAACTTAAAAGTGTTGATGTTCAAAGAGACTCGGGTGTGCTTGCACAAGGAATGCAGCAAGTTAGCATGGAGGCACAGTAAGCAATTAGGAAGGCAAATGGCGTGTTGAATGCATTTAAAGCTAGGATAGATAGATTTTTGTCTCTCAGGGAATCAAATGAAATTGGGATCAGGCAGGAAAATGGAGTTGAAACCCAAGATCAGCCATGATTGTATTGAATAGCAGAGCAGGCTCAACAGGTCATGTGGTCTACTCCTGCTCCTATTTCTTGCATTCTTGGGTTAATGTGTTTGAGTGATGTGCCTGCTACGCCTGAAAGCTGGAGGTATATAAAGGCAGTGAGAGGTGGGTGTGAGGCTGACAGCATTATTAGATGTACGAGAGTATGGTATACTGTAAGAGCTGAACCCTGAGTGTGCTGCTGAGTGAGTAATGTGGATGAGGTGCATTGAACATTGGGAGAGGCTGCGTGGTGACTGAAAGATATGGGGCAGGATTTCCCCCCATCAGGGGAGAAGTTGAAGGGCGGGCATGCACAGGCACGCTTCCGATCGGTGCCCCCATGGTGCGGCGCCATTTTGCGTGGGCGGGCCAATTTAAGGTCCACCCAGCATGACATCCGCACAGAAGTGCTCTGCGCTCCCTGTGCCGGATGGGGGCTTAACATATGAGGAACGTTTGAGGACTCTGGGTCTATACTCGATGGAGTTTAGAAGGATGAGGGGGGATCTGATTGAAACTTACAGAATACTGAAAGGCCTGGATAGAGTGGACATGGGGAAGATGTTTCCATTAGTAGGAGAGACTAGGACCCGAGGGCACAACCTAAGAGTAAAGGGAAGACCTTTTAGAACAGAGATGAGGAGAAACTTCTTTAGCCAGAGAGTGGTGAATCTATGGAATTCATTGCCACAGAAGGCTGTGGAGGCCAGGTCATTGAGTGTATTTAAGACCGAGATAGATAGATTCTTGATTGGTAAGGGGATCAAAGGTTACGGGGAGAAGGCTGGAGAATGGGGTTGAGAAAATTATCAGCCATGATTGAATGGCAGAGCAGACTCGATGGGCCGAATGGCCTAATTTCTGCTCCTATGCCTTATGGTCTTATGGTTCCTGCCGGGGCTCCTGGCCTGCCCGCCAACCTTAAGGTTGGATGGGCAGGTCCACTAATCAGTTTAATGACTCTGTCAATGGCCTCAATTGGCCATTGACAGGTTGGTGGGCACACAGCTGATTTTGCTGCGCCCCTGCCTACTGGAAAATTTAAATGGGGCGGGGTGACATTGGGAGTTCCGCCCGACATCACCGCACGTCATTTTATGCATCAGCAAGCAGGCCCCGGCCCCCGCTCACCGACGGGAATATCCTGCCCATGATGTTCTGATGCATTCACTTACCTTGACGAACTGAGAGAGGTTACTAAACTTTTTATGGCACTTCTGCCAGGTTTGTGAAGACTCACTTTGTGCATTAATAACCTTTGCCACCTGTTTCCATTCTCTGCAAGGGCTTATTCTTGACCACTTCCTGCCCCTCACCAGAAACATCACCTCTTTCTGGATTTAAGCCCTTGGCACAGTGCATCTAGGGCGACAGTGCTAAATTGGGGAGCACTGACCACCCCCCCACCCCACCCTCCGCCAAACCACTTCCTCTGATGTGCCATAGCTTTGTTCCTAAATGGCAAATTAAACAATTATCCAGTAACATGCAGTGCATTGCTGCAACACCCCCTGGATAGGGAATGCATTGTTAAAAAGGGAAGGCTGCCTGGAGAATATGGTTTCTTCACAATATAGTTCAGCCCCCTAAAGTGTGCAGAGGACACCTGCACTGAAACAGAGTTCACATCTGTGTGGGAGCCCTTCGTGGTCACACAACAATCATGGAAATGAGCTGGGTAAATGAATGTTTGCAAATCACGGCCTCAACACTCAAAAGCCGTGGTGATGAATTTCACTCCCTCACTGTCAACTACCCACAAGCCCCAGCCTGGTTTATTGCCAAGGTATCCTCCCTTTTCTCTTCATTCAACTTACATATGGAAAAACTCTTCAACTCAGCGGTTGCAAAATCTACCTTCCTCTTTCTCTCTCCCCGGCAGACCTCCATTAATCTTTTCTTGATTATAAACTTTCCTATCTATATCCACGGCAACCTCCTCGGCTTTGCCAACTTTCATGGCTTTTCTAGTCTCATGGTCTGACTCACTTATAAAGCCACGAACAGCAACATAGGCTGGAGAACTTTGACATTGACTTCTCTTCAGCTTGGTTTCGGGAAAATCTAAGTTTAGAATATCTAAATTAAACAAGCTAAGTTCACATGTTCCTACTGCCCTCCTATGCCAGAAAATTCTTGAAATAAGACACAGGAGAAGAAGGATGAAAATATCATTACACTTTATTAGATAATTAATCTTAGATTTTTTTTTTAATCAGGTCTTTGGCATTTAATCTAGTATAGCTGTCACAGTCAACCTTCCTCAACAGACAAATATCACTCAGGCATAATACAAGACAGATTTTCCCTCTCATCAGCTCACAGGGGAAAAGAAAATTTCTGTTCAAGCCACTGAACTGAAGATTCAAACCCTCACTATCAAGAAAAGAGTACAGGCTTATATGTCTGCCCTACTTAAGGACCACAGCAGTTAATTTTTCCAATTCAGCTCCTATAATGAATAAAGTTTTGAACATCGCTCTGTTTCAGACTTCTAAAAATCTTCAATTATAGATGGGCATAAGAGAGTTACATAAAGTCTACACTATTTCAAGTATCATCTAAACTATAGAGCTCTGCACATGCACTGCAATATTTATAATGGCAATTCTGATAATCCACAGAAACTAAAAATATTTGTCCCCTCCCATTTTTGTTCTTTCTCCTGAAGGCACTTACTGAGGTTCTATAGGTCCCCATCTCCCTCATTTCCCCCTCCCTCATTTCCCCCTTCCTCATTTCCCCTCCCCTCCCTCATTCCCCCTCCCCTCCCTCATTTCCCTCTCTCCCCATTTCCCCCTCCCTCAATTATCCCTCATTTCCCTCCCTCATTTCCCATTTCCCTCATTACCCCCCTCCTCCCTCATTTCCCCCTACACCCCTCATTTCTCCTCTCCCACATTTCCCCCCTCCTCCCTCCTTTCTCCCACCTCCCTCATTCCCCCTCCCTCATTCCCCCTGCCTCATTTCCCCTCCCTCATTTCCCCCTCCTCCCTCATTTCCCCCACCTCCCTATTTTGCTGAAGAAGCCACCCTTCAGTGAATGACTCTAGATCCTAGGAGGTCTTAAATTTCTCTGGGCAGTGTCCAGATTCCTCCCAGTAACTTGGCTGGCAGATCATTGTAAGGTCTTGATGCCTTTCATGACATCAGGACATCCCAAGTCACTTTTCAGTCAATTAATCTCTTTAGAAGCAGATTCACTGTAGTAATGTAAAAACATGCAGCAGCCAATTTGTGCACAGCAAGCTCCCACAAGCAGCAATGAAATAAATGGCCAAATAATCTGTTCTTTAGGTGCTGTTTGGGTCATAAATATTGCCCAAGATACCACAAGAACTTCCCTGCTCTGCTTTGAATAGTGCCATTGGATCCACATGAGAGAGTAGGCAGGACCTTAGTTTAACGTCTCATCTGAATGACAGCACCTCCGGCAATGAGTCATCAGCTCTGGACTGAAGTATCAACCTAGGTTAGATTATGTGCTTTTGTCTTTGAAGTGGTAGTCTTTCTGATTCAAGGATGATACCACTGAGCCACGGCTAACATATGAATGACATAAACGACCACTTATAGCCATTTACGCATTTCTTGGAATCTCCGGCCATGATCACAATAAGAAATCAGGAGAACCACTGAGAAAATTCAGGCCTGATGTTCACTTTTGGGGAATCACAGCTAAACTTGGTGATGTTCCCACATGACATCCACATATCCACATATGTGAGTGTTTTTCAGCAATGATCGCTGATAGTTAATTAAAATGATTCCAGAGGATTTCTTCTTCACTCTCGGTCCTGGGGTGCTTTGACAAGATAAAAATCTTTAAAATGTTTTTATCAATACATTTGATATTAACACTGGAGACCTTTGCATGACTATATACAAGCACTATGGATTTAATGCAGTCCTCAATGGCAAAGGTGCCTCAAAATTCAGTAAAAGCCCACAGTTAGAAATCTAGTAAAAACAGGAAACACCATAAATACACTCTAAATGTTGCATCACAATTTGGAAAGAGATAAGACGTTACTGTTTTGGGCGCAGACTGTTTGTCAGAATATATAAATGAACTACAAGTACAGAAGAAATTAATTTGAATTTTCAGGCCCTAGATTTATATAACTTTAAAAATTAAACTTATGAATGGTTTTAATTGGGTATGGTTGTCTTTTTCTGCTACAGACACTAGCACCCTACAGTACTGAAGGATGGACAGGTCCTGACATCATCTGTGTTATATTTTCATCATGCAGCTATAGAATGCTTAAAGCCAATCGCTTTGAAGAAGTTGCCATGGTTACAGCTAGTATGGGCTTAAAAGTCAGTTCTGATGAATGGTCCCACCCGCAATGTTAACCTATCTGTCTCTTCCAAATGCTACTGTGATTGGAAAAAAAAACTGAAGATTCTCAAATCTGAAATAAAAACAGAAAATGCTGGAAATGCACGGCAGCTCTGTCAGGATCTTTACAGGGAAGGGTAACTTATTGTTTTGGATGTACAAGGGTCTACTGTACAGCTAAAATTATATCCTGTCTTTTACTTTTCCCTTCGCTGAGAAGCCTGATGTATACAGTATTTCCAATAATTCTGTTTATGTTTGTTTCAGATCTTGGGTAGCCTGTTTTGCAGGTTGTGCTTATTTAGTTAGGGTGTTTGTCTAAGCAAAATCTTACATATACTGCATAGAGGTGGCTTAGTAATTAAAGAGGAGATATTTGATCAGCAGGAATAGTTCTGCCGGTGATAAATGGCAAGGACCAGGAAAATGGGACTTGCTGACTTCTCTAGGGCTTCAATTATAACACACCTTGCCCTATTTTCAGTTTTATATTTCCTGCCAACATTCTCTGAAGTTTGCCCATTGACAGAGAATCTTAAAGGAAATCACATGTAGGGAAAGGAGTCTTAAAGGTATAGTTATTTCTTTAAAAATAAGGGGGCTGCTTTCAAAGCATCTCTGCCAGATGTTTTCATTCTTAACGGTAAAGCAAAGAAAAAGTATTGTACATTTCACATTCTCTGTAAGTCACAAGCACTTTAGAGCCAATGAATTATTTATAGTCACTGCTGTTATGCAATCAATCATGACAACTACTTTACATACAGCAAGGCCCCACAAACAACAAAGAGATAAGTTGCCAGTTGAATTGTTTTAAGAGGATATTGGATACATACTTTAAAAAGGACAAATTTGCAGGGTTATGGAGAATGAACAGGGAACATGACTGATCTTTCAAGAGTGAATACAAGTTCAATGGACCAAATGACTTCCTTTTGTGCTCCATGTTTCTACTGGTGTTTGTTGATGGATAATCGTTGGTGATGACACCACAACTCCCCATGCTCTGACATCGGAACATAGAATCCCTTTATCATTTTCAGCACCTCAGTTAGGTCATCTGCCAGCTTTCTAGAATCAAGAGAATATGAGGCATGTTTATACAAGCTGCCTTTGCAATTTAATCCATTCGTCTTCAAATAGTGCCATGGGAATGCTTACATTTACCTAAGTAGGGGTTGGGGACTCAGTTTGTTACTTCCTTCTAAAATGGCATGTCTGACAATGTAAAACTTCCTTATTACTGCACTGAGGTATCACTGAGATATAAATTTTGTACTCAAGTATATAGTGTGCCTTAAGCGTACTCACACACTTCTGATTTAGAGATAGGAGCATTATCATTTAGTCAAGCTGACATCAATTCATTGAATTGGCAACCTTGTGATTTGCCACTGTAATAAATGTACATCATGCAATCATTTTCCGGATTTGAGCATTCTAAGCTCCATGGTATAATTTGTCGACTATAATATTATTCTTACCGCAAAATGCTATTGGTTAATTCATGACCACAGATTGACAGAAAGAAAACAAAATTTGTAGGCCTTTAGATCAATGCAGCTGTGCTTGTAAATGCCACCTGCATTCCTGCAAGCTCTGAGAGGGCATGTATACATAATTCAGCCTATACTGGAATATACAGGCAGGAACAGCTGTGTGCATGAAATAAGGTGGAGGTCCACCCAGGGAATACCCATTCCATAAATTCTATCCTATCAGTAAAAAATGTATCAATAAAAAGCAATATCAGAGACTATAAGGAAATATGCATATAGAGATACCAGAGCATGTATGTGCACCAGTGTGATTGACACTGCATGTAGAAAGAAACCCATCCTTTACAAGTTTGCTGTTTGCTGAATTTTTCACTGAGATGGTGAGCCTAACATTGCAAAAATTTGATTATCACATCACATTCATGTGCAAAAACATGCATTTGACATGTTTCAGAATGTAAAATGTGCCTTAAATTAGCTACACCTTCAAAACAGGAGAAGAGTAATTAACAACAAGCATGTTATTCACTGAGGTGTAATGGCTCAGGTGAAATGCTGGGTACCTAATGAGAGTGAAGTGGGTGTGTGTTACCAAAGTCTGGTTCAGGAGCTGTAAACAACTTCAAAACAAATCCATCAAACTAGATGTTGCAGTAGTTCCTTTACATTGCCCCTTGTATTATGAGTCATTGGATCATCATACCTACAGCTGGTCCTTCTGGTGCATCTGCTTGTAATTAATGGACCCAATGAAGAATCCACAGTCTTGGTCCATTGGTTATTATGAACTATGATCTCCTTAGAGTCAGTTGTTGCTACAAGCATTATATGGTTTTGTGATTTTCCCACTTACTCTTCAACTCACACTAGCATTTGCCTTGAAATGAGAGATATTCAGTGCACAATCCCAAAAGTGTTGATGTTATATTTCAGGGTGTTTTGTACCACTTCTTCTACCTACAATGTGAGTCTTTAGTTCAAAGTAAAGCATTTATTTTGGAAGCCGTGGGCCAGATTTTCATACCTCTGCCCATGTCATAACTGAGGTGGAAAGGCTTTAAAAATGGTAGGCAGGACACAATTCTAGGATTCCCATTCCAATCCTGTTTCCAGCAATTTTTGCGGGAGTGGGATAAGGGCACGGATAGCAAATCCACAAGCAGCACTCCCAACCTTGCTGGCTCCATAGGAAAGATGAGAGTTTCAGCTCCCCCACAGTTTTGATAGAGTCAGGCTTTTGCAGGAGATGTAGTTCAGAGCTCATCAGGGTAGTCATGAATGAGAGGGGGACCCTAGTCTGGAGTTGGGAAACTTTTAATTGGTAAGTTTAAAAGGTGGTTAGATGTTGTATAATAATATTTTTAAAGCATTTAAGTATGTTTATAATGCTATAGTAACACTGGCAAGTTTTTGAAATGCTCAGAAATAAAAAAAAATCAGCCATTTAAAAAACTTTGTTCTTTTTACATTCTTATAAAACTGTCAGTCAGTGAAAATCCAGTTGAAGAAACTTTTAATCTTCTTAGCACCTCTTAATTTTGTCCAAATAAACAAACAGGCACTGTTTGAAAAACCACTTGAAAGAAAGATAAATATATTACAATCTCATAAAACTGTCAACCAAAGCAAGCCTGCAGTTGTCCCCAAGTCCCACAGGGTTGAATCCATTAGTTGTTCTTGGAGTTCAGCCAAGCATTCATAATTAGGCCATCTATTAACCCTTGGGGGCATAGAGAAGACATGGAGGTGGGTGGTGGAGTGAGGGTTTGATGGCCTAATAATCATGGGCCAGTGTCCCAGTAAACAGAGGCGAGCCTTCAAACTGTCAGCTACGCTATCTGCCCTATTCGGTTGTGCCTGGTGCCTGCCTCAGGAGGTAGTGGCCCTAACTCCAGTGCTTGCCCACCTCCTTGGGGTGAAAACATGATGTGCGGACACTGTAAGGGTCAAAGTGGGATTGCAGCGTCCCAATTCCCACCTTGAAGATGAAAACCCTGCCCCCAGTGTCTGGTAAGAGTGATGTGGCCAATCAATAAAGCTTTATTATTTTAAGCATCATGTAAATATTTGCTTCATATTTGAACTGGCTCGTGACAAGACTTCAACATTGCTGATTTTGTTTTGCCAAATGATACCCAGTTATGAATCATTGGTGATGCATTCAGAAATGATTGAGTTGTACAGCTGTATATTACAGCTGTACCAAGGTATTACTCTATTAAATATGAGGAATGCAGATTGTGCGAGTATGAGGAGAAGGGGCTTGAGTGAAATGTGGTGCAGTGATTGTAGGAGGGTGAGGGGAATGTTGGAAGGGACTAATCTGAGTGGTCAGGCTGCAGGTGATGGAAAGGTGAACACAGAGTAACAGCTGAGAATTAGGATTCGTAATTTGATGACTCTGGCGATATCATTAAAGTTTTTCCTGCATTGCTGGGAGTGGAGCTCATGGCATTAATCTCTTCCAGTAACCTAGACTGGCATTGGAGGTCTTGCCAGTGGAACCTGTAACCTTTCCCCCACCAGGGTACTTAATTTTCCTTGTTCTAATTTGCAACAATATTATTCAATGTAACGTCTCTTTAAGAGGGACAGACTGCCTTTAGGAAGAGAAATCTGGCTACAAAATGTGCTCTCAACACATTGTTATTCTGTCAGAATGGCAGACACTTGGCTTTATGCGTAATCATGGTAATCGGGTCACAAGACCAAATTTACATCCTATCCAAAAGAACCAGCATGCAGAAGTGTTGAATCATGACCTCGACAACCAAATAATAGGGCAAGTCAATTTTCATCCTGATGGGTATAATAAACATAGATTTTCAGAGGATATTTAACCAAGTTCAACATGCTGTGGTACTTAGTAAACAATAACATGCTCGCCATCAGGGGCCACTCAACTCCAGCTCATTACAGCCTTGGTCCAAAAATGGTCAAAAAAGCAAAATTCCAGAGGTGAGGTGAGAGTGACTACCCTTGATATCAAGGCAGCATTTGATCTGCTGTGAAATTAAGGAGTCTAAGCAAACCTGAGGTCAAATGGAATCAGCAGGAAAACTCTTCACTGGTTAGAACCATACTTAGCACAAAGGAAGGTGATTGTGGTTGTTGGAGGCCAATCATCTCAGCTCTAGGACATGGCTGCATGAGTTTCTCGATGCACTAGCCTAGAGTCGACCATCTTCAGCTGCTACATCAATGACCTTCCTTCCATCATAAGGTCAGAGTGGGGATGTTTGATGATGATTGCTGTGTTTAGTACAATTCACAACTCTTCATATTCTGAAGCCATCTGTGCCTGCATGCAACAAGACCAGGAAAACATTCAGGCTCGGGCTGATAGGTGGCAAGTAACATTTGCACCACATGAATGTCAGACAATGACCATCTCCAACAAAAGGGAATCTAACTAACCCCCCTTGATATTCGATGGCATTACCATCACTGAATCCCCCACTATCAACATCCTGGGGGTTACCATTGACCAGAAACTGAATTTGACCAGACATACAAATACTTTGACTACACAAACAGGTCAGAGGCTGGGAATTCTGCGATGAATAACTTAGCTCCTGATTCCCCAAAGCCTGTCCACCATCTACAAAGCACGAGCCTGGAGTGTGATGGAATACTTTCCACTTGCTTGGATGTGTGCAGCTCAAACACCACTTGAGAAGCTCCATATCATACAGGACAAAACAGCCTGCTTGATTGGTACCCCACTCACCACTGTAAGCATTCACTTTCTCCACCACCACTATATAGTGGCAGCAGTGTGTACCATTGCACCATCTACAAGATGCACTGCATCAACTCACCAAGACTTCTTCTACAGCACCTTTCAAATTTGAAAGCTCTATCACCTAGAATTGCAAGGGCTGCAGGTGCATGCGAACACCACCACCCACAAGTTCCCCTCCAAGCCGCACACCATCCTGACTTGGAAATATATCAACATTCCTTCACTGTTGCTGGGTCAAAATCAAGAAATTGCCTCCCTATCAACAATGTGTGCATGCCTACACCACATGGATTGCAAAGGCTCACAAAGGCAGCTTGCCACTGTATTGTTGAGGACTATTAGGGATGGAATGAACAAATGAAAAAAATTCAAGCCTTCTATGTTACTGTGCAGCAATAAACTAGTGTAAGTGAAAGGTGCTGTGCAATACTGTCTGACTTGCACCTGCCCAGACTATGTTGTCTACAGATCATGTTATCTGATTACATGTAAAATTTGGGTGCCACTTAAATATTGCCATTTTCGTTTATGGGTACTCACATGTAGCTTTGTGTGACACATGCCTATGTCTGTGTGTGAGCAGCTAATCATAGAAATCCAGAACTCAGTGTGTATGGCCTGTTTAAGTCACTTGCAAGTACGTTGAATCTGCTACCAATATGAGTTTACCAGTCAGAAGGTTTCAGGAAGGAGCAATCAATGCTAGGTCAGCACGCCATAATACACTGATCAATGGAGCATTGTTCTACGGTGTAGCCAGCACAACATTATTGATGAGCCACTTATTTTTGTTGTGGCTAGGCCAGTATTTATCACCTATCTCTAATTGCCCTTGAAAAGGTAGTGGTAAACTGCCTTCTTGGACTGCTGCAGTCCATGTGGTATAGGTACACTCATAGTGCCGTTAGGAAGGAAGTTACAGGATTTTGACCCATTGACAGTGAAGGAATGGACAATATAGTTCCAAGTCAGGATGGTGTGCACCTAAATAAGTAATAAAAACAGAAAGCTCTGGGAATACTCAGCAGGACTGGCAACATCTATAGAGAAAGAAAGAGTTAACGTTTCAAGTCGAATGTAACTCTTCTTCAAATCTGCAGGAGCGTTGAAATGTGGTGGATTTTATGCCGTTGAAAAGGAATGGGCGGAGGAAAAACAAAAGGGAAGGTCTGGAATAGGATAGAAGGTGAGAGATTAAATGACAAAGATATCATGGAACAAAGGCAAAGGGTGTGGTAATGGTTGTTGGAAAAAGACACAGCATTTGTCGAAAGTGAGTGTTGAATACAGGACAATGAACAGCTCTGCCCAAAAGCAAAAACATGAAAAACAAGATCCAGACTGGCACAAAGCAAAAAGACAGAATCAAAATTGAGGATGGAGTTCAGGGTCTGAAATTGTTGAATACAATGTTGAGTCCAGGAGGCTGTAAAGTGCCTATTCCAAAGATGAGGTGCTGACCCCAGAGCTTGCATTGAACTTCACTGGAATACTGTCGCAGGCCAAAGACAGAAAGGTGGCAAAATAAAATGGCAAGCAACTGGGGGCATGGGGGAGGTGTTCCGCAAAGCGGTGACTAAATCTGCATTTGGTCTCTCCAACGTAGAGGAGACTTCATTGTGAGAAGTGAATACAGTAGACTCAATTGAAAGGAGTGCAATAAATCGCTGCTTCACCTGGAAGGACTGTTTGGGTCTTGGACAGTGATGAGGGAGGAGATAAAAAGGGCAGGTGTTACACCTCCTGTGATCACAGGGGAAGGTGTCATAGGAAGGGAAAGAGATGTTGGGGGTGATTGAGATGTGGACCAGGGTGCCACAGAGGGAGCGGCCCCTTCAGGAAGCTGACGGGGGGTGACGGGGGGAAATGTGTTTGGTATGGCATCATGCAGAAGGTGAAGGAAATGGGAGAAGATGATCCTCTGAATGTGGAGGCTGGTGGAAAGTGAGGATTTGCAGTTCTGGAAGAGAGGGGGAGGGGTGAGGGCAGAAGTGCGGAAAATGAGTGGGACACGGTTGAGGGTTCTGTTAACAACAGTAGGGGGGAATTCTCAGTTGCGGAAAAGGAAGACATATCAAAAGCAATGTTATAGAAGGTTGCATCATCAGAACAGGTGCGATGGAGACAAAGGGTGGAATTTTCCGGCCTCTTTGGCATCGGCATCACAGCGGGCGGCAGGGGGACAATAGGGTAAGAAGGCCAAAAATCTGCTTCATGCCGGTGTGAAAGCAGAGTGGGATCATCCAATGATGTTCGCCATGGCAGAAACACCAATCCCACTGGAGGCTGGTGTGAACCCCATTTGCATCCCGGTAATGGGGTGCAAGATAAAGCCCGACCAGAATCGTTGCCCCATCCCCGATTTACCGTTATGGTGGCAGGAAAACGCCGGCCCAGAATATGTCCGGACAAGTGTGACATGCAGAAGTCGGGACTTACCGTTAGAGCCTTGCTCAGGTCGCAGACATCTGAGGAGCAGAAGATGCTGGAGCCCTACACCCACCGGACCCTGGAGGAACACATGCATCACATGTTGTGTGGGTTCTCATACACATGGCTCTGCCGCGAAGCAGCTCTCGGAAGGTGGAAGGTCTCTGTTGATGCTTCAGGCCATCACGGTCTTGGCCATTGGCTGCTACAGATGATCGGCGAAGCTGGGGAGAGGAAGGTCTAGCTGTGAATGAGAGAGGAAGGTGTACCGGGGAGAGTGGAGGGGGAGTGCAGGGTGGGTGAAAGGAACGTCTAGGTGTGACAGGAGGGGGAGGTGTACCATGGGGAGTGTGGTTGGGAGGGGACAGCATGTTCGCCTGGACAATCTGGAATGACAAGGGTTCGGATTGGTAGGTGACAGTGAGGAGGTGGAAGGTGATGCCAGGTAGTCGACAGTGACGGGGGAAACGGCATGGGTGACTGGAGGAGGGGAAAGGACAGGGGAGCTGATGAGAAACTTACTGACAACGATGGCTGTCGAAATCAAAAGTGAGCGGAGCCTCGTCTTGGACAGGCACAGCTGCTGCATGGGAGTGTGATCAGTGGGTGGGCGGAGATGCAGGTCAGCTCAGATGGACAACTGAAAGTGAGCCTCAGCAGGCAGCATTGAAAACGCTCGGGACAGTAAGATGAGTGTGATGGATGCAGGCTCTGCATGCATGGGAGAGGGTTGCATGAGGCTCCGAAAGGCCCTGCCACACACACTTCTCCCTCCAGAATCACTCATGATCCAGCTCTGTGCAGCTGAACTGCTAGTGGGGGGGATGCAGTTGGAGGACCCAAGGAGCCTGTAAATGAAGCTGAAAAACAACATTACACATTGTTCAGTGAAAGTGAATATATTTTCAGATTATAAAGTGACAAAATATGTTCAGCCATGCAACAACTTGTGATCAGAATTTCTTAACTTTTCTAGGCCTACCACTTCCAGGTGCTGCCCTGACATCTGCAGCAGGGGTGGAGATAGCCTGTGCAATGGTTGGCTCTGTTGCTTCTGGTGACTTCAGCATGCATCCTCTCGAGAGCCAAGGCCTTGAGGGCCCCGGCTTGCTTTGGCTGTCCTCCTGTGGGCCAGTTGTTCTCTCTGCAATGGCAGAGGATGAGGTTGAGGGGGTCACAGGTGAAGGGGACTCGGATGGAGTGAACAGCCTCTGAGATTTCTGAGTGGATTATCCAGAGGTGTCCAGCTGCCGCTGCTCCTTCCTCCAGGTGCCTGAAGGCCCTGGCCTGACTCCTTGAGGGGAAGGAGCACCTGGAGGGGCATTGAGGTTCCCCGTTTCTCTCTTGCATT
Organism: Cetorhinus maximus; assembly: GCF_964194155.1. Lineage (NCBI taxonomy): Eukaryota > Metazoa > Chordata > Chondrichthyes > Lamniformes > Cetorhinidae > Cetorhinus > Cetorhinus maximus. The sequence goes on along the minus strand of NC_135881.1, from coordinate 146,146,478 downwards.
GCCTCTGCAGGAATTCACCCATGGCTAACGTGATGGAGTGCAGGTCTGCGCCCATCTCCGCATTCTGCTGGACCAGGGTCTCCATGTCGTCCACCATCCTTCCCATGGAGATGTCCACGCGCACACATGTGGGCACCACTTCATCAGAGAGCAGGTGGATGCTCTCCTCTGACTCATGTACCACTCTGTTGAGGGTTTCCAACAGCTCTGTGTGATGATTCCCCACCTACTGATGACTCTCCATGATGAATTGGAAGGTGGAATCCAGGGTCTCATCACCTGACTCGGACCTCACAGATGCCTCTTGCCCATCAGCCCTCCGAGTGTCAGGGAGCTTGGCTGAACCTGCCTCCTCCTGCTGCAGATATGTGTCCGTGCAGTGACCACCAGATTGTGAACCCAAGCCTGCTCTAGATCTAGGTCCCACCGAGGTGTGTGTCTCTGCGCTGGTGGAGGGTGTGGATAAGCACTGTGATGGGTCTTCCAGGCTGCTTATTTCCAGCTCTTCAATGGAGGAGGTGTCCTCTTCACTGGAGGTGAGGACCTGGATGGAGCTGAGGGATTGTCTGGCTGAGGGTGTCAGTTGCTTGGCAGAGCTCCCTGTGAACCGAAGTAGAGATAGTTAGTGTATGGCAGCAGAGCCAAAAGCAGGAGAGAGAGCACTCACAGTTGTATTGAGAGAGGGATAATGTGGTGCAGGATTCTCACATGGGTGTTTACCACCGGCCTCACCGTTGCTGCAGGCAGGGTTCACATCCTCACCAGTCAGATCCACCCCCAACCTGGGACTTCTCCCTGTTGTTGTGACCTAGCTTCTCCAGCATGGAAACAGATGGAGAGAGTGTGAGCAGGACATATGGCACTGCATGGAATGTTTGTGTGGTGAGCGGAGCCATGGACAGGATGAGGACGGGAGCTCCAGAGGATATGAGCCTGATGGAGATGTGAGGGTGTGTGTGAGAGTTCGTGGTGTTGTCTCTTGAGGTGTGAGATCCCTGTGGATGTGTGATGGGTTTGTGAGTGTGTGAGTTGAGAGTGATGAGGTGGTCGACTTACCTTAGCGGAACGGATGAGACCATTCATCCACTTCCTGCACTGGATGGCCGACCTCCTCTGTGTTCTAGTAGCGCTGGCCACCACTGCCACCGCCTCCCAGGCTGGTGGACCTCCTGCGGCCAGAGCTGAGGTAGAGGACATTGCAGCGGCCTTCCACTGTGTTCAGCAGGCGCCCCAAAGAAGCGTCATGAGATTTGGGGGCTGCTGTCTTCTTTGCTTTTGCCTGGAAAAGCCCTGGTCTAAAGATATGAAGTAGGCTGCGCTCTGGTGTACTTTAAATATGGCATCCGGAGCAAAGAAGTGCAGATGTCACAGTGTGGCGGGCAAATACAAAGCCCACCCGCCAGCAATCTGGAGTGCTTCTCATGAATGCGTTATTAATGAGGTGGAATGCGCTGGAAATGGGACAATACAGCATGAAAACCCACCATTGCGGCTGCTGTGTAAAACGATTGCTTTCATGCCCACTACCGCACTTAGTGCAAATCTGGGACGATTCCACCCAAAAAAACTGTGAGAATGGAACAGAGTCCTTACGGGAGCTAGAGTGTTAGGAAGTGTAGTTGTGGTAGCTGTGGGAATCGATGGGCTTAAATATTAGTAAACAGCTTATTCCCAGAAATGGAGACAGATGTCGAGGAAGGGAAAAGCTGGAGATGGGCCATGCAAAAGTGAGAGAAGAGTTGAAATTGGAAGCAAAATTGATGATGTTTTCCAGTTCTGGGCAAGAGCAGGAAATTGCACTGATAAAATCATCAAAGTACTGGGGAAAAAAATTGTGAGGGAGGGCCAAATGATACTGGAACAACAATTAAATAAGCATATGGTACAGCTGCTTTCAGATTCTGAGGTCAAATTGATATCACCATGAACTTAAATATGAAATTAAATTCTTAGTTTAAGACAAGCATTGAAGAAGCTAATGGTGCATGGGATCAAGAGAAAAACTAGCTAACTGGTTGAAAAGTGCTTAGTAATCAAAGGCAAAGGTTGACGGACAAAGCTACATCTGGGTACAAATGGCTGGTGGGGTTCCACAGAAATCTGTTCCACTGCAGTTACGGCCATTCATAGAATGAGCTACAGCGCCAGATCAATAGAGTTGGGAATATCAGTCACATTCAAAGAGATACAGAAAAAATAACCTAGATCCTCCATTTGGTTGTAAGAAAGACGGAATTACAATGGTCAGGATTTCTACATTGCAGAATGTCCTCCAGCTTTTGTACTAGCAGTTGACAAATTCAAAAAATGTTCAGAATTTTCTTAAAATGACACCTAAGCTCGACAATTAATTGCATTTTTATCTCGTTAAATTATAAATGTGCTCTCTTCTGCCCGTAGAAACCATAGATACCAGGGTAGAGCAAATACCCCTTGAGCCAAGGTGGTGGAGTCGGGGAGGGGGGTTGGGGGCAAATCCCTGCATAAAACAGAAAGCCTAAAATGGCTGAAGAATTCATCCAACCAGTGCCTATTTCATCCGAAAGATCCAACAGGGTAATGTAAATTAAGTCATTCTGAAATATTAATGGACATTGTATTGTAAAACATAGATTTTAAAATAAAATTAAACAATGGGACAAAAGATGCATTCATATTCCACATGTTTAGAGTCCATATGAAGTGTAAACTGATAGTATAATCAGAGCAAATTGAGCATCAAAGACAGTTTAAAAATAAGGGGTTGCTCATTTAAGAGAGAGATGAGAAAATGTTTTTTTCTCAGAGGGTCATGAATCTTTGGAACTCACCTCCTCAAAAGGCAGTGGAAGCAGAGTTTTTGAATATTTTTAAGGCAGAACTAGATAGATTCTTGATAAACAAGGGAGTGAAAGGGATCAAGGGTAGGCAGGTATGTGGAATGGAGGTTAGAATCAGATCAGCCATGATCTTATTAAAAGGCAGCGCAGGCTCGAGGGGCTGAGTGGCCCACTTCTGCTCCTAATTTGTATGTTCATACGTAACTAACTATGAAATTAAGCAGAGTGAGACTTCCTGCTGTGGGAATCTTCACTTTGCTTCCTCTGATGTTAAGTCAGGGCCTGATGCTGAATTCAGACTACATTTATACTGTAACTTCAGTGTCAATACAAACCCCCTCACACTGAAGTATGAAAGCTCCCTAAACCATTTTCAATAAGGATTTGATTAAAGAGCTATTGTCATCCTGGAAAAAAATACTTTCTAATAAACAGATTTAGCCCACAGCCCAAGAACTCCTCTAAGCTCAAGCATTATGCTTTTACAAACCACTTACCTGCATTGTGATCCTCTTAAAAAAAGAGACAGCAAAATCAATTCTCTCCATGAGAATGAAGGTACATTTTTTCCAGACCAATTTTCATACAACACGCACATAATTAGCTACAAATGGGATAATTTGGTTGAAGTCAGCTAGCAGCTCATTCATAAGGGACTTTTCAAAGTGGCTTCATCAAGTTAACAAGTTACTGAATCATTGCCTCCTAACATCATGTTGTTTGCAACCGACTCATGTTTCAATGTCTTGGAAATTAGATTTTATTTCTGCTCCATTAAACACACATAGAATGAAAGTACTGGAATGTTGTTGCCATAATATCCAGTTTTGAATGTTGTTCTTTTGGTTTGGTTTGTTTCCACTTCAAGAGCATTTATGCATGACTGATGGAATGTCTGCAAATTGTATTAAGGGAAATGATGAGAGCTGCTGATTTCTGATTATTTAAAACATCAAAATTGGATTTTAAAATGGTTTAAAGTGGTTTTCATGGCTCTAAACAATTTAGCACATAGTTTTCACAAGTTCCTATCACTGTGACAATCATCCAGTCAAGGTGTTGGAAAGGATTTATTCATTAAGGACTGAGAAATGAAAATTGTTCTTAAAGACGTAGGCTGCAAAATTGGGCTTCGTAAAACTTGCAGTTTTGGCGCTACAGGTGCTGCTTTGATACTAAATTGGCATCCATACTGCATGCTCACACATCTGGCACATCCCATATCAAACTGTAGCTTAATGAGGACGTTAAGCTGAGTGTTAAGAATGTTCACTAGATGTATGCCCAGGAGATATATTAGTGAATGTATAATACAAATTTGACGCTAGCGCTGCCATTTTCAGCCTTTGTCGCTCCAGCTAATGCCCTCTTAATCTTGCACAGTTGAACATGCATTCAGCAGCAGAAAGGACTCCCCTGCCCCAACCAAAGCTATTTAAAGGGGTAACCACTCTCAGGTTAGTTGCTGATTAATTTCTACTGGCTCTGTTTGACTCTGTAGAAGTACTTGCCAGCATTGCTGCAACTTGGTGAAGTTGACAGGTGCTGTAAGTGGAGAAGACCTTGGTTCTGACTTCAAGGCCAGCGGGCACGGCGGGGGCGGGCGCGAGCAGTCGGGAAGCCGACCACCGCCCTCGATCAGGGCCGGACCGCAATTTCACACTGGCTGACCAATTAATTAATTAAGGCCTGCCCAGCGTGAAACGCGCGCTGCAGTGCTCAGCGCTGCCTGTGTGGGGAGGGAGGAGGGAGAGGGGGGAACCTCACGCATGTGCGCAAGTGCATGCAGGAAAAGCTCCCTGAGACACAGAGCTGCCTCAGGGAGCTGAAGGTATAAAAAATCAAAATAAATATTTTAACATGTTGCAAAACATGTCCCCTCATGTGACTGTCACATGAGCAGGGACATGTTATTGATGAAAAGTTAAAATTTTAATTTTATTTTTAATTGCTGCCTGTGGATGAGGTTTCCTAAAAAATGCAAAGGCCGCTTGGCCTGTTCGCCTGCCCGCCAGCCGTAAGGTTGGATGGGCAGCGAAAAATTATATTTAATTGGTACTTTAATGGCCTTAATAGGCCTGTCAATTGTCAGCAGACACACTGCTGACTCCCACGCGCGCGCGCCAAACAAAATATGGTGCAAGTGTGCGATGACGTTGGGATGCTCACCCAACATCATCATACGTCATTTTCCACTGATTTGGCCGGGCGCGTGCCCGCCCGCGAGGTAAAAATTCTCGTCCAAGGGATCTAGCCAGGTCACTTTCCCCTAATCATGGGTGCTATAATTACCACCCCCCTTTGGCTTGCAGAGAGAGAGGGAGATTGAGAAAAGGCAGCACAGGAGAGTGGCAAAAATAAACATTGGTCCCTTAAGAGGCAGAGACAGGAGAAATTATAATGGGAAACGAGGAAATGGCAGAGATGCTGAACTAATATTTTCTGTCTGTCTTCACAGTAGGAGACAGAAATTACATGCCAGAAATAGAGGGTAACCAAGGAGATAATAAGAGTGAAGAATTTAACGTAATTAATATCAGCAGAGAACAAGTATGGGGTAACTTAAGAGACTAAGAGCCAACAAATCTCCACGACCTAATGGCCCTTACAACCTAAGGTTACAGAAGAGGTAGCTGCAGAGATAGTAGATATAATTTTCCAAATTCTGGAATTCTAGATTCTGGGATGGTCCCAACAGGTTGGAAGTTAGCAAACATAACACGGCAGTTCAAGAACAGAGGGATAGAAAAAACTGGGTGCTACAGGCCAGTTAGCCTAACATCAGTTAGGGAAAAATGCTAGAATCTATTATTAAGGAAGTCTTAATGATGCACTGAAAAAATCACAATATGATCAGACAAAGTCAACATGGGTTTACAAAAGAGAAATCCAGTTTGAAAAATTTATTAGAGTTTTTGAGCATGTAATAGTGTAGGTAAAGGGGAACCAGTAGATATAAAATACGTGGATTTTCAAAAGGCATTCGGTAAGGTATCACACAAAAGGCTAATATGCATGATGCATGCACATGGAGTAGGGGGGTAAACATATTAGCATGGATAGAGGACTGGTTAATGGATAGGAAGCAGGGAGCAAGGATAAACAGGGCATTTTCAAGGCGGCAGCCTGTGACTAGTAGAGTGCTGCAAGGATCAGTGCTGGGGCCTCAGCTATTTACAAACTTTATTAATGCCTTAGATGAAGACTCCAACAGTAATGTAACTAAGTTTGCTAACGGTACAAAGCTAGGTAGAATGTAAGCTGTGTGAAGAACACAAAGAGGCTACAAAGCGATCTCAAGTTGTCCAATGAATGGGCAACACGGAGACAGAGTATAATGTGAGGAAATGGGAGGTTATTCACTTTGGTAGTGAGACAAGAAAAGCAGAATATTTTTAAAAGTGTGAGTTTTCTAAGCCTTGATGTTCAGAAAGACTTAGGTATACTTTTCAGTGTTGATGTTCAAAGAGACTTGGGTGTGCTCGAGAAGGAACACAGAAAATTAACATGCAGGTACAGCAAACAATTAGAAAGGCAAATGGTATGTTGGCCTTTATTGCAAGGGGATTGGAGGACAAGAACAAGAAAGTCTTGCTACAAATGTACAGGGTTTTGGTGAGACCACACCTGGAATACTGTGTGCAGTTTTGGTCTCTATATTGAAGGGAGGATATACTATTGGAGGCATTAAACCAAAGATTCACTAGATTGGTTCCTGGGATGAGAGGGTTGTCTTATGATGAGATTCTGAGTAAATTAAGCCAATATGCTCTGGCATTTAGAAGAATGAGAGATGATCTCATTCATACAACATTCTGAAGGGGTTTGACATGGAAGACACTGAGATGTTGTATTCTCTGGCTGGAGAATCTAGAACATGGGACCACAGTCTCAGCATAAGGGGTCAATAATTTAGGGCTGAGATGATGAGCAATGTCTTCACTCAAAGGGTTGTGAATCTTTGGAATTCTCTGCCCCAGAGCTCCATTGCTCCATTGTTGGGTATTGAAGGCACTGACACAGTTTAGGTCTCTCAAGGAATAAAGGGAGATTGGGAACAGGCAGATGGTGAGGCAGAAGATCAGCCATGATTATATTGAATGGGGGAGCAGGGTCAAGGGGCTGTATTGTCTATGCCGGCTCCTACATCTTATTTTCTTATGTCCACAGAGGGGAGGCGCAGGAGAGGAGGATTTTTGGCAGGAGTCCTTACAGGCTTAGGGTCTTCTAGAAACGTTTCTTTTTATTCAAATAAGCTAGATGCAGTGCGTGCATTGTACTCACAGAACCCTACCAGCTCTTGCCACCAGATCTGCAAATTCCATACAGGGCAAGGTTGACGCTGTCAGTGGCTGTGAAGGTCGCTGTGGCCATGAATCTATTCACGTCGGGATCCTTCCAGGCTGGAGCATGCAACTGTAATGTTCCAGTTCATTGTCCACTTTTGCATAAGAGAGATGTTAGACCCTCTTTATGCAAGGAGATGGGATTTCATTGCACTCTCTCTGAACATAAAGAATTAGTGGACCGTGCATCTGGCTTTGCCAGAAGAGCAGGTTTCCCCATTGTGCAGGGTGCCATTGACTGCACACTATGGCTTTGTGCACGCCACATCTAAATGCTGAGATGTACTGCAGCTGCAAAGGTTATTGCTCACTGAATGTGCAGTTGGATGGAACCATGTTGGTGAATGCCCAAAATTCTGATAGCAGTCATAATGCTTTCATTCCACACCAATTGGCTGTTCCCTCAGTATTTGAGCCACCACATTAAACCATAGGGTGGCTGCTGGGTGACAAAGGGCTAACTGCTTGACACCTAGCTCATGACTCCACTCTGCAACCTACCCACATGTGGTCAGCCTATATTGAGAGCCATGCTGCCACATGAAACATCATACAGCACACCATTGGGTAGCTGAAGCAATATTCCATTGCCTGGAACACTCTGGAGGAGCCCTGCAGTGGTGCAATAGCAACAATAACTTCTACTTATATAGTACCTTATACATAATAAAATGCCCCAAGATGCTTCACAAAAGTATTATAAAGCAAAAGTAGACACTGAGACGCAGAAGTCAACATCAGGGCAGAGGGCCAACGATAAGAGCAAAATACTGCTGATGCTGGAAATATCCAGCTCTGAAGAAGAGTAATACAGACTCGAAACGTTAACTTTGTTTCTCTCTCCACAGATGCTACCAGACCTGCTGAGTTTTTCGAGCATTTTCTGTTTTTGTTGCAAAAGGCCAACGATTTGGTCTCAAAGTTCCAAGAAGTGTGTTAAAGGAAGAAAGATAAAGATTTGGGGAGGTTTAAGGATAGAATTCCAAGCTTACAGCCAAGGCAGTTGAAGACATGACAATCAATGTTAAAGCAATTAGATGCCCAAGAGGCCAGAACTGGATTGGGGCAGATATCTTGGGGGGTTATGAAGCTAGAGGAGATTAAAGAGATAGGGAGAAGTGAGGCCATGGAGGAATTGAAACCATAGATGAGAATTTTAAAACTGAGGTCAACAAGAATAGGGCTGATAGATGAACAGGACCAGTGCCAGTAAGGATACCAGCAGCAAAGTTTTGAATGACTTCAAGTTTACAGAAGATAGAACATGGGAGACCAGTCTGAAGTGTGTTGGAATAGTCAGGTGTAGAGGTAACAATGGCATGAATGAGGGTTTCAGCAGCAGCTGAGCTATTGAAGGGGTAAAGTTAAGCAATGTTGTAGAGATGAAAATAGGCAGTCCTGGTGATGGCATGGATATGTATTTGGAAACTCATCTCGGGGCAAGTATGACATTAAGGTTGTGAACTATCTGGTTTAGTTTCAATCAATTGCCAGGGAGTGGGATGAGGTCAGTAGCTAAAGAACAGAGTTTGGAGCAGAGACTCATGTGCAGGGCCTCAGTCTTCCCAATATTTAATTAGAGGAAATTTCTGCTCATCCAATAGTGGATGTCGGATAAGCAGTCTGATGATTTAAAAACAGTCAAGGAATCAAGAGAGGCGGTGGTGAGTTAGAACTGGGTGTCATCAGTCTATATGTGAAAACTGACGCTGTGTGAACGGAGTAGCAGCATGTAGATGAGAAATAAGGGGAAGCTAAGGAGAGATCACTGGGAGACACCAAGGGTAGCAGTGTGGGAGCTGAAGAGGAGCCTTAGCAAGTGATACTCTGGCTAAGATTAGATAAATAAGCATGGAACCAGGCAAATGTAGTTCCACCCAGCTGGATGACAGTGAAAGGCATTGGAGGAGGATGACATGCTCAACCATGTTGAAGGCTGCAGGCAGGTTAAGAAGGGTAAGGAGCATGGTTTATTTTTCTCAGTTACAGAGGATGTCATTTGTGACTTTGGTAAGACTGTTTTGCATTGTCGTGAGGTGGATACCTGATTGGAGATATTCAAACATAGAGCTTTAGGAAAGATAAGCCCAGGTTTGGCAGGCAACAACACCTTTAAGGACTTTGGAGAGGAAATGGAGCTTGCAAGGATGGTGAAGTCAAGGGGTCATCTTTTTGAGGAGTGGGTGATGATGACAGGGATTGGGTGATGATGACAGGTTTAAAGGAGAAAGGGACTGCACCTGAAGTGAGAGAGCTGTTGACAATAGGACTGTTAACAGGGTGGTCCAGATTTTCCACACCCACCCACCGCCACGATCTTCCAGTCCCGCCACAAGATAATGGACTTCTGGCTGGGGCGCTGCCTCGCCCGCAGCGGATCCCACCCGCAACCGGACCGGAAAATCTCAGCCTGTGTCCCAACTGATGCTGGTCTACTGCATGCTCTACAACTTGGCCATCGTGAGGCCACAGACTTGTCACCAAAGATACAGCAAGCAGCTCAGGAGCAGGAGGAAGTGAAGGTGGAGGGAAAGAATGAGCAGGAGGAAGGGCGGGGGGTGCAACCAATATATCACCTTTCCAGCTGGGCTGTCTGTGATCGTCTCATCTGACTATGCTTCCACTGAACACAACCTCAAATTCCCACTCCAAAACAGTCTCAGATATTAGCATCCCACTGGTACAGATCATCACACATTTGTCCTGGCTTTAAGGCTGAAATAAAAACCACCACAAAATAAACATTCCAGATCAATCTAAATCAGTTATCTAACAAATCATCCAATATTCCATACAAAAGTCAATTCATTAGCCTTCATATTCCCTTCGTCCCTGTCTGCAGATGCCTTTGCCTGTCCTAGTGCTCATTTGCAGTACTACTCCGCTGGCTGCAACATGGCTGGTGGAAGGCTGCTCACTGTCAGGGAGTGGTGGGGGGCGGGGCGGGGGGACTACAGATGGCCTTGAAAGGTGCTCGTGAGCAGCTCTGGGGTTTTAGGATCTGATTTTGGACTGCACCACCTTAACATGGGGAGCAGCATCTGGGCTGGCTGGTTGAGGGGCAACAGTAAGGTGAAGTGGCAGTATGAGCACAAATGCTGTCACCCTGAGAGAGGACAGCAAAGCTGTTGACTCCAGTCAGTGACTTGGTCTCGAGTCTGACTCAAGTCACATTTGATTGACTTGTGACAATTTGGATAAAATTGACTTGGTGACATTCCTCGGCTTAAAAAAAAGTACTTTTTTTTCCCTGCACCATAAAGTTGATCGACGTTTTGGTACAAACCACAATATATGCAATTCAGCACAAGGTTTATTCTCTCCCTGCCTGATCCCACCCATTTCCACTGCTGATTGGCTGCTTTGGAAATTGGACTGCTAGATCCACAGCAATGATTCGTCGCACAGCTTGTCGATCAGTGACAGTCCAGGTGCCAGATGCCCCGTTCCCTCTTTTCTTACCAACCTTGTGTGAAGAGAAGTCTGTATCAGCAGCAACACCCGAAGGTAAAGGATGCAATTCCAACTCAGGACTCAAATAAAGGGTTTAGGCCCGGTTCCCCCACCCCCAAAGCCCAAACACAAAAGCTCTCAGTGGCCACACCCAACACTTCCATGACCACATCCGACCATTCCTTGGCCACACCCAAATCTTCCATTGCTGCTCCCCAAACTGATCCTTCCATGGTCACATGCATGAACAAGAGAGAGGGACAGGAGAGAGGGTGAGGGGAATGGGGCAGGGGAGAAGGAAAGGGGAGAGGCATGGAAGAGAGGGATTGGGGAGAGGTACGTGGGAGAAGGTAGGGGGAGAAGGACAGGGGAGAGGGGCAAAGGGGAGGGACAGGGAAAAGAGACAGGGTAGAGGGATGCAGGAGAAGGGCAGGGAGAGGGACAAAAGAGAGTGATGGGGAGATGGATAGGTGAGAGTGATAGGGGAGAGGGACAGGGAGGGGGAGAGGGGCTGGGTAGAAGGGCAGAGAGAGGGACGGGGAGAGGGGCACAGGAGAAGGACAGGATGAAGGGACAGGGAAGAGGACAGGGGAGAAGTACGGGGGGAGGGGTAGGGAGAGGGACAGGGGAGGAGGACAGGGGAGAGGGACAGGGGAGAGGCGCAGGGGAGAGGGGTGGGGAGAGGGACGGGGAGGAGGACAGAGGAAAGGGGCAGGGGAGGGGGCAGGGAGTGGGGCACGGGAGACAGGCAGGGCGGAGGGACAGGGGAGAGGGATAGGGAGAGGGAGAGGGGCAGGGAGAGGGACAGGGCAGAGGCGCAGGGGAGAGGGGTAGGGGGAGGGACAAAGGAGAAGGAGAGGGGCGGGGCACAGGGACAGGGGAGAGGGACAGGTTGAGGGATGGGGGAGAGGGACAGGTTGAGGATGGGGGAGAAGGACAGGGTGAGGGGCATGGAAGAGGGGCAGGGAAAAGGGGCAAGGAGAGTGGCAGGGGGAGATGGGCAGGGGGGAGGGACTGGAGAGAAGGGCAGGGTAGAAGGGCAGGGAGATGGACGGGGGAGAGGGATAGGGGAGAGGGAAAAGGGATAAGGATGGGAAGATGGACAGGGCAGAGGACAGGGAGAGGGGCAGGGTGGAGGTACAGAGGAGAGGGCCAAGGGGCAGGGACAAGGGAGAGGGACAGGGAGACGGACAGGGAGACAGCTAAGGGGCAGGAATAGGAGAGAAGGTAGGGGAGAGGGGTGGGGGAAAGGGGTGGGGGAGAGGGGCAGGGGAGAGGGACAGGAAGAGGCACAGGGGAGAGGGACAAGGGAGAAGGATCATGGAGAAGGGACTGGGACAAGGGAATGGGACAGGGAGAGAGTCAGGACAGAGGGTGAAGGGGAGGGGTGAGGGGCAGGGAGTAGGACAGGAGAAAGACAGGGGCAGAGGAGTGGGACAGGAGAGAGAGGGACAGGGGAGAGGGGCAGGAGAGCCCCTCAACACACATAAGTGAAGCCGTGACAATGTTAGTCATGGCGGCATCATCATGATAGCATCATCGTGCACCCTGACCATGCTTGACTCAGTGACAAGATGTTGTCTAATTTAATATTTCTCAAGTGCAACAGTTTGTCAAACTATACTGAACAGGTGTCCAGCATGTACAATAGGGTTTTTAATTTTAACAGTATTTTTCAGTCAATTGAGCAAAGGTGAAATAATGTGGAATGTTTGTGAACAAAACAATTGGGTTGAATATTATAAAATTAAATGTGACCCTTCTTTTGCCTGGGGTGCCTTTGTTCAGCAGAGAAAACATTAGAATTAGAAGTGTGATGTAACAACATGGTTTGCAACACATATTCAATTTTATCAGTGTTAAATAGCTCATTTGTAATCAAAAAATTCATGTTGTTTTAATGTCACTAAAATATTCACTTTTGTAATAGGGTTTTGATTACATTTTGTACTTTCGACAGTTTGACGGTGAAGAATGGGTGAGTCCATAGGATGTGTATTTTCAAATACATTCAAACAACAATGTGACTGAGACTCGGCTTGCTCACTAAGAGTGAGAGGACCCATTACTGGCTTTCACTTTCAAAAAATGACTTGTGAATTCACTTGGTGCAAATTGACTTGGTTACAACTCTAGAGGATAGTGGGTTCGTGCTCTGCGAAGCCATTGCCTGTCACCAGGGGCAGCATCTCAACAATCATTGTAATCCATTGGAGAATAGGTAGCTGTGATCCCCTGAAAGTCCCTTTGAACACAATGGCAGCGATCTGAGCCTGGAGGCAGCTTCTTACTCCAGCTCAATCTTTGCTGGAAATGCACATGTGGATTCTTGGATTTGCAGTTAGCAGTGATTACCTTCACATAGCTGGCTAATATTCACTGCTATGGTTCACACATAAATAATGGCCTTTTGGCCAAGGGCAACAACTATTCGCGAATTTGTCCCTCAATAAAAAAGTCAACAATATCATGTGTTAAGCAAGGGGAAAATTGAAGTAATTTTTTTTAATGAATCATTACTGGGTCATTTATCAGAGAGATAGCAAAACAATTACTTAATGTGTTTTTGTGAGCTCTATATTGCCTTAACAGACATTACCAGAACTTATGAAGAACATGGAAAGACCCCAGATAATTATTAATTATATATTATTTGCAGTGAGTTATATAATTCCCCCTAGCTCTTTGAAAAGGACTGCAACAGCCTGACAGATTCATAAAAATGCTATATAAAAGCTGCATAATTGAAGAAATATCATATCTGGATCATAAATAATCTCTAAAATAAAATTGTGCATGATTCCCTGACAACAAAGAAAGAATTTGTCTTTTTCTTGTGCCTTTTACATCATTGGGATATTCCAAAGTGCTTTTTAGCTAATTAAGTGCTTTTAAGTGCAGCTGCTGTAGACAATTTGCACAAATGGAGGGATAACTGTTGGCCAGGATCCTGTGAGAACGTCATGTCCTTCTCCAACTGAAGTCTAACCAATATAGGTACCAATTCAACATCGCGTCCTTGTTATTATGTTCAATCCTCCAATCTAAAGCTCCAGGATCCTATTTGTCTTTTTATGGCTATTTAAACTTGCATGCACGAATCTGCACCTGCATAACTCTCTTCTGCTTAACTCAATTATGAATGTTGAAAGTCCATATTGTCCTTTTTCTGGAGTTTTTGTATGGAAATGCACTTTCTACATATCCACCTGCCTTGCTAACTTGTCTATGTCCAGCAAAACTCTTGCATTCTTCCTTATAGTTTGCCATGCCCCATAATTTAGTACCTTCAGTAAATTTCAATATGATTCTTCTGATGTCCATGTCTGGCTCATTCATATAAGTGGTGAGCATAAATACAGATCTCTGGAAAACACTGCTACACACACACTACCTGCCCCCAACTTGCTTCTATTCAGGTAACTATCTTTCCCATTAATGTCATTTTGATAATGTCTTTTTACTCCACTTTATCAAGTGTCTTCTCAAAGCCCACATATAAAAGCCCACATATAAAACATGCACTCCACACCCTTAACACAATCTTTGATTTCTCCAGAAAATTAAATCCTATTGGTGAAGAGCTTACAAATACATTATTGCTGAAAAAGACATGCTATTGAAATTTTTTGTCTTGAACTTGTCAGGACAGATTTGCAAGAATACAAGACCTCAAAGGGAACAACATTGTATACTGCATGAGAAGAGGCGTGCTGCTTGGTTGGTAAGTGGACTCTGATTGGTAGAGGCATTGCCCTGGAGAATGCACCAGGATAAAGTTAACTGCAAGGCTTTTGTTTAAACTCAAACCAAGCAGGTCAACTCTGATTGGTCAAGGTATTGCCATGGGGAATGAACAAGGGAATGGCTGGCCCCAAGCTTTTGTTCAGTTAAAAAAGGCACAATACGTAGACAAGTTCTTTCTGGTTGCAAAGAACAGGACCCTGTGTGTGAATATATAAAGCTTCTAACACACATAAGTGAGCCACACTGCAAGCCCGACTGACAATCTTAAATTGGATGTCAGTGTAATTCTTAGTACAATCTGGATTGTTCAGCAAGTGTTGTCCAATTGCAGAATCACATCTAATGTTGGTTACTTTGTTCTGAATTTTGCAAGCATGAGCTAGTTGTGTATGGTCAACACTTTGCCTGTTGTGAACAGGCGAAGGGACATGCTGTTTGATATAATCCACCACTGGGACATACAGCCTATGTACCAGACACCAGACCGGCACTGAAATTTATATACCACATTACTCATTTGTGTGGTAGGCAGAGTGTCTTTTTGGCTTGATGGCAACATCCTGTTAGTGGCGAATACCACTTGTGTTGCTACTGCATAGTAGCAGCATGAATTGGCTATCTTCACCTGTTGCTCAAATTTTTGAGATGCCTTACACTTCCGGTGTAATCTGATGTAGACTGGGCACTTTTCAGGACTGGAAGTGGCGGCCTTAGATCCATTCATGGGCTTGCGTGATATAGAGCGAGCAATGATCTGATCAGGGTAGCCAATATCTGCAGCTTGGCTTTGATATGCCCTATTTCAGCATCAAGTTTGCATGGTGAACAAATTGCTTGGGTCCTATTTACCAGGTTGCTAATAAAGCCAATCTTGTAGCACATGGAACTGTAGGAACCCCAACACATATATTGATCAGTGAATGTGGGCTTGTAGTAGAGAACCCCCTGGCAGATTTCTCAACTAGCACATTGAGGAAAGGGAGCTCATTTGATTTCTCCATTTCAACAGTGAATCTGAGCACAGGATGGAGCCCAATAAGGTGCGTAAGGAAATTCTTACATGCAGCTGCAGATTCAAATATAGCAAACATATCATCCATGTATCAGAAATATGCAAGGGGTTGGAGGTTAGGGGTCAATCCGTCACAGACACATTTCTCATGGAAACTGACAAAGATGTTGGTGAGAACTGGGCCTAGAGGGGATCCCATGGCAACATCATCTATTTGGACATTCATGTTGTCGTAAACGTATCTTTGATGGAATGTCCCCCTAACCTCCTACCCTTTGCATATTTCTGATACGTGGAGGTCCAGGTAGCAGCATTAGAAGTGGGTCTCTACTCTATTGTCACTTGGCTGGCTGAACATGATCACACAGTCGCCTGCCAACAAATGAATGGGCAGAGTGGGGTCCGTCCAATTGAAGAGCGGAGGCAGGCAACAAGGCGCCGATGTCCCTGCAGATTCTCCACTAGGCCGCAAGGGAGAGGCAGGAGGTCTTCTTCCAAAAGGACGGCAAGAAGACGCCCCCGCTGCCTGACCAAGGAAGTATGGACAGAAGTAGCAGTGGAGGTCAACAGCTGCTCCTCGAACCTGGATGCAGTGCTGCTAGTGGGTCAATGATTTCCTTCACTCCACCAAAGTGAGTTCCCCATACCACGTTCCTCTTCAGGAATTATGTGCAGCAATGTGAGAGGTAAGGAGGGAGTGACCACCCAGTCAGTAGCATGGGGATCAGGAAGCAGCATCCCCTGTCAGACGGATGGCTGCATCTCGATGACAAGCGCCTGTCTGACCCTCCACAAAGTCCCTTGAGAGCATTCATTTGCCCCCTCGTGTTCCAAAAGGCTGTCACCAGCATAGGTATTGTGCTAGTCTTCATGGGGAAACTAAAGGAGGAGGGATTCTCAAAGTCACACAGTTCCCCTGGACCCTCCACCAGCGCAAGCACTCTCACATTGCTGGGCATGTGCTCATGATTAGACTGAGGGTCACAGCTGGTAAGTATATTACAGACCAACCCAAGCAGTTGTTGGAGTTGCCTCGAGTCTCCACCTGGTGTTTGTCCTCAAGTCAGCAGGAAGGTAAAAGTTTGCCTTACAGGGGAGGAAGGGCGTCTGACAACTGTATCTGGGGCTTCTCTCAGGGTGTTCCTGGTGTTAACTTTGGCTCCTCAGCCCCTCTGCCAGTGTCATAAGCATCTCAAATAGCTGTGACCACAGAAGAGGATCCTACTCTTAAGGAGTCCCTCAGCATATCGTGGTCCTCCAGGCCTCAGGCAGCCACAGGGTGGCTGTCAAGGCCATGGCAAGCCATGGGGCAGCACTATCAGCATCTTACCTCCAGCTCAGCTGTAAGTAAGGCAATAAGACATAAGACGTAGGAGCAGAAGTAGGCCATTCAGCCAATCGAGTCTGCTCCGTCATTCAATGAGATCATGGCTGATCTGGTAATCCTCAACTTCACTTTCCTACCTTTTCCTCATAACCCTTAAATCCTTACTGATTAAAAATCGGTCTATCTCAGCCTTGAATATACTTAATAACCAAACCTCTATAGCCCTCCGTGGTAAAGAATTCCACAGATTCACTACCCTCTGAGGGAAGAAATTCCTCCTCATCTCTGTCTTAAATAGGTGACCCCTTACTCTGAGATTATGCCCTCTGGTCCTAGACTCTCCCTTAAGGGGAAGCAACCTTTCAGCATCTACCCTGTCAAGCCCCCTAAGAATCTTATATGTTTCAATAAGGTGGCCTCTCTTTCTTCTAAACTCCAATGAGCACAGGCCCAACCTACTCAACCTCACCTCATAAGAAAATCCCTCCATACCTAGGATCAATCTACTGAACCTTCTCTGGACTGGCTCCAATGCCAGTATTTCTTTCCTTAGATAAGGGGACCAAAACTGTTCACAGTAATCTAGGTGTGGTCTAACTATTGCCTCGTATAGTTTTAGCAAGACTTCCCTATTTTTATACTCCATTCCCTTTGAAATAAAGGTCAACATTCCATTTGCCTTCCCTATTATCTGCTGAACTTGTATGTTAGCTTTTTGGGATTCATGCACGAGGACCCCGAAATCCCTCTGTGCTGTAACAAAAGCAAAAAATGCTGGAGAAACTCAGCAGGTCAAGCAGCATCTGTGGAGAGAGAAAAACAGAGTTAACGTTTCGAGTCCATATGACCCTTCTTCAGAGATGAAGAGAAGTGGAAATATGATGAAATTTATACTGTTGAAGGGGGATGGGGCAGGTGGAGCTGGATAGAAATGTCAAATATATTACATCTACTCATTTACCTTTATCTACTTTACTTGATACTTCCTTAAAGGATTCCAATAAATTTTTCAGAAATGATTTTCCCTTCATGAAGCCATGCTGACTCTGCTTGATTATATTATGCATTTCTAAATGCTCTGCTATTACATCCTTTATGATACACACTAACATTTTCCCATGACAGCTGTTAAGCTAACTGGTCTACAGTTACCTGTTTTTTGTCTTCCTCCCTTTTTGAATAAGCATGTGACATTGGCAGTTTTCCAATCCTCTGGGACTTTTCCAGAATCTAAAGGCTTTTGGAAGATTGCCACCAGTGCATCCATTATTTGTGTAGCTACTTTCTTTAATATCCTATGATGCAACCCAACAAGTCCAGCGGACTTATTTGCCTTTAGCCCCATTTGTTTCCCTAGCACTTATTCTCCAGTGGTAGTTATTGTATTTATTTCCTCCACCCCTTTTGCCACTTGATTATTTAGTATTCGAATGCTATTAATGTCTTCTACCGTGAAGACCAAGGCAAAGTATTTATTTAATTCCTCCGCCATTTTCTGGTTCCCCATTATTATTTCCCCAGTTTCATTCTCTAAGGGGCCTATGTTTACTTTTGCCTTTCTCTTCCTTTTTATATATTTAAAGACGCTCTTACTGTCCATTTTTATATTACTTGCTAGTTTACCCTCAAAGTTCATTTTCTTCCTCCATTTTTGGATCACCTTCTGCTTGTTTTTAAAACTTTCCCAATCCTCTGGCTTACCACTAATCCTTGCCATATTGTATGTTTTTTCTTTCAATTTGATACTATCCTTAACTTCCTTGGTTAACCATGGTTGGTTTATCCCTATCCGAGAATCCTTCTTTCTCACTGGGATATATCTTTGTTGTGAGTCACGAACTATTTTCTTAAACATCTGCAATTATTCTCCAATCATCTTTTCCGCTAAACTCCTTTTCCAGTCCACTCCAGCCAACTCTGCCCTCATTCCTTTGTAATTACCCTTATTTAAGTTTAGCACCGTTGTTTCCGACCCAAGTTTCTCACTCTCAAACTAAATGCTAAATTCTACCATGTTATGGTCACTGTTTCCTAGGGGATCTTTTACTCTGAGATCATTTACTAAACCTGCCTCTTTAAACATTACCAGATCCAAAATAGCAAGACCCCAGGTTGGATCCACAACATACTGTTCTAGGAAACTGTCCCGAATACGCTCTATGAATTCTTGCTCATGGCTACCTCTACCAATTTGATTTTCCCAATCTATATGAAGATTAAAGTCACCCATGATTAATGTACCACCTTATTTACATGCCCTCATTATCTCCTGATTTATTCTCTGTCCTACAGTATAGCTACTCTTAGTAGGCCTATAGGCTACTCCCACCAGTGTCTTCTTCCCCTGATTATTTCTTACCTCCACCCATATGGATTCTACATTTTCCTATCCAAGATAATTTCTTGCTATAATACTTATTCCATCTCGTACTAACAAGCTACCCCACCACCCTTTCCTTCCTGCCTGTCCTTTCGAAAAGACACACCCCTGAATATTTAGTTCCCAGCTTTGATCTCCTTGTAACCATGTCTCCATTATGGCTATAAGATCATACCCATTAACCTCTATTTGTGCCATTAATTCATTTATTTTGTTCTTAATACTACATGCATTTAAGTAAAGAGCCATAATTTTGCCTTTTTGCCATTACAGGAGCACTTGTAACTGAATTAAGAAGAGCACCTGAATGAATTTGGGGTTCAGGGTGTTTAGATTTTGTACACATGAAGGCTTCATTATGTTGTGCCACTCAATAAATGCTCATTTCTGTTGGTCATCCATCCTTTTAATTCTTCCTGCCTTGTCAGGTCTCATTTATATCTTTGCTCGCCCAGTGGGCAGCCAGTGCTGGAGTTGGCTGCATTTGGTCAGCTTTGTCAGTGTGGGAGAATAAAATATATATACAGGATAACAAAGGGTTAAGTGGTTAAACTATATAATGGAATATTACAACAAAGTGTCCTTGAAACTAGGCCCATCCGTTTTCTCACTAGCACATAAAATAATAGACTAGTCGCGCTATCAGCTATCTTCCCAGACTAATGGGCGCCAGATGGGTTGTGCAAGTGTCAGATGTGGTTGTAAACTAAAAGAACTATTGTGTGCATGCCAAAAGATATGTACTTTTTTGCTATAACTATGCATGTACTCTAATGCTCAGAGTGCCGGCTAGCTCCGTTGTATGCTGCTGGGCTCTCCGTGATATCATGATTCAATAAAGACTTCCAAGACAAACCTCCTGGGTCTGAGTGTTCACTCCGTTTTCCGCGACAGTCAGTGAACCTGAGCGATGGAGTGGAGATGAAGGAGGCAACAGCCGGTCTGCATTAAGGTATCTTTATTGCACAGATTGTGAAAGGACATCAGGGTCACAAGAAGCAGGTATGTCTGAAATCAGCCTGGACCTCCCTTGCCTGTCTCTTATTTTCCCTTGCTGATCCATGGGAGCCTTGATGGCCACATGCATATAGTAGATGACACCCTGCACCTGGGAGAGTTCAGCGATGGCCCCAAACCCAATGGACAAATTTCCTTCCTCAGCAACTGCCTCCAGCTCCACTTATTCCATGTGGATTCCAATTGAAATTCCATCCTTCATGTTTGGGATCCATGATTACAGATATATCCTGGAAAATCAACATTCTTCGGACTGCTGTTCTCACCGCATCTTAAGATCCACACTCAGTACCATGCGCCCCCACATGAATTATTTCAACCTCTCTCTTCAGCAGCACTGACACTCTATGTCAAAGCTGTCCTGCTCCAAATTTTCATTTCATCCTTCAACTCATCAGACACTTCAATAATAAACTTTATCTCTTTCACATGTTAAGGATTGCAAGCTCTAACAATTCATGGGTACCAATGCCCCTCCAGATCTCTTTACTCTTCACTTCAATCTGACCCCACCCCTTCTTCTCACCTCAGCCGTTGCTGTGTATTCACAATACCCTCTGACCTTCCCTTCCCTTATGCTGAACGGTCTATCTGTCGCAAAGGACTTAGCTTTATCCCCATACACCCCCACTTTAATGAATGTTGAGCTCAGCATGACATTGAGCTCTTCTTCGGTTGCGTTTGTGTCCATGCCCATTTTGGCCAGGAGTCGTCACCCCCACTCAACAAACCCTTTCTCTTGTCTCCAGAGTTCTCCCTCCACCTGGGCTCCTCCATCTGGCCCCTTAGCCTCTCTTTACCTTTTGATTGAGAACTGTCAGCGTGACATCGACCATCTCAATTTCTCTGCTCCCATCTCTCACTCTAACCTTTCTCTCTCTAACCTTGCTGCATTCCGTTCTCTCAGCTCTAACCCTGACATTGTGATCAAATCTGCTGACCAGGGTGGTGCTGTTGTTGTCTGACAAACTGACCGCTACATCGCAGAGGCTGAATGCCAACTCTGTGACACTTCCTCGTATCTCCCCTGGATCATAACCCCACCACCGAACATCAAGCCACTGTTTCCAAAACAGTCACTGACCTCATCTGTTCTAATGTTCCCTCCACAGCTTCCCAACCTGTACAGCTTGCTTCTACCTCCTTCCCAATGTCCATAAACAGGACTTTCCTGATAGACCTACCATTTCAGCCTGTTCCTACCCCACTGAACTGATTTCTTCCTACCTTGACTATTTTCTCTCCCCTTGTCCAGTCTCTCCCCACCTAGATCCATGATTCTTTGAATGCCCTCCATCACTTCAGCAGTTTCCAATTTCCTAGCCCTAACTGCCTCTTCTTAATCAAGTACATCCCATCACTCCTTACCTCCACCCCCCACCAGAACCTTGAATGGAGGCCCAACCAGTTTCCATCGACCACCATACTCGCTCACCTATTTGAACTTGTTCTCTCATTGAGCGATTTCTCCTTTAATTCATCTCACTTCCTCCAAATAAATGTGCTGCTATGGAAACTCGTATGGGTCCTAGTTATGCCTGTCTTTTTATGGGATATGTGGAACATCCCTTGGTTCCAGTACTACTTGGGCCCCCTTCCTCAACTCTTTCTCCAGTACATTGATGGGTGTATCAGTGCTGTGTCCTGCTCTCGCCCAGAACTGGAAATCTTCATCAGCTTTACTTGACTTCTCTGTCTCCATTTCTGGTGATGGGCTATCAACTAATATTCATTATAAGCCAACTGGCTCCCACAGCTATCTTGACTACACTTCCTCACACCCTACACCCCGTAAAGATTCCATTCCATTCTCCCAGTTCCTCTGCATCCGTCACATCTGTTCCGATGATCCAAAATTCTCGAAAAGTGTTTCTGAGATTTCTTCTCTTTTCCTCAACCATGGATTCCCTCCTACCATGGTTGACAGGGCCCTTGACCGTGTCCACCACTCTTCCGACATTTCCCATCTCGTCCCCTCTCTCCCAGAATTATGATAGCGTTCCCCTTCCCTCACATTCTAGTCCACCAGCTTCTGCATTCTACGGATCATTTTCTGCCATTTCCAACACCTCAGCATGATGCCACCACATCTTCCCCACTTCTCCCCTTTCAGCGCTCTGAAGGAACCGTTCCCTCCATGATGCCCTGGTTCACTCCTCAATCACCCCAACACCCTGCCCCCATCCCACGACACTATTCTATGCAAATGCAAGAGATGGAACATCTGTCCTCTAATCTCCTCTGCCTCACCTACCAAGACCCCATAAACTACTTCTAGGTGAAACAATGATTTACATGTTTAGTGAATTTAGAATACTGTACGTGCTGCTCACAACGTGGTCTCCTCTACATTGGGAAGACCAACCACAAACTGAGTGATGGCTTTGTGGAGCTCCTCCTTTCACTCACTTCCTAACAGCACTGTGGATGTGCCTGTATGACATGGGCAGCAGCGGTTCAAGAAAGTGGCTCACCACCACCTTCTCAAGGGAAATTAGGGATGGGCAACAAATGCTGGCCTAGCCAGCGATGCCCACATCTGCAAAAGAATTGTTAAAAATGACCCCGAGCTTCCAACGACCTGTCATTTTAATTCTCTGTCTTGTTCTCACACTGATATCTCTGTCCTTGGCCTGCTGCATTGCTCCAGCCATTGTTCCTATCACCAGGTTTGCGGATAACACAAAAATAGGTGGGAAGGCAAGTGGTGAGGATGACACAAAGAGTCTACAGAGGGATATAGACAGGTTAAGTGAGTGGGCAAAAACTTGGCAAATGGAATATAATGTGGGAAAATGTGAGGTTATGTGCTTTGGCAGGAAGAGTAGAGGAGCTGAATATTATTTAAATGGAGAAAGACTGCAGAAGGCTGCAGCACAGAGGGGTTTGGGAATCCTTGTGCATGAATCACAAAAAGCTAACATACAAGTTTAGCAAGGTAAAAGGGAAGGCAAATGGAATGTTGGCCTTTATTTTAAAGGAAATGGAGTATAAAAGTAAAGTATTGCTAAAACTATGCAAGACACTAGTTAGACCATACTTAGATTACTGTGAACAGTTTTGGTCCCCTTATCTAAGGAAAGATATACTGGCATTGAAGGCAGTCCAGGGAAGGTTCACTAGGTCGATCCCAGGTATGGAAGGATTTTCTTATGAGGAGAGGTTGAATCGGTTGGGCCTGTAGTCATTAAAATTTAGAAGAACAACAGGCAACCTTATTGAAACAAGATTCTTAGGGGGCTTGACAGGGTAGATGCTGAGAGGTTGTTTCCCCTTGTAGGAGAGTCTAGGACCAGAGGACATAATCTCAGAGTAAGGGGTCACCCACTTAAGACAGAGATGAGGAGGAATTTCTTCTCTCAAAGGATAGTCATTATGTGGAATCCTTTACCGCAGAGAGCTGTAGAAGTTGGGTCATTAAGAATATTTAAGGCTGAGATAGACAGATTTTTAATCAGTAAGGGAATCAAGGGGTCATGAGGCCTCCTCACTGCCACAAGATTCCAGGAGGATGATGACTAGATGCAGTGAGGGCATTCCACCTGGGAACACATCATACCTGTCTGGCTGAGGGCAGCGCACATACGCTCTGTGAAGAGGCCTATGTCATCAAGTTGCTGCAGAGATACAGCGGGCACATGGACTTTCAGACAACTTGACCTTTTGGCAGGCTTAATCACCTGTTCCCTTCAGCACCACACCTTCACCTGTCAGGAATGGTGTTGAGATGGGCAGGGCGGGGTGGGGGGGGGGGGGGCGGGGGGCGGTGGGGGGGCAGCTTCGCCTCAAAGATGCTGAGAGCACACAGAGAACATCACGGAACACAGTGACGCTTGGGTACGAGATTCTTGCAGCAAACACAAGCCACATGGAGGTGCACGCATCACTAATATGGACAGTGACTTTGAAGCCAGGCAATCACTGTGTTGAAAAGGTTACACTCTGCACAGATCAGAGACCCTGGACTGCAGAAGTAGCCTTTGTTTTGAGCAGGGAGCAAGGTTTCGCACCTGATTGAAACAAACACTGCTCAAGATAACAAGGAGCAATAGACAAGGAGATATTCTTGGGAGTGTATTTACAATGGTCAACATTAAGTACAAGTGATTAACACCCGTGCGACGTTGTGCAACTAAACCTTTTTGACCTTTCTACTGCCGCTACGTCTTGGTGCTCTCCCCACATCTGCAGCAGAGGTGGAGGCTGACTGCTACGCCCTGTCTGTGATGACCTTGGCGGGCATCCTCTGGAAAGCCAAGACCTGGAGGTTCCTGGCCTGCTTTCGGGGTCCTGCTGTGTGGCAGTGTCATCCCCCTCGGCCTGTGGAGCTGGAGTTGCTGGGGTTACAGGAAGAGGGGAATCGGATGGGCTAGACACTCCGGGAGTCACCTGGATGGATGGCCCTGAGGTGTGCACCTGCTGATCCTCCTCCCTGTGGGTGCCCCAGGTCCCCTGGCTGACTCCTTTAGAGGAAGGGGCAGCTGGAGTGAGCTCGAGATGCCCCGCCCCCATCTCGCATTAACACTGATGGATGCCAGCGAGTGCCTCAATGATGCAGTGTAGCTCCTGCAGCAGTGCAGGACCAATGTCCTGGACCAAGGTTTCCATGGCGGCTGCCATCCTACCGGTATTGACCTCGGTGCGATGGCATGCCGGCAATATCGCTTCAGAGTGAAGGTGGACAGACTCCTCCATCGTGCCTTACAATCTGAGGAGTGCAGCGGACATCCCTTCCTGGTTTTCCCGAGCTTGCGTTTGGAGTTCCAGCAACTGAGGTATGACCGAGTCCTGAGGATCCACATCTGACTCAAACTCAGCAGATTTCTGACCTCCAGCAGTCCTCCGAGTGCCGGAAACCTGAGAAGTCCCTGCCACTGCCTGCTGTGGATCAGACAGTGCAATGTGCTCATCAGTTTGTAATCCCGAAGCTACTCTAAAGCTTGGTCCTGCCACAGTGTGTGTCTCTGCGCTGGTGGAGGGTGTGGCTGAGCGCTGTGACCGGTCTTCAATGTCAGTGTCTGCGGATTCCTCTTCCATGGTGTCCTCAGGGCTTGAGTCGAGGTCCTGGCTCGTGTACCTCCTTGACTTCTTCCCAGATGTGCCTGCAGAAGCTAGGGGGGGATAACTAGTGCAGGGCAGTGGCCTGTGAAACAGGACACATCACTCACAGCATGGTTGTCTGATAGATGTTGCACTGCTGGATCCCCACTTGGTTGAGGGCCGCCAACTTCACTGCCTGCACAGGACTGTTCCAGATCATCGCAGGCCAGCTGAATGGCTCTATTTTAAAAGTCTGTGAGGGCCTTGATGTTGGGAATTCCTCCACCAGTCTGTGACCTCTCCCTTTTGTTGTGTGCCAGCTTGCCCTGCATGAATGGAAAGAATGTAAGTGGGATGCCTGCCAGGCCAGATGATAAGGATATCTGGCATGTGTGGGTGCTGAGTGGTGCCATTGGTGAGATGAGGACATGATCCACAGGTCAGATGAAAGTGAGAGGTTGAATGGTGATGTCCCTTGAACTGACAGCGAGTGAGATGCCTGTGAACGTGTGATGGGCTTGTGAGTGAGTGAGTTGAGAGTGATGAGAAGAGTGATTTACCCTGGCAGAACAGAGGAGATCATTCATCCTCTTTTGACACTGGGTGGCTGTCGTTTTTGCAGGGCGTTGGCGCTGACCACCATTGCCACCACCTCCCATTCTGGATTGGTGACCTTGCTTGCTTGTCTTCACCCAAAGCTGGGGTTCAGGACATCATGATGGGCCTCCACTGCATCCAGTAGGTGCTCGAGGGAGGCGTCACTAAATTTGAGGGTAGTATGTTTCTTCCCTCTAGCAGCCATCAGTTCCTAGCAGCTTCCTATCTCTTGAAGAGTGCTAGCGCTGTGCAGGGGCGGCCTTTAAATATGGCACCTGATTTACTGAAGGCCTGAGGTCACAGCAGAGTGGGCGAATCAGAGGCCACCCTGCCAGCAATCTGACGTGAAACCCGTGCCTCTGCATTTTTTCAACAAAGTGCTGTACGATGCGGCAGATAAAGCCGCTATTGCCGCTGACAGGTCAAACGCTGCTTTCCCAGCCCGATATTGGGCTTTGTCTTTTTCTGGGACGATTGTGCCCTCTGTTTTTGTTTCCAGTGGCCCCCTCTGCCTTACTATCCAGGTCGGTTCAGTAGCTCAAATAGTCAGGACATTGGTCACATTCTTGTTGCACCTGTAGACCACAGACTGGGTGACCCCAAACATGCCCCAGTCAATCCCTTGGAAGACCCGGAGCTAGTGCTGTAAAAAGGGGGCGTGTCCTGTCTTCCTCCCGACTCTACTGTGGTGGAGCTCTCCAAGGGATGCTGCACTCCACATTTCTGTTAAAGCCAGGCTCGGAAGACAGCAAGAAATGCAGAGTAGCGTCGAGTCAGAGGGAAGTTCAAACAGAGCAGCAATTGACAATGATTGCTGCTCCGTGGAAGATCCAGGCCAATGTTTTCACTTGTAGGGAACAGAAAACCTAGAGACCATCAATATGAGATGGTCACCAAGAAATCAAGCAGGGAATTCAGAAAGTCTTCTTTACCCAGAGAGCAGTAATGTTGAACTTGCCATCACAGCGAGTGGTTGAAACAAACAGTACAGATGCATTTCAGGGGAGGCCAGATAAACATATGAGGGAAAAATGAGTAGAGGGTTACTCTGATAGAGTTAGATAAGGAAGGATGGGAGGAAGCTTGAGTGAAGCATAAATGCTGGGGTGGACTGGTTGGGGTGAATGGTCTGTTTTTGTGCTGTATAGTCTGTGTAATTCTCAGTAATCCTATGTAATAAATTTACCTTCTTATTGGGTCATTTAAAGTTCTAAATAAAGCTCATTGCCAAACAACATTAGATGTCCGTTATATGTGTGCATGACTTTGAAGTGCTGTAAAGATTGCAAAAAGGTGCAGAAGTTATTATGGTGTCATCTCCGTGTTATTTGAATATTGCACTGAAGGTCCTGTCCATTTCATGCATGAGTTATCTCTCCCTCACCTGGCATGGGGAAATCTGGACCTTGTGCAAATGTGTGCCTTTTTCCAGCCTGTTAATTGATACAATTAGGGTAGTAAGGACATGAAAATTGAACCCTAGAAGTTTACCCTTAACTGAGATAAGACTAATGGGCTATAATTTCCTGACTTATCCCTTTGCCGCCATCCGGTTCTCTAGCATTATTCTTATTTTCAAGATTTATGGAAAATCATAGCTACCACCTCTGTTACCCCTGCCCCAACTTCCTTTAATGACAAAGCATCTGAGACCGGTGACCTTACCACTTGCAGTCCTAATGACGTTTTTACGTCCTTTTGAACATTGAATTCTATTTGTAGCTTTTCCACATTCTTCTCCAGTCACACTTTCATTCCTCTGTAAACTAATAAATGCCTGGGATGAACTTTTGTTTTCTTCTCATGTTCATTGTTAGAGTTTAAAATGCTGTACACCGACAAATTCAATCACTAAAGGAACGTGTATTGTTCCCACACTCAAACAGGTCAGCACACTGCTTATTTCAATCAAAGGATGATAGCACTATTATAAACCTACCATTCTTAATTTGCATCATGCATAAATCTGCACATTTTTTCAGCCTATCATTGCTTTTTATGGTGAATGTTGTGCTAAAAGTGAGGGATGTATGCACTGGGATTTGGAAGGTTTTTCCATTTCAGGCACCCAATTAAGTCACCTCCCTGGAGACATATAGGACAGCTAGCTGAAGAATAATGTTTCCTCTACTTTGTCACAACAAATTATTAAAAACAACTGCGTTACTGAGAAATCTCCTGATGAAGGGTTCAGACCTGAAACGTAATCTGTTCACTCTGTGAATGTTGACTGACCTAAAATAAAAACAGAATCTGCAGGAAATACTCAGCAGGTCGGACAGCATCTGCGGAGAGAGAAATAGAATTAATGTTTCAGGTCAATGACCTCTTGTCAGAGCTATATTTCCAGCACTTTTTGTTTTAATTTCGGATTTCGAGCATCCATGGTATTTTGCTTTTGGATTGTTGGCAGACCTGCCTGGTGTTTCTAGAAATTTTTGTTATTTTGTTTCCAAGATGCAGGATCAGCAGTTCTTCAGCTTTTGTTTAAGATTTTCAAAATTGGTGACTGTTTTGTGTACTTATTTAGGTCCCATTTGCTGCAATAAATATAGAAGGAGAGCATAAGTTTACAAACTGGCTGCCTGGAGTCTAGGCAGTCCATAAGGAGATTTTAAAGGCACGCTAAAGGCTGCTCTCCTGTCATCCTCAGATTTATGTATTTCTGTCGATTTGTTGTTTCACAAACACGTTGGGCTGAATTTTACTACGGGTGCCAGGAACCTGACGTCAGGACTACATGCAAGGCCTGAGCCTGTGCATTGGCCCAGCTCCAACTGTCGGAGCAACTTTACATGAGGCAGCCTCCTAATTGGCTGCCCCCACGTTTGCCGTCTAATTAAGGATGGCTGACAGGATCATGACGCGGGAAGCCCAACGAGAGGGTCCCCACAGCACTGGATGCCAGCAGCCCCACCAGGGCTGAAGATCTTTACAGAAAGAAGGCTCAGAAATGTTAGAGACTATCAGTGTAGAGGGTAATCCATTTCAGCCTGTGGCTCTGTCATTCAGGGTTTGAGAGGGGGCTCCGATTGCTCACTGACCTCCAACCAGGAGGCTGTCTCCATGCAGTTTCCGGACTCCAGCCTCAGCGAGAAGCTTGTCTGATGCCCTGAAAGTTCCATTTGGGTGGGGATAATGGCCCTCGATTGGGGTCTTAAATGGGGCCATTGGCTGCCTGCCTCCGTGGACCAGGTTGCCAATTTCCCAACAACTGTCCCTGAGAAAGTCGGTTGGAGATGAGATAGCATCAGGATGCCCCCCAAACAGGATTTGATGTTACCTTCCAAGCCAACCACCGACCCCCACCTCCAAACCTGTCATCATGGCGTGGGGAAAATTCAGCTCAATATCTCTGTCTGTGAGGAAGGGTGAAATGATTCCCCTATTCTCCCTCTCCAGGTCTGACCATAACAAGAATTTTTTGTGAATTTCGAGAGGATGTGCTTTGCCAATACTGCTGGTGTCCCACTATTTACGCTTTCAGTTTGTAAATAATTAGTCAGACAGGTTTTCTTCAGTTAGACAAAGAACAAGATAAGTTTATTGAAACTATTTCCTGAATTTAAAAAAACTGGTGAATCACAACCATAATTCATCCGTTACACACAGTCACCTGGGCCCTCAGAGACACACACACAATAGCACAGATGGCAGAATAAGAGACAAAAATAGAAAATGCTGGAAAAACTCAGCAGGTCTAACAGCATCTGTGGAGAGAAAGTAAAAGAGTTAACGTTTTGAGTCCGTATGACTCTTCTTCAGGGCTTGAACTCTGTAACTGCGCTGAAGAAGAGTCATTCAGACTCGAAACGTTAACTCTTTTTTTTCTCTCCACAGATGCTGTCAGACCTGCTGAGTTTTTCCAGCATTTTCTGTTTTTGTTTCAGATTTCCAGCATCCACATTATTTTGCTTTTATGGTAGAATAAGAGGTTAGGCTTAAGGATTTTTTATAGTTTTTGAAGAAGATAAAACCAAGAAGTGTACGGTTAGCTGTTCTTCGGCTGGTCTCGATGTGGTGATTCCACATTGCAGCTGTTTTCTTCAGTTGTCTTCCTAGATGCAGTTGTATGGAGCACATGTCCAAGTTTTATTCCCAAGAGTTCTCAGTTTGTAGTAGATTTCTCTTCTCAGTTTGGTTACTTTGCAAATCCAGGCACAATACTTCCGTGAGAGAGAAAGAGAGAGGGCAAATAGCTTCAGCTGCCTGCTTCATTACAGCCTGGTCTTCATCTTTCACCTGTTTGGTAATATTAGTCCATAACAAAAACAGAAATACCTGGAAAAACTCAGCAGGTCTGGCAGCATCAGCGGAGAAGAGCAAAGTTGACGTTTCGAGTCCTCATGACCCTTCAACAGAACTAAGTAAAAATAGGAAAGGGGTGAAATATAAGCTGGTTTGGGGGGGGAAGAAAGGGGCGGGGGGGTTGTTGGGACAAGCAAGCAGCCCATGTCTGCTGCCATCATTGTTTTAGAACAGGTAATTGCATTTTGAAGCTTCATCTCAGAAACATTTGCAAAGTTTCAGGATAATGCCAAGTCCATAGGAGATGAGGTATTTCATGCTCCCCGGGGGTTGGGGGGTGGAGGGGTGGGGGGGGGGGGTGCGTTGAGTGTCTTTCCTTTCCATCCCAATGCAAGCTGTATATTGTAGCCATCAAGGCAGTTTCCATTGTCTTGAGGGTTTCAGCTTTTTTTAAATTCAGCCAGAGAAAAGAAAAATTAGAAATTGCATCTTAACAAACATTCCCATAACATGTCACTATATTCTACATATTATTTTCCTTTGGATAATCAAAGTTACCTTTCAGAAGTTTTCACAGGGGATAATAGTGAGAGTGTCAATATTTATGAGGATCACTTGGGAGTGTGTTAATATTTTGAAGGGGTCCAGCCTCTAAACCCTCCCCCACCACATGCAAAAATTGGAAAATTACAAAGTCTTAGCTGTATTTTGAGAGGGAAAATCCAATTATTAGGACTCTCGATTAGATCACAATCCTTTTGCCTTTAGCAACTGAATTCATATGCAGCACAAGTCCATCTCGGCCTTCTCCTGAAGACCCCACCTCATAGATGCCAGTCTTCAGACAAGTCAATTCACTCCACATGATATCAAGAAATGGCTGAAGACACTGGATACAACAAAGGCTATAGGCCCTGACAATATCCCGCCAGTAGTACTGAAGATTTGTGTTC
Organism: Cetorhinus maximus; assembly: GCF_964194155.1. Lineage (NCBI taxonomy): Eukaryota > Metazoa > Chordata > Chondrichthyes > Lamniformes > Cetorhinidae > Cetorhinus > Cetorhinus maximus. The sequence continues at coordinate 146,115,539 of NC_135881.1, read as the reverse complement.
CAGAACTAGCCATGCCCCTCACCAAGCTGTTTCACTGCAGCTACAAGATTGGCATCTACCCAACAATGTGGAAGATTGCCAAGGTATGTTGTGTCCACAAAAAGCAGTACAAATACAATCTGACCAATTACATCAGACTACTCTCGATCATCAGCAAAGTGATGGAAGGTGTTGTCGGCAGTGCTGTCAAGTGGCACTTAACTCAACAATAATCTGCTCCTAGTTATGTACCTAAGTGCATGTTTTTTAATCATGCTCCCTTAGTTGTCAAAATAATGAGCCAAATCTTCTTGTCTCAAGATCAGCAGAGGCTAGATGTCTGACGGATAGATGCACATCAAGACTCTGCAGAAATCCTGATGCGCAGACCTATGTGGGAATTGCCCTGGAAGTTTAAACTTCTGATGGGCAATTCGCCTGTTGCCCAGGACTCTCTGTGAGTGTCTCTGACTCTGAGCTAAAGTCTGAGAATTGGGACGGATTCGCCCAACTTACCTTAATAGTTACCCAGGAAATGTTAGATAGTTTAAAACCTGGTCAAACACCTGGGTAACTCTATAACTGACCCCACACCCCCATCATTTATCTAACCACCGGACTACTTCCCTGACCCAACCTGACTATCCCACCAACCGACTATCCTCCAACCCGACTATCCTCTCACCCGACTACCCGCCGACCCCACCCCCGACAACCTGACTACCCCTCAACCAGACTCAACCCAACTATTCCCCCAACCCCCCCACCCCTGACTGCCCCTTCCAAGCTTACTTGACTAACCCCTGATTACCCGACCAAACCCCCCTGACCTGTCATAACCCGACTACCCCCCAGACCACCCAACTACCCTTCCAACCTGACCCGACTACCCAGACTACTCCCCCAACCTGACCCGACTCCCCAGATTACTCCCACAACCCAACCCAACTACCACCCGACTACCCCTGACCAGGTGACTAACACCCAAATCAACCCAAATACCTCCTGATTACCTGTCTACACCCCTGACCTGTTACCCACTCACCCATCTACCCACTTACCCACCAGTCCATTCTCCCACCTACCCATTCACTCACCCACCTCAACCACCTATCTACCTCACCCACCTGCCCACTCAGCCACCTACCCACCTCACCCACCTAGCCACTCACTCACCTACCCACCTGCCCACTCACTCACCTACCCACCTGCCCACTCACTCACCTACCCACCTGCCCACTCACTCACCTACCCACCTACCCACCTCACCACCTACCCACACAACCACATAACTACCTCACCCACCTACATACCTCAGCCACTCACACCTGTCCACATACCCATTCACTTGCTCACCAACTCATCCATTCACCCACTCATCCATTCATTCATCCATTCACTAACCCACAATGTATCATGGAAATTCTGAACCCTTAAATATTTATCAAAATATGGAAGCTAGTGCCGTAAAAAGGGAGCATGTCTTCTCTTGCCCTGACACTACTCCACTTAGGCGGAGTTCCCCTGTGGATGCTGCATTACGCATTTCTGTAGCAGCCTTGATTGGAAGATCCTGGAAGAAATGCACAGTCATGTTGGATCGGGCAAATCTTCACAGGCAATTGCAATGCAGGCAGCACTGCCACTGCTCGGAAGATTCAGGCCATTGAGTGAAAGTCTAATATTAAATTATTGTTTCATAGATAACTCTGATAAATGTAGTCCTTCTCTTTCTTACAATCTTTTCTGACCATGGAAGTTAACTAATATACCTTCTTAAGTGTCCAATTGGTTTGGCTGTCTTCTAATAACACAGCTCAACAAGCCGATCCTCTATTTTTTTAAAACAGCTTATGTATAGTGATTGGAGTTGAACAGCTGCTGTAAAATAATAGAGACAACACTTTAAAAGTAGCTAATTGGCTGTAAAGTACTTTGTGACATTGGGTGTGAAAATGCAATATAAATGCAAGTTCTTTCTTTTCTAATTAAAAGTGGACGTAAATATTACCCACAAAGATTAACTGTTTCATCAGATTCAATGATGCATCCTCAACATTGATGGGGGAGCAAAACATATCTTTTGAGGTATAGGTTGATAGATTGTTGTGATATGCCTTTAAGGGATAGCATCATGCCATCACTTTAAGGGAAGTGTGTCATGTGATTCAGCCTCAATTTCACATCAGCCTGGAACAGAACACAGACATGCAGCTCTGATGTCCTGAAGCTTTCTATCCATATACATATGTTCACATGTGCCTAGAATTAATAAATGAACCCACAGTGTGCTTACACATTCTCTTCTGAGTGATTGGTGATTTATAACACATATCACTTCCATTTTCTTAGAATGATCACTTTTCAGATATTGCAAAATGAATGGTGAAGCAAGAAGAGACAAAATGGTGGTGTGCAAAGTCACATCTTACTTTGCTGGATCCAGCGCCCTTAGATTTATTAGGCTAAAAGATCCAGGTTGCATGCTTATACTGGGGTGACCGAGTTGGTACAGAGACAGAGAACGTCAGGAGGTTGTTGTTAGAATAAACACATGCTGTTTATTTACAAACTAACCTCTGCAACTACACTTGTGTGCTCACAACATAAAACTCTGTCTTCACTCATCAATGACTAACTCAAGACTTTGCACAAAGAGATAGCCCATGCTACTCACCTATTGGGTATTAAGATCATGTGACCTTATTACAATACTTGTCTTAAAGGTATATTACATATCAGGCTACAACAAGACATCACTTCCATTTTCTCAGAATGATCACTTTTCAGATATTGCAAAATGATCGGTGAAGCAAGAGAAGGCAAAATAGTGGTGTGTAAATACACATCTTACTTTTAAAGGTAGAAAAAGATTCCGAGAATTCTTCTTTTTTCTACTTCCTGGTCTGGCATGCTGCCAAGTGGTTCATGAGGGTTTTGATACATTTATCAGCGCAATTTGGGTAATAGATCCAAAGGCCATCCATATTGCTTGTAATAATTTGACAAACAATATGTACAATACAGTGATTCACAGCTATGAGCTAACGCTGCATTTGTCTTGTAACCAAAAAGGTGTCAGTTTACTACAATTTGATCAGATGTCGCATTGGGTCTCCAGAACAGTACGTGCCAATCTAGGCTCAGTTATAACATGTGGCTGAGTCAAAATGCCATGCGTTCAAGGCCCAGTCCAGAGCTTTAAGCACATAACCTGGACTGACACTTCAAAGTTGTACCAAGGGAGTGCTGCATTGCTGGAGATGAGATATTAAACCTCATTTGCTCTTGCAAGTCAACATAAACAATTTATGGCATTACTTGAAGAAGACAAGGGCATTTTCCTAGTGTTCTGGCAAATATTTATATATAAACCAACAACTCACCTATCTGGTCATTTACTTCATTGCTATTTCTTGGGACTTTGCTGTGCAAAATAGCTGCTATGTTTCCCTGCATTACAACCAGAAACTTAACTGGACCAGCCACATAAATACTTCAGCTACAAAAGCAGGTCAGAAAATGGGAATTTTAAAGTGAGTGACTCATGTGCTGACTCCCCAAAGCCTTTCCAACATTTATGAGGCACACCTGGAGTATCTTGGCATCTTCGGCACCTGGCTGGATGACTGCAATTCCAACAACACTCAAAGAATTTGACACCATCCAGGACAAAGTAGACAGCTTGATTGGACTCCAACTACTCATTCCACCACCAGCACACCATGGCTGCAGTGTGAATCCTCTAGAAGGTGCACTGCGGTAACTTGCCAGCACCTCCTAAATCATGATCTCTACCATTTAAAATGACAAGGGCAGCAGGTACACCACCAACTCCAAACTCCCTTCCAAGTCATGTATCATACCAGCTTGGAATTGTCCCAGATTTGCACTAAGTGTGGTAGTGGGTGGGTAGAACGATGTTTTACCAGCTGGCCGCGATGGTGGGTTTTCACACCGTATTGTCCAAAACTCGCCACGTTATTTATGCATTTCCATGGCAGGTGGGCTCTCATTCGCCTACCCGCCATCACCTCGTCACTTCATCACGCCAGGCGCCATATTTAAAGTCCAGCCATGTGCACCACATCTCAGTGCTACCAGCCCATGACTGCTGCAGGGAAGATGCCCAGGAAAGGCAAGAAGACTGCTGCCCCCAGGTTTAGCGAAGCATCATGGAACGTATTTTGGATGTCGCAGAGGCCCATCTCGATGTCCTGTAGCCCTGCTCTGGCTGCAAGATGGGCAGCGGCATCACCAACCAGGCTTGGGGGGCAGTGGCAGCAGTGGTCAGCGCCAAAGCTCTTCTAAAGAGGACAGCCACCCAGTGCTGCAAGAGGATGATTGATCTCCTCTGTTGCACCAGTGTGAGTCCCTCTTCTCATCACTCTCAACTCATACACTCACAAACCCATCACACATCCACAGGGCCCTCACTCACTGCCGGTTCAAGGGACCACGTCATTTACTCTCTCAAACACACCGTCATTGTCCTCATCCTGTCCATGGGGCCACTCACCACCCACACATGCCACGTATACTTATCATCTAGCCTGGCAGGCGTCCTGCTTACACTGTCTCCATCTCTATTATACAGGACAAGCTGGCACACAACAAGAGGGAGAGGTCGCTGACCGGTGGAGGAATGCCTGAAATCAAGGTCCTCACCGACTTTAAAAATAGAGCCATCCAGCTGGCCGGCGATGACCAGGACCGTTCCTGTGTTGACAGTGAGGTTGGCGCTGCTCTACCAAGTGAGGATCCAGCAGTGCAACATTTATCAGACAACCATGCTGTGAGTGATGTGTCCTGTTTCACAGGCCACTGCCATGCACTAATTATCTCTCCTTGCTTCTGCAGGCACATCTGGGAAGCAGCTGATGGAATCCATGACCCAGGGCCTCCAATCAAGCCCTGCAGAAGCCTCTAAAGAGGAATCTGGGGGCACCCTCCTTGAAGTTCCAGCAGAGCGCTCACCCACACCCTCCACCAGCACAGAGACACACACCTCGGTGGGACCTAGCTTTAGAGTAGCCTCAGGATCACAATCTGGTGAGCACATTGCACTGTCTGATCCACAGGTGGCAGCAGGGACTTCCCAGGTGTCCAGCATTCGGAGGACACCTGGAGGCCAGAACATTGCTGAGTCCGAGTCAGATGACGAGCCTCTGGACTCGGTCATGTCACAATTGCTGGAGCTGCAAAGGCAAGCTCGGGAACATCAAGAAGGGATGTCCACTGTTCTCCTCACATTGCAAGACACGATGGAGGGGTCCGTCCATCCTCAGGTTGAGGTGATAGAACTGGCATGCCAACGCACAAGGTCAACACTGGTTAGATGGCAGCCACCATGGAAAGCTTAGTCCAGGATGTCACTCCAGATGCACAGGCTCAGCTCCATCGCTGGGGCCATAGTTGCCCTGCAACAGTGTGTACGCGAGAGGGTTGTCGGGCAGCTTGATCTCATTCCAGTTGCCATTTTTCCTCAAGGAGTCAGCCTGGGGCCCCCGTGCACCCATAGGTAGGATGTTGAGCAGGTGCACAACCCAGGGCCATCCATCCAGGTGACTCTGTGAGTGTCCAGCACATCCAAATCCCCTCTTCCTATGACCTCAGCAGCTCCAGCTCCACAGGCCGAGGAGGACGCCACTACTACATGGCAGGGCCCCGAAAGCAGGCTGGGGCCCTCCAAATCTCGGCCCTCCACAGGACATCTGCCAAGCTTGAATCCGGAGGATGCGGTGGGGATATTGCTGATGGAAGTCCCCGCCAAGGCAGGGCGTAGCAGTCAGCAGGCTGCCTCCACCTCCACTGTGGATGTCCAGGGAGAACCAAGACGTAGCGGCAGGGTTAGGAAAGTTAAGGAGAATTAGTTACACAGCCTGGGCACAGGTGTTAATCACTTGTACATACTGTTCACTTTTGTCAATAAACTCCCACGAATGTCCCCCTGCCTATGGCTCCTTGTTCTGATGAGCAGTGTTCTTGTCACTCAGATGTGGAACCTTTCTGCACACGATAAAGGCAGGTGTCTCAGTCCAGGGCCTCTTCCCTATGCTTTGTGAAACCTTCAGACCAAAGTGATGGTCCAGCCTCACACTCCCTGGAAACATCATTGATGCCTGCACCTCGATGGTGCTTGTCATTGCTGCCAGAATGTAGTGGGCAGGCGCCACAGAGTTCTGTGTATTCTCAGTGCCTTTAAGGTGGGGCTGACCCCCATCTCTTCAGCACCTGTGACCAGAATTGCTGTGCTCCTGTAGGGCTCAGGTGCTGAAGGTGGACAAAGGATCAGACGCTTCTAAAGTTTCATGGCTGCGTCTCTATGATATGACCCTGATCACAGAGGCGCAAGTGAGCTGCCCTTGGCCAGACCAGAGTCAGACATTCTCAGAGGCCATGTGAAGATCTATAGAGTGTCCTTACTGCATATCATCATCATCCTCCTGCAATCAAGCAGTTGATGACAGAAGCATACTCACAGAGGGTATGTGCGCTGCCATAATCCAGACTGGAGTCAAACATTCACAGATGCAATGTGAGGATCTGTGTGGTCACCTCACTGCATTTCATCATCACCCTCCAAAAATCTAGCAGCTATGAGGGCCTCCCGAGCACACCTGCCTCATCTGGTCAGTGGGAGGGCCTCATCCCCGTCATCATCGCCTTTGAGGACCTCCTCAGCCTCATCCCTGTCAGCATCCTCCTCATTGGTGGAGACCTCCATCTCCTCCATCTCCTCCTCATCCAGCTCATCTCCCCGTTGCGGCGCCAGGTTGTAAAGGGCGCAGCAGGCGACAGCCTCTGCGGACTGTATTGCAGGGCTCCACCAGATCAGGCACCGGAATCTCATCTTCAGCATCACGTTGGTCTGCTGCACCAAGTTGTGAGCTGCTGCATGAGTCTCATTATACCTTCACTCTGCTGCAGTCTGAGGCCGTCACACGGGTGTCATCAGCCATGGCCTCTGCAGGTAGCCCTTGTCCCAAGGGGCCATCCCTGCAGCCTCTGTGGACCCTGGAAGACTCCAGGGATCTGTGACTGGCTGAGAATGTAGGCGTTGTGCATAGTCCCTGAAACCGTGCATTTCTGGTGGTCGCACACCAGCTGCACATTCAGCGAGTGGAACCCCTTGCGGTTAATGTAGTTCACTGCATGTTGCAATGGAGATCTGAGCGGCACATGAGTGCAGTTGATCGGACCTGCACCAATGGGAAACCCGGGACCTGGGCAAATCCAATCGCTTTTGCATCTGGCTGTTCTGGCCCCAGGCAAAATGCACAAAGTTGTGCGTCCTCGCAAAGATGCCATCTGTGACCTCATGGATGCATTTGTGGGTGGAGGCTTGTCAGATCCCATAGAGGTCACCTGTGGAGCCCTGAAAGGAGCCACTGGTGTAAAAATTGAGCGCCGCAGTCACTTTCACAGCCACTGGCAGTGGATGCCCTCCGTGTCCACGTGGTGCCAAACCCTACAATAGCTGGCAGATGTGATCGACCAGTTCCCTAGACATGCACAGTCTTCGGCGACACTGGTTTTCGGTCATCTGCAGAAACGAAAGGCAGCGTCTCTGGACCCTGGATGTCATGAGGCGCTGACCAGTGACGGCTCACTGTGGCTCTGTGGTGGCGTGTCCAGATGCCCCAGCCGCTCCTTCTTCCCGAGGGTGCTTCTCCTGCCTCTGTGCAGCCAGGAGCCTCAGTTGCTCTCTCCTCTGCCGTCTTCACTCTCTGTAAGCCATCACACCTGCAGCTAGTTCACCAGGCTCCATGATCCTGATGTACTCCTCCTGCAGGATGAAAGAGAGAGATGCGTGGGTTAGCATGCGTGCAATAAGGACATGTCCATGTTAATCATGAAGATCGCTTCCCAGAGAGTGCTGGCCATCTCTTGAATGGCCAGAGTTTAGTGCGCTGCATGGCTGCCCAAACCCCACCTTCCTCCACCCCACTCCACCTGACCATTTGGCGGCAGCTTTGCCCACTGGACTGCATGCTGTGCTCTCAGCTCGGGCACAGGCATTCTCCTAACCCACACTGCAAGGCTGCACTGTCAGCTGGAACCATGGGGGAGACTGGTCCAAACTGGATTTTGACATTGCAAGGGGCTGTGACTGCTCTATGGCCAGCTTTAGCAAGGAGATTGTACAACGTGTGCAGTCGTCCAACTGTTTTGCAGTCCACTACAATGCTCATTAGTTTGCAGTCTGTGCCTGAGGGGTGAAAAGCTTTGGAATTGGACTGGTTGGACTCTGATGCCTCTGTGTTGTGTGAGTAGGCCGGTAAGCTAGAGGCCCGACTCCAATCATATCAATGTGGCTGTGCTGAAACTGCCTCAGCTGCAGAGGAATGGTTACTTTATACAGGTTCCCCTAATGTGTGGCCACTTCCCTTGTCCACCCTACGTCCCACCCCAAATGCTTGTGCACTATATTAAGTGGCAGGTCTGCCCTTGCCCTCCACCACCACCCCCCAACTCACCTCAATGGCAGGTCTGCCCTTGCCCTCCACCGCCACCCCCCAACTCACCTCAATGGCAGGGCTGCCATTGCCCTCCCCCAACAAGTCACTTCAATGGCAGCACTGCTCTTGACTCCCCCGAGGCTCCTGAAACTTGAAGTCCAACAGGCGACCCTGGCAAGCGCTGTGTACTCACCTCCAAGTTCCCCTCAAAGTGCAGTCCACCAAGTACACGCTTTTTATGCTGTTGTGAAACACATTGGCGTGCTTTCCTGCCGATGTGAACAAACGATCCAGCGGTGGGGGGGCAGGGGGGATGATTCCGGTGGGCTGGCTTAATAATGATATGCAGATTTATTACAATGAGGTTCCTGACGTCCGATTGGCAGGAAATGTGGCCGGCCGTCAGCGGGCTGAGCAGACGTTGTCGTGAAACCAATCACACCATATTGTCCGCTCATGCCAACGAACACACCCGGCGCTGGCAGGCATGGAAAATCCCAGCCTTAGTCTCAGAGTCTAAAGGGAATAATCTATTGAGTAATATACCTGGCCTACTGTGGGAAGAAGGAAAATACCGCAATAGTTCCCACAACTCATCTGTCTCATTTCTGTACAAACTGAATGACAAATTGATACACCTTCAGAGACCAAGGAACTCTGTAAATGCAATCCATCATTCTTTAAAACATGTTTTTTTCTAAATGGCAGCAACATGCTAATTTATTGAGTAGATGATCACTGAATACAAAACTGTGAAACATCCTATTAGATTGTTTATAATATTTCAACAATCTCAAAAGACCAACAAAATGTAAATTTCAGCTCCATGGAAAAATAGTAATAGTGCCAGCTAAATGCCAATTTACCACTTAAAAATCTGACGAGGTGAAAGGATCTTGACTGATCAGGTGAGATGTAAACCTGCCTGCCAATTCATTATTATCACATTTACACCATTGCAAAAAGTCAAAACATAACCAGAGGTAGTATATCTTGCACCATTTTTAAAAATATTTATTCATGGAATGTGGACATCGCTGACTCGGCCAGCATTTATTGCCCATCCCTAATTGCCCTTGAGAAGGTGGTGGTGAGCCACCTTCTTGAACCACTGCAGTCCATATGGTTTAGGTACACCCAGGTGGGGGGATTTCCAGGATTTTGACCCAGCGACAGTGAAGGAACGGCGACATAGTTCTCAGACAGGATGGTGAGTGACTTGGAGGGGAACTTGCAGGCGATGGTGTTCCCATCTCTCTGCTGCCCTTGTCCTTTTGGATGGTAGAGGTCATGAGTTTGGAAGATTATGTCAAAGGAAAAAATGTGCAACATTAAAGTTTTTTTTAAACTTAATTGTTGGGATAAACCCATAAGAATTTGCTTTTCCCCTAGCTTTACACATGGAACAAGGTACATCATATAATGAAACGATGATAAAGGTAAAGCTCACAAAGCCGGCCAATAGTAAGTTGTAAATTCTCACACATCTTCCAAGAACAATGATTGCATTTTTCATTATTTGTTGAGCTCGCATAAATAGTTTAACCAGTGTTGCTTTGTTTTCTGCTACCCAGTAGCTCATGCAAAGTCTGATTAAAAATGCCTGTTACATATTCACAGATGAGTCATCACACCTCCTTCAGAATCTGATTCAAGCCCAATAACATTTTAGAAAGTGAAGGGCAAGACAAACATAGATGTCATAGTCATAGGACAAAATTTCCTAGTATCTCTCCAGATAAAATAAGTTTAGCCATCAACAGGACTGACAAGTGCTAAGAGGATGCCTTTCTAGTTGCTGGATCATCCTCTTGATTCTACAATGAAAGTTGAAGGGTTCACTGTGGAGCATGAGAGGGAATAGGCTGGCCATTCAAACACCAAATTCATACAGACAACATACAAACAGGTTAGTGCCTCTGTTAAAATGGCACCAAGATGAATTTGCATAGTCATGTTAAGTGTTTATACAATAACAATGATCACAATAATTTTCAGATTCTAAACACTGTGGGGCCACATTTTCTGGGCAATATAAGGCCCCATAAACTACCAAAATGGTGTCCACAATGCACAAGTTCACTTTCAATGGGAAAAGTGCCAGGCACTTGCACACATCACATGTGGTGCCCACTGGCAGTGCACAGAGCTGCAGATCATTATGTCAATCTCTTAACCTCATACAGTTGACTATGACATTAAATAGCATGAAGGACCCCCTACCACTGCTATTTAAAGTTATCATTAACAACTTGTAGGTTAATTGTTAAAATTATTTCTTCTGGTTGTTGCTGCTATTCTAAATATTTGGTACTTTTCAATAGTTGTTTAAAGTTTCTGCGGACAACAGGAAGTAATCTGGCTGGTACTAAAGTATTTCTTTGGTGACTTGAAGTGTTTTTCATAAACCAGTTGCTTCCAGACATGGATGGCCTAGAAGGGCTTCCTCTTGGCATTGAGCAGGACTGGGAGAATGAGCAGAGCAGGACAAGCTGCTAGAAGAGGGAGGGGGCATTTCTGTGTGCCCTCCGATGAACTGGCACCTGCATTATCTTTTAACCCAGGCCTGGCTCTTGTGCACCTGTGCCCAGTATCTTGGCACGTGCAATTTCCACCTTTATCCTGTCCTCTAAATTATATGAAGTATCTGAACTGGTGGCTATGACAGTGACCCTGCATCTTCACTTTCTGCTTGTCATTCCTGAACTGCCTGGGCAGCTTCCAGTTCTTGAGCATCTTAAATGAAACAGGGACAAGGGTTGAGTTGTAGGAAGAGCAAAGAGTAAGCAATGTATGCTGGCACCATCTACAGGTTCTTAGTCAGAAGAGATTGTGGGATGAAGGAGAAGGGGGATGAGAGAAAGAGGATTATGTATGCAGATCCTTCATCTTCAATAGCTTCAGCCCCGCCAGTAGCCATGACCTCAGCAATGACCCTTCTCATAATGGCCAGCACAGTCTCCTTCATTGACATTAAAATAGGCAGTTAAGCCTCTCCTGCTCCCAATAATTCCTGCTTCCTCCTGTTCTGCACAACTTTCTCCTACAAGAAAGAAGAAAGTTTGTCAATGAGTGTCCTGCAATATGTTGAGGTGATGTTCCTGTCATCATTGAATAGCTGTCAGTAAAAAGAGTGAGATGTGGGTGTGATGCTTGCAACAATGCTGAGTGTGTGAGGGTGAAGTAAAGCATATGAATTTTAGGTATGAGTACTGATTAATAGAGATTTTTGGCAGGTGACTGATGGGGATGTAATAAATTTGAGCGATGGATGAGAGTCTTGGTACAATTCAAGGGATATGACATTTGAAGCTTGACAACTCATGTGAGATCATTAAACTTCTTAACACAGTGCATCCAGGTCCTTGCCCTCCTACATTGCCTCTTCCCACTACCTTCTAAACATGTTTCTGGAGGGCCTCAAGTCATCCTAAGGGTATAGGACATCTCTCCTTTCAACTTCTTCCACCAGGACTTTCAGTGCAGCATTTGAAAACCTTGGCGCCCTCTCTCTCTCTCTCCCATGGTCAGCTATTCTTGAGTCTTCCAATATTCAGAACTACCTCAGCAGCCACAATTCACCTCCCATTCAAGAGGTGCAGGCTGCCTTTTAATAGTAATAATAATAAAAATACCTGGAAAAACTCAGCAGGTCTAGCAGCATCTGCGGAGAGGAACACAGTTAACGTTTCGAGTCCATATGACTCTTCAACAGAACTAAGTAAAAATAGAAAAGAGGTGAAATATAAGCTGTTTTAAGGGGTGGGGGATAGAGCTGGATAGAGGGCTGGTAGAGATAGCCAAAAGATGTCATAGACAAAAGGATAAAGAGGTGTTGAAGGTGGTGTTGGTGGCGGCACCTTCAACACCTCTTTGTCCTTTTGTCTATGACATCTTTTGGCTATCTCCACCTATCACTGGCCCTCTATCCAGCTCTACTCCCCCCCACCCCCCCCTTAAACCAGCTTATATTTCACCTCTTTTCTATTTTTACTTAGTTCTGTTGAAGAGTCATACGGACTCGAAACGTTAACTGTGTTCCTCTCCGTAGATGCTGTCAGACCTGCTGAGTTTTTCCAGGTATTTTTATTTTTGTTTTGGATTTCCAGCATCCGCAGTTTTTTGCTTTTTGCTTTTGCCTTTTAATAGTGCTAGGCACTTGTGATACTGGCCCCTTGCTGATGCAGAGGTAATTATTGTCTTCACCATATGGGCAGGTATGCCCTGGAGTACTGCTTTGGGCTGCATTAGAGTGCTTAAGTTGGGGTTTGGTGAGTGAGGGAGTTCAGTTAAGAGGGAAGGATTTTCTACCTTTCCCCAGAAAGAAGAGCAGTGGCCTTTTTAAGGAGGCCATAGTTAGTATTTCTACTATCCTTAATATTTTCTAACCTTGAGGAAGTAAAAGTAAAGAGAATAATTTAAGGGTAAGCCATGGAAGAAAAAGTAGCAAGCCTGAGGATTGTGAACAGTTTAGAATTCAGCAAAGGAGGACAAAGAGAGGAGGAAAATAGAATATGAGAGTAAACATGCAAGAACATGAAAGCGGACTGTAAACGTTTCTGTAAGTATGTAAAAAGTAAAAAGATTAGTGAAGGCAAATGTAGGTCCCTTACAACTTGAAATGGGAAAATTTATAATAGAAAACAAGGAAGTGGCAGAACAATTAAACAACTACTTCAGTTCTGTCTTCATGGAGGAAGACGCAAATAACTTCACAGAAATGCTAGGGAACCAAGGGTCTAGTGAGAAGGAGGAATTGAAGGAAATCAGTATTACTAAAAAAAAAATAGGGTTGGAGAAATTAATGGGGCTGAAAGCCAATAAATCCCCAGGGCCTGATAATCTACGTCCTAAGGTGCTAAAGGAGGTGGCCATGGAAATAATGGATGTGTTGATTGGCATCTTCCAAAATTCTGTAGATTCTGGAACAGTCCCAACAGATTGGAAGGTGGAAAATGTAACCCCACTATTTAAAAAAGGAGGGAGGGAGAAAACAGTGAATTGCAGACTGGTCAGCAGTAGGGAAAATGCTAGAGTCCATTATAAAGGATATAATAACAGGACACTTAGTGAATATCAATGGGATTAGACAAAATCAATTTGAATTTATGAAAGGTAAATCATATTTGACAAACTTACTGGAGTTTTTTGAGGGTGTAAAAAGCAGAATAGAAAAGAGAGAACCAGTGGATGTGTTGTATTTGGATTTTCAGAAAACTTTTGATAAAAGTTAGTGTGCAAAATTAAAGCACATGGGATTGGGGGTAATATATTGGCATGGATTGAGAATTGGTTAGCAGACAGGAAATAGAGAGTAGGAATAAATGGGTCTTCTTTGGAATGGCAGGCAGTGACTAGTGGGGTACTGCAAGAATCAATGCTTAGGCCCCAGCTATTCAGAATATATATCAATGATTTGGATGAAGGAACCAAATGTAATATTTACAAGTTCGCTGATGACACAAAACTTGGTGGGAATGTGAGTGGTGAGAAGGATGTTAAGAGGCTTCAAGACAATTTAGACAAGTTAAATAAGTGGGCAAATACATGGCAGATGCAGTATAACATGGGTAAGTGTGAAGTTATCCACTTTGGTAGGAAAAACAGAATAACAGAGTATTATTTAAATGGTGATAGATTGGGAAATGTTGATGTGCTAAGGGACCTGGGTCTCCTTGTACACCAACCACTGAAAGCAAGCATGCAGGTGCAGCAAGCAGTTAGGAAGGCAAATGGTATGCTGACCTTCATTACGAGAGGACTTGAGTACAGGAGCAAAGATGTCTTACTGCAGCTGTACAGGGCTTTGCTGAGACTACACCTGGAGTACTATGTGCAGTTTTGGTCTCCTTACCTACAAAAGGATATACTTGCCATAGAGGGAGTGAAGTGAAGGTTCACCAGACTAATTCCTGGGATGGCAGGATTGTCGTATGAGGGAAGATTGGGTCAACTTGGCCTGTATTCAATGAAGTTTAGAAGAATGAGAGGGGATCCCATTGAAACATAAAATTCTGACACGGCTGAACAGATTGGATGCAGGGATGATGTTTCCTCTGGCTGGGGGGGTCTAGAACAAGGGGTCACAGTATCTGGAAATGGGGTAGGCCATTTAGGACTGAGATGAGGAGAAACTTCTTCACTCAGAGGGTAGGTAACCTGTGGAATTCTCTACCACAGAAGGCTGTGGAGATCAAGTCACTTAATATATTTAAGAAGGAAATAGATTTCTAGACTCAAATGGCATCTCCTGAAGTAGCTTAATCCCCAATTATTGAACACCACCCTTCACACCTGTACCACTCTCCACCCCATGTCCCATTGATTTTCCATAATATTAAAATCAACGGAATGAAAATCAGGTAAGTTCTATAATGGGTTGGTTTTCTGTTCCGCCAGGTTACCTCCCACGCAATGAAGATGAAAATCAATTCAATTAGATACCATCGTTGTAACTCCCTAAATGATGGGCTCAGACTTTGTACTCAAATATATTAGAAAATATTTCTATATTGTATCATTTCATATGAATTGAAATTTCAATTTGCAACTATAGCTGCTGCCTTAAGATAGGATTTCCTTAGTAATACTGCCTTCAGAGCTTATAGGTAGAGTGAGTATAAATTTTCTGTGGAAGCTTTACAGGGGTCATTTTCCAAATACTGGCTAATAGCAAGGATTGTTTCAACCTGTTCTTGCCTCACAAAAATCATTTCTTTTTACCTCAACCTATTTTTCTCCCCTTGTTCAGACTCTACCAACCTACATTCACAGCTCTTCCAACGCCTTCCGTCATTCTTAAAGTTTCCAGTTTCCTGGCTCTAACCATCTTCTTTTCACCATGAACGTCCAATCTTTCTACACCTTCATCCCCACCTGAACAGTCTAAAGATTGTCTTTTTCTTCCTTGAATCCATCCATGGCCAGTTCCTCCATCTAACTGAACTTATTCTAACTTTGAAAATGCTTTTTCTTTCGCTTTACTCACTTCTTCCAAATAAAAGTTGTTGCTATGGGAATCCATAGAGGTCCTAAGCTACGCCTGTATTTTCATGGGATATGTGGAACACTTATTGTTCCAATCCTATTCAGGCCTCTCCCCTATCTCTTTTTCCAGTACATTGATACCTAATTCGGTACTGTTTCCTGTTCTTTCCCTGAACTGGGAAATTTAATCAATTTTGCTTCCAATTTCCACCATTTCCTCAACTTTATATGGTCCATCTCCAACTCTTCCCTTCCTTTCCTCGAGTTCTCTGTTTCTATTTCTGGGGAAGGCTACCAATGCTCATTCAAAATCCATTATAAGCTTACTGACTCCCACAGCTATCTTGATTACATTTCCTCCTACCCTACTTTCTGCAAAGTCACTATTCCATTCTCACAGTTTGTGAGTCTTCACGGTCTTCATCACATTTTTTCTGTTGCTATCACCTTCCATACCAGTGCTTTTGATTTGTCTTCTATTTTCCTCAAATGAGGATTCACCCCCATTTTGGTTGACAAATCCTTGTCCTGTATGTTCCATTTCCTGTACTTCTGCTCTAGTTTACCCATTCCCTTCCATCTCAGAAACATGATAGGATTCCTGTTGTCCTCACCTTTCATCCCACCCTTCACATTCAACACACCATCCTCTGCTGTTTCTGCTGCCTCCAGCCTCTTTCCACCACCAAGCACATCTTCCCTTCCCTCACCTTCCAGTATTCTGAAGGGACCATTTCCTCCATGACACTCTGGCCCACTCCTTAAAAACAGCCATCACTCCCTCCCTTTCCACAGCACCTTTTCATATAAGCACAGGAGATGCAACACTTGCCCTTTCACTACTTCCCTCTATCCAAAGCCCTAAATGTTCATTCCTGGTGAAATCGTGATTTGCATATGCCTCCTTCAATTTAATGCACTGTATTCACTGCTCACATTGCAGTCTCCTCTACGTTGGGCAGACCAAATGCAGATTGGATGACCGCTTTGCGGAGCACCTTCATTTAGTTGGCATGATCCCGAGATTCCAATCACCTGTCGTTTTAATTCTCCACCCCACTCCCACACTGACCTTTCTGCCTTCAACTTCCTACACTGTTCTCTTGAACCTCAATGTCAGCTCAAGACACAGCACCTCACCTTTTCACTAGGCATGTTAGAACCTTTCGGACAATTTCAGATTATATCTGCACCATTTTATCTTTGGTTGGCAGCTGCTGCTGATGATTCTGCTTTACTCAATCACACTTCTATCTTCTGTTTTTTTACTTGTCCCATTACCATCTCCATTTTGCCTTGCACCTTTATCCTTTTTGTCATTTAATCTCTCCTGCCCTCCATCCTAAACGTTCCCTTTTGTTCTGCCCCTCCCCCTTTCTCTGCCTCAGTATTTACTTAAAATCTGTTACTTCTCTAACTTCTTCCAGTTCTTAAAGAAGGTTATCGACCTGAAATGTTAACTGTTCCCCTCCCCACAAGTGCTGCCAGTCATGTTGAGTATTTCCAGCATTTTATGCATTTATTTCTGGTCATTAGCAACACATATTGGAAAACTGCAAATGCTGCAACCATGATTTTCTGACTATGGATTTCACATATAAATGCAAGAGGTGAAATGGGAAGATACATTCAGTGGGTACATAGCAGTAACTATTCACAATGTGCTGGACTGGCTGTTGGATCACCTGAGTGGAGAAGAATCAGGAGTCAAACGAGCAGCTACTCTGTCGACTTTTGTTGCAGTGTGTGGATGCTGACTTGGAGCTGAAGTGAAACTAGGAAAGTGGTTTCCTGGCTTGAAGCCCCTGTTCGGCCTGCTGCTGCTGACATTCCAATACTTTTTTTTAAAAGGAAAATATGAATGTTTTATAATAATTAGCATGGTTACTGGGAAAATTGGACTCAAATGCAACTGACAGACCAGCAAGCCTTCTGTACTAAATAAAAACAGAAAATCCTGGAAATATTCAGTCGGTCAGGCAGCGTAGATTGAGAGAAAAACAGAGTTAACATTTCAGGTTATTGACCTTCTTCATGGTCTACTAATGATTGGCTTAATTAGTGTTTTAGTTAACTGATGAAAACTGGCCACCATCATAACATAAAATGTCACTTAGCATTAATGACACATAAATACTCTTTTATATCAATTTTCCTATTTCTAAATATGATAAACTTGCATAAACATTCCTAACCATCTGAAGATTCTTCACAATATATTTTAATGAGTTCACATCAACATTTCAATCAACTTTTTATAAACTTCTAATTTGCAATACCAGTGCCTAAAATTGAATTTGCTACCTATCATTCTTCACCATTCATGTAACCATGACATATTTTGGCTTGTGATTACCAGTGTGCTGTAAGCTTTACACATTGAAAATGACCTCATTTAATATTCAATATGAGTTCCTAGGGTGGATCGATCGTGCTGGGGCCTTAGCAAATTCATGAAACATAACCACATCCTTCATATGAACAATGCTTAGAGTTGTAGCTGGAATTTAAGGAAGTACAGTAACTTAAAGTAAAATGGCCTTTTCAAAATCTGTATGGAGAAAAATTAATGATTGATCGACACCATTGAATGTCAAAACAATTGTGGAGGCAGGTGACTGTGTCTGTATGCATGTAATAGAGTAGTTCTGCTTATGAACTCCTTGTGTTATGCCTGCTGAGGCGCAGTGCAACTGAATGATATAAGTCCGAGGAGGGGTGTCTTTTTTGGCACTCCAACACCTTCCCATGAATCAACTGTGGACGATTGTTGGCAGAAGGTGATAGATGATAGCCGAGGTCCAAAGACAGCCAAGGTCCACTGTTCACATCCTTTCCATTTGATTAACTGAAATAATTACATTCCAGTTACCTAACCGATGAGAAAAAATCCATTTGTTCTTCCAGCTTCAATTTCAAAGAAAGACAGATATATGGCAGCTAGCCATCCTAAGATGTTAAATCCCCTGTTTACCTCGTTAGTTTCATATTGCAGCATTTGGAAGGATTCTGTGGAATCAAGTGCTCATATAATGGTCATCAGAAATGCTATAAAAAGATTCTGGACTCATTATTTCATTTTAGTGTAGTTTAAGTATTGGTAATTTAATTATCGGATATTTCAAATATTGTACCAAAAACAGAAAATGTTGAAAATACTCATTAGGTCAAGTAGCATCTGTTAACAGAGGTAACCTTTCAGGCTGATGACCTTTCAGAACAGTCATTCTGATGAAAGGTCATCAACCTTAAATGTTAACTCCCTTTCTTTCTCCACAGATGCTGCAAGACTGCTGAAAGTTTCCAGCATTTTCTGTTTTTATTTCAGGTTTCCAGCATCTGCAGTAATTTGCTTTTGATTATTGCAGTCACACTAAGCGCCAAAGTGATTACATTATGCACACCATTCTGTAATGAAGTCCATCAAACACAATATCACTTTGTGCTGGTACACTGCACCCCTCCTATTGCTAACCACCTTCATGGTTTTACTGCAAGAGAAGAGAGTGTGTTGAACCAAGTGTAGTCCTATTACTGGCAATCTTAATGCCAATTTGGAGGAAAAAGATCTGCAGATTGGCAGGGTAGCAGCAGGCCAGACTGTTGCTGAAGGAAAGATGAAGGTGTAGCAGAGAGGGCGTGTTACCTTTATGTATTAATCATGCAATTGGATCTGAGCAGCTTCTTCAGTTGGGAGGTTGTATCTATGAACATATATTTCAAGTCCAACAACATGTGTGCGTGTGAAAACATTATCGCCTACGTGCTTTAAGGCTTTATATCTCCCACAGGAATAATGCCAGAGGTGCAGCAGGAGCAGTATGTGGAGACAATGCAGATGTCAGCAGAGGCTGAGTAATCTTAGGAACCACCATCACATGAGTCATTCACACCCTCCAACAGCGAACATGCACTCAGTGAGTCCTGTACAAAACAGATGGCTCAAGGTGTACAGGGGCAGTGACAACTGTGGGGAGTGACAGGACTGAGGACGGATCCCATCATACTCAGCTCAACACAGATGCTGAGCTTCGGGGTCATACACAAGTGGGTCCTTGTGGAACAGCAAAGGAAGATGTGTGACCATCTAGCATAATTCCCTGAGGTAGTGTTTGCCCTTGTGCAGAAGATGAAGGAGTCCATTCATGACATGAGTGATGTGTTCTCTCAAATATATAAGTGCATGCCCTCCTCCATTTGAAGAGTGGCCACCCTCATGGGAGAGTCATATGTGGCAGGCAAATGAGTGGATGCAGGGCCAGCACAACGGCCTCTTCTCTATGGTAATAATAATTTGGTACTTGGTTGGTCAGTTGCAGTGATGCAGAGTTCTGCATCAAAAATTTATGGAAACGCAGCCAAGTGCCTTCCTACTCTTGGTTAGCAGGGAAGTGCAGTTGGGCCTCGAAAGGGCAGAGGGAGAGAGGGAGGGACAATGGTAATAGGGGTTATATGTTTTTTGGTTATCAGGTTAGCTTTGTCTGGTGAACGCTAGCTGTGCCCTTGGTATTAACACATTAGTTGGTGCTTGAAACAATATAGGCAGAGAGAGAGACTGATTAACTGACCAAACACTGGTGGTTTATTGGGCTTAAGAACAGACCACTAACACCATGTGTGCTTCTTCAATCACCTCTAGCTCTAGACTTACAGTTACCCAAGTAGCCCGTGTTGTGTAGCGATTGGTCAATACAATCACATGGTCAATTAACTACATCCTCTTAAAGGTACATAGCACTCCACTTTACCACATCCCTCCCCCTTTACTTGAAAGTACAATTGACAATCTTCACAACAACCCAATTATTTACATGAATAACTATTTATAAGTCAAGTCTTTCAGGAGGCTTCCTTGGACCTCAACAGCCTCGGCTGGTTTTTCCGAGATCCCTTCTCAGGGGTCAACTGTCCACCAGGCTCTTCAATGGAAGTGGACAAGTTTGTGTCTTCAACCCTCTCAGGTCCAATAGGCCCCACTGGTACTTCCAAATCATGTAACATTTCTTCCACATGTGGTGCAGATTCAGACACAAATGATGACATTCCTTCTTGTGGGACTGTCTCTCTGTTCCAGAGATGATCCACATGTCGTTTAATTATTCAGCCGTTTACAAACACATTAAGGGAGAGAGTTCCTGTCATGACACTCACTTCGCCTAATGGCTAATTGGGCCCATCTCCAAAGTTCTTCGCGAGAACTGTGTCTCCCACCGTGAAATTTCTTTCATGATTATGGCCTTCTGGGCTCCTTGGCTTCTCTCCACCCTCCCCCTAAATTCGGTCCGATAAGAGTTAGACGGGTGCAGAGACATTTCTTCATTAGTAATTCAGTGGGTGTAATATCGGCAGTCATGTGTGGCAACATGCAGGTATGCGAACAGGAACCATGACAATCTGTGCTGATGGAATCCTCATCTAGCTTTTGCATCCTGGATGCTTTTTTCATCACAGCCCGCTCAGCCAAACCTTTAGAGGCGGAGTGGTAAGGCTAGGTTTTAATATGAGTTTTTCCGTTGAGGGTTGTAAACCTGTGGAACTCCCCGCTGGTAAATGCAGTCCCGTTTTCCGACACGAGCATCTCTGGTAACCCATGCACTGCAAAACTCTGTCACAAATGGTCTATGGTGGCAGAAGGCGTGGGTGACCGGACTTCATAGACATTCATCCACTTGGAGTGGACTTCTATTAGCAAAAGGAACACGATGCCCAAGAAGGGCCCCATGTAGTCGAAATGGAGGTGCACCCATGGCTGCCCCGGCCATTCCCAGGGTGAAATGGAGCTAAACGGGGCAGCTTTTGTACCTGCTGGCATTGAAGACAACTTTTGACTAGAATTTCGATGTCCATGTCCATCCCTGTCCACCACAAGTAGCTGCGCATGAGTATCTTCACCCGACTAATGCCAGGGTGAGCACTATGTAATTCGGCCAGTAATGGCCCTCGCCCTCTCAGTGGCATGATAACCCTTGCTCCCCAGAGCAATATGTCACCCAGGCAGGTGAGCTCATATCTGCGATTGAAATAGGGCTTCATGTCATCAGACTTTGGCTCTCCTGACCATCCATTCAAGACCTGCTCCCAGATGCGAGACAAAAGCGGATCTCGACTTGTCCACTCACGGATTTGTTTGGCCTGGACAGGGGAGGAATCCAAAAAATTTAGTACTAAGACAAGTTCCTGAGGAATTGGAACCTTCACGTTGTTATCTGGCAGGGGGAGGAGGCTCAACGCGTCAGCATGTGCGATCTGGCTTCCCGATCGGTGAATAAAAGTGTATTCATAAGCAGCCAGCATCAGTGCCCACCTCTGGATGTGAGCAGATGCGATGGGGGGCATCGCCTTATCCTCTCCAAATAATCCCAGCAGAGGCTTGTGGTCGGATATAATGTGAAAATGGTGATGTGGAGGTAGTGATGGAATTTCCGAACACCAAACACAACAGACAAGCCCTCCTTCTCGATTTGAGAATATCGTCGTTCTGCAGCACTGAACGTGCAAGATGTATAACCAATGGGTTATTTGGAGCCAGCCACCATCCAATGTGAAAGTACAGCCCCTGCTCCATAAGGGGATGTGTCACAAAGTAACATCAATTCTTTCTTTGGGTCAAAGTGGGCCAGTAGGGCTGATGATCTTAACCATTGCTTTAGCTTCAGGACAGATCCTGGTGCGGAGCTTGCCAAATCCATTTATGGTTTTTCTTAAGCAATGTGTATAATGGAACCAGTACGGTTGAAAGATTTGGGAGAAATTACCCATAGTAGTTTATCATGTCTAAGAAGGCCTTTAGTTCTGCAGTGTTTCTCAGTGCAGGTGCCTCGCAAATAGCCTTGACCTTTTCTTTCTTGGGATGTAGGCCCTGTGTGTCAACCTTATGGTTCAAATAAACTACCTCTTTGGCTTGGAAAATACATTTTCCGTGCTTCAAGTGGACCCCCACTTGTGAGGAGCATTTCTGCACCTCCTCCAAATTAGCTAAATGTTCTTTGTCAGTTTGGCCAGTGACTAAGACATCATCCAGATAAACAATGACATGAGGCAATCCCTGAAGCAGATTTTCCATGGTACATTGGAAAATAGCACACGCCAATGAGACCCCAAAGGGTAGTTGAGTATATTGATACAATCCTCAATGTGTATTGATGGTCACTAATTCCCCAGAGCCTTCTCCCAACTCTACCTGCTGGTAAGCGTGGCTCATGTCAAGTTTTGAATATGTGGTGACCCCTGCCAATTTTGAATATAATTCGTCAATCTTCGGTATCGGGTGTCTATCAAGTTTACAGTTAACTTATAGTCACTGCATAAGCGAATAGTTTGGTCTGGCTTCAGTATGGGTATGATGGATGCTGCCCACTCCGAAAATTGCACCGGTTGTAAAATACCCAACTTTTCCAGCCTGTTTATCTCGGTCTCAACCTTGTCCCATGGAGCATAAGGGACTGATATGTCTCTGATAAATCTGGAGGTTGCGTTAGGGTCTACATGGATTTTGGCTTGTAGCCCACAAATCCTTCCTAGCCCTTCACTGAAAATGGAAGCGTACTTTTGCAACAATTCCTGTAAGTTTCTCTTTCTGATTTGAAAAATCTCAGCCCATTGCAATTTAATCTTTTCAAGCAGTTGCAACCAATTAAACTGGGGCCCACCCCAGCTACTACTATAAGGGGTAAATTCGCAGACTGTTCCCCATACTGCACCAGGAATTAACATATCCCATTTAATTATATCCCATTTATTTCTTCGCCCGTGTATGTTTTTAATTTAGTGTCTGATTCTTCCAAACTTAAATAATGGACTCCTTTATTCAAGTGTATGAGCATATGTTCTCCTGTGACAGACATTGATGCCCCAGTGTCAACCTCCATCTAGGGCATTGACTCTAATGACTACCTGGATTGGCTCAGTTTTACCCACTTTTAGGTTGTATAATGAATAGATGTCAGATTCTGCTTCCTCTAGTTCTTCGACAAGACAGATTTCACAATTTCTACCTTTGTTTTTAAAATGCTGTCTCAGCCTATCTTGACAGTGTCGCATTACATGACCATTGCAGTGGCAGAAAAAGCATTTGATATTTCTGAACTGTCGACTGCCTGCAGGATGCCTGGGTGCATTTCTCTCATGAATGTCGTCGGTTTTCACTTTAGTATTGTTGTTCTTCAATGGTCTGTGCATAGTGGGAGTTCCCCATCTTTCTGCACCTTTTGTTACCGCCCTACAAGATGGACGACGATGTATCTTTCATTGCCTCCGAGTCTCTAACAGCGCTCTCCATGGCTGTTGCCGATTCTAATGCCTTATTGAAGTCTAGATTAGTTTCAGATAGCAATCACTTTTGAATAGCATCATCCCCGATTCCGCATATCAATTGGTCTCTCAACATGTCATTAACTGAAGTTCCAAACTCACAACATTCCGTTAATTCCTTTAAAGCAGCTACATAGCCAGCGATTGTCTCTCCTGGAAGCCTATTCCTCAAATTGAATTTAAAACGCTGCATAGTGACTGAGGGCTTTCGCTTCAGGTGTTTTTTTACAATGTTTACTAACTCGTCGAATGTCTTTGTATGGGGGCTGTTGGGTGATGTGAAGCTGCGGATCAGCCCGTACGTTTTGTTCCCGCATGTGGACAAAAGAATCGCCTGCTTGTCCTCCCCTCCGATGTCGTTAGCAGTAAAGAAGAACGTTAGGCGTTTGATGTAATGAGACCAGTCATCGGAAACGGGGTCAAATGGTTCGAGATGCCCAAACCACGGCGTACTCGATGACTAAGGGGACTGCGTTTTCAAACAGCTTTCAAGGTAGTGGTGAAGTAACGTAGCTGGCTTACCGCAGCTTTCTTGATTGCCGTCAATGGATCTGGTTTATCCTCGTCACCAGTTTTGTTTCTCAGTTATCAGATTCATTTTGTGCGGTGAACACTAGCTGTACCCTTGGTATTAGTACATTAGTTGGTGCTTGAAACAATGTAGGCAGAGAGTGACCGATTAACTGAATGAACACTGGTAGTTTATCGGAACTAAGAACAGAGCACTAACACCATGTGTGCTTCTTAAATCACCTCCAGCTCTAGACTCCCAGTTGCCCAAGTAGCCTGTGCTGTGTAGCGATTGGTCAATACAGTCACATTGTCAATTGTCTTAAAGGTACATATCACTCCACTTTACCACAATGTGCTTCCCCCGCCGGGGGTCTTTAGTCATCCATCAGCGCCTCTGACAGAGCCACAAATTCTGTATCATACCCCATGACCAAGGCATAGATGCAAATGGGGCAGTCTGTGGCAGGGCTTTCATTGCCCTGCAACCTAGTAGATGTGTGCCATTGGCATCTCTCTGCAACTCATTCTTGAGCAGAGAAATATCTGCTACAGCCAGAGGGGTAGCACCACTGAGAAGTACAAGGAAGAGAAGGTGGAAACGGTCTTAGTTGCACAATGCGATTCACTTCATTAAGTGTCGTGCAGTCCTTAGTATCCCATTGCACATTGACCTTTTGGAGCTGAATAGACATAAACTCAATGAATCTGTCACAATGTAAGTGTAGGAGGACTGTGGTGTAGGTTTACTTGAAGCAAAAAGATTTGTATGCTGGAATGGAGTCTTGATTGTGGCCACAAGTGCTGCCACAGGGGACTGGGTGAAAAGAATGCTGTGCTGCATGCCCCACACTCAGATGAACCTTGCCTGGATGAAGGCATTGTGGGCTTCTCTGGCATGCAGGTCAAAGGACAGAGGCATTGGCAGAGCTTTGGCAGCTGATTGGCATCATATTCCTATCCCTCCATAGATCCCCACCATCCTCTGGCACCAGTTCCACTCCTCTCAATAGTGCCCAGTTGTGCAGACCTCAGTACACCACCACTATTTGTGAGATCCTTGAAGCACCATATTGGAGAGCACCCCAGACTGGTCAAGGCACCGGAATTGTATTTTAAAGCCAAGGGACTGCTCAAAGGTTGTTCTGGTCATAAAATGGCAATGGTTGTATCTCTGTGTGCCTCTGTGGTGGGATTCCACTCCAGTGTCTTCAGCCATGTCTTCAGCAGATACCACTGTCAACCAGGGGCCATTCATGGAGGTTGTCTGGTCATGTGAAGAGTTGAGGTACCTGAGAATGCCTCAGTATGAACATGTCATAAGCAGCTACCTGGGAGCGTTTTGCACAATTGAAGGATTGTCTTGTGGTGGTTGCATACCAACTGCACATGGAAGCCCTTGCTATTAACAAGTAGACCTGGCTGGTCTGATAGTGCCTTTCTGGGCACATGGGTACAGTTTAGCTCACCCTGCATTTAAGGAAATCCTGCCACGGAGGAGAACCTGACAGCCCTCTGTGTCTGACTCATGGTCATCACCATCCCTCTGGCCTCAGGTCCTCCTCCAAAAGGGTGACGATGTCTGCCACCACCTGCCCAGAGAGCCACAGCCTTCAGGAACGCTGCTGCTCCTGTTTCAGTTGCTGGCCCTCCTGCTGTGGCTGCTAACTTGTATAATGTTCAGGCCCTTAAACTATCGCATTGATAGATATTTCGCCTTGTTAATGTGGGATTTGTAAATATGGACATTAACATGCTCCTGCCTCCTTGTCAACTTGACATGCTCTGATTGCCGATTACTGCAGTAAGAAATTTGCTTTAAAAAGTACAGGTTTGGGAATGGGCTTACTTCAAGCACAATATTTGTGTTACACTAGCCTGATATGCCCTAGGCTGTCCAACACAGCCACAAAACAAAGTGCAGTGGCTGTCAGCCTTGATTCAATGGTAGCACTCTCACTTCTGAATCAGGGGTCATGGGTTCAAGCCCCACTATAGGGACTAACACTTCAGCGCAGACGTAGTCTGCAGGTCCTCCTCAGTGGTCCACCCAATCTCAGACAGGTGAGGACCTTGTGAAGACACGCGGGTCTGAAGTCCTGTTGAGTTGTGAAATGGTGCTGCAGGAGCCAGCAGTAATTTCTTCACCCAGCCTCAATGGATACTCCTGTAATGACAACCCTCTGTCTAAGGCTGACCTCAGGCTTTCCACTTTTCCTCCTTTATCATTCTGAGTGCACGTCAGTTTCAGGCCTCAAGTTCTTCCCGCTGGGCACTCGCCTTCTCTAAGTTGCTGAGTTCCAGACACTGCATGTGACCTATGGGCTGCTGGAAAGAGCCATTGGCATGGAAAAAATAGCTCTTAATTTGGCTTCTTAAATGCTTAATTGGCTTCCTGCTGCTGCCACACAGCTTGCCGACAACCCGCCACTGAGAAAAATGGGAGGAGGTGGGAAGACATCGGGATAACGGGCCAACACAAGTTTTTCCAATTCTCAAACCCATCCACCTCAAACCCACCTCCAATGGCCTGGGAAAACTACCCCCATTTACACTGGTACATAAAGTGGCCCTGTTATAAATTGCTCTTACCAGTCAAAACATCTTATAAAGAAGGATAGTTCTAGAACAAAGTAGCAGATCCTGAACATTTATTTGTTAAAATTATACAAAGTACACAGCTAGATCCCAGATACTGTGACATCATTAAGATACAGCTGAGATATTAAGTGGATGGCCTAAGCAAGAAACCAAAGTGACTTTCCTTCCAGGTGAAGTCAGCTGAAGAGGTACTGAGGCCAGAATAGATCTGAGCATTTACTTCTGCTCCTCCTCAGGTCCCCATGCAGAAAGCTTAGGCCTCCCTGTCCTTGGGACAACCTCTTCCCAAAGTCCCCAGGAGGCTGACCTTACCACCAATCTGCTGCTGCTGGGTAACACCTGGGCTATGCTATTCTCTGCCAGCTTTCCACCTGGAACTGGAACATGTGGGGAGTTGGCTGGCAGGATTTAAATGAAGCCTAAGTGTTAAAATAGCCTCATTTGTGGCACAGCAGATGAGTTTCCAACTCACTTCGCTACTCACCCACCCAAAATCCACTCCGAGTTAAAACCAGGGCCACAGTATTACCAAACAGAAATGAGAATCACATCTGTAAATGAAGCAGGCAACAGTTACACCAAAACTGTTTCAGAAATGTTCACATGAATTGGGTTAATGGTTAACAGTTCAGAAAGACTTCTTAGGGAGACTGTCCAAAGGGACAAGAGCAGTTAAGAAAATGGATGATAATTAATGCTGTCCAAAT
Source organism: Cetorhinus maximus (assembly GCF_964194155.1). Taxonomy (NCBI): domain Eukaryota; kingdom Metazoa; phylum Chordata; class Chondrichthyes; order Lamniformes; family Cetorhinidae; genus Cetorhinus; species Cetorhinus maximus. The sequence continues at coordinate 146,087,983 of NC_135881.1, read as the reverse complement.
GGCGCAATAAGGAAATCTTTGGTTTGATGTAGCAATGAGTGATAAAGATAAGGAATTTCATTGGATCCAATTCTTGATCTGTGCTGAATTTGCCAATTTCAGGCAGACAGTGCTATGACACAAGCAAGTGCATATTTTTCTAGGCCATAATATTTTAGATGTTCAATCATGCAGAAATATTGCTGTACATTTCATTTTTGAGGTTGATTTTTCTAATAGACTCAGTTCTTTTAAGCCAGTTGTGAAAAAAATCAGCCAGGGTTCATGCCTCTGTCCAGGCCCAAGAGCATTAGAATTTCCTATCTCTGGCATACCACCGAGCAGGGTATAGTGCTTGAGAAAAAGGTGAAGCTTCATGTCAGGTCTCGGCGGTCAGGATCCTCTACTTCGAAATAGAAATTAGCAGTTAGAAAGTCCTGACTAAAATGAATAATCTGGCAAAGGGTTATTTTTAAGTTGAAAATGTTTGTTAACTACAATCTATGATCTGCTTGCCCAAGACACCTGATGAACCTTTAGTCACCATGGCTCTGAAAGCAAGTCAAAATGCTATGACTTCTGGGGTGGAAAAAAATTCTTCTCACCTTATGTAAATGAATCCAATTGGTTTGCATTAGCTGCTGGTCTAGAAAAAACTCTGGCATTCCCACACCACCCCCAGGAAAGTCCTGAAAATCCCAGCAAAAATCCCTAAACTCTGTGGCTGGGGACATGGTCAAGAGAGTGAAAAATCAGACCTCCCTAGCAACTACAGGCAAAATATATCTTGCATTGCACCATAAATTCCATAGTCTCTGTAGGTCAACAGGCGGATGTACAGCCACCCAGCAGTTTTCCTTTTTAAATTAGGGAAATACTGAGTGGTCGGGCACAGCAACTCCCAACACAGAGAAGTACATCGACACACAAGAGACAATGCAACAGACAAATAAATCTAGCACTTACACAAGTAGCAGTGCACTTTCTAAATCAACATTCATGGCAATTTTGAGGTTAAAGTGGACGAGAACTGTCTTGTATGATGTTCAGGCCCTTAAACTATCGCATTGATAGATATTTCGCCTTGTTAATGTGGGATTTGTAAATATGGACATTAACATGCTCCTGCCTCCTTGTCAACTTGACATGCTCTGACTGCCGATTACTACAGTAAGAAATCTGCTTTAAAAAGTACAGGTTTGGGAATGGGCTTACTTCAAGCACAATATTTGTGTTACACTAGCCTGATGCCCTAGGCTGTCCAACACAGCCACAAAACAAAGTGCAGTGGCTGTCAGCCTTGATTCAATGGTAGCACTCTCACTTCTGAAACAGAGGTCATGGGTTCAAGCCCCACTATAGGGACTAACACTTCAGTGCAGATGTAGTTTTTTAGATTTGAAGTTAAACCAAGGCACCAGCTATCATCTCAGGTGAACATAAAAGATTCCATGTATTATTTGAAGAAGAGTAGGGATGCTCTCTTAGTGTCCTGGTCAAAGTTTATTCCTTAACAATCATTTAAAGAAGATTTACTGTTCATTATTTCATTGCTGTTTGGGAGACATTGGGTGGAATTTTTCGTGCCCGCTGGCAACAGGTGTGATAGGTGGTGGGCATGGACAATATGGCGTGATCTGTTTCACGAAGGCAGGAAGGAAGGTTGCGACCGTCCACTGAACCCACCGGCAGCGGGCCACGTTTCCCGCCAATGATCGGCATTGTAATACATCAACATCTCATTAAAAGGCCATCCTGCCAGGCTCTGGACCGTCTGGATCATCCGTCCACACCGGCGGGAAAGCACGTCGACGTGTTTCACAACAGCACACAGGCGACGTGCACTTGGCGGCCTTCACTTTGGGGGAACTAAGGTGAGTGAACAGCATCATTTTTCACAGCTCACCAGGGTCGCCTGCTGCTCAGCAAGCTTCAGGGGCATCGGGGCAACTGCTGCCTGGCCCCAGGGGCAACTGTACATGGGGTGGAGGGTGGGCTGGTGTCCAGGGGCAATTGCTGCCTGGCCCCAGGAGCAACTGTACTCGGGGTGAGGGGTGGGTTGGTAGCCGGGGGCAACTGCTGCACTGGTGTTGGATCCCGCGCACAAGCAATCGAGGTGGAGGGCAGAGTGGGCGAGGGAAGTGGACACGCAGTAGGGACACCTGTATAAACTGACCATGCCTCTGCAACTGAGACAGATCAGGCGCAGCCACAGTTATATGATTGGGATCAGGATCCTAGACTACCTGCTCATGCAAGCAATGTGGAGGCACCAAAGGGCCACCAAGCTCTCCAGACCTTACCCGCCACCACCTTGGCACACACTGCGAGTCTATGACCACTTTATTGGGCCACAGAGCAGTTAGATTGCACAACTTGTACAAACTCCTCGCCAACGCTGGCCATGTAGCAGTCACTGCTGGAGGTGCTCACAGCCCCTTACAATCTCAGCATCCTGGTTTGGACCAGTGTCCCCAATGTCGCAGGTTGACAGGGCAGCCAAACAGCACACTCGTCTCTGGCCATCTGAGGGGTGACCAGCACTCTCCAGGAAGCATTAAGGGCGATCATACAGGGCTAGGAAAGGTACAGCCATGATAACCATGTCTCTCTCTCTCTTTCATGCTGCAGGAGGACTACTGGTGACCTAGCTGTATACCTGATGGCCTACAGAGAGTGCAGAAGAGGGTGAGAGTGACTGAAGCACATGGCCATGCAAAGGCAGGAGCAGCAACCTCATGGAGAAGGGGCTGCTGGGGCTGCTGGGGCTGCTGGGGCTGCTGGGGCTCCTGCACACGCTGCCCAGGGTTGACAGCGAACCGTGGCTGGTTGGCACCTAGTGACACCCAGGGCCTATAGACGCCACCTGAGAACCGGTGTCGCCAATAACTGCACATGTCTAGGGACCTCGTCGCTCATATCTGCCACTTACTGCAGGAATTGGCGCCAAGGGGACATGGAGGGCATCCACTGCCAGTGGCCGTGAAAGTGACCACAGCACTCAATTTCTATGCCAGTGGCTCCTTTCAGGACTCCACAGGTGACCCCTGTGGGATTTCACAAGCCGCCACCCACAAATCCATCCATGAGGTCACGGGTGCCATCTTCTCCATGGTACACAACTTTGTGCATTTCGCCCAGGACCGGGACAGCCAAGATGCAAGGGCCATTGGATTTGCCCTGATCTCGGGATTCACACGGGTGCAGAGTGCGATCGACTGTACTCATGTGGCGCTCAGGTCTCCATCGATACACTCAGTGGACTACATCAACTGCAAGGGCTTCCACTCACTGAACATGCAGCTGGTGTGTGACCACCAGAAACACATCCTGCAGGTGTGCGCACAGTTTCCAGGGAGTGTGCGTGATGCCTACACCCTCAGTCGCTCGCAGATCCCTGCAATCTTCCAGGGTCCACAGAAGCTGCAGGGATGGCTCCTCAGGAACAAGGGCTACCCGCAGAGGCCGTGGCTGATGACACCCGGGCAGCGGCCTCAGACTGCAGCAGAGCGACGCTATAATGAGGCTCATGCTGCAGCTCACAACTTGACGGAGCAAACCATCGGGATGCTGAAGATGCAGTTCCGGTGCCTGGACCAGTCTGACGGCGCCCTGCAATATAGTCCGCAGCGGGTGTCATGCATCATCATCCTCTGCTGCGCCCTTTACAACCTGGCGCTCCACCGGGGAGAGGAGCTGGATGAGGAGGAGATGGAGGAGCTGGAGGTCTCCTCGGATGAGGAAGGCAGCAGCGGGGATGAGGCTGAGGGGGTCCTCGGTGGTGACGATGATGGGGATGAGGCTCTCGCACTGGCTAGACAAGGCAGGCCTGCTCAGGCAGTCCTCATAGCTGCCAGATTTGTAGAAGGTGATGATGATGTGCAATGAGGTGTCCCCATAGATCCTCATATCACAGTTGTGAGCATTTGACTCCAGTCTGGCTTATCGCAGCGCCAATAACCTCTGTGATAATGCTCCATTCATGGAGATGTAGCGGAGGCCCTAATAGTCGCTCGATCGCAGGAGGGTGATGACAACATGCAGTGAGGACACTCCATAGATCTTGACGTAACCTCTGAGAATGTCTGACTCCTGTCTGGCCAAGGGCAGCTCGCTTGCACTCCATGATCAGGGCCATCTCATAGAGACGCAGCCATGAAACTTTGAATCTGATGCTGTGTCCCCCTTCACCACCTGAGAACTTCAGGAGCTGGTGCACAGCATCACTGGTCGCAGATGCTGGTGTGATGGGGGCCAGCCCCACATTAAATGTCCTGAGAGCACACAGAGCGAATGCAAGAACTCTCTGGTGCCTGCCCACTACATTCTGGCAGCAATGACCAGCACTGCCGAGGTGCAGGCATCAGTAATGTTTCCAGGGAGTGTGAGGCTGGACCATCACTGTGGACTGAAGGCTGCACAGAGCATAGGGAAGAGGCCCTTGACTGAGGCACCTGCCTTTTATCTTGTGCAGAATGGTTTCACATTTTGACAAGAACACTGCTCATCAGAACAAGGAGCCACAGGCAGGGAGACATTCTTAGGAGTTTATTGACAATAGTGAACAGTATGTACAAGTGATTAACACCCATGCCCAGGCTGTGCAACTAATTCTTCTTAACTTTCCTAATCCTGCTGCTATGTCTTGGTGCTCCCCGGACATCCACAGCGGAGGTGGAGGCAGCCTGCTGATTGTGACGTCCTGCCTGTGATGACTTTGGCGGGCGTCCTCTGGAGGGCTGAGACTTGGAGGGCCCCGGCCTGCTTTCGGGGTCCTCCTGTGTGGCAGTGGCACCCTCCTCGGCCTGTGAAGCTGGAGCTGCAGAGGTCACAGGAAGAGGGGATTCGGATGGGCCGGGCACTCCTGGAGTCACCTAGGTGGATGACCCTGGGATGTGTGCCTGCTGATTTTCCTCCCTATGGGTGCCCGAGGGCCACTGGCTGACTCCATGAGGGTAAGAGTTGCTGGAGTGAGATTGAGCTGCCCGGCACCCCTTTCGCGTACACACTGTTGGAGGCCAACTATGGCATCAGCGATGGAGTTAAGCCCGCACAGCAGTGCAGGAGCAATGTCCTGGACCAAGGTCTCCGTGGCTGCCCCCATCCTGCCAGTGTTGACCTCGGTGCGTTGCAATACCGGCGTTATCACCTTAGCCGGACTGGCTCCTCCATCATTCCTTGCAATCTGAGGACTGCAGCAGACAACCCTTCCTGTTGTTCCCTAGCTTGCCTTTGCAGCTCCAGCAACTGTGACATGACCGAATCCAGAGACTCAGACTCAAAGGGTTCCTGGCCTCCAGCAGCCCTCCAAATGCCAGGGACCTGGGAAGTCCCTACCGCTGCCTGCTGTGGATTAGACTGTGCACTCTGCTCACCAGTATAAGATCCTGTGCCTCTTTGAGAGCTAAGTCCCACTGAGGTGTGTCTCTCTGTCCTGGTGGAGTGTGGGTGAGTGCTATGACCGAACTCTTAGGAGGGTATATTCCGTTCACCTTCGGATGTCCCTTCCAAACTGGTTTGGAGGCCCTGGGTCATGGACTTCATTGGCTCTTGGAGTGATGTGCCTGCAGAAGCAAGGGGAGATAAATAGTGCGTGGCAGTGACCTGTGTCACGGAACACATTACTCACGCCATTTTGTTTGCCCGCTACCACACTTAGTGCAAATCTGGGAAAATTCCGCCCATTGGGTGGGATTTTCTGGCCCCGCCCACCACTAGGATTGTCCAGTCCCATCGAAAGACTTTTGGCTGTGCTGCTGAATTTCCCGCAGCGGGTCCCACCATGACGGGGCCGGGAAATCCCAGCCCTTGTGTGTAAATTGGCTGCTGGGATTTCTGACATTACAACAGTCACAGCACTTCAAAAAAGAGTACTTCCTTAGCTATAATGTGTCTTTGGGGCCATGAATAGGATTATATAAATGCAAGTCTTTCTTTCTGCAAAATAAATTAGTAGATAATGTAGCTTAGTAATATTTAACATATACCAATATTTAAAAGCCAATTTCTGAAACCAAAATAGCAACACATTTCAGATTTCTTAAGGCTGGATTCTCCTCCATGAGCCCACCTATAATAAGGCAGGATAAGGACAGAGAAGAGTCCTACCACGGACTCACTGTTCTGACCACCATTTCGCACCCACCACTGGAACCATTGCATGCATGTGCCACTCACTGGCCATTTCCCCCCCATCAGTCCCAGTTGTCACTGCTCCCCAAGAAGGATGGTAGAGGTAATCACAAGGGAGCGGCAGTCATGGCCCCTGATGTCTGGGAATGATGAGAAAGTAGAAAGTGGTTTTACAGAAGCAGCCTATTGGCAGGAGTACCTCCAATCCCTTTTGAAAACAAATGGAGTAAGAAATGTAATTTTCCCTGCCATTGTGTAACATTGATTTACTGTCAGGCCATGTGGCAACATATGTTTAATCTTAAAAATAAAATCAACTTTAAAGTGTATTGCACTGGATGTGAAGGAGACTGCATAAAATTGATGCATTTGACAGAATGTGCCAAAAAACTTCATTTATTTTTTAATTGTTGGCTCAATTATTTCTTATTGCAAAGACCGATTGTAGAAATCCGTTTTGCCTTGAAATTACGGGGTCAGGTGCTCATTAATTAGAGAGTTACAGATTTAAAATAAATGACTGAAGACAAAAAGAGAGATCTTGCAATTATATAATGTATTTTACATCCTCAGGACATCTGTAATAGCTCACAGCCACTGAAGTACATTTTTTTAAGCACAGCAATATTGGCAAACACAGCAGGAAATATGAACAAAGCAAGTTCCACAAATAGCAATAAGATAAATAACCAGATGATCTATTTTAGTGGAATTTGCTAAGCAATAGATATTGGCTATACCACTAGGAGAACTCCCATATTCTCCTTCAAATAGTGCCAGAGGACTTTGCATGTTTACCTAAATGGCAGTCATGCCTCAATCACATCAACAAAAATAGGGCACCTCTTCAACACTGCACCACAGTATCAACCTAAGTTATACGCCCTAGTCTCCAGAATGTAGCTTGAATGCACAACCTTCTGACTGAAAAGTTAACAGCACCACTGCTGAACCAAAAATTACTGTACTGTAAACTTACTGCAGATAGAGTGCACAGTTTTTCTGCCCAGTGTTACTTTGAGACAGTGATTCAGCCATCTAAACCCGCATGAAGCTGCAGCACAATCACAATGAAAATAGCAGATTCATATTTCTTGTGCTCCGATGAGCTATTGTGGCTACTGGGATGACTCCTTGAAGAGTGCAAAATTGGAGTCAGTTGATTTAACTGCAAGAGATAACGGGGTGCTTGAACCTTTTAAATTTCTAACAATCTGATTACTTTCTAGTCAGTGACTGAGGTTCAAGACTTATACAGGTTTCAAAGTCCAAGTTGTTAAGGACATTTTTCCAAAGGGCTGAGCCTGTATTTTATCGGCAGGCATGCCAGTGACTGATTTACTCACTGTTCCAGGCTGATGTGCATTAATCCTTCAGCTAACTGTGAGTGTGAGCAGCCAATGTGAGGTGAATTCCAGAACTGAACTCTAGAAGTAACAGGTAAAGAATGATTTCATGGAAGCCAAATTGTGAAATTACTTACTAGCACTGAAATATGCCTGTAAAAGTAAACTTTTATCAAGTTAGTGCACAAAATTCAAATTACTGCACCTACTTCAGTCCTGTTCTCCCAATGTTAAACATAAGTCAACCATTATAGGCTGCCACTATCTACACCAAAAATTCATCTCAACTGTAGTCATGTAATATCTACAATGCAAAGTTAAGCAATAAGATCTTTCATAAGCTCCTAAATCTACATATTAAAAATATAGTATCTGGCGATCAACTATACCAGTACTGTTTATACAAATTGTAGGTCACAATACATCGTTAATTAAATACTTCAGAACTTACAATCTAAATAAGAATTTTTTGGAATCATCAATCACTATGTTAACTCACTTTTAGCATTCTTTTACAATTATATCATTATTTTGTTTCTATGAAATGGTTTTCCTTGAGGTAACAGGTTTGAGCTAACAGAAAGTTGTGATTTGCTTGATGCAATCATTCATAATCTTGATATGGGTACTGCTACAAACCAGTTCAAACTCATTTCACACTTCTTGCATTAATTATTAACATAGGTGTACAGCTTCTGATCATCAGAGTAATGCCTTCAGTTGCTGAATGTAATGGTTCAGAACAGGATGTAATGTTTCAAACTGGAGAATTCATTAAAACAAGCCTTCTGGCAAAAATATAAATAAACTGGTTAACAGTTCTGCTCTCTTTTAAGTTCAACTAAAAAGATTTCGGAACAAAATAAATAATGACTAGTTTCTATTATAATCTACCTACCATATCGATGCATTCACATGACAGTCAGGGAGATCAAAAAAAAACTTGTACTTTGCTTTGCCCATTTATTAAGCACAGAACAGGGGGGGAAAGGTCCAATTTTGTGGAGCTACATCCCATGCCCCAGGCGCCCCTCAGATACATCTGCTGTCAAATGGCTAATAAGGTACCTAATGCCTGCTTACGGATCATATGCTGAAATTTGTCAAAAACTAGGCAGCTGTACAGTGGTGTCAAAGGGACAGCTAAAGGTGCCAAAGACAAGGAAATTTTGTTTTGCACTTTCTTTAATGTGAAGCCAGGAGGAGTTCCTCATGCTTTTTCTGACCCAAAGCAACACTGTGTTCCACAGCCACTTATTACTTTCTGCTCACTGACTAATCCCACCCCCACCCACTATGGTCTAACTGAGAGACAATGCCAGTGTCGCAACCAAATCAGTTTGCAGTAAACCAACAAGCAGGCTCTGGATGCTCAGTTGGCATCTGTAGCTGGCCAGAAATGTTCAAGTGAAGCCCAAGGGCCATTTTTGGATGAGATTCAGGCTTCTGGCTTTTGACTCATATCGTGGGCATGTCAAATATTTCATGCCTGAAAAATGGGCCTATGCTAATTTCTTGCACAAAATACTACAATCCAAAAATGCAATGCATTTCTCCTCAATTACTTAATCTTAATTGTTAAACACTGGCCAGCTAACTAACCATCTGGATTCAGAAGAGTTGTTCAACTTCCATTGCTCACAATCTCAGGAATCACTTTCGGAGAATTTTTTTTTGATATTTAGCATAAAGCTGTCATTACCTCCGAGCAAAATTAGAGCACTTTAGAAATTATATATCAACTTCATAGAGAAACTGGATTTAAAGTTATTACAGAAAGGAAGGTGTTTAATTTAAAACAGCCCTGATTTTTCCCCTCACCACCCATCCATAAACAGAAAGGTGTTTTTGAGTTTTGATGTCCCCCTTTATAAGTGGTGCTGTGTTTTCCCCAACCCTTCAGTTTTTGGAATGATCCAATCCTCTATTAATAACCCCACAGCAAACTCAAGATAGGGTAAATCAGAGGGTTAGTTTATTTTATACATACTCAAAAATGCAGAAAGGAGGTTCGCAACATAGCCCTCAGAATATTCACACAATAAAAGAGGGATAAGGGAAAGAAAGAGGTACGGGGCAAAGACAGCAGATAAAATAAGAAGTATTGTTTCATGTGAGTCCAGAGTCCAGAATCAAAAGTCTAATGGTGTATTCCTTCAGAGAGATTAGCCAGCTGAAACTGATGCAGGGTGATCCACTTTTCTAGTAGCGCTGACTTCCACAATGGAGAAGCACATGGAGATGAATCAGTTTTGCAGTAGGCACTGGTACAGGAGTTCAGAAGTTCCAGCAGAAAACAGTGTGGATTACGGCCAGGCAATTTAACATTTGAACAGAGGTCTGGTTCTGTTGCTGCTCTGTTGATGGAAGATGACTGACTGCCTGGATTCAGCTCCACAAGGCAGTATTACAAGTTCCAGCAACTTGGGGGAGGTCATGTGACATAACTCCCACTTCTTCCCCTTGGTTTGGACAAAGGATGTATATTCCTGGTCTGGATTCTTGAAATGGTTAATGTTGCATCCATTTATAGGTTTCAGAGCCCCTTTGTCCTCGCAGATGTATCATCTTTGCTGGCCAGAGCTCTGCCTCACAAATGGAAACGATCTTTGTGCATTTCATTGGAACTTTATTTCTGCAGTCACAGGGAACATTAGTGCCTCTTTAGAGATGATGAGATCCTTGCTGTTTTCTGACAGCTAGAAATTCCTTTTGCGTGAGCAGTAGCTAGTCGGGCTTCGGTCACTGTAAAGCCTTTATCCATTTAAAAGAAAATAATAATTTTATAAAGTAGCCAGGATGATATAGACACATATTTTTTTTTCCTTCATGTCTTCTGGGCATTACACAATATATATCAAGAGCTAGTGAATGTGGCTTTATTGGGTTCAAAGTCATGGTCCCGCTTTTAACCAGCGTCATCCTGACCATCGAAGGGCAGGACAAGGTTAAGATATCAGAATCGAGCAACCCAAGCCCAATCCTGGCCACCTCAATACTTCTAGCTGCGATTCAGGACTTGCAGAATGCTCCTGCTATAACAGGCAGAGACCGATTTAGCATCGAAAAGTCATGGCCCAATTATTCAATTTGTGCAAAGATTATGCTTAATCTTAATAAGGGTGGTCATGCACTTCCCGCTGCTTGACAGCAACAATTTCATGGGAGGAGTCAGCTGGCCAGAAGAGGCAAGTAAGTCATTCAATTCTGCCTGTTTTTAAAAGGTTCCAGTGGGCCAGGAAGATTGGTGCTCCTCCAAAGCCAACAAGGAAGACTTCAGCTTTCCCAGCCCCAACCATTCACGCTCTGCTGCTCATCTTAATTACCCGGCGCCTATCGACTGTCAGGGACAATTGCCATGGGCCTCTCCTGTAGCTTCTTGCTGGTAATTTCTGCTTCTACCTGTTGTCCAAGCAGTCAATCTGACCGGCTGTCAAGATACTGTATAATCTTAAAGGAGAAATACACCCCATCTGTATCGCTTCAAATAAGTAATATCACTTGTCTTATTTAAACATAGTTCTCCATTAAACATAAGAACATAAGAAATAGGAGAAGGAATAGACTATTCAGCCCCTCAAGCCTGCTCCACCATTCAATGGCCAGGTCTTCCAGTCACTGCAAGGTCAGGAGGAATACACTAGGGGACCCCTCAGAAGCCCCAACACAAGGAGTCTGCGAGAATTGCCCGAGAAGTTTCAATTTTCCATGGATAATTCCCCAGCGCCTGGAACCCTCCAAAAAAGTCTCCAACTCTGAGTTAGAGTCAGAGACATTGGAGAGTTCTGACTTACTTACCTGGGTAATTACCCAGGGACTATTAGACAGAAAAAAAAAATGTCTAACTCCTGGGTAACTATACAACTGAGTGCCCCCCTGACTCACAACTTCCCACTGGCCCCACCCCTGATTCCCCCAACCTTCTGACTCCCCCTGACCCTTTGACCCGTGCTGACATCTGACCACCCCCCCCCGCCCCCCACTGATCCTGCGATTCTCCCGACCCTCTGACTCATGCCCCAACCCTCCAACTCCCCTCTGACATACTAACTCCTCCCCGACCTGACCTGACCCGAGATCCACACTACCCACCCTGCCACCTGCCACCGTATGCACCCTGCCACCTTACCTGTTATATCAGGTGTTCGGGGTCTAGATGGGGTTCTTCTGGGTTTTGCTATTTTCCCTAAGTAGACTATTTAAGAATGTAGTTTATTAAAACCATTATTGTTTATTTACAGCTCTTTGTACATCTTAGGAACTCTGCATGAGCTTCAACTTCTCCTCCCTCCAGAATCTATTACTGAGTCATGTGCTATTATATCATAGTTACATCAGCATTATGTGCTGCTGATATTAACCTTTTGCCTTACATCTCCTGCCAAGTCTTTATCCCAACTATAAGTATCCTCCTACAGCTCCCCTCAAAGCCTCAGATTTCACAGGGTTAGTCTCTGAGGTGCCTTGACCAATCTCCCTGATCTTTTTCTGATCTCCTTCTGAGGTCGCAGACATTCTGCACTCTCTCTTCATTCAGCGTAAGTGTCCTTCTCCTGGGTGGCTGTACAGCTTTGTCCTGTTTCTTGTTCCTTATCTCTGTCCAGATCTGAGTAGTAAGCCCAAGTTTCTATTGGCTTTCTTACCAAGGATATTAACGTGCTGCAGTTTCTGCTTATATATACCTGGTCTGTCTCAATCCTCTAAGATCTTGGTTGTGAAGCTCTTTCTATTATTATGTCTTCTTTCTGTTGGTCCCATATCCACACTCTCTCCCGGGGCTGCATCACTGAATAGTCTTGTTCTCTGTGCCTGAAGTTGAAATTAAGTGCTTGTTTGTGTCTCTGTTCCTCCTCACGCTTTTTAACTCTCTCATGGTCATTTAGGTGATATTTGGTTCTAGTTTCTGTTGCAGAGCTAGAAATTGTGCTCTCAGTCATCTTCCCATCAACAACTCTGATGGTGACAACCCATTTTGTAGCAGTGAGGTTTGATAACTAAGAAAGGCGAAGTTGAAATCTTCTTTCTTCTTTATCAATTCTTTGATGGGTTGAATACCTCTCTCAGCTTCTCCATTTGCTTGAGGGTACCAAGATGAGCTAGTCACATGAATGAATCCATATTCCTTCGCAAAGTTACGGAATAAATCAGTCGCAAATTGTCAATCATTGCCTGACACTACAATGTCCAAGATGCCATGAGTAGCATAGATTTTCTTCAGCGATTGAATGACTGCTTCTGCCATAATGCTGTGAAATCTGTTCACTTAAATCCAACTGGAGTAGTAATCAATGGCCATAAGAAATAGCTTGCCTTTAATATCAAATAAATCCATCCCCAGGCACTCCATGGCCTTGATGGCAAGTAGAAGGTGACAGTGGTTCTCTTTGCTCTTGGCTCTTCACTGCACATATAAGGTAATTCGACATTAGTTATTCAATAGAACGAGCAATAGAACGACCGGCAGACTGGTTTCTGACCTCTTGTTCGACATTTTTCCATCCCTACATGACCTTGATAAATAGTTTGGAAAATATCAAGCCAAAGTGTTCTCAGAATGACTATTCTGTCATTAAAAACTAGGAGATCATCAATGACTGTGAGGTGTTTTCTCTCTTCAAAGTACTGCCTTAGTACTGGTTGTTAGCAGTATAGCCTGGCCATCCTTCGAGATAGCATCTCCTTTATGTGGACACATTTGTCATTTTGTTGTTGTCCTTGTTTTAGTTCCTGCAGCTATTTTGCATTAGCCAGCAGGCATTTCGTAATGAGTGATGTATTTGCTTCCACCTCCTCAATGAAATTCAAATAATCTATTTTGGTTCCTTCAACTAGCATTCTTGATAGTGCATCTGCTGTCATCTAGTACTTCCCACGAACATACTCAGTTACTGAATCATACCTCATTAGTCTCAGCCTGAAGCATTGAATTCTAGGCGGCAGCTTTGCAATCTCCTTCACGTTCAGAAGAGTGACTAATGGCTTATAGTTGTTTTCAATTTTAAACTGTGATCCCATCAAATAGTCTGAGAACTTCTCACATGTTCATGTTGCTGCCAATGCTTTCTTCTCAATTGTAGCATATCTTTTTTCTGTGTCTGTGAGTGATCTTGAGGCATAATAAATTGGTCTACCTTTACCATCTGTTTGTACTTGGAATAAAACTGTAACCAGACCTTTAGATAATGCATCTGCTGCTATTGGGGTCAGCAGTTTTGGATTGTAGTGGACTAAAATTTCAAATTTTTGATCTTCTCAAAAGAACTTTGCTGGTTGATATTCCAGCACCACCTTGTCTCAACAGTTTTTTAAAAATTTGTTCATGGGATGTGGACACCACTGGCTAGGCCAGCGTTTATTGCCCATCTCTAATTGCCCTTGATCAGAGGGCATTTAAGGGTCAACCATATTGCTGTGGGCCTGGAGTCACATATAGGCCAGACCAGGTAAGGGCATTAGTGAACCAGATGGGTTTTTACAACAATCAGCAATGATTTTGTGGTCATCACCAGGCTTTTAATTCCAGATATTTTTATTAGATTTGAACATGGGTCTCCAGAACATTACTCTGGGTCTCTGGAATACTAGTCCTGTGACAATACCACTTTGCCACCACCTCCCACCAGTTGTTTCTGCCAAATTTGGTAGGAACTTGCCTACTTCACTGACCCTTCCTAGGAATCTCTGTAGCTCTGTAATATTCCTGGGTTGTGGAAACTCTCTTATCACCTTTGTTTTCTGTAGGTCGACTGTTATTCCTGAGACTTGCACAATGTGCCCTAAAAATTTGACCATAGGTTTTGCAAATTCATATTTCTCATTCAATGTCAAACCTGCATCTTGTAGAAATTTCAGGACTGCTCTCACTCTACAGTCATGCTCTTCCCTCATGGAACTGTGTACGAATATGTTATCCATATGGCATATTACTCCTTCCATGCCTTCTAGAGTCTGAGACATAGGGCAGCATTTCCCGTCAGTGAGCAAGGGCAGGGCCCGCCACACTATCAACCCAGCCACCCTATCCACTCAGTCACCTTACCCATCCAGCCATCCTACACACCCAACCACCGAATCACCCTACCCAGCTGGCACCCTGTCCACCCTATCACCCTGCCATCCTACCCACCTACCCATTTACCTCGCTCACGCTCATTCACTAACACACTGAAAAGCAATTTAAACATCCCAAAGCTTTTCAGTATGTTAGTAAACAAAGATTTGGCTTGGCTTTCCCTGACAACCCTGCACTATGAAGGAGGACTCCCTTGAGGACTCCATGAAGTAGAACAGTACGGGTGAAAATTAGGAATAGCAAGAGTCAGAAAACACTGGTGTAAGTAGTTTATAGGCCACCTAAGAGCTGTTACAACATTGGGCAAACTATTAAATAAAATATTATTGGCTTGTAGCAAAGGAAATGTAATCATTCTGGGGAATTTCTAACTTTCATATAGACTGGGACAGTCTATACATTGTACAACCAACTCGGGGTAAAGCTACCTTAGATTTAGTATTGTGTAATGAAACAGCCTTAATTAGTAATGTCATTGTAAAATGTTCACTGGGAAATAGTGATCATAATATCCTTGAATTCCATGTTTAATTTAAAAGTGACATACTCCAATTGCAAACAAGAATCTTAAACTTAAAGCCAATTAAATAGATATGAGGGGAGAACTGGTAAAGTTAATTGGGTAAAGAGACTGAAAGGTATGGAGGTAAATGAACAGTGGGAAACATTTAAAGAAAGAATTCAAAATCTCCAACAAAAATACATTCCATTGAAAAACAAAAGCTCAGCAAGAAAGACCCATCTGTGGCTCACACAGGAAGTTAAGGATCGTATTAGATTAAAAGAACAGACTTACAATGTTGCAAAAAAAAAGTAACAACTCTGAGGATTGAGAGTGTTAGAAACCAGCAGAGGGCCACCAAAAAGTTGATAAAAAGGGAAAAAATAGAATATGAGAGTAAACTAGCCAGAAATATAAAACAGATTGTAAGAACTTTTATAAGTATATAAAATTAAAAAGAGTAGCTAAAGTAAACATTGGTCCCTTAGAAGCAGAGGGAGGAGAAATTATCATGGGGAACGAGGAAATGGCAGAGGCGTTGACAAATATTTTGTGTAGAAGATACATGTTTCATACTAGAAATAGATGGTGACCTAAGGGCTAATAAGAGTGAGAAAAATAAGGTAATGAATATCAACAGAGAAAAAGGGTCAGTGCTGGGGCCTCAGCTTTTTACAATCTATATTAATGACTTAGATGAAGGGACAGAGAGTAATGTATCAAAATTTGCTGATGATACCAAGCTAGGTGGGAAGGTAAGCTGTGGGGAGGACAGAAAGAGGCTACAAAGAAACATAGACAGGTTAAGTGAATAGGCAACAAGATGGCAAATGGAGTATGATGTAGGGAAGTGTGAAGTTATTTACTTTGGTTGTAGGAATAGAAAAGCAGAATATTTTTTAAACGTGTAAAACATATAGGTGTTAATGTTCAAAGAGAATTGAGTGTGTTTGTACGAGGAACACAGAAAGTTAGCGTGCAGGTGCAGCAATAATTAGGAAGGCAAATGACATGTTAGCCTTTATTGCAAGGAGATTGGAGTACAAGAATAAAGAAGTCTCACTACATTTGTAAGGGGTTTTGGTGAAACCTCATCTAGAATACTGTGTGCAGTTTTGGTCTCCACATTTAAGAAAGGATTTACTCGCATTGGAGGCGGTATAGTGAAGGTTCACTTAAATTGGTCCCTGGGATAAGGGGATTGTTCTGTGATTAGAGGCTGAGTAAACTGGGCCCATATTTTCTGTAGTTTAGAAGAATGAAAAGCAGTATCATTGAAAACTATAAACTTGTGAAGGGACTTGATGTAGTAGACGCTGAAAGATTTGTTTCCACTGGTCAGGGAGTCTAAAACATGGGGGCACAGTCTCAGGATAAGGGACTGATCGTTTAAGACTGAGATGAGAAGAAATTACTTCACTCAAAGTCTTGTGGATCTTTGGAATTCTCTACCCCAGAGGGTTGTAAATGCTCTATTCTTGAATACACTTAAGGCTGGGACAGACAGATTTTTGGTCTCTCAGAAAACTAAGGGATATTGGGGGTGGGCAGGAAAATGAAACCCAAGATCAGCCCCGAGAGTATTGAATGGCAGAGCAGGTTTGACTGCTCCTGCTCCTATTCTTGTGTTCTCGTATTTCACCCAGATTAGGTACACTCTGCATTTCTGAAAAAAAACACATCCCAAGATTGTGTCCCTGTGTTCTCCAGCCAGGGGAACCAACCTCTCAGTGTCCCCTGTTACCCTGTTAAGCCCTTTAAGAATGTTACATGTTTGAATGTAACCTGTCGTTCTTCTTGCCTGAGTAGACTCTCTTGCAGTTTCATGTAAACAGGTTATTGAACACTCAGTTCCCAGTTGCTATTATGGGCAGAATCATCTCAGATTTGCCCTAAGTGCAGTAGCAGGCATGAAAAAAGATGTTTTACTTGTCGGCTGCAATGGCAGGTTTTCGCACCGTATTGTCCCCTTCCCACCTCATAAATTTTGCAGTCATGGGTAACACACCAGATTGCTGGTGGCCAGCAGCTGATTGACCTATATGCCGTTACGCTTCCTCACGCCAGATGCCATGTTTAAACTGCAGCCACGCGCACAGTTCTCAATGCTTGCAGCCCAGGACTGCTCCGCTGAAGACATGGCCCCAAAAGCCAGGAAGAGTGCAGCCCCTGATTCAGTGTCGCATCCCTGGGACACCTTCTGGATGCCGTGGAGGCCATCACAATGTCTTCTAACCAGGCTCTGGCCACAGGAGGCCCATCAGTCTCACCACTCCGGCTTGGGAGGCAGTAGCAGAAGTGGTCGGCCATCCAGTGCAGAAAACGGATGAATGATCTCACCCATACTGCCATCTCATCAATCTCAACTCAACCAATCACAAGCCCATCACACATTCACTGTCACCTCACTCACTGCCAGCTCAAGGGACATCACCACTCATTCTCTCACACACACCCTCACATCTCTATCTGGCCTCATCTCCTCTGGAAACTGCCTCCTCATCCCATCCATGGCTCCACTCAACACACATGGATGCCTGCCATGCTTCTCATTTGGCCTGGCATGCACCTTGCTTACACTCTCTCCATCTGTCTTTATATAGGGCAAGATCGCACACAAATCTGAGAAGAGCATCCTGCAGTCAGCATCACAGTGAAACAGTCTGGGAAGAGTGTCCTGCAGTCAGCATCGTGGTGAAGCAGTCTGGGAAGGGTGTCCTGCAGTCAGTTCTTGTTGAAAATAACAAGAGTGACATCATGAGACAATGCAAGAGAGTGGCGAAGAGATCAGAACCAGCGCAAGTGTGGGGTAGCTTCAAAAAGTGACGTCAGCACAAAGGTGAGAGCTGATTGGTGAGTAGTGGGTAAGTGTTTTTCTCCAGTTTTTTCCTCCATTTATTTTCCAGTTTAAAATAGATTAAGCTAAGGAAAGGTAAGAGTTCTAGTTTTTATTTAAATTACATAAATAATTTAACTTTTTTTACTATATTTAACTTAAAGTAAGGGGTTTTTTTTCAACTAGAGGCATGGCAGGGCAGCTCAGTCCATGTTATGTACCGCCTGCACCATGTGGGAAGTCCTAGATGCTCCTTGTGCTCTGACTGACCACGTGTGCAGGAAGTGCCACCAGCTGCAGCTACTTGAGCTCTGAGTTTCTGGGGGCACTGAGGTGCATCTGCGAGGCTGAGAGTTTCGTGGAATCTTGTTTTTAGGCGTGGTCACCCCACAGTTTACGCGAGTGCAGACAGAGAGGGAATGGGTGACCATCAGTCAGAAGAAAAGTGTCAGGCAGGCGGTCAGAAAATTCCCATGGTGCATCTCACTCAAGAACCATTTTTCTGTGTTGGAAAATGGTGAGAGTGATGGTTCCTCTGGGGAATGCAGTCACGCTCATGGCACTGTGAGTGGCTCAGCTGTACAGTGGGGGGAGGAAAAAGAGGGGAAGAACAATAGTGGTAAGAGACTTGATAGTAAGGGGAACAGACAGGCATTTCTGTGGCCGTAGATGTGACTCCAGGATGGTATGTTGCCTCCCTGGTGCCAGGGTCAAGGATGTCACTGAATGGCTGCAGGGCATTCTAAAGGGGGAGGGCAAACAGACAGAGATTGTGGAACATATTGGTACCAATGACATAGGTAGAAAGAGGGATGAGGTCTTGCAAGCAGAATTTAGTGAACTAGGAAGCAGATTAAAAGAAAGACCTCAAAGGTAGTAATCTCTGGGTTACTTCTGGTGCCATGTGCTAGGGAGTATAGAAATAGGTTAATCCAGACGATAGGGTGGCTGGAGAGATGGTGTAGGAGGGAGGGCTTTAGATTTCTGGGACATTGGGACCGTTTATGGGGGTGGTGGGGCCTGTACAAGGTGGACGGGTTGCACCTGAAACGGAATAGGACTAACATCCTTGTGGGGAGGTTTGCTAATGCTGTTGGGGAGGGTTTAAACTAACTTGGCAAGGGGATGGGATCCTGAGAGGAGGTTCAACAGGGGTAGATGCACAGCCAAAATTAGAAGAGAGAGCAAGTGAATCTAGAAGGCATAGAAATTATAAGCCAGCTAAGGCATGAGGGTGTTTGGCAAGGTTGGATGGTATTTATTTTAATGCAAGGAGTCTGACGAATAAGGCAGATGAGATGAGGGCACAAATTAACACATGGAAGTATGATGTCATTGCTGTCACAGAGACATGGTTGCGAGAGGGGCAGGATTGGCAGCTCAATATTCCAGGATATAGGGTCTTCAAGCAAGACAGGGAAGGAGGTAAAAAAGGAGGGGGTATTGCAATATTGATCAAGGAATCAATTACAGCACTAAGGAGGGATGACATCTTAGAAGGCTCTTCAAATGAAACCATGTGGGTAGAACTGAAAAACAAAAAAGGAGCAATCAAATTGCTGGGAGTGTACTATAGGCCCCCAAACAGTCAGAGAGAAATAGAAGAGCAGATATGTAGGCAAATTTCAGAGAAGTGTAAAAATAATAGGGTAGCAATAGTGGGGGATTTCAACTTCCCCAACATTAACTGGGTTAGTCATAGTAGGATAGGTTTAGCGGGAGCAGAATTCTTAAAGTGCATCCAGGGGAGCTTTTTAGGCCAGTACGTAGAAGGTCCTACAAGAGATGGTGCGGTCCTGGACTTAATTTAGGGAATGAAGCCGGGCAAGTGGTAGAGGTATCAGTGGGGGAACATTTTGCAGATAGTGATCATAACTCTTAGATTCAAGGTAGTTATGGAAAAGGGCAAGGATGGGCCAGAAATCAGAGTTCTAAATTTGGAGAAGGCCGATTTTAATAAGATCGGATATGATTTGGTCAGAGTGGACTGGGAGCAGCTACTTTTAGGTAAATCTGCGTCAGAGCAGTAGGACCCATTCAAGAAGGAAATAGGGAAAGCACAGGGCCAACATATTCCAGTAAAGGTAAAGGGTGGGACCAACAAATCCAGGGAACCCTGGTAGTCGAGGGATATACAGGAATGAATAAAGAGAAAAAGGGAGGCTTATGGCAGATACCGAGGGCTCAAAACAGCAGAAGCCCTAGAGAAGTGTAGAATGTGTAGGGGGGAACTTAAAAAGGAAATTAGGAGAGCAAAAAGGGGTCATGAAAAAACATTGGAAGGTAAAATAAAGGAAAATCCAAAGTTATTTTACAAGTACATTAAGAGTAAGAGGATAACTAGGGAAAGAGTAGGACCCACTAAGGACCATAGTGGTAATTTGTGTGTGGAGCCAGAAGGCGTAGGTAGGATTCTAAATGAATACTTTATGTCAGTGATCGCAAGTGAGAGGGACAACATGGGTATGGAAATCAGGCAGAAGGACTGTGATATAATTAAATAAATTAGCATAGAAAGGGAGGAGGTTCTAAGTGGTCTCGCAGGCTTAAAAGTAGATAAATGTCCAGACCCGGATGAAATGTATCCCAGGCTGTTGAGTGAGGCAAGGGAGGAGATAGCATGGACGCTGGCAATAATTTTCAATACCTCTCTGGTCACAGGAGAGGTGTCAGAGGACTGGAGGACAGCCAATGTGGTACCGTTATTCAAGGAGGGAGGCACGGATAAACCAGGAAACTACAGGCCAGTCAGTCTAACCTCAGTGGCGGGGAAACTATTGGAAGCAATTCTGAGGAATAGTATTAATCTGCACTTGGAGAGGCAGGGATTAATCAAGGACAATCAGCATGGTTTTGTTAAGGGGAGGTCATGTCTGACCAATTTGATTGAATTTTTCGAAGAGGTGACCAGGTGTGTAGATGAGGACAATGCATTTGATGTAGTCTACTTGGGCTTCAGCAAGGCTTTTGATAAGGTCTTGCATGGGAGACTGATAATGAAGGTAAGAGCCCAAGATCAATTGGACCAGAATTGGCTGAGTGGCAGGTAACAGAGGGTGATGGTCGAGGGGTGCTTTTGTGACTGCATGCCTGTGTCCAGTGGGGTTCCACAGGGATCAGTGTTGGGTCCCTTGCTGTTTGTGGTATATATAAACGATTTGACTTGAATGTAGGAGGGTTAATCAATAAGTTCATGGATAGCACGAAAATTGGTGGGGTGGTAAATAGTGAGGAGGATAGCCTTAGATTACAGGAGGATATAGATGGGCTGGTCAAATGGAATTTAACCCAGATAAGTATGAGGTGATGCACTTGGGCAGGACAAACAAGGCACAGGAATACACAGTGAATAGTAGGACCCTAGGAAGTACCGAGGATCAGAGGCACTTGGTGTGCATGTCCACCAGTCCCTTAAGGTAGCGGGACAGGTAGAAAAGGTGGTTAAGAAGGCATATGGGATACTTGCCTTTATTAGCCGAGGCATAGAATATAAGAGCAGGGAGGTTATGCTGGAACTGTATAAAACGCTGGTTAGGCCAGAGCTAGAGTGTTGCGTGCAGTTCTGGAATCCGCATTATAGGAAGGATGTGATTGCACTAGAGAGAGTGCAGAGGAGATTTACCAGGATGTTGCCTGGGCTGGAGAGTTTTAGTTGTGATGAGAGATTGGATAGGCTGGGGTTGTTTTCCCCAGAGCAGAGGAGATTGAGGGGGGGACATAACTGAGGTGTATAAATTTATGAGGGGCATAGATAAGGTAGACAGGAAGGAACTTTTCCCCCTTGGTGGAAGGATCAATAACCAGGGGACATAGATTTAAGGTAAGGGGCAGGAGGTTTATAGGGGATGTAAGGAAGAATTTTTTCACCCAGAGGGTGGTGGGAATCTGGAACTCACTGCCTGAAAGGGTGTTAGAGGCAGAAACCCTCATAACATTTAAGAAGTATTTGAATGTGCACTTGCGATGCCATGGCTATGGGCCTAGTGCTGGAAAATGGGAATAGAATAGTTAGGTACTTGTTTGACCAGCGCAGGCTCGATGGGCCGAAGGGCCTTTTTCTATGCTGTAGACCTCTATGACTCTATGTCAATCATACAGAGAGGTCCCAGTCCAGGGTTGGAATGCCGGACATCATGGTCCTCACTCCGTTCGAAAGTTGAGCATTGGAGCTGGCGGACAGGTCGTCCACCATTCCTGCGGCGACAGTGAGGCTGGTGGTGAACACCCACATGAGGATCTTGCACCACATTACCCCTCTCTCAATGCTACTCTGAGTCCACTGTTCTATGTTCAACGCAGCTCCAATAATCTCCATTTTCTTGCACATCTGACACAGTGCCTTCAGGCAGCCTTGAGACCAACACCAGCACTGAAAGCCCCTTGGATGAGGACGCTGAGGGCAGCACCACTGAGGACCTGTCACAGCGCTCACCCACGCCCTCCAGTAACACACACAGTACAGTAACACACGCCTCGGTGGGATCTAGATGTAGAGTAGACTCGGGATCACATTCTGGTGAGCACACCCCACAATCTATTCCACAGCAGGCAGGGAAATCCTTGGTTGCTGGCACTGGGGTGACTGCTGGAGCAAGGAATCTGCTCAGTCCAAGTCAGATGATAAGCTTCTGGACTCGCTCCTCAATCAGTTGGTGGAGCTGCAAAGACGATCATGGGAACACCAGGAATGGATGTCTGGTGCACTCCTCAGATTGCAAAGGACAATGGAGAAGTCTGTCCACCTTCAGTCTGAGATGAAAGCCAACACAGCAAGGTCAACATTGGCAGGACGGCGGCTGTCAGGGAGGCCTTCGTCCAGGACAGCAGTGGAGTGCTGCGTGGAGTGAACTCCACTGCTGATGCCATAGCTGGCCTCCAACATTGTCAACATGAGAGGGGTGCACGGCAGCTCAATCTCACTCCAGCTTCCCCTTCTCCTCAAGGAGTCAACCAGGAACAGTCAGGCACCCATAAGGAGGACAATCAGCTGCTCAAAATCCCAGGTCCATCAACCCAGGTGATCCTGAGAATGTCCGACCGATCTAAATCCCCTCTTCATGTAACCCCTGCACTTCCAGCTCAACAGGCTGAGCTGGGTGCAGCTGGCCCACAGCAGGCCACCCAAATCAGGCCAGGGACCTTCAGGTCTCAACCCTCCTGTGGACTCCCGCCAAGGTCATCACAGACAGGGCGTAGCAGTCAGCAGGCTGCCTCCACCTCCATTGTGGATGTCAGGGAAGCACCAAGACATAGCGGCAGGATTATGAAGGTTAAGAAGATGTAGTTGCACAGCCTGGGCATGGGTGTTAATCACTTCTACATAATGTTGTAAATAAACTCCCACAAATGTCTCCTCACCTATAACTCCTTGTTCTGATGAGTAGTGTTTGTGTCACTCAGATACGAAACCTGAAGTTAGAATTTTTTCACATCCCTTTGAAATACTACACATTTTAACATTAGAAACACTTTTAGCAACTATCGTATTACATACAACATACACAATAATCCCCTTCCCATAGGTCAATCAAAATTCAAATGTCCAACATCTTGCGATCCCAGGTCCTTGATCAAAAGATGATAGAGTTTAAATAGATTGCGTGATTATGTCCAAATCGTTGGCATAAATAAAGTTTGCAAGTATCCTTTAAGTAGTTATGAGATGTTTAAATGAATAGTCAAACTCTGAATAAAGCATCTGCAATTACATTAACCCTTACTGCAAAATGAACAACTTTTAAAGTAAATCGTTGCAGCATCAGGCTTTTGTGAAACAAACAGAGATACTTGCACCAGAATTTCTCCAAAAAAAAAACACCAGTGGATTACAGTCCATGTAGATCGCAGTATCTTTAGCATTTCAGGAAACATATATTTCAAACTGCTGAAGAGCCAAAACATGGTTTAATGCTTAAATAAAAACAGAAAATGCTGGAAAAACTCAGCAGGTCCGACAGCATCTGTGGAGAGAGAAACAGAGTTAACATTCTAAGTCCATATGATTCTTCTTCAGAGCTAAAGAGAAGTAGAAATGTGATGGATTCATACTGTTTAAGAGGGGGTGGAGCAGGTGGTGCAAGATAGAAGGTCAGGGGTAAGTGACAGCTAAGGAGAGATTGACAAAGATGTCATGGACACAAGACAAAAGGAGTATTGATGGTAGTGGTAAAGAGTAAAGAAGGTGCAGATAGTGGCATAAAGGTAAAATAGCAGAATATGTTAATAGCAGAACAAAGGCCAGTGCTCTGTGAAAGCACACCATAGAAACAAGTGACAGCTGGGGCTGTGGGGGAGGGAGGGTTGGGGAAAAAGGATTTTAAAAATGAAGAAATAAATAAAATAATAAATAAAAATAAAAATAAATAAACAAACAAACAAACAAAAATTGGATTAAAAAAAAGGGGCCAAGATGGCAGAGAGATTTCATGCTCTGAAGTTGCTGAGCTCAATGTTAATTCCAGGAGGCTGTAAAGTGCCTCATCGGAAGATGAGGTGCTGTTCCTTCTGTTTGTGTTGGGCTTCACAGGAACACCGCAGCAGGCCAAGAATGGACATGTGGGCATGAGAACAAGATTTTGTGTTGAAATGGCAAGCGACAGGAAGGTCTGGGTCATACTTGTGGACTGAGCAAAGGTGTTCAGCAAAGCAGTCACCCAGTTTATGTTTAATCTCCCCAGTGTAGAGGAGACTGCATTGGGAGCAGCGAATAAAGTAGACCAAATTGAAGGAGGTGCAAGTGAAGCATTGCTTCACCTGAAAGGAGTGTTTGGGGCCTTGGGCAATGAAAAGGGAAGAGGTAAAGGAGCAGGTGTTGCACCTTCTGCGATTGCATGGGAAAGTGCCATGGGAAGGGGATGAGGAGTTGGGGATGATGGAGGAGTGGGTCAGGGTGTCCTGGAGGGAATGATCCCTACAGAATGCTGATGTGTGGCGGGGGGAGGGAAAGATGTGTTTAGTGGTGGCATCATGCTGGAGTTGGCAGAAATGGTAGAGGATGATCCTTTGAATGCGGAGGCTGGTGGAGTGAAAAGTGAGGACAAGGGGGACCCTATAATGGTTTTGGGAGGGAGGGGAGGGGGTAAGGGCAGAGGTGCAGGAGATGGGTCGGACACAGTTGATGGCCCTCTCAACCACAGTGGATGGGAAACCTCAGTTAAGGAAAAAAGGAAGATATGTTAGAAGTGCCGCTTTGGAGGTGGCATCATCGGAACAGATGTGATAGAGGCAGAGAAACTGAGAGAATGGGATGAAGTCCTTACAGGAAGCAGGGAGTAAGGGGCTATAGTCAAGGTAGCTGTGGGAGTCGGAGGGCTTGTAATGAATATTGGTGGACAGTCCATCACCAGAAATGAAGACAGAGAGGTCAAGGAAGGGAAGGGAAGGGAAATGTTGGAGATGGACCATGTGAAGGCGATTAAGTTCTTCTCTGACTTGAGCCAACTTCCCAGGGTTCACTCTATAAGGGTTTTGTTTAATGGGTGGACTTCTTACATCAACATCATGCGTAGCTAAAGAAGTTCATCCTGGTCTACCTTGACACAGTGACTCATATTGTTTTAGCGATTTGACTATGTCACACTGAGACTCCTCTGGAAGATGGGGTAATATTTTATCCAAATTCTTTAACACCACTCTATTGGCTAATCTGAAAATACAAAAGCAATGGGCTTATGATGAACCTTTATGAAAAGCTGTTTGGGTCTCAACTGGAGCAGTGTGTCCAGTCCTGGGCATGGCACTTTAGGAAGGATATGAATGCTTTAGAGAAGGTGCAGAAAAGACTTAACGAGAATGATTCCACGGATGCACGGCTTCAGTTACAAAGATAGATTGCAGAAGTTAGGGTTGTTCTTCTTAGAGAAGAGAAGGTTGAGGGGAAATTCGATAGAGGTGTTCAAAATCATGAGGGGTCTAGGCAGAGAAAAACTGTTCCTTTGGCTGAGGGGCCAAGAACCAGAGGGCACAGATTTAAAATGTTTGAGAAATGAATCAAAGGTGACATGAGAAAATACCTTTTTACACAACAATGGCTATGATCTGGAATGCATTGCCCAAGAATGTGGTGGAGGCAGACCCTGTGATTTTCAAAAGGAACCTGGGTAAGCACCTAACGATAAAAAACATTGCAGGGTACACGGAAAGGGTGGAGCGTGGGACTTGCTGAATCACTTTTAAAGATCGTCAGCATGGACTCAACAGGCCAAATGAATTCTTTCTGCGCTGTAACCATTCTATGATTCTAAGACATAGGGTCTAACTTTAAGTTGTTAGAGCAGGAAAGAATGCCTCAAGGGGGAAGGCACCGAGTAAAAAGACAAATTTCCAGAACACCTTAGAGAGAGTGTAGAAAAATAAGAGGCAGCCTTAATCATTTACCATCATGTCAATGTTGAGCTCCAACATAAATTTGATATCCCCAGTTCAAGCCCATCACTTTTCCAATATTGGTAGTACAACCTCACACTCTAGAATTCTCTTCCTATCTTACTCCCCATCTTCAATACCTCAAAATCTATCTCTTCAACCACATCTTGATTCTTCTTTTTTTCTGATGTTCCACAAACCTTCCTTTTGTGATGTTCATTAAGTCATCTCACTAGGTTAACAAGATAAATAAATGCATGTTTTTGTAATATGATTTGATTTATTTTCTTTTTGCTTTTCTCCCTAAAATGGAGAAGATTGTTAGCAGCGGCATATACCTGGCCACACTGATTAACAGAACATATTGAGATGAGTAAATGGAATCAAATTACTCTTCAAACCACATCCATTGTTTGGGCAATAATATTTTGTTCCTCCCGTCTGAGACAGCTATATTACCACAATCCCATTTTCTTGAAAATGTCATACTTCTAAAAATTTGTACCAAAGTTACATAAATAGCAATTTCCAGTTATAATGTAATTATATTTTTAAGATTAAATTAATCAATTGCAGATATTCTATATTACCTAATGGGATATTTATTCTACCAATGCAATATAACCATTGTTGTTGTTGCAGTAAATTTATGAAATTCTTTGCAGGATGTGATACCAGACAAGTTCTAGGGATTCTATATATATTAAGTTGATAGAATATAGTTCAAATTTAGCTCTTATAATTGAGGAAAGATCAGATACAATGGCCCAGAGCCTCCGTGGAGTGGCAATCACCGTCGGATTGCCACTCTGCTCCTTTTTACTTACCCAAGTCATTTCTCACCAGGACTTCCAAACTGGGCCTGGTGAGAAATGTGCAGCGAAGTAGGTCTGGAGATTTTCTGGTGTCAGAAGTGAAACCACGCCCCCTTTTTAAAATTGGTAAGTTTACAGGTCCCAACCATGTTGACAGGAGAGAAGATAAGTGTGTAAGGTAAGTGGGTAGGATGGGTTGGCGGAGGGTGGGGAGAAATGCGGTTTTGTGGGGGCGGGGGGGTGTCGGGTGGTCAGGGGGTAGTCGGGAGGGTGGTAGGATGGGGGTGAGGCTAGTCAGGGGGTAGTCAGAGGTTGCCAAAGTAGTCAGAAGGGTCAGAAGGGTAGTCAGGGATTCAGTGGGAGCTCCAGGGGAATCTGTACCATAGTTACCCAGGAGTTAGAAGTGGCTTTAATCCTTCTAACTTTTCCTGGGTGAGTATTCTGCTAAGAGATTCAGAACCATTCAAACTCTCCAATTTAAATCGGAGTATTTGGTGGTTCCTGGTGCAGGGCAATAGTCCAACAAAAGTTTAAACTGCCTGGGCAATTCCCATGCAGACCTTGCATGGGGACTTCTGAGAGTTTCCCCAGCGCATCTTTTGGGGTACCTCCAGGGTCCAACCCCCACCCACCCCACCCCGGGGAACGGAAGATCTGGGCCATTGCTGCATTTATAACAAGGCCAGATAGAGAGGCCCAAATAAATTTTGTTATCAAACATTAGATGCTGTACAGGAATTTTCTTTAACAATGGTGAGTCATGAACATTATTTAAAGCATTTACAAAAGACTTAACTACTAACTAAAACCCTTTATTAAATCCTGAAAGGTACATAGTCTGCAATTTCCCTGCTGGGTTCTTCCTCTCAGCACCTGCAGAGAAGTCACAGACTGAATTTAAATATCATGAGGTTTCCATGGAGGATAGTTTAAGCTAGATGACGTCAATGTGAACTAGAAATACTTAGTGACTCAGAATGGGAATGATAACTACCTTTTGTTGGGATAGCATTGATTGTTAACATGTCTGTTAAAGTCTTTGTAGTCTTCTGTATGTTAACAGCAAGTCTTTATTAACTACATGTAACTATACAGCCATACAGTAAAGTGTAAAGGCAGAGAACTATCTCCATCCTAAGTCTCAACAAGTCTCTGGCCAACAACACACTGACCCTAGGTTTAGGTCATGTGCCTTCTTACATCACTGTGTGGGCGGTACTGTACTCAGTCCCACATTAACCCTGTATATACCAGATCCTTCTATTACACCTCCTTCAAGTCTTTATCTCATGGATATTGTTACTTTAGTTTATTTCAAGTCTCACATTGTTATTAGTCTTATGCATGTACCTTATTATTACATCTTAATGCTATTCCAACATTATTGCTATTACAGTATTAGCATGAACAACATTCTCAGTATCCTATCTCCCCTCTTCAAGTCCTTGAAGTTAGAAGTTCAGGTGGCCTGGAGGCCTTGTAACCCTCCCACATCTTGTTCGCTGTTCTGTCGGGAGAGTGGTGGATTTTGTTGGTTCTGGTTCTTGTTGTTGGCTTGGGGGTTGCACTGGCATTTGGGTATTCTTTCATTCTTTTCTTCCATTGCTTTATGCTGAACTATGCCTGGTTGGTTTGGCTGTTGTGTCAATGCACGGTTGCTGTTATTCTCGATCATTTCTTGCGAAGCGGACAAAGATGGTATTCGTCTTCTTGGCACTGCTTTTTCTTCTTTTCCATGTGATCCATCTGGAAACCTTCGAAGGCTGAGGGAGAGCATTCCTGTGGTGAGGAGAAGGTTGAATAGTATGCTGACCTCTGCTTTCTGTTGTCACTAGTGATAGGCTGCTAGCCAGTTGCAGCATCCCATGTGGTTGTGGCATGCTGGCTGTCTGCACAGCGGTTAATGTGTTGACCAGCTGTACCATCATCGTAGTTGGATGTAGAGGTTTCTCAGACTGCAAGTACCACTTCCACTGAAGGTGTCATGGTAATCTCATGGGCAGTAGGTTAGTTTGACCATTGGAGACTTTCCAGGACCTGGAATGATAATGGACAAACCTGCTCCGCAAAGAGACAAGGGAGACTGAAGGTGAAATCTGAGTCTTTATTTAAAGAATACTCTTTATTGTTCAGGTACTCAGGACCATGCTGTTCTGGCTGGCTAACAACAGCCTTAGTCTTTACATTCTCCACAATCTGGAGGAGATCCAGTGCTATGCAGGCATCCCTGCTCAGGAGAGAGAAAGGTTGGTTAGGGATGACATACATCAGCTCAAAGATTTGTTTGCTGCCATACCTCAATTGTTCTATGATCATGCCGATGACTGGGAATCAGACTTCCCCTGCCCTGTAAAGTGGAGAGTCTGTTGTTAGAAGCCAGATGCCTTTGAGCCTTGGTTCCTCATCTGACAGGACTGTTACACTGGCACCTGAATCTAATTTAAAATTTGTTAGATGACCATTTACCAGGGTGTCAGCATTCCAAAATGAAGAACCACAGTCTTTGAACTTGCCCTAGAGGCATGACTGTGTCTCCTGGGTTTTTGGTCTCAACTTGGGCCGACTATGCAGTGCTGAGGTTTATACTTGCACATTTTACCAAAATGTCCGGATGCATTGGGCTGTCACCGCAGGACACTAATCTCTCCTGTGACGGTGCTTTGCACCACAGCGCTGACAAGGTCGCTCTGCTGGGCAGTTCAGGAATTGATTTCCCTGACTTGGAATGCCCCTGTGTCTTTGTGACCTGATAAGCTGGACTGAGGGTTGGCTTCTGCCCCATGTTGTATTCTCTCTCCTTAGGATGTTGTGCATATAGCTCAGACAGTCTAACTATCTGGATTGCCTTATCTGGGGTAAGATCATCTTTAGCTTGAAGGAGGTCAGGGAGTCAATCCTCTGCAACACCCACCATGACTCTGCCTTGGATGAACTCAGACTTCAAATCTCCTTATTCACACCCCTCGGCCATCCTGTACAAATCATTTATGAAGAGATCGACAGATTCCCAGGCAGTTGGACTCTTTTATTGAATTTAGCTCTTTCCAATATTTTGTTGAATTTCAAGTAGAAATATACATCAAAGGATTTTAAAACCTCCAAAAATTTGGCAGATGACTCATCAATATCCTGTCATGCAATGATGCTATCTGCAATTGGCCCGATTGAGTAAAGAAGTATGTTTACTTGTTGAACTTTTGATTGGCAATGCTGTATCTTAATTTTTTTTTTCTTCCAAAGTCTCCAATTTTGTGACTGGTCTGGGCTTTGGATGAGTCCCAGTAGAGTTGGAAGTATGGAATTGTGATCCATTTTGAAGATTTTAAAAGTTTGGATACAGCTTTAAGAGCTTACAGGTTTCCAAGATGGCATTAACTTTCACCGCAGAACAATGGATTTCCCGCGCTTGCCCGTTTTGGCAGGCTTCACAAAATGGCGGTGGCGTGCTTTGGGAAGAAGAATTTTCAACAATGACTGTGTGGATTGGCGATCTGCTGACTGATCCAGCATTGTGAGTAATGAGACATTCCAATTAACCGCATGCTTACTATTTAAGGATTCAGACAGTTGCGAGGTTCCCGAGAGTTGTTAATTATTAATTTGTTTTTTTCTGTTCAACTTGGAGGCCATGTGTTGAGGCTTAGAGTTGGAGAATCAGGATTAGCAATGGGTTTCGTTCAAATGGCACTTCTGACTGAATTAGTAAAAGGGCTTCTCAGGACTGGCAGCCTGGAAGTGAAAAGGATTTAGCTCACCCTTTTAGGCTATGATGGTATTGGTTGCAGAATGTTAAAGAAGTCTTTGTAGTCTTCTGTATGTTAACGGCAGGTCTTTATTAACCACTTGTAATTATATACAAGTATGCAGTGAAGGGTACAGGAATGGAGCAATTTCCAGCCCAGGTCTTAATGCGTCTCTGGCAAACACCACACTGACCCTAGGTCTAGGTCATGTGCCTTCTTACATCACTATGTGGGCAGAACTGTACTCAGTCCCACATTAACCCTATATATACCAGTCACTACACCTTTAGCGCCAGAAACTGTGGTAATAAACTGACCTAATCAAATACGCTGGAAAATAACTGATAATGTTTAGTGTTATTATTTAGCTTTCCTCCAAAAGTGTGCATTGACTCGTCTTTAGAGGAAAATCATTAAAGGAAGGTTTCTATTTACTAAACCTCTGAATTGAAAGATATTTCATTTATCTCAGCCATTGGCTGTCAGGAAAATATAACAATTTTCATATTGTTATTGGAATTTATTGTAAGGTAGTAATAGTGTGTGTCTGTGTGTGTGTACGTGTGTGGGGGACTTAATTGAATTAAAGATAGCTGGTCTGAAGGCTTTGATGTATCAGAAGAGAAGCTAGGTTTGAAATGTTAAATAGGCTGAAGATGGCTGAAGATTTAGAATATGGAGTGTAAAGGGAAATTTTGCAATTTTAGATATACCAGAGTAATTTGAATTTCAAAAGAGGTGGTGAAATGTTACACTTAGCTAGAAGAATCCAAACAGTGTGCTTATTTTTCCCAAAGCTTACTGATAAAATTGGTATATGAAAGATTTTTATGAGAAAAGTAGAGTTCAGTTGGGACAGTGGGATTTACATTAAAATGGGAGAAACTTGTATAAGGAGATGAGGTTATGTGTAAGAGGAAGGCATTCTAAGGTCTAACAAGTATGAAAAGCCTCCAACCTCTAAGCCTCAAGTTGCTGTCTTCAGGAACTGAAGTGAAGAAAAGCCCCTTTGAATTCAACTATTCAGGGTGTTGTGTTACTTTTCCTGGGTCTTTTAAAATCTATGTGTTTTACTGCTGACTTAACAGAGGTGTAACCGGGATGTAGATTAACTAGGGGAGTTAGGAGTTATCATAGTAGTAACTTATCAACGTATGTATGTGCTTAAAATCATTTTTTTTATTAATAAAGGTTTAATTTAGTTTTGTAAGAAACCTATAAGAATCGGTGGTCTTATTACTACTGAATTCAAGGCACGCATCTCGAAATAAATACTAATTTTAAAATAGTTGTGGCAGTTGTTTCAAGTTTCCCTCTGGGATTTGAACAGCTCAACATTTACCATCGGCTGTGCCATAACAGGCCCTGATTTTAATTTCCCAACCTGTTGGGTGTGGAGGGTGGTCAAGGTCCAATAGTACATGGGAAACACAGAAGTAAGTTCAGCGGTTCTGTCAGTGGCTTGTAACCCAGCCACGGGTTTCCTATCCAATCAACAACATTGCGTTTCATGTGGGCCCACATGACCCAATCTAACTTCAGTATTTAAGGAAACAATCCAAACGTGCAACTTGAAAGAGCTTGGAGCTAAAGGAAGATGTGCATTTATATATATGTATATTTATGCGTTTTATGACTACAGGGCACCCCAAAGTGCTTTACAGCCATTGAAGTGCTTTTGGCATTTGAGGTAAAAAAGAGAACAAAAAGGACAGAATTGTGTCAAGTTAGGCAAAGGCTACACATCATTTCAGTGATGCCTCCCTGGATGTACTGCTGTGGGCAGTAAGGAATCAAAGAGAGAGATTTTCCACTGCCAAGAGGAGGAAGAAGGCTGCAGCAGAGACCAAGGTGTGGTTGAAGGTCACGGAGAAGGTCAACAGCAGGAGCGTAGTCCCACGCTCCTAGATTCAGTGGCAGTTTCACTGAGATTCTACTGTGCACATCATCCTACCTCTCATTTTACTTTGTCAAGCCTACCTCAAAACAGATTTACCTTGCAGGTGCTGCCATTCTTTTTTTATGCACTTCCTCATATCCCCATTAAATTCATCCACCACTCCCACGCACCCTCAGCCTTATGCAATGTCATGGCTTTCACTCGGTCACATTAACCAAATGCACTCCATCCATTAGATGAGCACATGCCATTAACATATTTCCCATCATGAAGAGAGAACCAAAAGGGGCCTTCCAAACAGCTCTAAGCTGACAAGTGTAGAGGAGGAAGCACTGAAGGATCCGTGCAGTTTTGGGGTCCTAGGCCCCTGGAGATAGGGAAACATGGTGCTCCCAGCTACCATTGAGACAGTTAAATAAAAGCCACCTACATGTAATAAGGTGCTCAGTCATGTTGACTTGGTTTAAACAGTGAGTGAAATGTAATCAATGTAAATGTTGCTTGATAAATTTTCGTTATTTTTTAGGTCACATAAATGTTATCCTTCTTCACTACTTTCCCATCTTGTCTATTTTTGAGTTCTTGGTGGTAAGTGGCCTTCCATAAGACCGTAAGACATTGGGGCAGAAGTAGGCCATTTGGCTCATAGAGTCTGCTCCGCCATTCAATGAGATCATGGCTGATCTGATAATCCTCAATCCCACTTTCCTGCCTTGTCCTCATAACCTTTGATTCCCTTACTGATTAAAAATCTGTCCATCTCAGCCTTGAATATACTTAATGACCCAACTTCTACAGCCCTCTGCGGTAAAGAGTTCCACAGATTCACCATCCTCTGAGAGAAGAACTTCCTCCTCATCTCTGTTTTAAATGGGCGTCCCCTTACTCTGAGATTATGCCCTCTGGTCCTAGACTCCCACACAGGGAAACAACCTCTCAGCATCTACCCTGTCAAGCCCCCAAAGGATCACCTCTCATTCTTCTAAATTCCAATGAGTACAGGCCCAACCTACTCAGCCTCTCCTCATAAGAAAATCCCTCCATACCCGGAATCAAACTAGTGAACATTCTTTGGACTGCCTCCAATGCCAGTATATCTTTCCTTAGATAAGGAGGCTAAAACTTCCGTAGTATTCTAGGTGTGGTCTATCTAGTGCCTTGTATAGTTTTAGCGAGACTTCCCTAATTTTGTACTCCATTCCCTTTGAAATAAAGGCCAACATTCCATTTGCCTTCCCTATTACCTGCTGAACTTGTATGTTAGCTTTTTGGGGCTCATGCACAAGGATTCCCAAATCACTCTGTGCTGCAGCCTTCTGCAGTTTTTCTCCATTTAAATAATATTCAGCTCCTCTAATCTTCCTGCCAAAATGCACAACCTCACATTTGCCCACATTATATTCCATCTGCCAAGTTTTTACCCACTCACTTAACCTGTCTATACCCCTCTGTAGACTCTTTGTGTCATCCTCACCATTTGCCTTCCCACCTATTTTTATGTCATTTGCAAACTTGGCGATAGTACATTCACTTCCTTCATTTAGGTCATTAATATATATTGTAAATAATTGAGGCCCCAGCACTGATCCCTGTGGCACTTCACTACTTACAGGTTGCCATCTTGAAAATGCCCCCCTTATCCTGACTCTCTGTCTTCTATTAGATAGCCAATCCTCTATCCATGCTAATATACTACCTCTAATACCATGGGCTCTTATCTTATTAAGTAGCTTGATGTGCGGTACCTTATTGAATGCCTTTTGGAAATCCAAATATATTACATCTACCAGTTCTCCTTTATCTATCCTGCTTGTTCCTCAAAGAATTCTAATAAATTTGTTAGGCATCATTTCCCCTTCATGAAGCCATGCTGACTCTGCTTGATTAGATTGTGTATTTCTAAATTCTCTGCTATTACATCCTTTATAATAGACTCCAACATTTTCCCAATGACAGATGTTAAGCCAACTGGCCTATAGTTACCTGTTTTTTGTCTCCCTCCCTTCTAACTTGTTTGATGATGGATGTAAATATATGAATTGATGGGGAACAATAGGAGGGTGTTCAAGGAATGGTTGACTGGTGGCTGGACTGCTATGTGTCAGTGGCATTGGTTGGGGTGGGCTGGGGCATGGGGGAAGAGTGGCCATTGCAGTTTCTGGTGATGTGTTTGTGACATAGACCCACTGGTGCAATGTGAACCCTGCATAAGGGTATTCCTGGCAGCCCAGGCAGCAATGTGAGTCATCATCATCTTCTTCTTCTTCTTTCTCCTCTTCCTCCAAATTACCCAAGGAGCACCTGAGCTCCTTGTCTTGTTCCTGCTGCAAGTCCTGAGCCTCGCTTTTATTTTATATTGTGCAAAGCACAACAAATCATGGACATTCTGGAGATCCTGGCTGGGGTAGTTCCCAACTTCGCCAGCCCAAACCCATCACCTCCTCCCATACCCGCCATATTTTTTGTTTCCTAGAGATGTGGGCGGTCAAGCTTCAGGTCTGCTGTCTCCTGTGGTAGGCCCAAGGCAGCAGAAGTGGGCAGGTGCTGAGGCTGGCTGGTTAAAAGGCCCGGATCAGTTCTCTGGGACATTGGCCCAGCTCTCCATATCGTTCTTATTTCCATACACCCTCACCCTCCTCAACTCCACCACTCGTGTCCTCCATCCTCCTTCATACCCCAATTCCCCCTCCATACCCCATGCCTTCTCATATCACCATAGTCCCTCCATGCCTTTCCATGTCTCCTCAGATTCGCCATACATCTCCATACCTCCTCATATCCCCATTCCCCTTCCATGCCCTCCAAAGCCCCATGCTCCCTCACATCCCTTATGTCCCCTCCATGCCCCCTCATGCTTCCATGTCCCCTCAATGCTCCCTCATACCCCCATGCCCCCTCATACCCCCATGTCCCTCCTATCCTCCATTGCCACTCACCCAGTATGGGTGAGTACAAACCTCAAGAGGCATGCAATAGCAATGGGAAGCCTTTGATATTGATTTTTTTTAAAAATTAAACCTCAAAAAATCTAATAAAGCTGTCAATAAAAGACACAGGCAAAGACACTGCACAGACAAAAAACACCAGTCCCATTTATAAAAACTTAAATCCCCTTAAATGGTCATTAATTTATGAAAACAAACACACAACTATTCAGAATCTACATCAAAAACAGATAATTCTATTATAACCTCTTAAAACTGTCGATCAAGCCATGCTCTCAGCCCCCTGAACAAGTATGTAAACAGCCACCCGCTGAGCTAAATGCTTCATGAGATTTTGAAACACAGCCAAGCATTCATAATGGGCTCAGCTGTCAAAACAAACCATTATAGCTCCAGGCAATGGAGCATATTGAAAATTAAATAACATTTTTTTTTCTCCAGGTTTAAGCATCAGGCCATTTTTTCTAGATTAAAAGCCTCTAGACATTTAAATCACTATTCAGATCATGACAAGTGAGTTCATAAGCATTGCTTTCCATAGTTTTGAAAGCATAATGGCACTATTACCAATGGGAAAAATACTCTAATGCACATCAACACTTCTACAATGCTAGTCAATGTAATGGTCAGATTACCTTTTCAGGACAGAGCCCTATGATCAATCACTGCAGTAAAAACACATCTACCAAATAATAATGATTGATGTTGTCAAAATATATTACATTTACCTCTCAAAATCTTCATGATTCCTCAGCAGAGTTGCCCCAAGGTTCCCGGACTCTCTTACCTGGTGGCTTTCCCAAAGGCTTCCAAAACTTGCCCAACCTCACAAAAACTATGAGACAAAAATACAAAATTTCCCTTAGGCCTGCCAATGATGACCCCAACGTCACAGGACATGCATGCAGTGTCGCAAC
Source organism: Cetorhinus maximus (assembly GCF_964194155.1). Lineage (NCBI taxonomy): Eukaryota > Metazoa > Chordata > Chondrichthyes > Lamniformes > Cetorhinidae > Cetorhinus > Cetorhinus maximus. The sequence continues at coordinate 146,051,432 of NC_135881.1, read as the reverse complement.
CCAAACTTAACCTGAACCTTTTCCTGCCTATGGGAAGTTCAGGTGGAACTCTTTTCGAGAGGGAAATTCAAATTTTCATTCCTGTTGCCTCAAATTTCATGATTTTTTTGTGAGGAGGACACAAAGAGTCTGCAAAGGGATATAGATTGGTTAAATGAATCAGCAAAAAAATATTGTCAAATGAAGAATAATGTGAGGTTATCAACTTTGGTGAAATGAATTGAAAAGCAGAATATTATTTCAATGGATAGAGCCTACAGAATGCTGCAATACAGAGGAATCTAGGTGACCTTGTACATGAATCACAAAATGTTACCATGCAGGTACAGCAAATAATTAGGAAGACAAATGGAATGTTGGCTTTTATTGCAAGGGGGATGGAGTATAAAAGTAGGGACGTTTTGCTACAACTCTACAGAGTTTTGTTGAAACTGCAGAGTGCTGTATACAATTTTGGTCTCCTTACATTAAGGAAGGATATATTTACACTGGAGGCAGTTCAGAGAAGGTTCAATAGGTTGATCCCTGGGAGGAGGGGGTTGCCTTATTAGAAAAGGTTGAGCAGTTTGGGAAAAATCATTGACGTTTAGAAGAATGAGGGGTGATCTTATTGAGATGTACAAGATTCTGAGGGGGCTTGACAGGGTAGATGCTGAGAGGATGTTTCCCCTCGTGGGGGAATCGAGAACAAAGGGGCACAGTTTAAAAATAAGACAAAGATGAGGAATTTCTTCTCTCAGAGGGACATTGGGCAGAAATTTTCCCTCAGCGGGCGGGTGCATGCCTGACCCGCTTGAGCATGAAATGATGCACATTGACGTTGGCTGAGCTTGCCGACGTCAACGCACAGTCGCGCAATAGTTTGGTCGGTAGGTGCCGCCGGATTCGGCAGCACGCCCGCCGACAATTAAAAGGCCTGTTAAGGCCATTAAAGAATCAGTTAACCTAAACTTTTCACTGCCTGTCCAGCCTAACGGTTGCCAGGCAGGCAAAAAGGCCAAGCGGCCTTTGCATTTTTTTGGAAACCTCATCCACGGGTGGGATGAGTTTCCAAAAGTAAATAAAAATAAAATAAAAGTTTTACAATTGAATTAATAACGTGTCCCTGCTCATGTGACGAGGTCACATGAGGGAACATGTCTCATTGCATTTTTATTTTCTTTATTTTCTTTTTTTAACAACGCTTCATCTCCCTGAGGCAGCTCTGTGCCTTAGGAAGAATATGAAGCGCTCACTCATGCACAAGTGCGAAGTTCGCGCACAGTCCACTCGCTCTCCTACCCGGCCCCTCACAGGAAGCACTGAGTGCTGCCGCTCGCGTTTCACACTGGGCAGGCCTTAATTGGCCCGCCAGCATGAAATCGCGGCCCAATGCCAATCGTGGGCGGTAGTCAGCCTCCTGACCACCCCCACCTGCCCCCGCCGAGCCCCAAGGGCAAAATTCTGCCCATAAACTTTTGGAATTCTCTTCCCCAGAGACCAGTGGAAGCTGGGCCATTGAATATATTTAAGGCTGAGCTAGACAGATTTTTGATCTAAAGGGAGTCAAGGGTAATGGGACAGCAAGGGTTATGGTGGAGTGGAGGGGGGTTTGGGGTCACATCGGCAGGAAAGTGGGCACAATCAATCGGCCATTTTCTTATTAAATGGTGGAGCAGGCTCAAGGGGCTGAATGGCCTACTCCTGCTCCTATTTCTTACATTCTTAGAAAACTGACCCTCTGCCACTTTGTTTCATGGGTAGCTGCAAACTGTACCTTTCTGCTTGTCCCATCTCTGTTGTGCATCTACAGGTCTATGAGTAGCAGCCTGCTCTGGGTGCTGTTGTTGATAATCTTGGTCCTCATCTGAAGTCCAATCTAATTTAGAAGTTTAAGGGGTTATTTGATTGAAGTTTTCAGCTATTAAGAGAAACAAGTCGGGTAGGGGAAAGAAACTATTTCTGCTAGTTGTCTCCTCACCACTTGCTTTCCTACTTATCTTTGTATCATAAAATTTGGACACTCAGTCCCTTCATCCAAGTCATTAGTACCACAAGAACAGAAGAAATAGGAGCAGGAGTAGATCACATGGCCCATCGAGCCAGCTCTGCCATTGTAGTAACTGAAGGTATAGCCTCTCCTACTGTCTATCAGGAGTCACGTGATGTTCTTGAAGGCGCCAACCAATGAACCCTAAGAGCGGGTAATCCGGTGGTGGGGGGAGGGGGGCCTTCCTGATGAGGGTCCTGATTAAGCACGTAGCATCTGAAAAGCTCTCTGTAATAAAGTTTACTGTTTCTTGTTTAAACCTGTCCAGTGCATCAAGTCATTAGATTTGGCAATGAGGATGGGATAGGTCCTCGCCTTGTTAATGTGAGTACATCGAATCTTAAGAAAAAAGAAAAGACTACTTATCAGTCATGCCACTCTTTGGCAGGAACGATCCTTACGAAGCGACTATGAAAGACTGGAGCCAGTATGTAGAGCGTCTTGGTTTTTAAATTTGTAGCTAATGAAATTACCACAGAAGAAAAGCAGAAAACAATGCCCTTGAGTGTATGTGGTAGCAAGGCATGTAATCTCATCCACAGCCTGATGGCCCTGAAAGCGCCCAATTCTAAGTACTTTAATGAATTAGAGGACCTCATGAAAACGCATTTTCAACCAAAGCCATCCATAATAATACAGCAGCTTAAGTTTAACTCCAGAGTTAGGGCCCTGGTAGAGTCCATCACATCTTATGTAGCAAAGCTGAAGCAGTTGACAGAACACTGCGTCTTCAGGGTCACACTAAATGATACGCTGCGGGGCCGATTAGTTAGTGGAGTTCACGACAAGGCCATTCAGCGCCGTCTACTTGCAGAAGTCGACATCGATTTGAAGCGCACCATGCAAAGTGCTGCGAGAGATTCACAGCCTTTGCAACACATGCAGCATGGCGCTGTTCTTCATGTGGGGTCGGAACCTACCGCCGGGTGTGGCGTGAAAACCAGGGACACAGCAGCAAAACAAGAGGCAGTGTCCTCTGTTAGAAACATGAAAAGGCCTGGTAGAAACATTTCAGCAGTGACTCCAAGGTTAATCTGTTATAGATGTGGGGGTGACCACGTACTGGACACCTGCAGATTCAAGGAGGCAGAATGCCATTGCTGCCATAAGAAAGGTCACATAATAAGGCAATGCAGGACGAAGTTGAAACAGCCGATAAAGCAGCAAACAGCATGGTTAAATTGAAAAATACAGCAGAACCTAAAGCTGCCGATACCGACATCTATTCCCTGTATAATGTCACTGCTGTAAATACCGAACCCATCACTGTCACAATCCAAGTTAACGGGAAGCCAATAGTAATGGAAGTGGATACGGTAACCTCAACCACAGTGGTGGGAAGGCACACATTTAAATACCTAAATGAAGTTACCCAGCCACTGAATCTGGAGCAGACAACTGCTAAATTGAAAACATACACTGGAGGATCTATACAGGTAAAGAGCATCACCACAGTACCTGTGTCCTACAGGCAACAGACAGCTCAGCTTCCAGTGGTAACGGTGACAGGAGAAAGACCTAATCTTCTGGTTTGAGGCTGGTTACAAAAATCAAGCTTGACTGGTCTGAAATATTTCACCTGAAAACAGGAGGAGTTCCTGAACTGCTAAGGAAATACAACAGTGTATTTCGGGATGAATTAGAGAAGCTAAAAGGTTTGCAAGCAAAAATATATGTGAATCCTCAGGCGACACCACGTTTCTTTAAGGTCAGACCTGTGCCTTATGCATCAAAGGAGAAGGTGGATGCAGAACTGTGCCAGTTAGAAAAGCTGGGCATCATCCAACCTATCCAATTCTCAGAATGGGCAGCACCCATAGTTCCAGTGGTTAAGCCTGATCAAACCATATACATTTGTGGGGACTATAAATTGACCCTGAACAAGGCAGCCAAACTAGATAAATATCCTATCACAAGGATAGACAACTTATATGCAAAGCTAGCTGGAGGCAAATCCTACAAAAAAACTGGATATGAGTCATGCTTACCAACAATTAGAGCTGGATAGTACATCTAGAGGATATGTGACCATCAACATACACAAGGGTCTTTATCAATACCTACCCTTCGGAGTATCATCTGCGTGCGCAATCTTCCAAAGGACAATGGAGAGTCTTTTGCAAGGACTTCCCCAAGTGGTAGTAAACCTAGATGATGTTCTGATCACAGGGTCAACCGAGACTGAACACTTGGCCAACCTGGAGGAGGTGTTAAGAAGATCCATAGTAGCCGGCGTACGATTAAAGATAGAAAAATGCACATTCCAAGCACCAGACGTTACTTACCCGGGTCACAGGGTGGACGCCATGGGTTTGTATCTGGTAGACGGGAAAGTTAGGCGAATCAAAGATGTGCCCTCACCATCCAATGTGACCGAACTCAAGTCTTTCCTGGGTACCATCAATTACTATAGCCACTTCTCACCTAACTTATCAACAGTGTTAGCACCATTACACTTGTTGTTAAAAAAGGATCACCGTTGATCGTGGAATTCACAACAGGAAGAAGCCTTTGTGAAAGTTAAGGAACAGTTACATTCATATGTTTATTGGTACACTACGACCCAGCGAAAGAATTGGTATTAACATTGATGCTTCTCCTTATAGTGTAGGAGCTGTGTTATCACATAGAATGGAAGATGGATCAGAAAGGCCCATTGGCTATGTCTTGAGAACCCTCTCCACAGCCAAGAAGTGTTATTCCCAGCTAGGAAAGGAAAGTTTATCAGTGGTATTCGGAGTAAAGAAATTCCACCAATGCCTGCATGGACGACATTTCACCATTGCCATAAAACATTAATGGGTTTATTCAGTGAGGATGAGGCCATTCTGCTAATAGCATCAGTAAGAGTACAATGCTGGGATCTGGTATTATCTGCCTGTGAGTATACTTTTATGTACCGTCCTGGCTTACATATTGCAAATGCAGACGCACTCAGTCATCTCCCATTACCAGATAGCATTGTACGTGCTCCACTGCCACAAGAAATTGTGATCGTTCTGAATTTCTTGGATTCTTTGCCTATGTGTGTGAAGCAAATTAGAAATTGAACAAACAGAGGCCCAATTTTGGCAAAGTCAGAGACCTTGTATTACAAGTGTAGTCAAATTTAGCTGTATCTGTAGAGATGAGACCATTCCAAGCCCAAAAATCACAGTTAAGTTGTCAGGGTGGAATTTTGTTGTGGGGATCAAGAGTTGTCGTCCTTTCACAAGGAAGAGAACCACTCGACAGAGCTTCACAGTGTGCATCCAGGCATATCAGAGATGAAAATGTTTGCGAGAAGCTATGACCAGGCATTGACATTGAGAGCATGGTCAAGCACTGTCTCCATTGTCACCAACAACAGAAGTTGCCTGATTCAGCTCCACTGCACCTGTGGGATGGCCTGGTTGACCCTGGGTTAGACTACATATCGATTATGTAGGGCCAGTCTTAGGTACCATGTTTTTATTGGTCGTACATGCACATTCTAAATGGATGAATGTGTACGAAATTAGATCGCCAACACCAATCGCAACTATCAAGAAGCTGCGTCATAGTTAGCATACATGGCCTACCGGAAATTATCATTTCTGATAAAGGTACAGTCTTTACCAGTAGAGAGTTTCAGAGATTCATGAATTTAAAAGGAATCAGACATACTAACACAGCCTCATACCATCCCTCATCAAAGGGTTTAGCTGAGAGAGCCTCTAGAAACTCAACACTGCTGCTTTCTTCTCAGTTATCATAGAAGGCCACATTCGACTACAGGCTAAACACCGTCTGAATTACTAAAGAAACAATGCCTAGGTATAAGGTTAAGAGTGGTGTTTCCAAACTTAGAGGGGAAGGTAGAGAGGAATCAGAGTAATCAAAAATTGAATCACGATATCCATAGCAAAACTTGCACAATCACTCAAGGAGACATAGGCAGAATCTTCCCAGGTTTGCACCAAGTGCAGTAGTGGTTTTACCCGTCGGCTGCAATGGCGGGTTTTCATGCCATATCGGCCCAAACCTGCTGTATTAATCCTGCGTTCCCGGGAAACACGTCGTTTCCATGGCGGGTGGGCTCTCATTCACTCACCACGCCATAACCTCGACGCTTCATCACGCTGGGCAGCATATTTAAAGTCCAGCCGCGCACGCATATCTCAGTGCTTCCAGCCCAGGACTACTGCCGGGAAGACGTCCACAAAAGGCATAAATATTGCAGCCCCTTGGTTCAATGACACGTCACTGGAATGTCTTTTAGTTGCCATGGGGGCCCATCGCGATGTCCTCTAACCCCGCTCCGGCCACAGGATGGGTAGCGACGTGAGCAGCCAGGCTTGGGAGGTGTGGGCAGTGGTGGTCAGTTCAAAAGAGGACAGCCACCCAAGAGGATGAATGATCTCCTGTGTTCTGCCAGGGTACGTCACTCTTCTCATCACTCTCAACTCACACACCCATCACACATCCACGGGGCCTTCACTCAGTGCCAGTGCAAGGGACATCTCCATTCATTCTCACATACACATCTTCATTGCCCTCATCCCACCCATGGGACCACTCACCACCCACACATGCCAGGCATACTTATCCTCTGGCCTGGCAAGTGTCCTGCTTACACTCTCTCCATCTCTATTCATGCAGGACAAACTGGCACACAAGAGGGAGAGGCCGCAGACTTGTGCACAAATACCTGAAATCAAGGTCCTCACGGACTTTGGAAACAGAGCCATCCAGCTGGCCAGCGAGGATCTGAACCATTCCTGTGCTGATGGTGAGGTCAGCAATGCTCTACCAAGTGAGGATCCAGCTGTGCAACACCCATCAGACAACCATGCTGTGAGTGATATGTCCTGTTTCACAGGCCACTGCCATGCACTAATTATCTCTCCTTGCTTTTACAGGCACATATGGGAAACAGCTGACCAAGTCCACGACCCAGGACCTCCATTCAAGCCCTGAAGAAATTGCGGAAGAGGAATCTGGAGACACTCCCCTTGAAGTCCCATCGCAATGTTCACCCACACCCTCCACCAGCGCAGAGACACACACCTCAGTGGGACCTAGTTTTACTTTACCCTTGGGGTCACAATCTGGTGGGCACATCACACTCTCTGATCCACAGCAGGTGGCAACAGGGGCTTCCCAGGTGTTTGGCACTAGGAAGACTGCTGGAGGCCAGAAACCTGCTGAGTCCGCGTCAAATGACGAGCCTCTGGACTCGGTCATGTCACAGTTGAAGGAGCTGCAAAGGAAAGCTCAGGAACATCAGGAAGGATGTCCGCTGCACTCCTCAGATTGCAAGGTGTGATGGAGGAGTCTGTTCGTCTTCAGGCTGAGGTGATAATGCTGGTATGCCAACGCACCAAGGTCAACACTGGTAGGAATGCGGCCGCCATGGAGACCTTGGTCCAGGATGTCACTCCTGCATCGCTATGTGGGCTCAACTCCATTGCTGACGCCATAGTTGGCCTCCAACAATGTGTATGGGAGAGGGGGTGCAGGGCAGCCCGATCTCACTTCAGCCACCTCTTCTTCTGAAGGAGTCAGCCAGGAGCCCTTGGGCACGCATAGGGAAAAGGGTCAGCAGGTGTACCCCCACTCCCTGCCTCCCCCCTCCATCGCCCCGGCCGGGCCATCCATCCAGGTGACTCCGGGAATGTCAGGCCCATCTGAATCCCTGTTTCCTGTGACCTCAGCAGCTCCAGTTCCACAGGCCAAGGAGAGTGCCACTGCCACACAGCAGGACCCTGAAAGCGGGCCGGAGCCCTCCAGATCTCGGCCCCCCCAGAGGACACCCGCCAAAGTCATCATGGACAGGGCATAGCAGTCAACAGGCTGCCTCCACCTCCGCTGTGGGTGTCCAGGAAGCACCAAAATGTAGTGCCAGGGTTAAGAAGGTTAAGAAGATTTAGTTGCACAACCTGGGCACAGGTTGTACCCTGTGTACACAATGTTCACTATTGTCAATAAACTTCCAAGAATATTTCCCTGCCTATGGCTCCTTGTTCTGATGAGCAATGTTCATGTCACTCAGGCGTGAAATCTTTCTGCACAAGATAAAGGCAGGTGTCTCAGTCCAGGGCCTCTTCCCTGTGCTCTGTGCAGCCTTCAGACCAAAGTGATGGTCCAGCCTCACACTCACTGGACACATTAATGATGCCCTCACCTTGATGGTGCTGATCATTGCTCCCAGAATGTAGTGGGCAAACGTCACAGAGTTCTCTCATTCTCTCTGTGTGCTCTCAGCACCTTTAAGGTGGGGCTGGCCCCCATATCCACTGCGACCAGTGACACTGTGTTTCTGAAGGGGTCAGGGGCTGAAGGCGGACAAAGGATCAGATGTTTTTAAGGTTTCATGGCTGCGTCTCTATAATATGACCCTGATCACAGAGCGCAAGCAATCTGCCCTCAGCCAGACAGGAGACAGACATTCTCAGAGGTTATGTGAAGATCTAAGGAGTGTCCTCACTGCATGTCATCATCATCCTCCTGCAATCGAGTGACTATTAGGGCCTCCACTGTGTCTCCATGACAGGAACGTTATCACAGAGTATATGTGCGCTGCCATAAGCCAGATTGGAATCAAACATTCACAGATGCAATGTGAGGATCTATGGTGCCTCCTCACTGCATATCGTCATCATCCTCCACAAATTTAGCAGCTGTCAGGGCCTCCCGAGTGCACCTGCCTTGTCTGGCCAGTGTGAGGGCCTCATCCCCTTCATCATCACCTTCGAGGACCTCCTCATCCTTATCCCTGTAGGCGTCCTCCTCATCGGAGGGACTTCCAGCTGCTCCATCTCCTCCTCAGCCAGCTCCTCTCCCTGCTACAGCACCAGGTTGTAAAGTGCACAGCAGATGACGACAATGCATGACACCCTCTGCGGACTGTATTGCAGGGCTCCACCAGACCGGTCCAGGCACCAGAACCTCATTTTCAGCATCCCGATGGTCTGCTCCACCAAGTTGCGAGCTGCGCATGAGCCTCGTTGTACTTTCTCTCTTCTGCAGTCTGAGGCCGCCGCACATGTGTCAACAGCCACGGCCTCTGCGTGTAGCCCTTGTCCCCGAGGAGCCATCTCTGCAGCTTCTGTGGACCCTGGAAGGCTTCAGTGATCTGTGACTGACTGAGAGTGTAGGAGTTGTGGACACTCCCTGGAAACAGTGTGCAGACCTGCAGGATGCGTTTGTGGTGGTCGCACACCAGCTGCCATTCAGCAAATGGAATCTCTTGCGGTTGACATAGTTGACCGCGTATTGTGACAGAGATCAGAGCGCCACATGAGTGCAGTCGATCACACCCTGTACCTGCTGATAACCCGAGATCTGGGCAAATCCACTCACTCTTGTACCCTGGTTGTCCTGGTCCGGGGTGAAATGCACAAAGTTGTTGCCCTCGCAAAGACGGCATCCGTGGCCTCATGGATGCATTTATAGGTGGAGGCTTGTGAGTTCCCACAGAGATCACCTGTGGAGCCCTGAAAGGAGCCACTGACGTAGAAATGGAGCACCATGGTCACTTTCACAGCCACTGGCAGTGGATGCCCTCCATGTCCCCGTGGCACCAAATCCTGCAGTAGCTGGCAGATGTCATCGACCAGTTCCCTAGACATGCATAGTCTTCGGCGACACTGGCTCTCAGTCTTCTGCAGGAATGAAAGGCGGCGTCTATAGACCCTAGGTCTAGCTAGGTGCCAACTAGCAATGGCTCACTGTGGCTCTTCAGCAGCAGGTGCGGAAGCCCCAGCCGCCCCTTCTTCCAGAGGTTTCTGCTCCTCCCTCTGCATAGCCAGGAGCCTCAGTCACTCTCTGCTCCGTCGTTTTCACTCTCTGTAAGCCACGAAGCATACAGCTAGGTCAGCAGGCTTCATGATCCTGATGTACTCCTCCAGGAGCAGGATGAAAGAGAAAGATGCGTGGGTTAGCATGAGTGTACTAACAGCCTCTCTTGATTAAGTCTGAAGGCCCCTTAAAGCATTCTGGAGAGTGTTGGCCACCACTTGGATGGCCAGGGATTAGTGCACTGCATGGCTGCCCGAAACCCACCCACGTCTGCCCCACTCCACCCAACTATTGCCCATTGGACCGCATGTTCTGCTCTCAGCTCAGGGGCAGGCATTCTTCTAACCTGCGCTGCAAGGCTGCACTGTTAGCTTGAACCATCAACTGGGATGATGACATTGCAAGGGGCTGTGAGCACCTCCACCAGTGACTGCTCCATGGCCAGATTTAGCAAGGAGATTTTACAACATACTCAGTCATCCAACTGATCTGCAGTCCACTAAAACGCTCATTACATTTTAGTCTGTGCCTGAGGGGTGAAAAGCTCTGGAGCACTTGGTGGTACTTTGATGCCTCTGCATTGCTTGAGTGGGCAGATAAGCTAGAGGTCCAACTCCAATCATATCAAATGGGGCTGCGCCTAAACAGCCTAAGCTGCAGAGGAATAGTCACTTTATACAAGCTTTCCCTAATGCGTGGCGACTTCCCTTGCCCACCCCCGCCCCCGCCCCCACCCCGCACGTGCTTGTGCGCTACCTTCAACCCCCACACCCCAAGTTGCCTCAGCTGCAAGTCCGCCTGTGCCCCCCCTCAAGTCATCTCAACTGCAGGTCAGCCCTTGCACTCCTCCCTCCACCAAAAAAAAGTCGCCTCAACCACAGGGAAGTCCTTACACACACCCACCCCCAAGCCGCTTCAACTGCAGGGCAACCCTTGCCCATCCCCCCTATGCGCCGCAACCACAGGGAAGGCTTTGCGCCCCCCCCCCCTCCCACCAATGCGCCTCAACCTAGAAATCCAACAGACAACTCGGGCGAGTGCTTCGTAAGATTACTGCGCACTCACCTCCGAGTTCCCCTCAAAGTGCAGCCTGCCAAGCACACGCTGTTTATATACTGTTGTGAAATATGTCGGAGGGCGGATGATCCAGCGGGAGTGGACAATTCCAGCGGGTTGGCCTTATAATGATATGCAAATGTATTACAATGAGGTTCCCGATGTCCAATGGTGGAAAACGCGGCCCGCAATCGGCAGTCAGGGCAGACAATTGAAAACTGGCTTCACAACGTAGTGAACCCGATTTTTGGCCTTCTCACCATATTGTCCGCTCACAGCACTGAACACGCCCAATGCCAGTGGCACAGAAAATCCTGGCTACAGCACTCGTGCAGAATTTCAGAAGTGGACCTTGTTGGGTTCCTGGAACCATTGTCTCAGAGACTGGTCCCTTAATTACAGCAAGTAATTAAGAAGGCTAATGGAATGCTATCCTTTATTATGAGAGAGATTGAACATAAAAGTAAGGATATTACGCTTCAGTTATAAAGGGCATTGGTGAGAGCACACCTCGAGTACTGTGTGCAGTTTTGGTCTCCTTATTTAAGGAAGGGTGTAAATGCATTGGAGGCGGTTCAAAGGAGGTTTACTAGATTGATACCTGGAATGAGTGGGTTGTCCTATGAGGAAAAGTTGGATAGGCTGGGCTTGTTTCCGCTGGAGTTTAGAAGAATGAGGGGTGATTGGATTGAAGTATACAAGATCCTGAATGGCCTTGGCAGGGTGGACGTCAAAAGGATGTTTCATCTTGTGGGTGAGTCCAGAGCTAGGGGGCACTGTTTTAAAATTAGGGGTTGCCCTTTTAGGACAGAGATGAGGAGAATTTTTTTCTCTCAGAGGGTTGTGCGACTTTGGAACTCTCTGCCTCAGAAGGTGGTGGAGGTGGGGACATTGAATATTTTTTAAGGCAGAAGTAGATAGATTCTCCTCTATCCTCACCCCTTTTTTACTTCCTTTTTTCAATATTAATTTTTATTTTTTATCCACTTATTTTTATTTATTTTCATTTTTATTCTTTTATACATTGTTTTATCCACGCCTATTTTCGATCTTTTTCCCCATCACTTTACCCACCTCCCACCCCACGCCCACTAAGGCCATTTGTCACTTGTTCATGTTATTCTTTTCAGAGTGCTTACCCTTGCCCTGCTATTATCACATTCTGCTTTCTTACCTTTATGCCACTATCAGCACCTCCTTTAGCCATTACCACTACTATTAACACCCCCTCTGTCCTTTTGTTCATGACATCTTTGTCAATCTCTTCTTTGTATCCAAAATACCTTGGGCCTCTTTTTTTCTGGAGCAGGTGATTTTTGAACTGACATCAAAGCATACCAAAAACTGACTCTCTGTTAAAACGAGGACCAAATACTCTATAAGAGTATATAGGGGTAAAATTTTTATGAGGCTTCTTCAGTTCACCATGAGATGGACAGTAGATCCATGAGAACCAGAGAAAAATGGTGTAAGTGCAATTATACCACTTCTCCAAAGTTTCACAGATTTTCCAATGAAATTATGGTGAACAATCAGGGGATGCCCTGAGGAATGACAGCAAAAGCAAAAACTAATGGGGATGAAAATAGATTTCTAATGACAAAATTAGAATTTGCTATACTGTCATGAGTTGAGCTCTGCTGAAGCCTGGTTGAAAAAGGAGGAGGGTTGGGTGTGGGGTTAGCACCCTCACCCTGTAAAAACCTACCACCGCTACCGAAACAACAAGGAGTGGCCTTACCGGCAAACCCCGGCAAGGAAAGGACGGCACATCCGAAGATGTAGGCATAATAGGACTGGATGAAAGCCGAAAGGAAGTCTGATCCCTGACAAGCCTAATCTTCAATGACAGAACCATCATCAGAATCAATGATTCCAATCATTTGGAATGTCCGAACACTCTGCCAGTATGGGAAGATGTCCCAGGTGCTGTGAGAGGTGAGACATTTTAGGCATCAGCGAGATATGGTGGACAGGCCAAAGATGAATCAGACGTGAGGGCACGATGATCCTATATTCCGGGCAAAAACAGCACGACACCCAAGGAATTGGCCTGATACTCAACAGATGCTCAGCATAAACATTAGTTGGGTGGAAGCCAGTACACCATCACATCATCACCACCAGATTCCACAGAAGGCATACCAAAGTCACTGACAGAGACAGGCACAGAGGAGGAAAAAGCTCCATGTTCGAATACGGTGAGAGCACCACACCTCAGCAATTGAATGTCAACCTGGGAGAAATTGCCAGATCAGGGGTCCAAAAAGAACCACTATGCCTGAAGAACAACAAGCAGATTGCTGAGATACCAGCAGAGCTATTGAAACATTGCAAGAATGCCGTCACGACACGGACCTGTTCAACAAGATCTGGACTGTAGAGTCCATCGTGGATAACTGGAGGCGAGGAGTAACTATCAAGCTGCCAAAGAAAGGGATCCTCAGCGACTGCAACAGCTGGAGGGGTATAACACTGCTGTCAGTACCTAGCAAGGTATTCAGCATGGTGTTCCTCAACAGATTGAAAGCAGAAGTAGGACAGGCAGGTTTCCAGGGTAGCAGATCATGCTGTGAGCAGATCTTTACCTTGAGGAACATCATAGTGTAGACACTAGAGTATCACTAGAGCCATTTGTTATCAACTTCATTAATTTCAAGAAGCCTTTTGAAAGCATCCATCGACAGCCACTCTGGTACATTACAAGAAAATATGTCATCCCATCGTGGTACAGTAACATCTTCAAAGCCTTATACTGCAACTTCAGCTGCTGTGTCAAGCCCAGCACGGGCACCATAGATTCCTTCAACATCATTACAGGAATGCAGCAAAGGCTGCATACTCTCCCCATTCCTTTTCCTTTTGGTTATTAATTTCATCATGAGGAAGGCGATGGTGGGTGCAGACTGTGGCATCCCATGGCAATACTATCAGTTGATGGACCTGGATTTCGCAGACAACATTGCCTTGCTGGCCAAAGAATCGCGCGCCCACCAAGACATGATCACCAGTCTTGAGAGTGGCAATGCCAAGGTTGGTCTACGCATCAGCTGCAAGAAGACCAAGACAGTGACGGCTGGACAGCAACAAGGCCATCCCATCACTATCGGGCAACAGAACATCAATGACATCGACCACTTCCCCTACCTAGAAAGCAACATTTCTAGGAGAGTGATGCAGAGATCGATGTTCACACAAGAATCTGCAAAGCAACATCGGCCTGGGCATCCAACATTATCAACACAGCCATGAAGCTGCGATTCTACACGTCCATAGTAGTACCAACAGCAATCTACGTTAGCAAGACATAGAAGAGAACAATAAAGGTGTCATGTAAGCTGGACGTCTTTCACCAGTACTGCCTACATAAGATGTATTTACAATATCATCACTGTAATGAATAGAGAAACTCCTCCCCCCACGGAGGGTGCTACAGGTTTAGATATGCTTTTGCCAAAAGGCTTTACAATGAGAAGTTATTGTACAGTGAGTTACCAGATTGTTTTCAATAAATTCCCATATAACAAAACTAAATGGCAAGCAAGACAGCTAAAAGAATGCATACAAGTGGGCCAAAAATCTCAGTAAACCAGTACCAGGCGACTAGGTTTATTTGAACAAAAATTAATAAGCCCAGTTTTTTAAAAAATGGTTAAATCATCTGGTCAGGCAATATAAAGGGGGAAAAAAAGAAAAATAAATGGTACAATGCTTGTAGGGAAGGCAGTGAGAGAAACCACTAGGACAGTTACAGGAACCTCCAAAAATTGGTTTTAACAAAGGTCACCACGTGATTTATATGCTATCATTTGTACAATAGCAAAACTAAAGGTATTCCGCAAACTCCCAGTGACCAGAGTTGCTATTGGGGTTAAGAAGAATTAAAATTTAAAGGACCACTTTTCCTCATAACTAAGGTGCTTTTTTGTTAAAAATAATATTTTCCCAGCCCTAGAGGCTGCTTTCCATGTCTTTTTGCAGCAGGTGCCCAAAGACTTTTTCCTCCCATCCCTTAAGGCAGGTTTCCCAAGGACGGTGGGAATCATGTCAAAGGCTGCTGAAAAATTGCAAATTAGCCTGAGCCTGCAAAACTGACAGGCCTCAGGAGCACTAGCATGAAGCAGGCACAAAACCCATCCTGCCAAATTTACAGCCAAATTCTGCCAGAGTGGAAAATCCCAGAGTATGATACGCAATAGCTGTTCAGCTTGAAAGGAAAATTGATGGCTCGTTGCTGTTATGAACTGATTACACACATTTATCTACCTATGCAGTCTAAAGTTACATTCAGCTATGTTCTGCACTGCTAACACCAATAGATAGTAGTGTTTAAAGGAGCTAAAGCAGTAGCAACATCATCTGGTTATTTTAGCATTATTCCATGTTTTCTGCCCTGTGAGAAAAGAACTAATTATCACTAATGTTCCATCCATATTTTAATGGTGGATGCTGAATTATACCAATTCTGTGTTAATTCCTCATAGTATCAATTCATGCTGTTTTACATTTTATACAATTAAATCTCTGCTGGCACCTGTTGTTGTCAATCTAAGTATCAGATATTGGGTGGACTTTTATGGAATCACTCCCTGCAAAATATATGGGACCATTAGCAAGTTGGAAACCTGTTCATTAAATAGCAGACTTTACAGAGGCTTTTTATCCAAGCCACGATATTAGCTTTCTGCTTCTGGGTTCTGACCAAAGAAGGATTTCTAATTAAACTCTGGCAAGGGCTAGAATGAGTCAACAAGACATGGATTTTTGCAGCTGCAGTGACCACAGGAATGGAAAGGAGACCTGGGCTGCTTTGCTGGCCTCTCATTCTGGTCCTGCTGTGGGGTCAGAGGGGCTGCGGTGAGATGATCTTTTCCAAGGATGAGAGGAAGAGTACAACTTTTCCAACCAAGCAGATGTGGGTAAAAGTGGACACGAAAGTCAGCAGCCGGTGTGTGATCCTTCCAACTGGGAAACAGTGAACCAAGGGTATCAAGGAACTCAGGAGAGCAAGAAAGTGAATGACATAACACTTTCAAATGCCAAGCCCCACAACCTCCACAGAAAAACACACCTTTCAGCTCCACTCATTGTCTCTCTGCCAGCACCTCCTAGCATCCCCACCTGAACAACCAACATTCATGCTCACCCTCATCCTATTGCCCTTGTGCACTCATACTTCACAGTAACCCTCCATAGATGTTGTCCTTCCCTCCTCTCCACACAAGCCATTACTGACACTCACAACTCTGCTTTTTTACTACCAGAAGAAGAGCACGCAACCTTGGGGAGAACCAGAGACCCTTGGTTGGGGGTGGGAGGGTGCCTTCAATGACAGGCATGTTGTCTGCCACGAGCAATGCATGCCCAACTGTTTCACTGAGCAGGAGGCCTTGTTCCAGGCAGATGTCAGCAATTGCCTGCTATGAAAGCCTGAGGCTCCTGAGGCACTTGTTCTTACACATGTTGAAAGCTGATCCTCTGTCTGTAAAGGCGGTGTTGGGATTTCATCTCTGTGCCTATACCCACTGCCATATGGAGCAGCATGTGGCTGAGAAAAGGGGAGCTGCTATTGGCGGTGATGTGTGTTTTGCTTCTCACCTTGTCACTCATCAGAGGTGCATGGTAGAGCTGCATAAGTTATGGTGAAACAAAAACAAAAACAGAATTACCTGGAAAAACTCAGCAGGTCCGGCAGCATCGGTGGAGAAGAAATCAGCTAACGTTTCGAGTCTTCATGACCCCTCGGCAGAAGGCTGACAGCAGGGAAGTGCAGCTGAAAGTGAGTGAAGTCCTAGAGAGGTGAAGTGCCTTCCAAGAAATTGGCAATCATCTGTCAAGTAGTGAAAGCACTCTCTCAGAGAAGACCTGCTTTGAACAGCAGCCTCTCGCCTGGCTATGAATGGAACTCTTCTGTTTCACTGATCAAAGACTTATTAGTTTCACTGAAGAAGCACTCACCACTGTGCACTCATTTTGTTCACCTGGATGATCTCCCAACAGGTGGCTGTTAGACCCAGAATTGAAGGATAAAACAGTAATTAATTACCTATAATATTTAAATACCTCACCTGATAACTGCACAAGAATTACCTGTTTGCTTTCAATCCCACCCAGGTGAAACCCGGAGGAGGGCAGAATGATGTTGAGAGCCTAATCCAACATTATTTTTTGGGGATTTACCACCCTGCATGCACCCAAACTTGCCTCCCTTGCAGGGAAAAATTCCCCAATTGTATCTCCAGGACAGATATTAAAGAGCCTTAGAGATGCAAAATATGTTGCATTACACTGCTACAGGTGATAGAACGAAGTGAGAACAAAGATTCATAATATACTTTAGACCAACTATACCAGGGATATAAGAACAAAGAAGGAGATACTTGTCCCTGACGAAGAAACTGCAATCAAAGGCTGGGAGTGGAATTGTCCAGTCCCATTGACCATGGATGTCATGGCGGGTGTGAGCAGACAGTATGGCGAGAAGGCCAAAAATTGGTTTTATGCCATCGTGAAACCAGTTTGAGGTCATCCGCATTTCTTGCCACCACACCTAATTTCAATGCTTTAGCATCTCATTATGAGCCTAGCTCACCAGAATCATCCCCCCATGCTGGATCATCCGGGCATGCTGACGTGTTTCACAACTGTACATAAACGACATGCACCTGGCGAGCTGCACTGCGTTCAGGATTCGAGGTTTGCTTGCCTATCTTGCTTTGGGCAGCACTCGCGGTCATCAGCGCCAGGCTTCGCTGGCAGCACCACATCACTTTTAGGGGGCTCACAGGTAGGTCTCTACCTACCAGACCAGTCGTAAGGTGGTGTTGGCTTTTCAATGGCTGCAGAACTAGGGCTTCCATGGGGAAGGGGGAGAAGTGGCCTCAGGCAAGGGAAGAGGCTACAGGCCAAGGCCTGTACTGGGGAAGGAGGGTAACCCATGGTGTGCGTGGGGCACATGTTTACATGTGCAAGTGGCCTCAGGATGGTGAAAGCCGAGCAGGCAGACTCCAGAGGAGATAAGGCCAGATGAAGATGTGAGGGTGAAAGCAAAATACTACTGGAAACCTGAAATAAAAATAGAGATGTGAGGGTATGTGACAGAGTGTGTGGTGATGTTCCTTGAGCTGGCAGTGAGTAAGATGCCAGTGAATGTGTGATGGGTTTGTGAGTGTGTGAGCTTAGAGTGATAAGATGGTTGCCTTATCCTGGCGGCACAACTGAGATCATTCATCCGTTTTCTGCACTGGATGGCCGACCTCTTTTGTGCAGCATTGACACTGACCACCTCTGCCACCGCCTCCCAAGCCAGATTGGTGAAGCTGATGGGCCTCCTGCAGCCACAGTGGGGGTCACATGGCGGACCTCCATTGCATCTATAAGGCATCCCAGGGATGCGTCACTGAATCAGGGGGCTGCACTCTTCTTGGCTTTTGGGGCCATGTCTTCACCAGAGCAGTCCTGGGCTGCAAGCATTGAGAACTGTGCACGCAGCTACAGTTTAAATATGGTGCCTGGCACGAGGAAGTGGCGAGGTAAACGGCATGACAGGCAAATTGAAGGCTGGCCGCCAGTGATCCGGTGTGCTTCCCTGACTGCAAAATTTATGGGGCAGGAAGGGGACAGTACGATGCAAAAACCTGCCATTGTGGACGGCAGGTAAAACATCTTTTTTCACACCTGCTACCACACTTAGTGCAAATCTGGGTGATTCCGCCCTGAGGCTGTCTATACAGATGGTCTTCTTAGCAATCCGCAGGGGCATCCATAGGTCACATTGTTCCCCTTGTGTAAGTTTCTATGCCATTGTTAGCTTTCAAGACCCAGCAACAAATGTCAAAGGTACTTAAGGGTGAGCCATGATACAGAATTATTACACAAGTGACTGATATTATGCTATTTGGCCATAATTACCATTTACCACAGTTTTGGGAGTCTAGATCTGTTGCTATGGGAACTTTCTCAATATAATATTTAAATTTTTATTTCTATTTTATTTTTAATTTCATTTTTAAAAAATTGATCCCATGCTTTCTAGCAGTTCAGTAACACTGGTGTAGGAAACAGGACTTTTGACTATTTTGTACCACTCATGTTCATCTGGCAGCTTTCCAGTAGCTTCTCTGATGTGGAATGATCTGGGCACCAGAATAGTCTTGGTATCTCAAACTGCTCAGCAATAGAAGCGGAACTCACCCGAGTTTGAAGGCTTGGGTCTCTGCGCCTGGATCCCCCATCAAGGTTTCATCAGCTTTACTGGTATTGCCTCACCAGTATTGGGACCAATTCTGCAATGAATCGAATTTTTCAAATGGCTGGCCAACAAACAGCTTAATGGCATCGGTTTTTTTCACCCTCTCCCACTGATGGATGCACAAGAAGTGCCCATGCTGGCACAGGACCCTGCCACTTCCACTGACAAAATGAACTGAGAATCTGTAGGGCCATTAAGTTTCAGCGGGGTCTTTGCCAAAAATCATTTTTTTAAAACCCTCCAGGCTCCAAAATATGGTTGAGTTTATCAGACTCGGGAGGGAAGAAAACCCTCATGCATGCTGGGAGCTTTGGCCACAGACTGCTTTCACTGGGCCAGGCTGATAGCTGGCGTCTGCTATCTTGTTGAGTTTCCTTTGAGTTGACAATTGATAGCTTTGGGAACGGTCAAAAACACTGACTTCAGACTTCTCAGAGAGGGATAGGCTGACAAACAGCATTGTTAGTGGCATTTCAAATACACGGATAGAAATGTATTTTGTTTGTAAGAAACAATATCTGAGACAGTGAAGTGAGCAGGGTCCTGTATAATGTCTGCCACGGGCTCACTGACATGGATTCCTAACGGTACCTGGCACAACTTTTACAGTGCTTAGACCAATGTATATTTGGAAAGACAGAGAGAGGAAGAGTGAAAGAAGGAAAATTGATTACTTCTGTTTTGTAGTAGGTCTGTGCCTTGAAATAGAACAGTATAAGCAATAGGTTAGATCTATGTACTTCTCACCACTGGGAAAGAGGGAAGCACATGACGTTGGAATAGTTGCTGGAAGCTTTATTTTTATGGCATCAAGAGATGAATAATTCTGAGTTGCTGAGTAATTTTTTGCAACAAATGTGTAATATGACTGCATACGAACAGGGTCAGATTAATGTTGGTAGTTGTCAGTCTCCACAGGCTATAGGCTACATTATATATTTTTTAAATAGCATGCTGTAAGACTTGTTTTAATTTACAAATATTCCAGTCTCAGGATTGTTGGAGACCGGATGTATGACTGAGATCCACGTTGGGACCCTATGGAAGTCCTGACCACTGACCTATGTGGGAATTGCCCGGGAAGTTTCAACTCCTGATGAGCAACTCCCCGATTCCAGGACCCTTTGCGAATGCCTCCGACTCTGAGTTAGAATCTCACCTAACCACTTAGCCCGCTTACCCACCTACCCACTTACCAACCTAACCCATTTATCCACCTTACCGCCCCTGTCCACTTACCCACCTCACCCACCTAGCCATTCACCCACTTATGCATTCACCCATTCATTAATATTCAGACTGGACATTTAAACTTACCACACGGCACCTAGTGCCATTAAAAGGGGGCGTAGCATGTGTTCCTCCTAGTCTACTGCGCTCCAACAGAGTTCCCCAAATGACACTGCGCTGCGCATTTCTGTGGAATCTGGGATTGGAAGGACCCAGTAAAAATGCATAGCAGCATCAAGTCAGGGAATTCCTGTGCAATGCAGCAATCCCACCATCATTGCCGCTGCTTGGAAAATCTGGGCCAATGTGTTAAATTTGATGATCAACAAATCCAATAGCCATATTGTTGCAATTTCCTTTTAAACTGTATGAATATTAATTGTCTGTTAAGACCCACTGTAGACCTTTTCCCCAGACTGTGGTGCAGAAAGCCAAATTGTTAACAGAATTGTTCTCATGGCAACAAATAAATTCAAAGCCAAGGAGTTTCCAAGCTCTGTACAGAAGCCAAAGAGGCTGAACTCAGGCCTTTGACAAAAAGTTTTGCTTTGTGTTCGTTTTGCAAAGCTTCAATAATCCTTCAGCATTATACACTGTTCGAGAAGGTGGGTGCAAGCTATGTTTAAATGCAATAAGTTAGAGTTTTAGGAGAGAACATAAAAGAGCAATAATTTTTCAAATGACTGCTGGCCATTATAGTTTGGTAATGTAAAAGTTTTTTGCGTTGATGGAAAAAATTTAAACCAGCAGAAGAATATATCAAGATTGACAACTACTGTAAAGATGAATGTGGGCTTACTTTAGAAATGCAGCTGCACTCCTATAGCTTAAAACTTGCTGTCACTTCTAATATTGGCACAAAATATGATCCATTGATCTTATAGCCTTGCTCTAGTGATTTGTACTTACTGTGATTGATATAATAATTGGAGGCTCCACCTCCAAGATCAACTGGCTGGTGAAATTTCATTCCAACCTATTTACTCCATTACCACTGTAAGCTGTATTTATAATGACAACATTATTCAGAGTTTTGCTTAAAAAAATTCAATGCATTTCATTTTCATGCTCCACTGACTACTCTGCTTAAGCAGTAACTTCCAGGAGTAAACAAGTATCAGCTTGCCACAGTTGGTAGTGCAGCATCTGAATCACAGAATCACACAGTGCAGAAGAGGCCCTTCGGCCCATCGAGTCTGCACCAACAAGTGAGAAACACCTGACCTACCAACCTAATCCCATTTACCAGCACTTGGCCCATAGCCTTGAATGTTATGACGTGCCAAGTGCTCATCCAAGTACTTTTTAAAGGATGTGAGGCAACGCGCCTCCACCACCCTCCCAGGCAGTGCATTCCAGACCGTCACCACCTTCTGGGTAAAAAAGTTTTTCCTCAAATCCCCACTAAACCTCCTGCCCCTCACCTTGAACTTATGTCCCCTTGTGACTGACCCTTCAACTAAGGGGAACAGCTGCTCCCTATCCACCCTGCCCATGCCCCTCATAATCTTGTACACCTCGGTCAGGTCGCCCCTCAGTCTTCTCTGTTCCAACAAAAACAACCCAAGTCTATCCAACCTCTCTTCATAACTTAAATATTTCATCCCAGGCAACATCCTGGTGAAGCTCCTCTGCACTCCCTCCAGTGTAAACACATCCTGCATATAATGTGGCGACCAGAACTGCACACAGTACTCCAGCTGTGGCCTCACCAAGGTTCTATACAACTCCAACATGACCTCCCTACTTTTGTAATCTATGCCTCGATTGATAAAGGCAAGTGTCCCATATGCCTTTTTCACCACCCCACTAACATGCCCCTCCACCTTCAGAAATCTATGGACACAAACGCCAAGGCCCTTTTGTTCCTCAGAACTTCCGAGTGTTATGCCATTCATTGAATAATTCCTTGTCAAATTACTCCTTCCAAAGTGTATCACATCACACTTTTCAGGGTTAAATTCCATCTGCCACTTATCTGCCCATTTGACCATCCCATCTATATCTTCCTGTAGCCCA
The DNA here is from genome assembly GCF_964194155.1 of Cetorhinus maximus. Taxonomy (NCBI): domain Eukaryota; kingdom Metazoa; phylum Chordata; class Chondrichthyes; order Lamniformes; family Cetorhinidae; genus Cetorhinus; species Cetorhinus maximus. Next base: position 146,029,086 of record NC_135881.1, on the reverse strand, counting down.
AGACACTCAACCTCACTGTTAACCACCCGGCCAATCTTTGTGTCATCCACAAACTTACTAATCCTACCCCCCACATAGTCATCTATGTCGTTTATATAAATGACAAATAATAGGGGACCAAGAACAGATCCCTGTGGTATGCCACTGTGCACTGGCTTCCAGTCACTGGCTTCTGTCATCACCCTCTGTCTCCTACAACTAAGCCAATTTTGAATCCACCTTATCAAATTACCCTGTATCCCATGTGCATTTGCCTTCTTTATAGGTCTCCCATGTGGGACCTTGCCAAAGGCTTTGCTGAAATCCATATAAACTACATCAACTGCACATCAGAATCAGAAGTTCTATATTCAAGATCTTCTCCAAGATTTGAGCACATAGTCCACCAGAATGTACACACAGTACACCAGCAACAACTTGCATTTATATGGTGCATTTAACATGGAAAAACATCAAGGCGCTTCACAGAGGCCTATTATGAGAAAATTGTCACTGATCAAGCCTGAAGTTAATAGGAGGGGTGAACAAAAACTTGGAGGTAATTTTTAAGGCTGGTCCTAGTGGAGCAGAGTGTGGAGTACAGTTTTATTGCAGGATATTTTTTGAGATTCTGTTCTTTGAATGAAATACTAAACTGCCACCATGGCCAGAATTTTACGTTGAATGAGCGGGTGCGCACCCGACATGAAATCACGTGAAATAGTGTGAGAAGATGTCGGGCGAGCGTCACAACATCTTCACGCTCACATGCAACGTTTCAGTCAGCGGGGGCACACGGAGGTCAGAAGCTGCCTGCCGACAATTAAATTGGCAATTAACCCATTAACAACCCAGTTGATCCAAATTTTACATTGCCCGCACAATTTAGTGCCCATCACACAGGCAACACTTGCATGTGGCCAATTCATTTTTTCTCATTTCTCATCCAAGGGTGGAATGAAAGAAGATCAGAGCATTGGCTTTGTGAGTTGTTAGGAATTCAGGTGAGAGTTTGCTGCTGCTTTAGTGCTGAGATTTTATTTGTTATGACCAGTCCCCAAGTGAGGTTCCATCAATGAGTTATGATCCCAGGGCATTGAAAAAAAAATCTAGATTTATATATTTTCCAGAGTTGCAAAAAAGGAACATACCATCATTTTGTTACTACTATCACACTAAAACAATACGTAACATTGATGAAATGAAAGAATATCACCCGTGAAAACCCCATCCTGTGTTCACGCTGCTTTAAACTTACGCTTGCGAGTGCTGCTTCTTGGTGCCCCCATCCCAACCTCCCACCCCCTTGCTGACAGCAGCATTGGAGGCAGATTGCTGACTCTGCTGTCGCGTTGGCTGTGATGACCTTGGCAGTTGTCCTCTGGCCGGTGGGGCCTCAACAGGTTTCACCTGGGAGGGTACGACCAGTGACATGGCTGGGCCCTCCTCAATCATCACGGCCTCATCAGATGCCATGGATACTAGCAGAGGGATGAAGGAGCTGCCGCCCTCGTCCAGAGCGCTGTGAGAGGAGCCCACAGGGACGACAGGCAGCCTGTTCACCAGCGTGAGATATGCCAGGACATCCCTACTCACCATTGATGAACGGGCACCTAGCAGAGTGACTAGGTGCTTCATCCATCTCTCGCATTGGCAGTGACCTCAAGATGTTGGCTTACAGGTCTGAGCGCGACCCCAGGAACCCCTGATTCTGTTCCTGGAGCTGCCTTTCCATGAGAATCGCCACTCTCTCAATGGAGGAGGCTGTGTGCTCGGTGCTCAGGGTCAACGCAGTGCTCAAGCTCCTCATGTACTCCTCGATTACAGAGACCATGGTACGCAGATATTCAAGGATCACTACCAGATCTTCTCATGCATTCCACTGGGCATCCAGCATCTGCGGCCTGATGGACAATTCCAGAGGCTCATCATCTGCCTCAGACTCAGCATCGTCCCGGTCTCCAGCATTCCTCCGACAGCTGTCACTCTGGGCACTCTCTGCCTCCACCAGCTCCTCATGCGAGTGTGCTATGCCCTTGCCACAGTGCACCACCATCTAAGCTGACGAACTAATGCCCACCGACATACTTGAATCTGTGCTGGTGCTTGGTAGCGAGAGAAAGTGTGATGCTGGTGGATCTGTCTGTGGCTCCTCCTCAGGTGTCAAGGGAGGGTCCTTGGGGTCAGGAAGCCTCTGGAGAATGGCTCATCTGAGGGAGGAAGACAATATGTCAGTATTATCAATCATCACATAGTCAATGTCCATGCTAGGCGGGTGAGTGAGACTATGGACAACTGCATCATGTTGGCATTGTGATTGTTAGATCCCTGGGGATTCTTGCTTAGAAGTCCTCATTTGAGATGAGACGACCCTACATTGTTTGGACTCTCTGCCTGTCTCGCATCTGCCCACTGGACTCTTACCTTCCTCCAACACCCCTCCGCGACTTGAGGACTTTGCTGGCGCTCTAGCTCAAGTGAGTCGATCTCAAATTTGGTCGGTATCAGCTGGTTGGCCACCCCACCACCCATCCATCTGCGGTCCACAGCATTATGGCTTCTCTTCTGTTCTGAACAATGCATGCATTAGTCCACCCTCTATCTTAAATACCATACCAGCCTCGCTCCGCCCCCCCCTGGAGGACCAGGTTGAGGAGACCATCACATTTGTATACCCCACCCTTCTATACCCCCAAGGCTAGTGGCAATATCTCCCAGCCTTGGCCAGCACAGGTATATGTGCCTTTTGTCACTCTGATTCTTACACCTCTGAGCACCATGAAGGTTGGCCACCCTTCATGACATCTCCACACAGTACCATGCCAACTCCGTATTCACCCTTGTCAAGTGCAGAAGATCATTAAACCGTTTGCGGCACTGGGTCCAGGAATGACGCACTATGTCATGCCCGCTGACCTGGGCTGCCACGTCTGTCCAGGCCTTCTTTGTCCCGTGTGGTGGCGTCCTCACTGCCTCCACTAGAGTGCGCAGGCACTCGTCCAAGAACTGGGGGGTGGCAGAGTGCCCACCAGCATTGCCCTCCCGCCTTGTGTGCCAGCAGGTGCTGAGGCCATAACTCTTGCAAATTTCAAAATTGTCTCCAAGACAGCTCCCTGAGTCGCCTCAAAACTTCCCAGCAGCCTTCAGGGAGCTGCTTCTGCTGTTTTTAAATGCCCCACTGGATCCTGCCCCTGCAGCTAGCACATCGCCAATGTCTGGGCGTGTTTCACATTGGCCAGCCCTTAATCAGCCAGCCAGCTTGAAATCACATTCGTGGTCCAGTCATGGCCGGAAGCGGAGATCATGGCTGCTGCCAGGCCTGCCGAACAAGTGTGCCCGACAGGCACAAAATTTAGGCCCATGTTAAGCTATTCTAATGGATGTTAAAGATCTGTTCATACAGATGCTAAATTTGGAATGTAGATTATGTACCATGATCTGATTGGATACCAAAAATGAAACGGAATTGGACTTTCTTCTCAGGGGAGTTTCAGTCAGCTTCTTTTCGGGGTCACCTCAAGCCCTGATATCCGATTTCGGTTGCTTTTACACTGCAACTACAGAATGAGCACAAAGACGCACGTACATCAACATTGGTCACATTCTTTAATAACGAGTTACCCGAGGAGGGTTAACAATTTTAAATGACGATGCACTTCTTGAAGTGAATCAGATAGAATACTTTTGACCAGATGTTCATCATTAATTAACACATTCTTTTCAAGGCTTTGGGATTATTTAAGTTATTTTCTCCTTCAGATGAAAGTGTTGAGTGCAGTTGCAATAGTATTTTGGATTGTTGCCTTTCTTAAGTAACCCTCATTCAGCATCCTCATGTTAATCTCATGTCTACAATAATTGCACTGCAAACAAATGAGAATCTCAGGAGAATGAGAACAATATATGTAGTTGCAATAAACTCAAAGAAAAACAGTTTAACAGAAGAGTTAAATTTGATTAAACTAAAACTTAAACTACAAAGTAACAAAATAACAATTGTTAAAAACCATTGGCCCATATTTGATCTCCATCTGTGCTGAGTTAATTGACGTCACCTACAGAGGATATACAATCAATGTATTGAAGCTCAGCACTCTGGAGTAGGGAGGGGCAAAGAATTAGCCACAGGTGCTATCCTGACAACTTCCCCAGCCCTGAGGTCAATCAGATAACTCATGTATATTGATTGCCTGGCTCATTCAGGTCTCTCCGTCTAGTTACTGGAGAACTGCAAGCAACTGTAGAACTGAGTCACCATGAGTCAACTTCTTTGGGGGAAGACTAGAAAGAAGGAGGGAGGGATTTTTAAAACAATTTGTCACTTAATCTAATTCTATAAAAAGAGACATTAAAACATATTAACTGTACTGTGTGCTAAAACCTAGTAGATTGTAAAAATTCTGTACAATGCAACAACAGGTTAAAATTGTGCTTTGCAATAGTGACATTTGTATGAAATTCCTATGTCCGATATAATAGCAGATGTGTTGATCCATTTACAATTGGCATGCCCAGTGAAGGCATATCCTATTCCTAACTTTAAACATGGACTGCATTCAGTATATAATTTGCTGGAACTGTCCTTAATTTAAAAATTCATACTAACAAGTCTGCTAAGGTTGCTACTGAAAGTCAGGTGACTTTTGCAATTTCCATAGGCTATCTCAAGTCTCTGAAAAATTCCTCATTGAATGATCATGGGTGGGGGTCCACTTTGAATGGACATACCAAGATAAACCCCACCTGCGGGTCTTACATCTGCCATTGTTTATGGACTCGATCAAAACTCATAATCTGGAGACCCGAGACTCCCTTGCTGCGAGCTTAAAATTCAACAAAGGGCGCTGTTGAGAAGCTAGTTCATCACACCTGTTGAAAAATCCATCTCTTTGAGGGAATCCCACAGCAACTCTGATATATGCCTCTGGCTATTTGAACGCACCTAGATTACCCCTTCAGAAGTGAAAATGCCTTCTTCAATGGGTCTACAATGTGTTTCTTCCTGAAGATGAGCCAAGCATGTAAATTATGAATGGTTCCTTTGTTTATAATTGGTAAAAGTTCACTAGCCTCTGTAACTGTATTTCTGTGTGTGTGTGTGTGAGATGTAGCATGAAACCTTTCAGGTGAATGCAAGAATAAATAGTCCTCTATATTTAAACCCATGAAAGCATGGTGCTAATTATTCAAAAACTGAACACACTCTGTGGTTGAGAAACACACACATGTACCTTTTCAAAAAACACACTGATTACCGACAGTAGGAAAAGAGAATCAGGGTGTTAGTTCTCTCTCATCCCTGCCTGTAACAAAAATAAAGTATTAGGCTGAGGAGTTTCAGACAAATGCTTTAATACATGCATACACTGTGTTCACATAACACAACTAAACCTCAGAACTATTATCCTGAGATGCAAATTGGACTTTAGTACCAACAGCTTAAAGCAGCGAGAGGAGAGCCGGGATTTTCAGTTTAAAACGGCGAGAGGAGGGCTGAGATATCTACAGTTTAAAACAGCGAGAGAAGAGCCGGGATTTTCACAGTTTAAAACAGGGAGAGAAGAGCCAGGGTTTCTACAGTTTAAAACAGTGAGAAGAGAGCCAGAGCACACGGAGCACAGACTTGTTAGACCGGTCAGAGCCAGAGTATGACGTCACAGGCAAACGGGTAGGTGATTGGTGGGTATCTCTTCTGTGTCTCTCTTGATTGGCCAAGTGGTTTAAATCAGAAAACGTTATTACAGCTGAAGAGTACAGTTGAGAAGTTCACTTTTAAAATATTTAACGTCCAAATTAATTAATTAAATAGAATAGAATAGAGATGGCTGGGCAGGAGGTGTGTTGCAGCTGTAGTATGTGGGGCTTGGTGGACACTGGTGCGAACCACGGTGACCAGCAATTGTTCGCTGCTCGAGGAACTTCAGCTCAGAGTTGATGAGCTGGAGTCTGAGCTGCGGACACTGTGACACATCAGGGAGGGGGAGAGTTACCTGGACACTGTGTTTCAGGAGGGGTCACACCCCTTAGATTAATTACATCAAATTTGGTCCGTGGTCAGGAACAGGAGGGTGTGATTGCGAGTGGGGTAGGTACGGGGAACCAGAATTCAGCTTTGGAGGAGCCTCAGCCGGTGCCCTTGCCCAATAGGTATGAGGTTCTTGCTCCCAGTGTGGACGAGGGCACAGACTGCAGGGAGAATGAGTGAACTGACCACAGCACCGTGATACAGAGCGACATTCAAGTCGGGGGAGAAAAGAGAAATGTAGTAGTAATAGGGATTAGCATAGTTAGGGGAATAGATACTGTTCTCTGCAGCAAAGACAGAGAATCCCGAAGGCTGTGTTGCCTACCTGGTGCCATGGTTAAGGACATCTCTTCTGGACTGGAGAGGAACTTGGAGTGAGAGGGGAAGGGTCCAGTTATCATGGTCCGCATAGGCACCAACGACATAGGTAGGATGAGGAAAGAGGTTCTACTGAGAGACTACGAGCAGCTCGGGGCTAAATTAAAAAGCAGAACCACAAAGGTAATAATCTCCAGATTGCTCCCTAAGTCACGTGCAAATTGGCGTAGGGTTGATAAGATTAGAGAGATAAATGCGTGGTTCAAAGATTGGTGTGGGAGAAATGGGTTCTCATTCATGGGGCACTGGCAACAGTACTGGGGAAGGAGAGAGCTGTTCCATTGGGACGGGCTTCATTTGAACCACGCTGGGAACAGTGTCCTGGCGAATTGTATAACTAAGACTGTAGATAGGACTTTAAACTAATTAATTGGGGGGAGGGTTCAATTGAAGGAAAGTTTAAAAAATCAAAATGAAATGAGAGAGCAGAGGTGCAGGGTCGTGAAGAGGTGAACGATAATCAAAGTGTGACTGGAAGGGGCAGAAAATATAAGCAGAAGAGTGCAGCAGAAATTAGAAACAGAATGAGTAATAATGGTAAAAAGTCGAAGCTTAAGGTTCTTTATCTGAATGCACGCAGCATTTGTAGCAAGATAGATGAGTTGACGGCGCAAATAAAAATATATGGATATGACTTAATAGCTATTACAGAGACATGGTTGCAGGGTGACCAGGACTGGGAACTCAATAGTCAAGGGTATCCGGAAAAATAGGCAAAAAGGAAAAGGAGGTGGGGTAGCTTTGTTAATAAAGAAGGTGTCAATGCGATGGTGAGTAGTGATATAGGTGCCATAGATCATGATGTGGACTCAGTTTGGGTAGAAATAAGAAATAGCAAGGGAAAGAAGTCATGGGTGGGAGTCGTCTATAGGCTCCCTAAGAGTTGCCTCACTGTAGGACAAAGTATAAATCGGGAAATAATGGAGGCATGTAAGAAGGTCGCTACAATTGTCATGGGTGATTTTAATCTGCATATTGAACGGACAATCAGATTGGCAAGAGTAACATAGAAGCCGAATTTGTAGAGTGCATCAGGGATTGTTTTTTAGAGCAATATGTTGCTGAACCTACCCAGGAATAGGCTATTTTAGATCTAGTAATGTGTAATGAGGTGGGATTAATAAGAGATGTTGTAGTTAAGGATCCTCTAGGGGGTAGCAATCATAACATGGTAGAATTTCAAATTTAGTTTGAGGGCGAGCAACTCGGGTCTCAAACCAGTGTCCTCAACTTAAATAGGAGCAATTACAGAGGTATGAAGAAAGAATTGTCTGATGCGGGCTGGGAAAATAGACGAAGGGAAAGGTCAGTGGATGAGCAGTGACAGACATTTAAGCAGATATTACATAACGCTCAGCAAAAATTTATCCCGGTCAAAAAGGACTTAATGAGAAGGATAAACCACCCTTGGTTAACAAAAACAAAGGAGAGTATCCAATCAAAAACTAAGGCACATAAAGTGGTGAAAACTAGTGGTAGGGCAGAGGATTGGGAATTTTTTAGGAACCAGCAGCGGATGACTAAAAAGCTAATAAAAAGGGAGAAAATTGATTATGAAAGTAAATTGGCAAGAAATATAAAAACAAACAGCAAGAGCTTCTACGGGTATATAAAAAGAGAGTGGCTAAAGTGAGCGTGGGACCCTTGGAGGATGCAACTGAAGAATTGATAATGGGGAACAGGGAAACGGCACATAATTTAAACCAATATTTTGTATCGGTCTTCACGGTGGAGGACACTATAAACATTGCAAAGACGTCAGATAAGCAAAGAGCTAATCGGAGGAAAGATCTTGTAACAGTCTCTATCACGAGGGACAAAGTATTCGACAAAGTAATGGGACTAAAGGCAGACAAGTCACCAGGACCTGATGGCTTGAATCCAAGGGTATTAAAGGAAGTGGCTGCAGGCATAGTGGAGGCATTAGTCGAAATATTCCAGAGCTCACTGGATTCCGGGAGGGTCCCAGAGAATTGGCAAACTGCTTATGTGATGCCCCTGTTCGAGAAGGGAGGGAGACAAAAAGCAGGAAGCCATAGGCCAATCAGCCTAACGTCTGTCGCTGGGAAAATGCTAGAGTCCATTATTAAGGAAGAGGTAGCAGGGCATTTAGAAAAACTTAGTGCAATCAAACAGAGTCAACATGGTTTTGTGAAAGGGAAATCATGTTTGACAAATTTGCTAGAGTTCTTTGAGGATATATCAAGCAGAGGTGATAAAAGGGAACCGGTAGATGTGGCGTATTTGGATTTCCAGAAGGCATTCGATAAGGTGCCACATAAAAAGTTATTGCGCAAGATAGGAGCTAACGGTATTGGGTATAATGTATTAGCATGGATTGAGGATTGGTTAACATACAGAAGACAGAGAGTCGGGATAATGGGTCTTTTTCAGGTTGGAAAGACGTAACTAGTGGAGTGCTACAAGTGGACTCCTGGGGCCTCGATTATTTACTATCTACATTAATGACTTGGAGGAGGGGGCTGAGTGTAATGTATCCAAATTTGCTGATGATACAAAAATAGGTGGAAGGGCATGTTGTGATGAGGAAATAAGGAATCTGCAAGGGGAGAAAGACAGGTTGAGTGAGTGGGCAAAGACTTGGCAGATGGAGTTTAATGTAGGAAAGTGTGAGGTCGTGCATTTTGGTAGGAAAAATCAAAAGACTGACTATTATTTAAATGGAAAGAGACTCCAAAAAAGTGCAGCGCAGAGGGATCTGGGTGTTTTTGTGCATGAAACACAAAAAGTTAGCATGCAGGTGCAGCAGTAATTAAGAAGGCAAATGGAATTTTGGCCTGTATTGCTAGGGGGTTGGAGTTTAAAAATAGGGAAGTCTTGTTACAATTGTACAGAGTGTTGGCGAGGCCGCACCTGGAGTACTGTGTACAGTTTTGGTCCCATATTTAAGAAAGGATATACTGGCATTTGAGGCAGTTCAAAAGAGGTTCGCTAGGCTGATTCCTGGGATGAAGGGGTTGACTTGTCAAGAACAGCTTAACAGGTTAGGCCTTTATTCATTAGAGTTTAGAAGAATGAGGGGTGACCTTATTGAAATGTACAAGATTCTGAGGGGGGCTTGACAGGGTAGATGTTGAGAAGATGTTTCCACTAGTGGGGGAATCTCGAACTAGGGGACATAGTTACAGAGTAAGGGGACATTAATTTAAAGCTGAGATGTGAAGGAATTTATTTTCTCGGGGCAGTGAATGTCTGAAATTCTCTATCCCAGAGAGTTATCGAGGCTGGGTCACTGAAAGTATTTAAAGAGGAGGTAGATCGATTTTTGAAATATCGGGAAGTTGAGGGTTATGAGGATCTGACAAAAGAGGAGTTGAGGCCTGGGGCAGATCAGCCATGATCTTATTAAATGGCGGAGCAGGCTTGAGGGGCCGAATGGCCTATTCCTGCTCCTATTTCTTATGTTCATATGTTATGTTCTTAACACGGATCCAGTTTCATATCCTTACATAATTTGAGAATATGAGTCATATCAGGATAATGCTTGATGTGCAATGACACATGAAAGTAAACAATAAATTGAGGTGTTCAGATCACTCCGTAGCTCAAGATATCATAACATCATCTGAATTATATACAGAATCATGAATGGCTGTGTGAGATTGCAAGGTTGTAATCTAATCAAGGAATTACAGATAAAACCAGAAACTATCCAAGTTAGATTATAGCCAATGTGTTGCTAATTAAAACATATAGATTAACATTTACGCAAGAAAATCCTTTATGGTAGGAACACTGGCTGTTATTGAGACTGTTAGACATTAAACAGAAAATATCATATACACAGTGCCTTTAGTTTATTAGTGTGATGGAAGCATTTCAGATATACCCCGAGAGACTGTCCAGCTAATTAATGAACTTGAATCCCATTATTGATACTTAGAACTGAATCATTTTAAAGCATAACTGATTAATTTTCTAATAAATGGAATTGTACCAGGTTTGACAGATCTGAGTGTGTCATATCTCAAGAATCACAAATTTATAGCTACAAAAATAATTATAGTTCATGTAACAGAATTAGTCCTCCACAATAATAATATTCAAAATTGATTTCCTTCTTGAGGCTTAAATAAGATCTACTCAAGTCCCTTTGATTTTAAAAGTATTAAAATAAGCTCTGATGCTTCATTAGCCAGTAACAGATACATTCTAAGTCTCTCCATGGAAAGAAATCAAATGCTTTGCTTTACAAAAGCTCCTCGTCTCAGGAATATGCTCTAATGACCAAGTGCACATTCAAGGAGGACAGTGGTATAGTGGTAATGTTACACAAGGTTATATGAACACAAGAAATAGAAGCAGGAGTAGACCATACGGCCCGCTGAGCCATTCAATACAATCATGGCTGACCTTGGACTTTAACTCCAATTTCCCACCCAGTTCCCTATATCCTTTGATTCCCTGAGAACCAAAGATCTGTCTATTGCAGCTTTAAATGTATTCACTGATGAAGCATCCAAAACCTTCTGGGTAGAGAATTCCAAAGATTCACAACCCCTTGAGTGAAATCATTTCTCCTCATTTCAGTGATCTAAATGATGGTCCCTTATCCTGAGACTGTGCACCCTGACCAGCGGAAACAATCTTTCAACCACCTACCCTATCAAGCCCCTTCAAAATCCTGTCTGTTTCAACGAGATCGCCCCTCATTCTTCTAAACTCCAGAGAATATAGACCCAATTTATTCTGCCTCTCATCATAGGACAACCCCCTATTACGGACAGTGAAAAGGGGTAAAATATGACTCCTCCAGTCTGACCGTAACAGGGTTTGTTGTGAATTTAGAAGGATGAAGGAATTTTACTCAACGTTTGTGTTTAACCTTTTACGTACTGATTGCAAAGAAATGAGTCTGACAGGCCTTCTTGAGATTTAAAACAAAAAGGGATTAAATTTCATTGAGTTAAAAACCCATCCAGGTAAAGATAGCAAAATATTTAAAAAGGTAAACCTGTGCTTCTCATACATACATTCACACACACACACACATAAGCATGCAAAATTTACAAGTTATCCTGGAGTTAGTTACTTTCTTAGCCAAAATGAGGTTCAATGCTGACAGAAAAATAAATTGAGAGTTCATTCTTTATGAGTCCTTGGCTGCATCACTGTGGCTGCAGCAGGGATTTTTCCAAGCTTCTTTAGATTGCAAGAGTTGAGTTGAAGCTCATGTAACTGCAATTTCCGGAGATGATTTATTTTTAATCCATAATTTGTCTCTCCTAGTAGTCGATGAATTTTGCATCTAAATTTCCCTTGGATGGAAAATTCACTATCTCTCTGCTGGATTTATTAACCTGTAAGAGATAAGGCCTCACCTTGGGAGAAGAGAGAAGGGAGTTCCTTACTGCTCCATTGTCAGCTTTTCCAGACTACTCCACATTAATACAGCATGCAGGCAGCAAACAAAGAGATTTCGAAATGGTTACTTCAGTCACATCACTTAGCTCTCCCCATAATGATTTCAGAAGGTGTTTGTTTATCTGATGTCTGAACCAACAGAGTTTTTGTTTCATGGCTGGGAGGGTTGAATACTTGCTGTAAGGTCCCAGCCATTAACCCCCTGAATGAGCCATTATCCATCTTGATAAGACATATCCCCATATAACCATTGTTCTAGCAGACTTTCTATCTACCCTAGAGAGATAGTCTTTTAGAAATGTAAATGCTATGCCCAGGTCATTTCAACAGATCCATTTGAAATGGTTCTTGACAGGCTCAGGTGTGAAATTACAGAGAATTGTGCATGTCTGAATTGTGTTCCACATTGGAACTTTCCAGAAATTGGTCACTAGCAATACCAGGTGACATGTGGCAGTCATCTGTAGTCAGCGTCTTTTCTTGTCTTTAGAAAATCTTTTTTAAACAGTTCAGAATATGTTTGGTCAGGTGGTGAAATTACAGATTAATATCACTCATGCACAAGTCACATCATTGTGACACTCCTCATCCCAGGGACCAATTTGATGAACCGTCACTGTAATGTCTCCAATGCAAATATATACTTCCTTAAATCTGGAGACCTAAACTGCACACGGTATTCAAATATGGTCTCACCAAAGCCCTGTACAAATGTAGCAGGATTTCTTAATTCCAGTACCAATCTCCAATACCCTTGCAATAAAGCATGCCATTGGTAGAACTTAAATTCAATTAATTATAAATCTGGAATTTAAAGCTAATCTCAGTAATGGTGACCATGAAACTATTGGATTGTCATGAAAGCCATCCGGTTCACTCATATCCTTCAGGGAAGGAAATCTGCCGCCCTTATCTCATCTAGCCTCTCTATAACTTCAGACCCACAGCAATTCGGTTGACTCTTAAATTGCCCTCTAAAATGGCCTATCAAGCCACTAGGTTAGAAGGCAGTTCATCACAACCTTCTCAAGGGCAATTATGGTTGAGTAACAAACGCTGGTCTTGCCTGGGACAATCAAATCCCATGAAAGCAAAAAAGAACACCAGGAGCTGAATTTTTGTCTAGGAGATGGGAAGAGTGAGTCAGGAAAGTTCTCTATTACCACCATTACCCACTGTATTTTTGTTCTGGGGGGCTAGAATGAGATGGAGACAGGCCTGCTGTCTCTGGAGGCAGGTCTGAGGTTGCAACAGAGGTGGGTGGGTGGCGAGGCTGGCAGGCTAGAGGCCTGCCTCCATTTACTGGGAACATGGTCCAGTTGTAACTCTGACCATCAGGCCCTCATTTCCCCATAACCCACCCCTATACCCTTTGCATGGTCCCTCACATATCCATGCCCATTCGTCCCTTCCATGCTCCCCATGCATCCTCCATACCCACTCTTCCAGTGTCCACTTTATACAGTACCAATGAGCCATTGGCAATTATGGCAAGTCTTTCAAATGCTCATGAAACTGACACAATAAGAAGAGATTTGAAAATCTACTTATTTCAGCTTACAATTTCAAAAAAGTGTCAAACAACCATAGCCATTCATAGTATTCTTCTATTTTATTCGAGATCACCACAATGCCGCCTGATCACCCTCCTCCATCTCCTCCTATCAGTCTCCCATCCTTCTGTGTTTAAGTCTGTCAGCACCACAGGTCGAATTTTACAGTCCTCCCATCAGCAGGATTTTCCATTCCCGCCGAATTCATAAGACCATAAGACCATAAGACATAGGAGCAGAAATTAGGCCATTTGGCCCATCGAGTCTGCTCCACCATTCAATCATGGCTGATAAGTTTCTCAACCCCATTCTCCCGCCTTCTCCCCGTAACCTTTGATCCCCTTACCAGTCAAGAACCTATCTATCTCGGTCTTAAATACACTCAATGACCTGGCCTCCACAGCCTTCTGTGGCAATGAATTCCATAGATTCACCACTCTCTGGCTAAAGAAGTTTCTCCTCATCTCTGTCCTAAAAGGTCTTCCCTTTACTCTGAGGCTGTGGCCTTGGGTCCTAGTCTCTCCTACTAATGGAAACATCTTCCCCACGTCCACTCTATCTAGGCCTTTCAGTATTCTGTAAGTTTCAATCAGATCCCCCCTCATCCTTCTAAACTCCTTCGAGTATAGACCCAGAGTCCTCAAACGTTCCTCATAAGTTAAGCCTTTCATTCCTGGGATCGTTCATGTGAACCTCCTCTGGACCCTTTCCAGGGCCAGCACATCCTTCCTGAGATACAGGGCCCAAAATTGCTCACAATATTCTAAATGTGGTCTGACCAGAGCCCTATCAAGCCTCAGCAGTCAATGGGGGTTTTGAATGGCTTGACGCATTTTATGGCCCTACCCCCGCCACGACAGGGCCATAAAATTCCGCCCCACATCTTTCCATCTGGTCTTAGGCCTTCTTCTTCTTCTTGCCAGTCCCATCTCCATCACTCGCCTCACCACATTTCTTTTCTGGCCCTGCAGCAGATGACCAGATCATTTCCATCCCTACTCAGCTACTTTTTTTCGATGCTCCCACAATCTTCACTGACACCCTGATGTGCTGGTTCCAGGTCTTGCCCTTTCTTGTCACTGCAGACATCTATCTCAGCATAGGCATCTCATTAATTTCTAGTCATCATTCCTCTCTTCTTGATGTTTCTGCACTATATAATAAGGCTAGTCTGACAATTGTCTTGTTGATTCTTCCTTTTAGTTTCAGTGATACTTTTTTATTTACTCCACTGCACTTCATCATGAAACCATCTGGCAACTGTATCATTAGAAGGATTAAAACAGATGGCCAGACATCAATTTTTCCAAATAGCCTCATTGGCTGAACTCCAAGAATGGTTAATGCACTTAGCTCTAAGTAGGTAATATGAACACAAAAGCAGAGGGGAGCTCAAGCTTTGCTTGACTGACATGTTTATTACCTTATTATAAGTTATACTTTCTTAGATGTGGTTTTTCAATGCCTGTGGGTTAATTTATAGAAGATTAAGAGGTGAGAAGTGGAAAATAGCTTGTTATTGATACTATGAATAGCTATGATTGATTGACAGCTTCCTGAGAAGGTAAGAGAGCAATGGGATGCTGAGTGGGTATTTTTTTTGTTCCCAACACAGGACAAGGGTTCTCCATGGTTCATGACACCTCTGAGAAGCCCAGTACCATCAAAGTTGTGGGTGGGGTGGGAGTGGGGGGGGAACGGTGGGGATGGTGGGAGATTTGAAATGCCCACCCCTATAATGGAGCCAGCAAGGGCAGGAATGCAGTGTAGGTTGGTCTTATCCAACAAAGGCAAAAATTGCTGGAAATGGGAACAGGGCAGAAATCCTGGATTGGGGTCCTGCCCGCCATTCTTGAAGATCCCCTGACTTAATCCAATTCCACGAAAATCCAGCCTAGGACTCAAAGATTTATTATAAGTTGGTTTTGTGATTCATCACTTACAGGTAAAGCACTGATTTCCATTATGCACTTACTTGCAAAACACATTTCCAGGGAATTACAAACTAAATATTGCTCATGGTGAAGGAATTTACCATTACAAAAGTCATCTGGGTGCAGCAATACATGGTTGCCATGAAGTATCATGGAAGTTGATGTGTTACAAGTTTAGTTAGAATGATAGTGAAGCAAACAATGAGAAGTTCTAAGGCTTGACCTTTAGTTTGTAATGTGTTAGCTGATTACAGCTGTGACAGAAGTTAAAATCTTACCCTGGGAGGTGCTGGAGGCTGATTTTGAAAGAGAGAGAAAAATAAACCACAGTTCCAACTCTTGATATTTATCCAATTTCATATGGTAGAAAGTGTGCATGTATGACCATCATCATATCCTTTCTCAAAAGAATTCACCCTAAGTACCTCTGTCCTTACAAATTGTTGCCCCATCTCCCTTCTGTGGGACAGCCCTTGCTTGGTTCCAATTTACCTATGGAACTGTAGTCAAAGCAGCACCAGCACACAAGTTCCACAAGGATTGTTCATTGGTCCCCTCCTTTCTTCATCTGAATGATTCCCCTTGGTGACATCATTGAAGACATAAGGTCAGGTTCTATATGTATGCTGGTGACACCTACCTCCATCACTCCTGCTTGTCCAACATCCAAGTCCTGGATTATCCACATTGCCTCCAGTTAAAGAATGGGAAGACCAAATGTCATCTTTGAGATGCAGTGGCAGGCATTTATGGGTATATTTCAGAATACACATTATAAATGCATTCCAACGAGAAAGAGCAATTCCAAAGGGAGGACACACCATCCATGGTTAACTAAAAAAATTAAAGCTAATATCAAAAAGAAAAAGCATATAATTGCACAAAGATAGATTGGACAGAATATAAAAAAGAGCAAAGAACGACCAAAGGATTGATAAGGAAGGAAAAATTAGAGTATGAGAGAAAACTAGCTAGAAATATAAAGACAGATAGTAAGAGTTTCTATAGATATCTAAATATGCTGGGGCCTCAACTTCTTACAATTTACATCAATGACTTAGTTTAGGGGAGCAAAGGCATGGTAGTTAAGTTTGCAAATGCCACAAAAGTAGGTAGGAAAGTACGTTGTGAAGAAGGCATAAGGAGTTGGCAGATGGATATAGATAAGTTGATGAATGGGCAAAAATCTAGCAAATGGAGTATAATGTGGGAAAATATGAGGTTGTTCACTTTGGCAGGAAGAATAAAAAGGCAGAGTATTACTTAAACAGAGAATGACTGCAGAATTCCAAGGTGCAGAGGGATCTAGGTGTTGTCGTGCATGAGTCACAAAAAGTTAGTAATCAGGTACAGCATGTAATCAAGAAAGCTAATGGAATGCTATACTTTATTACAAGAGGAATAGAACAGTTATACAGGGCATTGGTGAGACCGCATCTCAAATACTGTGTGCAGTTTTGGTCTCCTTATTTAGGGAAGGATATAAATGCATTGGAGGTGGTTCAGAGGACGTTTACTAGATTGATACCTTGAATAAGTAGACTGCCTAATGAGGATAGGTTGGACAGGCTGGGCTGGTTTCCACTGAAGTTTAGAAGAGTGAAGGGTGATTTGATTGAAGCATATAAGATCCTGAACGGTCTTGACAAGGTGGACATGGAAAGGGTGTTTCCTCTTTTGGGTGAGTCCAGAACTAAGGGGTACCATTTTAAAATTAGAGGTCACCCTTATAGGACAGAGATGAGGAGAATTTATTTCTCTGAGGGCTGCGCTGCTTTGGAACTCTCTGCCTCAGAAGGACATGAGATCATTGAACATTTTAAGGCAGAGGTAGATTGATTCTTGTTAGGCAAGGGAATCAAAGGTTATTGGGGGTAGATGGGAATGTGGAACTCGAAACACAAACACATCAGCCATGATCTCAGCCAGGCTCGAGGGGCCAAAAAGCCTACTTTTGCTCCTATTTTGTATGTTCATGAGTGTTGGTCCTATAGAAAGTGAGTCTGGAGAATTAATAATGGAAAATAAAATGATGACAAATGAACCGAACCAATATTTTGTATCAATCGTCACTGTAGAAGATACAAGTAACATCTCAGAAATAGCTGTAAATCAGGAAGTGGAATGGAGGGAGAAACTCAAGAAAATTACAATCATCAGGAAAGTGGTACTGAGAAAATTGTTGGAGCTGCAGGCAGACAAGCCCCCGAGTCTTGATGGACCTCATCCAAGGGTCTCAAAACAAGTGGCTAGTAAGATAGCTGATGCATTGGTTTTAATTATCCAAAATTCCCTAGATTCCGGGAAGGTTCTATTAGATTGGAAATTAGCAAACATAACTCCTTTATTCAAAAAGGGAGACAGAAAGCAAGAAACTACAGGTCAGTTAGCTTAACATCTGTCATACGGAAAATATTAGAAGCTATTATTAAAGACGTTATAGCAGGGCACTTCAGCAAAATTCAAGGTAATCAGTAAATTTGTGAAAGGGAAATCATATTTAACCAAGTTACTGAAGTTCTTTGAAGTAGTAACATATGCTGTGAATAAAGGGGAATCAGTGGGTGCCCTGTATTTAGATCTCCAGAAGGCACTTGATAAGGTGCCACATCAAAGATTATTGCAAAAAACATATTGGCATGGATCAAAGATTGACTAGCTAACAGGAAACAAAGGGTAGGCATAAATGGATCTTTTTCTGGTCGGTAAGACATAACAAGTGGTGTGCCACAGGGATCAGGGCTGGGGCCTCAAATTTTTACAATTGATATAAATGACTTGGACCGAAGGTATGGTTGCTAAATTTGCTGATGACACAAGAATAGGTAGGATAGTAAGATGTAAAGAGGGCACAAGGAAGCCACAAAGAGATATAGATAGGTTAAGTGAGTGGGCAAAGAACTGGCAAATGTGAAATTGTCCATTTTGGCAGGAAAAATAAAAAAAGCATATTATCTAAATGGTGAGAGATTGCAGAGCTCTGAGATGCAGAGGAATCTAGGTATCTTCATGCATGAATCACAAAAGGTTAGTATACAGGTACAGAAAATAATTAGGAAAGCTAATAGAATGTTTTCATTTATTCAAAGGGGAATTGTATACAAAAGGAAGGATGTTATGCTTCAATTATACAGGGCATTGGTGAGACCACGTCTGGAGTACTGGGTACAGTATTGGTCTCCTTATTTAAGGAAGGATGCAAATGCACTACAAGCAGTTCAGGAAAGGTTTACTAAACCAATATCTGGATTGGGTGGGTTGTCTTATGAGGAAAGGCTGGATAGGCTAGACTTGTATCCATTGGAGTTTAAAAGAGTAAAAGGCAACTTGATTGAAACATATAAGATCCTGAGGGGTTTTGACAGGGTTGATGTGGAGAGGATGTTTCCCCTTATGGAATAATCTAGCACCAGGACCACTTAAAAATAAAGGGTTGCCCGTTTAGGACAGAGATAAGGAGAATATTTTTATTTGAGGGTTGAGAGTCTTTGGAACTCATTTCCTCAAAAGGCGGTGCAAGCAGAGTCTTTGAATATTTTTAAGACCGTGGTAGATAGATTCTTGAAAAGCAAGGGGGTGAAAGGATATCAGGGGTAGGCGGGAACACGGAGTTGAGGTTACAATCAGGTCAGCCATGGCCTCATTGAATGGCAGAGCAAGCTCGAAGGACTGAGTGTCCTACTCCTGCTCCTAACTTGTATGTACGTATCTTCGGCTCCTGATACAAGTTTTGTACCCTCGTTGACAATTCCATCCGCCTCCCCTATTGTCAGGCTGAAGCCAAGTGTCCACAACCTCAGTGGCCTACCTCATCCCCAGCTGAGCTTCCACACCTTATCTCCTCTCCATCAAAATGTCACCAACTTCAATTTCCATAACATAACCTAAATCCAGTCCTGCCTCACCACATTTGCTATTGAAAACTTCATCCATGCCTTTGGACTGGTGAGGGATCAACAGGACAATGGTCTCTTGGCCAGTCTTCTCTCCTCGATCCTTAAGAAACTTCAGATTATCCAAATCTCTGCTGCCCCTTTGATGACCTGCGCCAAGTTCCCTCACCCAAAACACCTGTGCTTACTGACCTACACTGGCTCCCAGTTCGCCCAGTGACACCACAGACTCATTCCCAAGTTCAAATTCTTTCACAAGCCTTGTCCTTCCCCATCTCTGTAACTTTCTTCAGCCTTACAATCCTCTGAAAATTATTTGCTCCTCCAATCTGGTATCTTGTCCGTCCACCATTCCTTTTGCTCCACCATTGGCAGCAGTGCCTTAAGCCATCTAGACCCTTGGCTCTGGAAGCCTCTCCCTCGCTCTCCCCCTTTAAGGTCCTCTTTAAAACCTCTCTCCACGACAAAACTTTTCCTTATCCCACCTAATATCTGTTTAGCTCGGTGTCAACTTTTTGTCTGATTATACTTCTATGGTCAACACACAAGAAGCTTGACAACATCCAGGACAAAGCAGCCCTCTTCATTGGCACCATATCCACAAACATCCATTCCCTCCACCACCGATACACGGTAGCAGCAGTATGTACCGTCTACAAGATGCACTGCAGGAATTCACCAAGGCTCCTTAGATAGCACCTTCCAAACCCAAGGCCGCTATCATCTAGAAGGACAAGGTGGGATGGGAACACCATCACCTGGAAGTTCCTCTCCAAGTCACTCACCATCCTGACTTGGAAATATATCGCTGTTCCTTCACTGTCACTGGGTCAAAATCCTGGAACTTCCTTCCTAACAGCACTGTGGGTGTACCTGCACCACATGGACTGCAGCGGCTCAAGAAGGCAGCTCACCACCACCTTCTCAAGGGCAACTAGGGTTGGGCAATAAATGCTGGCCCAGCCAGTGAAGCCTACATCCCATGAATAAAAAAAAGCACCTTGGGATTTTTTTCTACATTAAAAGGTGCTATATAAATTCAAGTTATTATTTTATTAATAGTTATTACTTCACTAATATACACACACACACTGATATCATTGACAGTAGCACAAATAAGGTGTCAGTGGATCACTATACTTACTACCCACTTCCAATTTTATCTTTTGAAGGTGTATTACCATTCAAAAGTGCACATCTCTTTTTCTTCACTGCAAAGATACAACTCCAGTGGCTCAAACAGCAGAGTGGCGTGTATAATCTCCTACATATAATTCACAAGTGTCTTTCCTATTTATCTCTTAGCAAGATAACCTTAATTAAGGCTAATTCATTACCTATTTAAAAAGCCACTGTATAGTCTGTGCTTTCACCATTTTTTGCAGGATTTGCAGTTACATTCAGCTCATTTGTCAGACAGCCAAAATGTTGCTTGGGAGAAAAAATCAAACAGAAGGCTCTTGTACAGTGAAACCCTTTTCAGAGCAATTAAGAGTGTGTCTAAGAGATTGTTCCCATATATACTAAACTTGCACACCATTATTTGGCCCAGCTAAAAGTTTGTTTGCACATTAGATTAAAGACTAAAATACTCATTATCATTTTATCTTAATGGCAATTCCTGTTTTCAGAATCTACCTTTACTCTTATAGGACAACACAGTTAGGCTGGCATGTTTATATGTCAAGGGACTCAGGTGACATCATGAATTGCAACTCTGACTCTCAAGTGGTTTAGGATCATCTACACACCTGAGCTGTCTTCTGTCCTTGAAACAGCAGCATAATACAGAGATGGAGCTTGTGATGATTTATGACTTTTATCGAGACTTGTTTTGTTGGTGACAGATCCCATTACAGACAATAAAGGATGGCACACTGCTGCAGCTGAATCTGTTGTTTGAACTAAAGTGCTACTGTACCTCGGTTTAAATTGTAGTAATCACAACACATATAACAAAGGAATAACATTGATATTTAAAAGCAAAAGGTCATTTGCCTGTTGCTTTTGGAAAAGTAAAATGACAGCACAATACATTGAAAGATTTGGCAAAAACTACATAGGAATCTATAATCCATCTGAAGCTGAACAGCAGTATCTTTATTACACTGAACAACTACTTCTATCAACCCCACCCCATTTTATAAAAATGATACCTACACCTCTGGTACACTTACTCATATTTACATGTAGCGTACCTTCTACATTCCTTTCTGTCTTATCTCCTATAGTCACTGGCACATTCTCATCAGCTGTACCCTGGTATCTTAGAGTTACGCCTCATTTTCAAATTTGCAGAGCAAGTGTTGGTGGGCTATTCAACTGTAGAGTGCATAAAAGCTGAGCCAAATTATCTCTACAGGCAGTTACCCGCTAAGGATATTTAACAGCAATCTAACTAATTCACCATGAAGTTACAATGCTCCACATACATGCCCCAAATATGATTAGTTAATTTGGCAAACAAAAAACAGAAATTGAACCTCAAACCTTCTGGTTTTTATGGCTTAGTATGATATCTAATGGTGCCTTTATTCATTAGTTGATGGTGGAATAAAAACAGAAAATGGAGGTCATCGACCTGAAACATTAACTCTGTTTCTCTCTTTAAAGATCCTGCCAGACCTGCTGACTATTTCCAGTATTTTCTGTTTTTATTTTAGATTTCCAACATCTGCAGTATTTTACTTTTATACAGGGAGTTGTATGTTTTTCTTTAAAAAACAATTGAAAAAATTT
The DNA here is from genome assembly GCF_964194155.1 of Cetorhinus maximus. Lineage (NCBI taxonomy): Eukaryota > Metazoa > Chordata > Chondrichthyes > Lamniformes > Cetorhinidae > Cetorhinus > Cetorhinus maximus. The sequence goes on along the minus strand of NC_135881.1, from coordinate 146,007,200 downwards.
ATAACAGTATTTCCCTTATTCATTTACAATCGAATTGCAGCTACCTTTCCTGTCGCTGTTTGTAGCACTATTATATTTACTTAAATGCATGCAGAGAATAAACAAAAGAGGGTGAAAGTGGTGATCTGCCTTCATTGTGGCTCTCATTCCCTGGATTTATACTCCACATATTTCCTCCCATTTCTAATTCTTCATACTTTAACTATACCCCATGTTTCATGCTAGATTTGTGAGGACTACTCTGGTGACAGGGTGTTTAAGCAACACAAAATAGGGGGAGAAAGAAAATCACAGAATTTAATTCCCTCTGCAGTTGTGTGAGAATCTCCAAAAAACAATACTGCACCTGGAGATTTGGATCTATTATAAAGGTACATGGAGCATAAATGGTTGAAAAAGATTTGTCTACATACAAACTATAAACACATACGTATTAAGTCAGTAACACAGAACTAGTTCTGATGATGTAGAAACAATCCAATATTTCCCCGGTGATTTCTACCATTTCAATCCTTCAGCAAATCACTGCCTTATACTACTTGCAAAGAGTATGTTTTCCCCTGTAATGTGTCATGGAGAATCCAATACCTTCCCAATTAAATTCACCACAGCGCTTCAACTCAAATTACACTATTTCATTGCAGTTCTCTTGTACCTGCAGTTCTGTGCATGAAATCCAAAAGTAATGAAGCAAGGCACACAGGATAACCCACCATCAGGTTCCAATTGTATATTTACATGAAAATATTATTTCTGGAAAAAACATATTTCAGGGTTCAGATTTTATCAATGGCACTTTCAGGTTGTGTGTCAGCTGAGCTCCTCAATTTTTAGCAGCTTTACAATATACCTCAGGCTATTTGTTACCTTAGATGTAACACAAATAAATACCTTGATGAGATAAATTGCCTCAGTGACTAGACCCTGACTAAGCACTACAAAACAATTTTTTCCATGTTAATTTGTCTCTGGAATTTGTAATCTGAAGGGATTAATTTCTTCCTGAGACATGGCACCATAATTTCTAATTACTTTCAAATCCAAACAACCATTCTTCATGCAAGCATTCTTTATGAGGATCTTGGACAGATTATTTGATTGCAGAAGGGAACACAGCCAAATCCAATCCTATTGCACCTAACATTCACACATGCCATCTTTCAGTATGGGGAGTCTGGACAACAATCTGTAGCAGCAGCATTAAACGCTCCTTTCCTAACCCAGGAGCACAAAGGCCGGTTACAATGCCTGCAGCTTCCTTGGCTGAGAACAAGAAGCACAGCATAGATCAAACTCAAATAAAAACAGAAAATGTTGTAAATACTCAATTTCGGCAGCATTGTGGAAAGAGGCAGAGTTAACATTTCAAGTCGATGACCTTTCATCAGAACTGCAAAAAGTTAAAAATGTAATAAGTTTTAAATGAATGAAAGAGGTGGGGTTTGGAAAAAGAACAAAAGGGAAGGTCTTTGATAGGTGCAAGGCAGGAGAGATTAAATGGCAAGAGGTTCAGAATCAAAGGGAGTGGTAATGGGACAAGTGAAGGAACAAGTGATATGATTAGAGGTGGTGTGAATGGCAGACTGATGAACAGCTGCCATCCAAAAGCAAAAACAAAGGGAAAATGGGAGCAAAAGCAAAACTGCTAAGAAAAAGAAAACAAAATGGGGACAGCGATTATGGCCCAAAATTGTTGAACTCAATGTTGAGTCCAGAAGGCAAAAGAATGCCTAATTGAAAGATGAGATGCTATTCCTAGAGCTTACAATGAGCTTGATTGGAACACTGCAGGAGACAGAGGACAGAGAGGACAATGTGAGAGCAACGGGGTTGGGAATAAAAGTGACAGATGACCAGAAGCTCTGGGTCATGCCTGCAGACTGAACAGAAGTGTTCCACAAAGCACTCATCCAACCTGCGTTCGGTCTCCCCAGTGTAGAACAGGGTGCATTGTGAGCCATGAATAGGGAATTGAAGGAAGTACACACAAAAAGCTGTTTCAGTTGAAACGAATGTTTGGCGCCTTGGACATTAACAAGAAAGGTAAAAGGGCAGGTGTTGCATTGCCTGCGCTTGTACGAAAAGGTGCCATGGGAAGGAGAGGGGGTGTGGCGGTCCATTGAGGCATGGACCGTGGTGTCTAAGGAACCGTCCCTTCAGAATGCCGAAAGCAAACCCGGGGAATGGAGGGGAAGGAGGTTTTGGTAGTGGCTTCCTAGCTTGAATCCTTTCTTCCCCCTATTGTCCAATCTCTTCCCACCTATATCTGTGATTCTTTCAATGCCCTCCATCACTTTGATCATTTTCAATTTCCTGGGCCTTACTATACCTTTTCACCATCCACCTCCATCCGCCACCAGGAATATCTGAGAGCTCTCCACTTCTTCCTTGAACAGAGGCCCAACCAATCCCTAGCCAACCCATCTCTGCCTGGCTGAACTCGTTCTCTCACATTGAACAACTCGTTTAACTCCACTCACTTTCTCCAAATAAAAGGTGTTGCTATTGCTACTGCATGGGTCCCAGCTCTGCCTGCCTTCTTGTGAGCCATGTGGAACATTCCTTGTTCCAGTCTGACTCAGCCCCTCTCCTTCACCACTTTTTTCTTATACATTGATGACCTGTATCAGCGGTGTTTCCCGCTCTCAACCTGAATTGGAAAATTTAATCAACTTTGCTTCCAATTTTCATCCTTCCCTCACTTTCAAGTGGCCCACGTCGGACTCTTCTTCCCTTCCTCAACTTCTTGGTCTCCATTTCTGGGAATAAGCTATAAATGAACATTCACTATAATCCCATGACTACAGCTACCTTGACGACACTTCCTCAGACGCTGGTTTTTGAAAGGATTCCATTCTCTCAGTTTCGTCATCGCACCTGTTATGATGATGCAAACTTCCACACCAAAGCTTCTCATGTCTTCCTTTTTCCTCAACCAAGGATTCTGCCACTTCCCCTCCTGGTTGACCGGGCCCTCGAACATGTCTGTCTAATTTCCTGCACTTCCATGATAGGGTTCCCCTTGTCACCACCTACTGATAATGCAACTTTACATACTTGTATTTCAGATAAGACTTCCTTTTTTCTCAACTGAGGACTCCCCTACATTGTGGTTGACAGGGATCTCGATACGCTGTTCCATTTCCTGCACTTCTCCACTCAACTCTCTTCCGTTCCTAGGGCCCTGATAAGAGTTTGACCTATCCTCACTTTCTGCCCCACCCACCTCTGCATTCAATGGATCATCCTCCAGCATTTCCTCCACCTCTAGCACAATGCCACAACAAACACATCCACCACTCCCCTTTCAATATTCCAAAGTGACCGTTCCCTCTGCGACATCCTGAGTCCTCAGTCACCCACAACACCCTCCTCTTCCCATGGCACCTTTCCACACAAGCACAGGAAGTACACCATCTGCCCTTTTACTTCCTTGATCCTCATTGTGCAAGGCCTCCAAACGCTCCACCCAGGTGAAACAGCAACTTACATGTATTTCTTTCAATTTGATATACTGCATTTGCTGCTCATAATGCAGTCTGCTTTACACTGGGGAGACCAAATGCAAATTGGTGACCGCTTTGCAAAACACCTCCATTCAGTCCACAGCTGTGACCCTGAGCTTCTGGTCACCGGTTATTTTTATTCACCACCCTGCTCTAATGCTGACCTCTCTGTTCTTGGCCTCCTGCAGTGGTCTAATGAAGCTCAATGCACCTTTGAGGAACAGCTCAATTTTGATTGGGCTTCTGAACTCAAAATTGAGCTCCACAATTTCAGGCCATAATCTCTGCCCCCGTTTTATTTCCTTTCTCTTTTACAGGATTATTTAAGTCTTGTTTTCTCCTTGCTTTTGCATTCGGATGGCAGCTGTTCATCAGTCTGTAATTCAATCCTCCTCTCGCCACACCAATTGTTTTACTTGTTCCATTGCCACTTTTTTTGTCACTTTTCTTGTCTTGCACCCTTCCCTTCTGCTCTTTTCCCACTCTCACCCCTCTTTCACTTGCTTAAAACCTATTGCATTTCTACATTTTTAGAAAGAATATCTACCTGAAACATTAATTCTATTTCTCTCCCCACATTTTTTGTTCTCATTTCAGATTTCCACCATCCATAGTATTTTGGTTTTGCATTAAAGGATCAAACTCAGGTGTTTCCATTCTGCATGCTTGAACTACACACTAAACAAATCAGGAGAACCCTGTCTTGCATTTTTTTAAAAATTAATACAATCATGGCACAGAAGGCAGCCATTCAGCCCATTGTGCCTGTGTCAGCTCATTGAAAACATTACACACTCATCTCCCCCATAGAGCTGAAATGTTTTCCTCTTCAAGTATTTATCAATTTCTTTTTGAAGGCTGCTATTGTGTCTGCTTCCAAATTATTAAACTTTCACAATCAAGGTCATAACATGCCATCACACAATTTTTCAACAATTGCCCTAGCTCAGTAAATATGGAAATGGTTATTCGGTTAGCCTTTTTTTGTCTGATTACACTCCTGTGAAGCACCTTGGAATATTTTACTACATGAAATTCTGTTTGTAAATGCATATTTTTTTGGCTTCATTTTGGCTTTCAGGCCAATGACAGGTAAACAGGCGCTGCAAATTGTGCAATTTATGCTTAAGTATTATTATGTCATGGATTTTAACTAAAGATAGATTTTTCCACTGCGGGTTGTAAGGGAATAGCATTCCAAGTCAGTATCTTGAAGGACTAAAATGACAAACCACAAAGGAAATGTCAGAGTTGGTTTCATATCATAACTAAGTGATATGTTACTAGTTTGAAATGTGGCGAATTATGTAACAGGAAGAGGTAGGCTCATTAGAAAACATTGTCTTTCTTCTTTTACAACATAATGCACAATTTTACAGAATGCAATCTCTCACACACACGTATTAGAAATAAGGGGAGTTAGAGTCCAATAAAAAGTTAAGCAATATATGGTTAAGTGAATCCAATGAATCGTGCAGTGTAGTTCCAATTTTTATACCCTAAGCGAGTTAACACCAGCAGGAACCACATTAAGTACTCATGCTGGACAACAGTTTGTTTTTTGTCAACATCCTTCAATTTTAGTCAACATCCTTCAATGAGATAGGATTCTGAGATAGTGGTCACTACACCGTTGACAGGTTCAGGGGCATCCTTACGGTTATCCAGTGTTAGTTGTAGTATCTTACAATATATCAATGGCTTTGAGGTGATACAAAGGCTAGCTTTTGTTTTTTTCAGAACTGCCTTGTGTCAAGGGAAATGCCACAAGATATTGTTGTATAATTATATCCAGGCAATTATACTTGAACTTTTTGAACCTTTGTCCAGCAGATGAACTCTGCCTTGAATTTGAACTCAATTTTAATCCCTACTTCATAGGAGAATCATTATTTTAATCTTATAACTCCATACTTATAGCCGGATTCTCTTATAATTTCATATTTTCTCATAACTTCATATATAGCTACATACCTTTGCATGCTGACAACGTGGGCTAGCATCCCATATTAAAAAGTTTACTTGTAATAACTTGTAGATTGTAGGCCTGGAAGAAGCAAGGAGTTTGAACAATCAGCATCAGGAAAACCAAAGTTAGGGGCCAAGATGTAAAGACTCCACCTTCCATCAACATTGACAACCTCACTCTGGAGGTCACTGACAGCTGCACATAGTTCAGATCAACAATTACCAGCAACCTGTCCCTTGATGCCGAAATCAGCACCAGGTTTGCCAAGACCACGGTTGTCAAAGTTGAGAAGTCGAGTATGGTCCAACAGTAAACTAACAAAAATACAAAGCTCTGTGTGTACCACGCTTGTGTTCTCAGCACCCTCCTTTATAGTAGCAAGGCATGGACAACTTATGCAAACTAAAAAGCAACCTGACAGCTTCCACCTCCGCTGCCTCGAACGAATATTGGGCATCTCCTGGCAATACAGTTCCAAACATGGAAGTACACGTGTGCAGGGATCCCCAGCATATTTGCGCTCGAGTCAGTAGACACTCCATTGGTTGGCTCATGTGAGCCGAATCGATGACAGCCACATCCTCAAAGACGTGCTCCATGGCGAGCTTGCTATTAGCACGAGACCAGCAGGTCACCCACATCCATGATACAAGGATGTCTGCAAGACTTCAAGTTGACCAGGATCGGAGTTGGTGCATTGAAAGTCCTCGCTTCTGATCATTTGTCTCCAGGCATGCCAATCAGGGTGTGAAAAAAAGCAGAGGACAAAAGAAATGACCAGATGGCGGAAAAGAGAGCATGCCGGAAGGAGAAAAAAACATGTCAACCTCAGGCCAATGCTGGCAATTGTTGATCCAAGGTATGTGAAGTTGTCAATGACCTCCATCTGTGTCAGCTGTAGAAGGAGCTGCCACTCACAAATTGGCCTCAACGGACTATGTTCACTACAGAAGTGACATATACCATAGGTGCATGTCCATTGTCTCCCAACATGGACAGATGTCAGTTATAAAGGATTACCAAGTGAGAAAAGCTTAATTTCCCAATTTAGGTCAGTTTATGGTAATATAAAATACAATGTATATTTTAATGCTGGAAACACTCTGGTCTGGCAGTATCTGTGGGACAGAAACAGAGTAACATTTCAGGTCTGCAATCTTTCAACAAAACAGGTCATAGACCTGAAATATTCACCGTTTCTCACTCCTCAGATGCTGCCGGACTTTGCTGGGTGCTTCCAGCATTTTCCATTTTTATTTCCGATTTCCAGCACCTGCAGTGTCTTGCTTTCGTATTAATGTATTTTGCTCAACTCCATCTTTTGCTTGCAACAGAATTTCCCTTCCCTCCAACATTTTACTTCTTTTTATCGTTTCCTTTTAGTGTGAAAATCAATTTGATTGGCACACTACAACAGAATAAATTATACTTGATAAATAGCACACATTGGACAATATCCTTTTAAATCTTTGACCTGAGCAAGGTAAATAAGATATTTATGTAATCATTTATGGAAATGCAATTCTGGAGGCTACCCGAAGAAAACTCTACACTGCTACCTTCACTTACTAAACAAGTTGTCAAATTCAGAAATAGCAGTCCAGAAAACATGGCTTCACAAAATAAAAAACCTGCTCATTGAAAATAAATGTGGACAATACTTTTTTTTTTATATATACAAAGTCAGCCAACTACATTTTTATGCCTATTTTAGTTTATAACCAATAAAAATACAAAAGTTTTAAACTTAAAGTGCTTAATTAAATCTGGATTAAATACTGTACCTCAAGATTCATAGTTTGAAATTTTAATACAAAATTACTCCATTACTAAATCTCTCAGGAAATATGTCTGAGATCAGTTCTAATCAGCAGCATTTTCAGATGGGCCCAAAGGACAAATTGAAGAGTCAAGTGTTTCTAAAGGAGAATTAATTCTCTCAAGGAGAATTAATGACAACATCTCTGTACAATAGAGTTAAATACCATTATTTTCGGGAAATTAAGGGTCCCGAGGTACAAAAAATGTTGATAAATGGATCTGATAAAGATTAGACATAAGAAAGCTAAAGCTTAATATCAGGCATATTAATGGCCCAAAAGATAGTTCTCAGCACATGACAAAATATCAGTACTCATTCCTTTCATTTCAATTGTCTTTTTGAATAAGCATGAACAGATTCAAATGAAAGGCAGCAAACATTGCCTATTTGCAAAAAATTAAATCAAAATTAAACACTATCTGACCAGTGCTCCTATTGGTAATCACAGCTAACCTTAAGGAAGTCAGAGAACTAAACGCTGTTGCAAAATCAAGCGAACCACTGCTGTCTGACCTCTAATTTGGTTTTAGAACAAATCAATTAACTTTTGATACGCTCAATCTTGGTCAAGAAATGGTGCAACTTTCTCCATATGAAGCACTGAACTAAGCTGTAACCCACAACTCGAGTTTCTGATAAAACTATTGTACTTAGCCTCATCCTACATCTACGCTTGTGTGTGTGTCATACATAATGGCTACACTAAACTTCTTCAGAATGAGGTCATTTTGAGTTGCTATTCATTTTCTTATTCTAACACCCATAAAAGATTCATCCTGAGAGCATACTTGACCCAAATTAATTCCTATTTATCACAAGCCTAGGTCAATGTCATCAAAAACAACCATATCTTTGGTGACCACTCTACTGAAGGATTAAATTTCACCTAAAATTGACAACTGAATCACTGTAGATAGTTATAATTGGGACGTGGCAGTATGCACGTTATCCTCAGCACAGAATACAGCAAGTCAAAAATTCTGTGAATATTGACTAAAAAGTGAAGGCTAAAATTTTAGTCCTCTAGAAGATTACACTGGAGTTGAATTAGTGATTGCTCAGCACTCAAGCCAGACTTTCACTTTTATAGCAAAAACCCAAAAGTTCTTGCAGGTGCACGTCAGAATCCTGCACCCACTCATAAAACCCTACAGTTTTATAGCAATGAAGCTTCAGTTGCCATTCCTACTGCTTATGAAATTCCCGATCAACTTGCCTCAACGTCCCTTGTACACAGAAGAACTGCAAGTGCATAATTAACCATTAAGTGCATGTTAGTTCCTCACATGGTGATATTTCCAATCATCAATATGACAATATTAAAGTAGTTATTGGTCCTTGTTGGTTAGTTGCTTCTGACTGAATTTACTTTCGTATCCACTTTATTTTAAAAATACTCCGTACAGATGGGAGTGTAAGTTTTCAAACTGGGTCCCTGGACCCTATAGGGTAGGCAAAGTCATCAAATCCCTGTTAGTCCAATTAATTTAATTTTCTTGCCTTTGCACTTGTTGACTTACTGGCAAGTTACTTTTGTTGTTAAATACCAATTTTGTTTAAAAATCTGCAATCATAGCACTGTGAGGAAACGCAAATGTTAAGACAGTGGGTTCCAAAGAGAATGCCAATGGTTGCAGGCAACCTCTACTTGTAAAAGTTTAAAAATGTTACTATTCAATAAGCTTCTAATCTTAGCCAACGTTTCAGTTAGGTGCCAGGTGAGGGCTCCGTCATCCAAAGGGGCAAGAACACAGGAAAAAGGAAAAGTCAATCAAAATCTATAGCTTATGGATCTGAAAGCCGGTTTAAATGCTACATAGTTGGAGGCTTTGAAATGGTCACTTGTCCATCCAGTTGGATGGGATATGGTACTGTGCATGGAATAAAAGGGAAAAATAAAGCATGAAGTACATGTTTGTTGATATTTACCTTGTTTTAAGGACATTCAATAGTATTCGGTAATAAAAGGCTTACTACAGTGACAGCATATTGGAAAAATCAAACTTTATTTCAACAAACATGTGCCTTAAGGACATATAAAAATTCACAAACCTCAAGGATCAGAAAAATACTCTCCCCTCCCTTCCCCACTGCCCCCCCCCCCCCCCCCCCCCCCGCCCCTTCCACAGGATAGTCAGTATCTGGAGCTCCCAGAGAACATAGCTGATTTGGAATAAAAACAGAAAATGCTGGAAATGCTCAGCAGGTCTGACAGCATCCGTGGAGAGAAACAGTTGACATTTCAGGATGATGATCTTTCATCAGAACTGGAAAAAGCTGATTTGGGTTTGACAGGCACCTTTATAAAGCTGCAATGTTAATTGTTGAGCAGTGAGAATGAGGTTTCAGCGATAATTAACATCACTGCTTGATTCGGCACCATCAGGAGAGGCATGAAAGAAAATTAGCATTTATTAAGGTAGTGTGGGATAGACTCTGGATAGTATGAACATTGAGCTAAAAAGTCATCTTTTTGCTTTGACTTTTCTTATGGTCTTATTTTCCCCCTTTAAAGTCATTTACAAATTGTACAGTTGGTAATAAGTATGATTAAACAAAAATCTGTTTAAGCATTCTGGCAGCAAAGAACTTTTGTTACAAAAATTGCTGCACTGACTAGCACTACACAAAATGAATTATGTATACTGATACAAAGGTATCTCAATCTGTTTAACTGAGTACATCTTCTCATCCAATCATAATGCTGCCTTAACATCATCTGACATGTACCAACGAAATTCCATTCAATCCAAGCACTAATGCATCTAGAAAGTAAAAAGGCATTTTCTTCTTTCCAAGTTATTTTCAAGTCAATTTTAGTGTAGGAAACAGACTATGTATTTCTTTTAAGCATTCAAGAAGAAATTCTCAGGCTGCAAGAAGTTAGCCACATTCAGTCGGTTCCTGAAAAAAGGAAGCAGTATAGTTCCACCAAATAAAACACAGTAGATCCAGCTACGTAGGCAGATGATCTTCACATCGGATAGCTCGATATTTGGACATTTCTTCAGGAAAAACTTTGCTCAGTTCGTGAATCAGAAGCCCCTTGAATTTCTGAAACAATTTTTAAAAATGGTTAACTACATGCAAAACATCTTTCCATGACAAGCTTAAAGTTATCATATTTTTATTCCCCAGGCCATCATTTTCATTTTAACTCCCTATCAAGGGCATATGCTCTCTCTCCATCTATCACATCAACACCACCCACCCCTCCACACCATTACTGCTACCAGTCATTTTCAGGTCATATTATTTAGAGTGTGAATACCTTCACTGATACTTGAATGCTTTGGATGAAAAGAATTGCTACATAATTTAAAGATATTTTTAAATATTAAAACAAAGCAGAAAATTAAACAAATAAAGATCTCAGAATGATAGGTTAGCTTATGCAACTCTAAACAATTGCCAGATTTCAATTAAAAAGCAAATGATGTGGAGAGCTCATTACCAGTGTAAAACAAAAAGACAATTAATCAACCCAAGCTATTCTTGTACACTCTTGTTTTCAGTCTACCATCCTCACAACAATGTAAGTTGGAAGTGAAAAAAAAGCAGTGTTTTTTTTAAGAAACAGAAGCTTTAGTGCCGATCTGGGGAAGGATGGTTTCTCCTGACTTTGCAGCTATATTAACTGCACACAAAACATAGAAACAATGACAGCAACTTTAGCTCCTGAAATGTGGGTAATGTTTACATACAATCAAATGTTGTATAATGGGAAAAGGCCATACTGCCCAATTTACACCAATGTTTTTCTCCACACAATTCACTTAGTTTCATCCCATTGTATCACTCTTCGTTTAAGAATAGATAGGATGAATTTAGAGTTAATCGGGCTCCAAGGTGACAGACCTGGCAACAGAGGATTGGAACCGTCAACTCTCCCCCTTCCCACCCCCCGTTACTCAGCCGCCAATGAATCCATGCCCTGTTCCTAAGGGGAGGAAAAAGCTGGAAATTTTACGCAATATATACTAATGTTGAGAACTGTTGTTCCCAATAAAATTTGCTGCATCTCAAAGATCTGTAAAGCACTAACTGACTATCCCATCATCTTACAGAATACCAGTACCTCACCCTGTCACTTAGACATATGATACCATACAGGATAATAATATTCAATTGAGTGCCCAACCACATTGAGGCCAAGTTTCTGTCTGAATCACAACCAAGAATAGGCTCAAATCAACTGGACTAGAAAAGGAATGTTACTTTGTTTCCAGTTCAGTTCACATCTTGACAGGCAAGTACAAAGCCACGATTGCCTAAGGGAAATTCTGTCCTTTGTAGTTCATTGACAGTCACTACAGCATTCAGAACCTGGGAAGCTTGCAGATGTCATACTTCTTTTATCTTACAGATTTGCCTCCAGAATGCTTGCTGCATCATGATGCATTGCTCCACATTCTCCCTTCTAGTCACTCTAGCTCTGGCGTTGCATGATGGCCAGTGGAACAGATCAGGGAAATTGCTGATGTAGTGAAAGCATTGGCCCAGATCTTCCAGCCAGCACACCCGCTGCTGCTGCTGACTACAATTTAATCTCCCCATTTACCATTTTATGCTGGAGCCTCTTCATCTTCCAGCCCTGGCTCCAGGTTGAATCCAGCAATGAGCAGCGTTGGGAGGCCAAGTGGCCGGCGTAATTTCAGTGAAGCCATGGCCCTTTCACCCCTTAAAGTCTGCCTTCAGTTTACTGATTTACATTGCTTTAAATGGACTGGCCAACCTTCAAAACTACACAGCATCAACACCTCCCCCACTATGAGTAACCCTGCTCCCTCACTCACCCACCCCAACATGGGTCACTAGGCTCCTACACCCACCTCATCCTGAAAAATGCTCATTCCCCCTCCCTGCACACTGTCCAACAATGCTGACTCTGCAGGCATTAGCCAAGGATTCCAAAAGGTGTGTTAGTGGCGGGGGGGTGGTGGGGGGAGTGTGGTGAACATTGTTGGGGTTGCTGTGGGTGCTTTGATACTCCGGCTGATTTAACTTAGCTGCATTCCTGAGTACGTTTTACACCTGTTAGAAACAGCTCTAAGTAAGCTCTGTGTAAAAAGAACAGCTATGTATAGCACAAACAGCCCAAATCTCTGTGGATCTGCCCATCTGATACCACCATCCACCGTCATAGGGAATTGTACAGGGTAAAACCAACAAAGTTTAAACTTCTGGCTTAAGTACCATGCATGTGCATGCACGCACACGCACAAGGCTTCCTCAGGGTCCCAATGCACATCAGAAAATTAAGTCGAGTCATTTTCTCTCCATATCGGAAGATTCAGGTCACTATTTTACGGAGATAGATCTACAAGGACATAATCATCACATCTTGTATCATCAATTATTTGGGCACGTTTGCTACACTATACCATGAATTTGTTTCATTGAGACATCTGGTTTTACTATGAAGTGTAAAAATTAAGTGCATGGGAACTGTTCCCAAATATTAAGGAACTTTTATAGGTAGCTTCAGCCATACTACTGGAAGGACAATATAACAGAAGTGCAAGTTTTTGTGACACCATTTCCCAAAAATATAACTCCATCTAACCAAAAAACAAAACTCATGATAATGAAATCAGTACAAAATTCTCAATGCTCAACATTTTTCAATTTCACAGCTTTGAAAAGCTATAAATGTTTAACACTGAATATTAGTACAGATGAAAAAAACCATATAGCAGTCCTCCCCAGTGCACACTGACCTCTCTAAATAAGAAATGTCTGGATCCCCTTAGCTTTGCCTGCTGCATAATTCAATGCCAACACCAGAACTTATGATCTAATTTGTTTTCATTGAGATTTCCTTTTCAACTCAAAGATGCAAAATGGTACCCAGCTATATTAGTGTCTTAAATTTGACTTAATGTAAACTAACCATTTGAATCAACAAGTTGCACTATATACAGTATCTTTATTTGGGTAAAACATCAAGATGCTTCACACAGGAACATTATCAAACAAAATTGGATACCAACCACAAGATGATCTGAGGGCAGATGGCCATAAGCTTGGTTAGAGGTAGGTTTTAAGGATCATCTTAAGCAAGGAAAGAGATAAGAGGGAGAGAGGTTTAAATAGGAATTTCATAGCTCAGGGCCTAGGTAGCTGAAGGCATAGCCGTCAATGGTGGAGTGAATAAAATCAGGGGTGCAAAAGAGACCAGAATTGGAGGAGCGCATTTACCTAAGAGATGTAGAGCAGGAGGGTGTTACAAGAGACAGAGAGGACATGGAGGGATTTGAAAACAAGGATGATAATTTTAAAATTGAACTGTTATCAGACCGTAAACCAATTTAGGTCAGTGAGAACATGATTGCAACAAGTGAAAATTAAGATACTGTACAGCCAGCAGAATTTAAGGTTTTTTAAAAAATCTTTCACGGAACATGGGCGTCACTGACTAGGCCAGCATTTTTATTGCCCATTCCTAATTGCCCTTGAGAAAGTGATGAGCCGCTTTCTTGAGCCGCTGAAGTCCATGTGGTGTAGGTGCATCCACAGTACCGTTAGGGAGTGCGCTCCGAGATTTTGACCCAGCAGTGAAGGAACAGCTAGGATGGTGTGTGGCTTGGAGAGGAACCTGCAAGTGGTGGTGCTCCCATGCATCTGTTGCTCTTCTCAGTGGTAGAGGTCTCGGGTTTGTAAGGTGCTGTTGAAGGAGCCTTGGCGAGTTGCTGCAGTGCATCTTGTAGAAGGTACACACTGCTGCCAATGTGCATTGATGGCGGAGGGAGATGATGTTGGAGATGGTGGATGGGGTGCTAATCAAGCGGACTGCTTTATCCTCGAGTGTTGTTGGAGCTGCATTCATCCAGGTAAGTGGAGAGTATTCCATCACACTTCTGATTTTGCCTTGTAGATGGTGTACAGGCTTGGGGGAGTCAGGAGCTGAGTTATTCTCTGCAGAATTCACAGCATCTGGCTTGCTCTTGGAGGCACAGTTTTCATACAGCTAGTCCAATTCAGTTTCTGGTCAATGGTAACTCCCGGGATTTTGATAGTGGGATACAGTGATGGTAATGCCATTGAATGTCATGGGGAGATGGTTGGATTCTCCCTAGCTGGAGATGGTCATTGCCACACAAATGCCAGGAACAAATGTTACTTGTCACTTATCAGCCCAAGCCCGAATGTTGTCCAGGTCTTGCTGCAAATGGGCACAGTCTGCTTCAGTATCTGAGTTGCTAGGCCTGTTCGAAATCTTTTCCATTTAGCACAGTGGTAGTACCACACAACACAAAGAAGAATATCCTCAATGTGAAGAGGGGACGCCACAAGGACAATACAGTGGTCACTCATACCAATACTGTCATGGACAGATACACCTGCAACAGGTAGATTGGTGAGGATGAGGTCAAGTAGGCTTTTTTCTGTTGTTGGTTCCCTCACCACCTGCCGCAGACCCACCTAGCAGCTATGTCCTTTACGACTTGGCCAGCTCAGTCAGCAGTGGTGCTATTGAGCCACTTTTGGCTATGCACATTGAAGTCCCCCACCCAGAGTGCATTCTGTGCCCTTGCCACCCTCAGTGCTTTCTCCAAGTGGTGTTCAACATGGAGGAGTACTGATTCATCAGCAGTGGTTTCCTTGCCCATGTTTGACCTGATGCCATGAGACTTCATGGGTCTAGAGTCAACGTTGAGAATTCCCAAGGCAACTCCCTTTCAACTGTATACCACTATGTCACTATATCTGGTGGATCTGGCCTGTTGGTGGGACAAGACATACTCATGAATGGTGATGGTGGTGTCAGGGTCATTGTCTGTAAGGTATGATTCCGGGTGTATGACTATGTCAAGCTGCTGCTTGATTATTCTGTGGGACACCTCTCCCAATTTTGGCACAGGCCCCCACGTGTTAGTATGGTGGATTTTGCACGATCGCCAGGGCTGGTTTTGCCACTGACATTTCCAGTGCCTAGATCGATGCCAGGTGATCCGTCTGGTTTTATTCTTGTTTGTAGGCTTTGTAGCAGTTTGATACAACTGAGTGACTTGCCAGGCCATTTAAGAGTCAACCACACGGCTGTGGGTCTACAGTCACATGTGGGCCAGACCAGGTAAGGGCCGCAGATTTCCTTCCCTAAAGGACAGTAGCGAACCAGATGAGTTTTTAACAATAATCAACAATGGTTTCATGGTCACTATTATCGAGACTAGTTATTTTTAATTCCAGATTTATGAACTGAATTTAAATTCCACCAGCTGCCATGCTGGGATTCAAACCAGTTTCCCCGGAGCATTAGCCTGGGCCTCTGGATTACCAGTCCCATGACATTACCACTACGCCACCACCTCCCATTTATGAAGCACGAAAGATGAAAGGCCAGCCAGGAGTGCATCGGATTAGTCAAGTTTACAGACAGCAAAAGTCCTGGATGAGGGCTTCAGCAGATAAGCTGATGTAGGAATGGATTGAGGTTATGTTACAACGATAGAACTAGGCA
The DNA here is from genome assembly GCF_964194155.1 of Cetorhinus maximus. NCBI lineage: Eukaryota > Metazoa > Chordata > Chondrichthyes > Lamniformes > Cetorhinidae > Cetorhinus > Cetorhinus maximus. The sequence continues at coordinate 145,991,439 of NC_135881.1, read as the reverse complement.
GCCTTGGTGATGGAGCACGTAGGTGTCATCTAAAGCTCATCCTAAAGGCAACTACAACACGAAGGTCGCAGTTTGCTTTAGCCTCACCAAAAACAAAAATACCTGGAAAAACTCAGCAGGTCTGGCAGCATCCGCGGAGAGGAGCACAGTTAACATTTCGAGTCCGAATGACCCTTCAACAGACAGGGTCATTCGGACTCGAAACGTTAACTGTGCTCCTCTCCGCAGATGCTACCAGACCGGCTGAGTTTTTCCAGGTATTTTTGTTTTTGTTTTGGATTTCCAGCATCCGCAGTTTTTTGCTTTAGCCTCACGATTGTAGCCAGGAAGAGGGATGGAGTCGGTGGTTTGGAAATGGAGATTTAGGTGCGAATTGAAAGCAATGGGCGGTATTTAGTGGAGACAGCCTGCCAGCTGGAGAACCAGCGAGAGCCCTGCCGAATTAAGTATCACTCATTAATCCAGCAATCATATAGCCCTGCCACCTGATAACAGACATCATCTTGCACAAACATGTTCCTCTTCTTCTCTTTTAGAAGATCCAATAACAAGTAATTCCTGATTACATTTGGTCCCCATAAATTATCCAGGTAATGTATGAAATTTTCCCAGGCCCAAGATATTTTTAGGGATGAAATAGTTAAGTAATCGTTGGATCCTAACAAAATTAAAGCACTTCTAAACTATCGATACAATATTTTGGGAAAAATAACCATTTCATGACAGTATGTTCTGTTATCTCTAACCACTTCAAATCAGTTCTTATTAGACTCGAAACATTAATTCTATTTCTCTCGCCATCAGACCTGAGTTTTTCCAACACTTTGTTTCTCTTTCAATTTTCCAGCATCCGCAGTATTTTGCTTTCAATTCAATCTTCTTTTGTCCTTTCACACTACAGACATAACCTCAATCTTTGGCAATAATGTAAGCCTCATTTCTTTCCTTCACCACCCAGGCCATCATGATGGAATAGCTAAGGTGCAATGAGATCAGCAACATCCTCCAATTATCTCATGTCCTTTTCTTAGGATCTGACCCAACCTTTGGAGCTTCCCAGTGGCTCCTCCATTTCATGATAATGCTTAACAAGGTGGTGTGCAGATGTAATTTTGATGTCTATTTTAAACTGTTTTGACATTCATAGAATGATACATCACAGATGGTGGCCAACAGCCAATTGTGCGTGTGCTGCTTCTTCGGTAAAGCTATCCAATTGTTCTCATTCCTCTGCTCTTTCCCAATCGCCTATAACTTTTGTCCAAGTATTTATCCAATTCTCTTTTGAAAATTACTATTGAATCTGTTTCCACCGCCCTTCCAGATCACAACACAGTTAAAAAAAGTTTGTTCCCTCTGGTCCTTTTGCCGATGACCTCGAATCGCTGACATCTGACTACCAACCTTTTTACCATCAACTGTCACAAAAGCCTCCATCTTCTGTGCATTCCTTTAGAAGTCCGTAATCTTTCCAGCTAATCCACTGAGGTCCAAAAACCACCTCTCTAAACAAAGGCAAAATTTTAAGTCTATCAAATCAATATACAAATGCTTCTCATGCACTTCATGCTTTTCAAATCTGTCTCTGAAGATCTATTCAGCACACCTTTATCTGAAGGCACACTGACCATCCTTTAGCTTTCAATCTAATTGATCCTGCAATGTATTCAAGAGTAAACACCATCCTTGGCAGATTAACCACAGGTTTTTCCTCTTCATCTGCCTTTATTACATGCAACTCAGGTACTGTATCTCAAGCATTCCATTGATGTCAAATGCAGGATTCTTTCCTCCTTGCATTCTTGTCCTTGCTCACCAGTTTCCAGATTTTCGCAGCTTTCTTTCCACGAGTGCAATTTATTGCTCCCTCTTCCATTGTTTACTTCACAAGGAATTCTTTCCCTCACCTTAAATTACATTCTCAACATCTTTCCTTTGCTTCTCATTTTTATCTGTGTCTATCCATTTTTCACCATCTGTACCTTTCTTTTAAGCAAAGAGAATGTGAAGTGGCCGAGTATTGCCTTTTTATCCTCTATCACCAACACCCACTTGTAAGCATTCTATAGGTTCCCTGCATTTTTTCAAAACCAGCAAATGAAACAAGTTGCTTGCCTATTAAACTATGAAATAACAGCGATGGAATCTGTGGGAAAAGTTTGTATTCTTTAAAACAGGGGGGCACCGACTTTTCCAGTTGCTAAGGAAACTAAGACTAAAACAGAAGATGGAAACCAAAACTTCTGGTTGAAACTATATAAAAGCAGACAGAGCCATCAGAGCTCAGTAGATGTAAATGAGGAATCCAGTAGTGCAGTGCAGGCAGGCTGAAGATACAGGCTTATTCCGGAAGTTGAGAATAAGCAAAGATATAGTTGTTGCAGCTGTTTCTATTACGTGAAGGTAACATTGGTGGATCTATGCCACCCAGACTGTGGTAAGCAATGTTGACGGGCTTCTCCAGCCGTGTACCATTTTTGGTGAAGACTGAGCCCATGGAACTCGGAATAGCTATGCGCTGCTGTTGGCTGAAGATCACATTAAATACTAGAAAGAGCTGAAATTCTTCAGAAGGAAGACAGAGTTTTGAGGGATTTTATAACTGAGATTGATGACATGACTGCTGAACCAATTTATAACATCTTAGTTGGAACTGCCATGTAATGTGTAATTTATAGTTTATAATCAACTGCAAGTTGCCTGTTAATTCACATTTAACATATGCTAATTCCAGGTTTTAAAGTAGAGGAGATTACCTAAAATAGCATTTATTTGACTCTTTTATAGTTTAAAAATTATTTTGTTTTAAACCATGGAATCTTGTGACTTTGTTCTTTCAGTACATAACCAGGATTTCGGAATTTTTTTTTTAAAGTTATTGGTCTCAACCAGTATCATAACAATATACCTTCTCTTGGTTCTTCAATGCATTGAGATTCATATTCATAACCATTTTTTGCTAATTTTCCTTACAGTTTAACCACAATTGAGTGTATGCTACCTTCCATCACCAGATTCACACCAGCTGCCTTATTAAACTTCAGATTAACAAATCTACATGCCATGTGTTAAAAATAGGAACGAGAAAAGGCTATTTGGCTCGTTACTTAGGAATTCAATATGTTCTCAACTTTTGCTTCAAACAAAAATAGCCTAGTTGCCACCTCCAAACAAAATTCTGCATCATGCTAATACTATACGAATCAGGTCTTTTCCACTTGCTAAAAATACTTCTCATTATTTCCCATTTACAAACACTCATTGGCACTGTAGATGAGGTTAGAATGTTTTATCCATTTTTGCAAAATTGCTATTGCAGCTTCCAGGTGATTAAGCAAACATCAGATTTACCACCACTTCTACTTGACAGTCAGTGTTATGCTTTCAACAGGAGCTAATCTTATTAAGCACACATCTTTGGTAGTCTCATAAAATGACTCCTTTAAATTATTGTTGAAAAAATAAGGTCCTTAAATTGTCTACCTTCAATGTGTCAATTTTCCCTTTGACTTGTTCATTCTTGGCTAAGGCTCTCTCCAAGCATTCTTTGGTGTAAAGTTGAGGATTTCGGCCTTGATCAATGTACCTGCATTCAAAATGAATAACTTGAGATAATACTACATGCAATATGTGTAATTTTTCTAAATATTCCCAAGTAATACAGCACAAAAAGAGAATCATCATTCAGAGTCCCGAGATCTTGGAACTCAAACATTGGTAAGAAACAGAAGTTGAATCTCCATCAACAATAAAACCATGTCTGATTATTTCTTTGCATCCATTGTCACCCAAATACCCCATCCGCTTCCAACTCCATTGCCTGCTATGCCCACTCCAAGGAAAAAAAAAGCTTCCCACACAACACCCACCCTAAATCCCCTACTGCCTAAACTTAGGTCCTCCATTCACTGCAATATTTCTGCAGCTGTTGATCTACTCAATTAATTCCTATCTCTGCCTTTAATACCCTTAGCCCCGTATTAAAATCTTAATTCCCTCCCATCCCGATTATTTCCATCTGAAGCAAGCTGCATCTTCACTCCCACAATGAGATGTCAGCTGTGGCTCAGTTCATAGCACCCTTGCCTTTGAATCAGAGGGTTGTGGGTTCATGTCCCACTCCCGGAAACCAAGAACTGTGATTGTACTCGAAAGAGTTGCAATCTGTGACTGTTGATAACTCGAAAGAGTTTCACTCCCACAATTCCCAATGGGTACAAACATGTGTATTGCTTCCAGGTGTATAAATGTTTTAGCAATCCATCACCAAAGCTGGTAGAGCACACCAGGCTCTACTAAGCCTCACTTTCATCTGCCAATACCACCTTCTTCAAGGACCATTCAAGATAGTAAAATTAACCCATGACTTCTCTTCAGTTATCAACTGCCTCCTTAAACCCCTATTTCCTGTCCCCTCAACTCTCACCTCTAATAAGTGCAAGCATCTGAGGGTTTTTTTCACTTAGCATGACACTCCATTTAATCATCACCCCTGATGCTTCCCCTTTTAGCCCTGCCCATCAAGCTAAATCAACCCCATCCCAACCTAGCCTTGACCTGTCTTTCCCTCTTATCTTCCATTCTATCTTTGTCAAGCTCGCCTACTCAACACCCTACCCATTCCATCTTATCTTCATGCTGAGCACTCAATTTCTCTTTCTCAAATAGAAGTTGTTGTTAAGGTCCTACAAAACTAATTTATATTAGGGAACAAGAGTAAAAGCCTACAGGTGGCTATCCACAGAATTACTCCCCAAGCCTTGTGCTAGAATAGGGAAGGACAGGAAAATTGAGGAAATTAATGCATGTCTAAAGCAGCAACATCGGGATGAGGGATTCCACTTTGTTGAGCACTGGCAACAGTTCTGAAACAGATGGGGCTACATCTGAACAGGAAGAGTGCTAATGTGCTGGCAAAACAGTTACATAAAGTGACAAGGTTTTTAAACTGAAAGGACTGGATAAATAAAAACACCCAATGACAAATAGGATTCAATATCAGCAAGTGCTAGGTGATACAAATTAGCTTTTAAAAAAAATTATATTCTGAAAAGGAGTAGTCACACTGCTACGGATTTGAAGAATTTGAGGGGTAACAGGTTCACAAAACATTAAAGTCAGCACCTAAGGTGAATACGGCTGTAAGAAATGCTAATACAATTCTAAGCTTTATCACAAGAGATATAGATATAATAGTTGAGGTAATGATGAGTCTTTAGAAAACCATAAGACCTCAGTTCCAGAGCTGTGTGCAGTATTGGCTTCACTAGATAGGATTCTGAATGGTCAGAAAGTGTGTAACACACGTACGTTCATTGGGAAGTTGCCTAGCATGAGGAAATAAAAATACATAGCAGTTTGAAAAATTGGTCATTATATACAGAATGCATATTTAACTTTGACAATTATGGGACAGGGTAGATTACAGAATTTTAATGGCACAGGAGGCCATTTGGCCCATCTAGTCTGCACCAGCTCTCCAAATGAGCATTATGACCTAGTGCCATTGCCCTGCCTTTTCCCCATACCCCTGCAAATTGTTTCTATTCAAATAATCATCTAATGCTCTCTTGAATGTCTCGATTGAACCTGCCTCCACCATGCTTCCAGGCAGAACATTCCAGGACTGAACTACTCGTGAGAAAACGTTTTTTCTCATGTCACATTTGCTTCTTTTGCAAATCACTTTAAATCTGTACCCTCTCGTTCTTGATCCTTTTATGAGTGGGAACAGCTTCTCCCTATCTACTCTGTCCAGCCCCCTCACGATTTTGAACATCACTATGAAATCTCCTCTTAGCCATCTTCTCTCAAAGGAGAACAGTCTCAACCTCTCCAACCTATCTTCGTAACTGAAGTTTCTCCTCCCTGGAACCATTCTTGTAAACCTCTTCTGCACTCTCTCCAATGTGTTCACATCCTTCCTATAATGTGGCACCCAGAACTGTACACAATACTCCAGCTAAGGTCTAACAAGTATCTTATTTAAATTCAGCAGAACCTCCTTGCTCTTGTACTCTTTGCCCCTATTAATAAAGCCTAGGCTACTACATGCTTTATTAACTGCCCTCTCCACCTGTCCTGTCACCTTCAATGATCTATGCACATATACCCAGGTCTTTCTGCTCCTGCACCCCCTTCAAAATTTCACCCCCCATTTTGTATTGTCAGCCCACGTTCTTCCTACCCAAATGCATCACCGCACACTTCTCCACATTGAACTTCATTTGCTGCCTATCTGCCCACTCCACGAACTTCGCTATGTCCTTTTGAAGTTCTACACTGTCCTTGCAGTTCACAACACTCCCAAGCTTCGTATAATCCGCAAACTTTGAAAGTGTCCCCTGCACACCAAGATCTAGATCGTTAATATATATCAGGAAAAGCAAGGGTCCCAATACCGACCCCTGGGGAACTCCACTACAAACTTTCCTCCAGCCCGAAAAATATCCATTGACCATTATTCTCCACTTCCTATTTTTCAGCCAATTTTGTATCCATGTTTCTACTGTCTCTTTTATTCTATGAGCTATAACTTTTCCTAAATCTGTTATGTGGCACTCATCAATTGCCTTTTGAAAGTCCATGTTCACCACATCAACAGCATTATACTCACTGACCTTTTCTGTTACTCTTCAAAAAAAAAGCTCCAGCAAGTTAGTTAAACTCAATCTCCCCTTTAGAAATCCATGCTGGCTCTTCCTTATCAACCCATATTTTTCCACGTGACTACTAAGTCTATCCCGAATAATTGTTTCTAGAATCTGGCCCATCAATGAAGTTCAACTGACTGGTCCGTCATTGCTGGGTTTATCCTTACAACTTTTTTTGTTAAAGGGCATAATGTTTGCAATTCTCCAGTCCTCTGGCACCTCCTGAGTCTAGCAAAGACTGAAAAATTATGGCCTGTGCCCCTGCAATTTCTACTCTCACTTCCTTCAATATCCTTGGATGCATCTCCTTCGGACCTGGTGCCTTGTCAACTTTAAGTACCGACAGTCTATTCAACACTTCCTCCTTATCAATTTTGAACCCTTCTAGTGAAAGTTTCCTCGTCTGTTACCGTGGCCTGGGAGCATCTACCTCCTTGGTAAAGACGTATGCAAAGTATTCATTTAATACCTCAGCCATGGCCCCTTCGTCCATGTGCAAATTCCCTTTTAGGTGCCTAATCGGCCTTACTCCTCCTTTTACTATTTATATGCCTATAGAGGACTCTGGGGTTCCCCTTTATGTTGGCTACCAATCTTTTCTCTTTATCCCTCTTCGCTTCTCTAATATGCTCCCCACTCTGAACCTTCCGTATTCCTTTTGGTAATCAATTGTATTTTCTACCCAACATCTGTCATAAGCACACTTTTTCTTATCTTAATTTCTATCTTTTTCATCCATGGGGCCTGGATTTGTTTGCCCTACCTATCCCTTTCAATGGAATGTACTTTGCCCAAACCAATTATTTTTCTTGTTATGTTAAGGGGGGGTCATTCTGACCAATTTGATTGAATTTTTCGAAGAGGTGACCAGGTGTGTTGATGAACAATGCATTTGACGTAGACTACTTGGACTTCAGCAAGGCTTTTGATAAAGTGCCGCATGGGAGACTGAGAACGAAGGTAAGAGCCCATGGAATCCAAGGCAATTTGGCAAATTGGATCCAGAATTGGTTGAGTGGCAGGTAACAGAGGGTGATGGTTATGGGGTGTTTTTGTGATTGGATACCTGTGTCCAGTGGGGTTCCACAGGGATCAATGTTGGGTCCCTTGCTGTTTGTGGTATATATAAACGATTTAGACTTAAATGTAGGAGGGATGATCAGTAAGTTTGCGGATGACATGAAAATTGGTGGGGTGGTAAATAGTGAGGAGGATAACCTTAGGGTGCAGGAGGATATAGATGGGCCAGTCAGATGGGCTGATCAGTGGCAAATGGAATTTAATCTGGATAAGTGTGAGGTGATGCACTTGGGCAGGACAAACAAGGCACGGGAATACACGATGAACGGTAGGACCCTGGGAAGTATTGAGGGTCAGAGGGACCTTGGTGTGCATGTCCACCGGTCCCTTAAGGTAGCGAGACAGATAGATAAGGTAGCATGTGGGATACTTGCCTTTATTAGCTGAGGCATAGAATATAAGGGCAAGGAGGTTATGCTGGAACTGTATAAAACGCTGATTAGGCCACAGCTAGAGTATTCTGTGCTGTTCTGGAATCCGCATTATAGGAAGGAAGTGATTGCACTAGAGAGAGTGCAGAGGAGATTTACCAGGATGTTGCCTGGGCTGGAGTGTTTTAGTTATGAGGAGAGATTGGATAGACTGGGGTTGTTTTCCATGGAGCAGAGGAAATTGAGGGGGGACATGATTGAGGTGTAAAAAATTATGAGGGGCATAGATAGCGTAGACAGGAAGGAACTTTTCCCCTTGGTGGAAGGATCAATAATCAGGGGGCATAGACTTAAGGTAACGGTCAGGAGGTTTAGAGGGGATGTGAGGAAGAATTTTTTCATCCAGAGGGTGGTGGGAATCTGGAACTCACTGCCTGAAAGAGTGGTAGAGGCAGAAACCCTCATAACATTTAAGAAGTATTTGGATGTGCACTTGCGATGCCATGGCATACAAGGCTATGGACCTAATGCTGGAAAATGGGATTAGAATAGTTAGGTACTTGTTTGACTGGCGCAGACTCGATGGGCCAAAGGGCCTTTTTCTGTGCTGTAGACCTCTATGACTATTACTGTAACCCATTGTTCAGTTAGTTTTTCCCCACCAATCTTTCGTTCCAGTCTATCTGGCCCCAACTCTGTTCTTGCCCCATCAAAATTCGCTCTCGTCCAGGTAATTATTCTTACTCTGGATTGCCTATCGTCCTTTTCTAACATCATCCTAAAGTGTACAATACAATGATCACTTTCTACAAGGTTCCCCCACTGACACTTGATCTACTTGGCCTACTTCATTTCCAAGAACCAGGTTCAACAGTGCGTCTTTTCTTGTTGGATTGGACACATACTGCTGTAGAAAATTTTCCTGAAAACAATCTAGGAACTTTCCCCCCCCATCACCATCCTTTACACCACCACTGTCCCAGTCTACATTCGAGTAAAGTCCCCCATTATAACTACTCTATAATGCTTGCATCTCTCTGCAATTTCCTTGCAGATTTGTTCTTCTACGTCCTTCTCACTAGTTGGTGGTCCACAGACTACACCAAGCAACGTAATTGCACCCTTTTTGTTCCTTAGCTCTAGCCAAATTGATTCTGTCCTTGAACCCTCTGGGGCATCCTCTTTCTCCAGCACTGCACTACCCTCCATAACCAACAGCGCCATCCCTCCTCCTTTCCTATCTTTTCTGAACACCCTGTACTCGGAAATATTTAACATCCAGTTCTGCCCTTCCTTGAGCCAGGTCTGTTTTCATCACAACATCATACTTCCACATGGCAATCTGCGCCTGTAACTCCCCAATCTTATTTTCTATACTTCAGGCATACATGTACTGTAACCCTGATTTAGATTTTGTTACTTTCTCCCTTACCCCAACTCCACCTATTAACTTACTATTCTCTATTCTAATGTTATCTGTCTCTCCCAATATATTGTGACCCTGGAATCCTCTCTAATATTCTCTCTTGGTTCCCACACCCCTGCCCAAGTTAGTTTAAAGCCCTCCCAACGGCACTAGCAAAACACACCGCAAGGATCTCAGTTTCAGCTCTGCTCAGGTGCAACCTGTCCAGCTTATACATGTGCCATCTTTCCCAGGAATTTAAAGCCCTCCCTCCTGCACCATCTTTCCAGCCACGCATCCATCTGCCTTAACCTATTTCTGTACTCACTGGCACGTGGCACTGGGAGTAATCCGGAGATTACTACATTTGCGATCCTGCTTGCTAATTTTCTACCTAGTTCCCTAAATTCTGATTGCAGGACCACATCCTCCTTCCTACCCAAGTCATTGGTGCCAATGTGGACCACAACCTCTGGCTGTCCACCCTCCCCCAGAAGAATGTCCTGCAGCCGCACTGTGACATCATTGACCCTGGCACCAAGAGAGACAACATACCACCCTGGAGTCACATCTACAGCCACAGAAACACCTAACTGCTCCCCTAACCAATGAATCCCCTATCACTATTGCTCTTCCTTTCTTCTTCCTCCCACAAACCTGGCTCTGACTGCACTCCTCTGAAGAACCAGCGTCCTCACCAGTTTCCAAAACAAAAGCTGACTGGGTGAGCAGGACTCCTGCACTATCTGCCTACTTCTCTTGGGCTGCCTGGCGGTTGCCCATTCCCTCTGTCTCCAGGCCCTTAAGCTACAGTGTGACCACCTCTCCAAATATGCTATTCATGTAGCTCTCAGCCTCGCGGGTGCGCCACAGTGACTCCAGCTGCCGCTCGAGCTCCGAAACTGGCAGCACTTCCTGCACCCGGGGTCATCTAGGAACTCCAGTAGCGTCCATGACTTCGCACATATTACAGGACACGCATTCCACTTGACAGAGATGCCCTACTTCCCTTACATTAACTTTATTCTACTTTGGATTACTTATATTACTTAAATATATTGGCCCTAAATTTCCCTTATTCCTGGCGCTTCTCAGTTAAATACAAGTATAGCTACTTATTTAAAAATATTACACTTTTCTAATTTACTCACCAGGTCCTACTTACCAAGGCTGCCACTCTTCTTTCTGAGGGAGGATAGAAAAGGAATAGAACACCCACATCTCTTTTGCTAAAACTGCTCCAAGAAACTCCTCTCGCGCCATACTGGTTTTCTCAACAACTAAACTATTCATAAAATTTATTAGTGCTCTAAACTAGGGTTTGCAAACAAACGAGGCTGGACACCTTGGTACAGTACTAAGTGTGTGCTGCATCGTCAGAGGTACAATGCTTCGGATGAGATATAAAACTGATGTCCCATCTGCATGTTTTGGTGATCCAGGTGAATATTAAAGATCTCAATGACTGCTCAAATTAAAGAAGGGAGTTTTCCCACTGTTGTGACCAACACCTCACTCTCAACCAATGCCACTAAAATGACCTGGTCCTTTTGAGTGCAAAATGATTGATGCAAATTAATAGAGCAGTATACAAATGCAGGTCCATGTTCCTTCAATTCCTGAATACTGTTCCCACATTAGAGGAAGCTCTTCAATATTTTTCTATACATCGAGACAGGATAAGGAATTTGACTTTCTGACAGATGCTCTTTCACCAACCTATACCTTCCAACCATTCTTGCTCATTTTATCTATACTACTTTAGTCAGTGTGCTTTTGATTCTAACTTGTAAGCATCTTGCAAGCTCCTCCTCCTCCACTCTCTGTATCCTGTTTTGAAATTATGACTCACTGAACAAACTTAGTCACCAGCTGTTCAATCCAACTCTTCTCAAGGTGCTTTGGCAGACATGCCCACTTTTTAAAAAATTTATTAATTCTTGAGATGAGAGCATCACCAACAAGACCAGCATTTATTGCCACCCTTAATTACTCTCAAGAAGGTGAGCCGTTTTCTTGAACCACTGCAGACTCTGTGGTGTAGGGCACCCATTGTGCTGTAAGGGAGCGAGTTCCAAAATTCTGACCAAACAACAGTGAAAGATTGGTGATATTGCCAAGGCAGGACTTGGAGAGAACTTGCAGGTGGTGCACTTCTCATCTATCTGCTGTCCTTGTCCTTCTAGGTGACAGAGGTCATGGGTTTGGAAAGTGCTGTCGAAGGAGCCTTGGGAGTTGCTGCAGTGCATCTTGTAGATGGTACACAATGCTGCCACTGTGCTTTGGTGGTGGAGGGAGTGAAGGCTTAAAGTGGTGATAGGGGTGCCAATCAAGCATGCTGCTTTGTATTGGATGATGCTGAGCTTCTTGATTGTTGTTGGGAGTTGCACTGAGCCATTACATTCCTCACTTGTGCCTTGTAGATGATGAGCAGACTTTGGGAGTCAGGAAGCAAATTACTCACTGCAGAATTCCCAGCCTCTGACCTGCTCAGCTGCTCTTGTAGCCAAGGTATTTATATGGCTAGTTCAGTTAGGTTTCTGATCAATGGTAACCCTCCAGGAGGTTGATGGTGGGCAATTTAATCATGCTAATGCTGTTGAACGTCAAGGCGTGATAGTTAGATTCTCTTATGTTAGAGATTGCCATCGCCTGGCACTCGTGTGGCACAATTGTCACTTGCCACTTATCAGACTTAATGTTGTCCTGACCTTGCTGCATGCAGGCACGGACCACTTCAGTATCTGAGGAGCTGTGAATGGTATTCAATGCTGTGCAATCATCAGTGAACATTCCCACTCTGACCTTATGTTAGAGGTCACTGAAGAAACAGCTGAAGGTGGTTGGGCTTAGCACACAACCCCGAGAACTCCTGCAACCATGTTGTGGAGCTAAGATGATTGGCCTCCAACAACCACAACCATCTCCCTTTGTATTAGGTATGACTGCAACCAGTGCAGAGATTTCCTCTAATTTCCATTTACTTCAATTGTACTGCAGTTCCTTGATGCCAAACAGTCAAATGCTGCCTTGACGTCAAGGGCAATCACTCTCACCTCACTGAAGTCTCCCTCTTCAGAGTGACAATGGATTGGTTAGATTTGAGCTCTCAAATTCTTTCACTCGCATGAGGAAAACCAACAGCAATTTCACCTCACAATAAGCATTTCTTCTGTTGATAGGTCCTGGTGACAGCAGTCATAATCCAGATTATTTCAATCAGTCGAGGTAAATGCAGTGTTCACAGTATTAAGTAGTTTTGTGGTGAAATGGCAAATACAAAAAATCCTTTTACTTTTTCAAAGGTATGTTTATGCTACAATTTCATATTGATGCTAATGTGGCTTTTTCAGGGAATCTTACTTTTATTTTACCCCAGAATGAAGACAATTTTTGATTTTTGATTTACAAAGTCAACCTAATTGGAGTAAAGTACTCCCACTTTGCACTACTGCTTCACTTCTCGTGTAAAGAGAGCCTTAAATAGCAAAGATTTAATATAATTGCAGGAAAAGCCACAGAAGCTTAAATCAACAGCTTTCACTTGTGAAACAATTGAAGTGACATGTATTGACTCGTTTATTTGTGTAAACACTACCAAATGAAAATTCATGTTGGAGAAATGCAGATATTTTGTTCAGACACCCTGAGTGCACAGTAAGCTTTACTGTAATCATTAAATTAGTTGCATGTCAGAATTTAGTTTTTGTCACAAACTGTGAGCCACAATTAATACTTACTCAAATACTTCCAGGGGTACATTAATATCATGCAGCTGCTGTCGGCATTTGTCAACATCTTGGAGCCCCGTAATCATAGAATTTCTGGAGGTTAAAAGAAAGTTGTGCTTTTACTGACAAGAAAATTAAATCACGAACTTGAATAAAATATTTTTTCAGAAGTCTTGAGAGAATCATACCGATTGCTTAATTAGTCTGGAATTTAAAATAGATTTAGTCTAACCCAACATTTGAAAACAGGTTATTTTATGAAGATAAGATATGCTGTTATTTTATGAAGATTTGAGTGTGAATACACATTTTAAAAAACTGTTTAGACAACCACTGATGAATCTTATTGAAAAAATTAACTGCTTTTACATTAATTCAGATTTTGAAAGGCTAATACTCAAAAGCTGCACTGGCGAACAGTTTTACCTGCGTCTATTTAGCTGCCTCTGTATTATAGTTAATAGGTAAAACATGAACAGAATCCAGTTCCTGAAATTTGAATTAGAACATAACCTTCAATTTACTAGTATTCATTGTATATTTACTTTGCCAGGTCCTGATGCTCAACTCAATATTTAGCCAACCTCAAAACAAATGTAAATTTGCTACATTTGCTTTGGCTGACATCAAGGAAGACCATAACAAGGCAAAGTGAATCTGGTAAGTTTGCATTAGGATCACTACCAGCTGTGCAAAATCTGCACTTCAGAAAGCAGAACACCCCGCAGCTGCCCGCTCTGAGTGCAAGTGTACCCACAGATACCATCACCAGCCAGAAAGTCAGTGTATCCACACCATCTCACTGAGGTCACAGCCACATAAATACACCCTCATAAATGCTGTTATGAACATACATTTGTTTTTGTTGCAATTATTGCTTTCATATTTTTATGTAACTTTTATCTTTGATTGTATTGTGTTTCATTTCCCCTTCAGTGTTGTAGCTATTGCCCAGATTTTGTTGTGGTAATGACAGCGAAACTGTCAGCATCTGCCATCATTAATCCACAGAAACTGACTGCAACTTTTGAAGTCCGAACATATTCAGAATAATGTGGAAATCCTTCTCAGCCCTTGTTCAATTAAGTTCAAAATCTTTTAATCTGATGGTCAACGGTTACTCTGTTTAATTCGGATCCCAAATTGGTCCATTTCCCTCGCTGCACCGTTAATTATCTTACACTTTCAGCAATTTCGTGAGCAAAACATCATCACAATTCAGGATACATTTACAGAATTAGATGGAAGCCTGGGAGGATCATGCAAAGCCGAAACACTGGCATAGACCAGTTAGGCCAAACAGCCTGTTTCTGTCAGTATCAATTAACAATAAATTTACCAAGCATTCTTGAGAAGTCGACAACATGGCAATTCACAGTGGCACAATGCCAATTAAGAAAACGCATCCAGATTAGGTTACTTCAGTACCATAGGCAGTTAGAGTTTAGTTCAAGGGAGCAATGGCAAGTTGAACATAAAAGTTAGGTTCTCCACACTGCAATTTTGCCTGCCCACAAATTAAAAGGTAAATGAAACAGGGGGGAAAACTCAATAGGTCTGTTAACCAGTTGATCTTCTCCTGTCTTCTTTGCATCATTTTTCTCTGCTTGGCCCTTCCACCTCCACCAATCCCCACTTACACCCCCAACTATCCCTCCCAACCCAGTCTCTCCTCCTCCACGTCCCCTTACCGCCCAAACACCCCTCTATCCACCACTACCCCCCGCCACCCCCGACCGCCGCCGCCAATCATTCACACTCGCTCTGCCGCCTTCCGCTCTCCATGCTTACAGTTTCTGGTTCAGGCCTGCCTGGCTGCTGGGCTGGAAGTCACTGACAATGATGCCGAGCTGCCGAATGTTCTCGATGAATTTCTCCAGATGCTCCTCCAGGTTGTCGAATTTCTCCGCCATGACGCGAGCGGAAGCCGGGCTCCGCGCGCTCAACAACAAACGGGCCCGAAGCAACCGGAGAGCGCGAGCAGCAACCGGAAACCGCGAGCTCCGCTTCACGCCACCATGTTGGGCATTAGGGAGGTCGGTTTGTTAGCCGAGGTCGCTTCCGCTCCTGCGCAGTGCTTACTGGGATACAGGAGCGCTGGTTTCTGCTTCCTCCAGCTTCAGTGAGACTATACTGTCGTTTGTTTTCTATTAAGCATCTTAACAGCTAGAAGCCGAACTATTAAAATGTTAGTAAATCCAACATGATCCTCGGGCTGGCTCATAAACAGAAGTATTCTCTTTTGCTTTGGCTGTGTCGGCATCACAGACTAACATCCGTATTCTGCCAACATTTATGAACGAAAGAGCAATGTGATAACAACCATGTCATATCTTCTTTGGGATGTTGATTGAGGGATAGATATTGGCCAGGATACCAGGGACGACTCCCCTACTCTTCCTCAGAAGAGTGTCATAGAACCTGTTACATCCACCCAAGCAGGTAGATAGGACCTCAGCTTAACATCCCATCTGATAGGCAGCATATAAAAACAGAAAATGCTGGAAATGCTCAGCAAGTTTGGCAGCATCTGTAGAGGGAGCAACAAAGTTAACATTTCAGGTCAAGGACCTATCTTCGCAACCTCTAGACTCAATTATTCCAACATACCCCTGGCAGATGTACCACATTCTACCCTCCATAAACCTGAGGTCATTCAAAATTCTGCTGCCCATGTCTTAACTCGCAACAAGTCTCGTTGCTCTATCACTCTTGTGCTTTCTGACCTTCATTGGCCCTGGGTCAAGCAATGTCTTGATTTTAAAATTCTCATCCTTGTTCTCAAATCTCTCGATGGCCTTGCCCCTCCTTATCTCTAATCTCCTACAACCTACAACCCTCAAATATCTGCACTCCTATACCTGGCCTCTTGTGCTTTCCCAATTATAATTATTCCATGATTGGTGGCCGTGGCATGAGTTGGCAAGGCCTCAAGCTCTAGAATTCACTCCCCACTCCTCCTCTCTACGTTTTCCTCCTTTAAGACACTTCTTAAAACCTACCTCTTTGACCATGCTTTTATTCATCTGCCCTAATATCTCCATTGTCATATTTTGATTTATAATGTTCCTGTGAATTGCCTTGGGGCATTTCATTGCATTAAAAGTGCTACATGAATATAAGTTGTTTTTGAGTCCAGAACTATCACTGGTTTGGGTTAAAAGGTGTAACTGGGTGTCTCCTCTCTGAGGTGCACCCACCTCTCATTTTGCTGAGGACCCTGCCTTATTCTGATATAGTATTAAGGTTATCTTGGAATCTCTAGGAATTGGGATTAATCTATTCGACAGTGCTGCAAACAACCCAATAGAAGTGTCAAAGGGATTTTTTCTTTACATATTTTGTTTATTACTTGACCTCCATCTACATGTCCTTCTGGTAGGATCAAGTTATTTCTTCTCCCTTAGTCAGGGATGCACAGACCAATTGTAGCAACCTACAAATACAGATCAAGCATCAAACTCAGGTTCTCTCTGTTCTATTTGCCTCCGCTCTGTATCTTTGTCCATTCATCATATGTCAATTTCTGTTATGCTATTTTTATTTTGGCTGTACAGATGATTTCCCATATGATTTGTCTGTGCAAAGTAACAATCCACACCCTCTTGACCTGCAATCAATCACTTCATTCCCTCCAAGCCAATGTCCTCTCCCCCACACAATCATTTTTACCCCCACCAGCGACTGCTCTGGTTTCTCCCAATCCAGCTCTCTGAGACTCATTCCACTTCCCACCCCAGGCTCCAGTTGTCACACTTGCTCCCAATCATAGTGCAAGACCTCGGCTCCTTCCCAAATCATGGCCTAGTTTTCAACTCCCACTCAACCACTTGCTCTCTTTGAGTAAATTTCCCAGTCAACTGTTCAGTCTCAGGGCATAATCTCAACCAGCAGTTTCTTTCTCTTCTGGACATATTATAATGGGCAGATGAGGTTCATTAACTGCCGCTTGTTTTTACACTGATGTGTATTTCTTCCAATGTTTCAGTAAAGGAAGCAGCAGGACTGAGATTGGAATAGACATTGACTTCTGATATTTTACAGACTCACCACCCAACTTTCCCAGAAAGAAAAATAAAGGAAAACAGGCCAGTTTGTTGCTTTTGAAGATGGATTCAGGAGATGTCAACCTGGGATGGTCATACAAACAATCCCCTGCCCAGAAAATTAGCTAAAGCATTTATTTGGTGGTTGTACACTTTGGAAGAGAGTTTGAAGATTAAGATGATACTTAAGAGGACTGTCATGACTTCATATCTGGGGGCAGAGAAGATAATTTCTGCAACTATCAGAAAGTCAAGAGTTCAAAATCTGCTCAGAATTCTATAGTATTTCGAGGAAAGTCAGTCTGAGGGAAGGAAGACAGACATGTAGAACTGATTTGTGCTTGCAACACTGGAAAACACTACAGAAATAGTGGGAGAAAACCCAAACCGGAAACAGTTAATGACAGCTAAGTGGAGCTTCAGGAATTTTGTGCATGGATTTTAAAGGTGACATCAAATTCAAGGACTTTGGAAAGGAAAAGGAGATTGAAACTGGGATGATAGTTTGCAAGGCTAATGGGGTCAAGGGGTTTTTTTTAGGAGAGGGGTGAAGATAGCAGATTTAAATAGAGAGGGGCAATACCTGAGGAGAAAGAATTGTTAGCAATACCAGTTGATATGATAGCCAGAAAGGGAAATTGGGCAGTCAGCAGTTTAGTGGAAATTGGGTCGAGGGGGCTGGAGTTTGGCCTCAAGAATAAAATAATTTTCAAGAGGGCATAAAGGGACAAAGGAGAGGAACTAGAAAAAGATGCAATTTCAGGGCAGGAAGGAACTTTAGAAGAAGGCTGGCCCATAAACTAGAGATTTGGAGGAAAGCAGCAGAAGCATGCTCACAATCTTAGCGTCAAAGAAATCCAATATTTTGGAGGTCACCATTGACCAGAAATTTAACTGGACCAGCCAGATGAATACTGTGACTACAATAATAAAAACAAAAAGCTAAAAGCTACTGCGGATGCAGGAAATCCAAAACAAAAACAGAATTACCTGGAAAAACTCAGCAGGTCTGGCAGCATCGGTGGAGAAGAAATCAGTTGACGTTTCGAGTCCTCATGACCCTTCGGCAGAACTGAAGTATAGTTAGGAGAGAGGTGAAATATAAGCTGGTCTAAGGTGGGGGGCGGGGGGAGAGAGAAGTTGAGGGTGGGGTGGTTGTAGGGATAAGCAAGCAGTGATAGGAGCAGATAATCAAAAGATGTCACAGACAAAAGGATCAAAGAGGTGTTGAAGGTGGTGATATTATCTAGGCATCCGCCCTCACACCTTCTCCTCCCTCCCAGAAACATGATAGGGTCCCTCTTGTCCTCACTTATCACCCCACCAGCCTCCGCATTCAAAGGATCATCCTCCGCCATTTCCGCCAACTCCAGCATGATGCCACCACCAAACACATCTTCCCTTCACGCCCCCTGGCGGCATTCCGTAGGGATCGTTCCCTCCAGGACACTCTGGTCCACTCCTCCATCACCCCCTACTCCTCAACCCCCACCTATGGCACCTCCCCATGCCCACGCAGAAGATGCAACACCTGCCCCTTCACTTCCTCTCTCCTCACCGTCCAAGGGCCCAAACACTCCTTTCAAGTGAAGCAGCATTTCACTTGCATTTCCTCTAACTTAGTCTACTGCATTCGTTGCTCCCAATGCGGTCTCCTCTACATTGGAGAGACCAAACGCAAACTGGGCAACCGCTTTGCAGAACACCTGCGGTCTGTCCGCAAGAAAGACCCAAACCTCCCTGTCACTTGCCATTTTAACACTCCACCCTATTCTCTTGCCCACATGTCTGTCCTTGGCTTGCTGCATTGTTCCAGTGAAGCCCAACGCAAACTGGAGGAACAGCACCTCATCTTCCGACTAGGCACTTTACAGCCTTCCGGGCTGAATATTGAATTCAACAACTTTAGATCTTAAACTCTGCACCCCCCCCCACCCCCCACCTTCCCCCCATCCCCACCCCGTTTCTTCACCCTCCCTTTTTTTCCCCAATAATTTATATAGATTCTTCTTTTCCCACCTATTTCCATTATTTTTAAATCTACAACTAATACCTTGTTAGTCTTTCCACCCCACCCCCACTAGAGCTGTACCTTGAGTATCCTGCCATCCATTCTTAATTAGCACTTTTCTTAGATAATATCACCACCTTCAACACCTCTTTGATCCTTTTGTCTGTGACATCTTTTGATTATCTGCTCCTATCACTGCTTGCTTATCCCTACAACCACCCCACCCTCAACTTCTCTCTCCCCCCGCCCCCCACCTTAGACCAGCTTATATTTCACCTCTCTCCTAATTATACTTCAGTTCTGCCGAAGGGTCATGAGGACTCGAAACGTCAACTGTTTTCTTCTCCACCGATGCTGCCAGACCTGCTGAGTTTTTCCAGGTAATTCTGTTTTTGTTTTACTGTGACTACAATGGCAGATCAGAAGCTGGAGGTCCTTTGGTGAGGAACTTGCTTCCTGACTCCCAAAGCCCTTTCACCATATACAAGGCACAAGTGAGGATTGTGATGGAATGCTAGAGTGTACTTACCTGGATGAGTATGGCTCCAACAACACTCAAGAAGCCTGATACTATCCAGGACAATGCAGCTTGCTTGGTCAGCACCCCTTCCGTCATCTTAAACATTATTCCCTCCATTACCATGGCTGCAGTGTGTACCATATAAAAGGTGCACTGCAGCAGCTTGCCAAAGTTTCTTAAACAGCACCTTCCAAACCCGTGACCTCTACCATCTGGAAGTACAAGGACAGTAGGTGCATGGGAGCAGCACCACCTGCAAATTTGCCAACAAGTCACACACCATCCTGACTTGGAAATATATCGCCATCATTCATCGTCGCTGGGCCATAATCCTAAAAATTCCTCCCGAACAACACTGCAGGTGTACAAAAACTGCAGCAGCTCAAGAAAACTGCTCACCACTACCTCAAGGGCAATTAGGCATGAACAATAAATTCTAGTCTTGTCAGTGATACCCATATCAAATGAATGAGTAAAAAAAAATCCATTGGATTTAAGGGAGCAGGAATGAGGTCCATAACAAGGGGAATGGCCAGAGTGAGAGAGAACAATGGTTTTAACAGGGACTGAATCCTCAAAGATGCAGGTATGGGTTGGTTGATTATTGGCTGCATAAATGTTGTGGTGAATGGCTAGATTGGGTAGAATGGATTTTGGAAATGCAATTATAATTGAATTGGGAGAGCGCTTTTTCCGGGGCAGACACAGAAGGAAGTAGAGTTTGGAGGGGGAAGAGAGATGCGGGTAGAGAATGATGCAAGAAAGTGACTGCAGATGGCCTTACATGATTGTCATGATGGGAGTATTGAGGCCATGTGAGATGACACAATCAAGCTGATGACTATGAACATAATCTGGGGAGTTTATAACGGAGTATTACAGACAGGAGGGGGTTTAATTTAAACAGCCCTGATTTCTCCTCTCACCACCTGTCCGTAAACAGAAATGTGTTTTTTGATTTCCCCCTTTATAAGTGGTGGTGTATTTTCCCCACAGCAAACTCAAGGTAGGATAAACTAAAAGGGTTAGTTTATTTTACACACACAAAATGTGGGATGGGGTGTCGCTATGTAGCTCCCAGTATATTCATACAATAAAAGAGGGATAAGGGGAAGAAAGAAGTACAGGGCAAAGACCACAGAGAAGATAAGAATTATTGGTTCACATGAATCCAGAATCAAAGTCCAACTGGTCTATGCTTTCACGGTGTCGGCAAGTTGAAGACGGATGCTGGATAATCCACCTTTCCAGTAGAGATGACTTCCATGATGGGATAGGCACATAGAGATGATTTAGTCTTATAGGTGCTGGTACACAAGTTCCTTTAGAAACAGAGTAGATGGGATCCAGGCATTGCAACCTGGAACAGAGCTCTAGCTCTGATACCGCTTGCTGGATGAAAAATGGCAGACTGCCTTTTTCAGCTCCACGAGGCACAATAACTGGTTCTAGCAGCTTGGGAGGAGGCAGGGAAGGTGGTGTCATGTGACATGACTCCCACTTCTCTACCTTCGTTTTGACCAAGGATGCATATTCCTTACCTGGATTCTTGAGATGGTTAATGCCTCAAACATTAATAAGTTCAACAGAGGTTTCAGGGTCCTTTTGTCCTCACAGACTGACCGTCTCCATTGGCTAGAGCCTTTGTACAATTCCTTGGGATTTTATCTCTACAGTCACATCAGAATTCGTGCCACTTTAGAGATAACAAAGTTGCTGCTGTTCTGAAGGTCATAGGGCAGAATTTTTCAGTTGGCGTCCGGGGGCAGGCCCAACACACCGATGCGTAAAGTTACACATGATGACATCGGGCGTGAATCCCAATGTCATTGCGCAGTCCCGCGATATTTCATTCAGCGGGCGCGCACTAGAGTTGGCTGTGCGCCTATCGATATGTAAACGGCCTATTAAGGCCTTTAAGAAATTAATTGAAGTACTTGTTAACGCTGCCCGTCCAACCTTAAGGTTGGCGGGAAGGCGAAAAGGCCAAGCGGCCTTTGCGTTTTTTAGGAAACCTCATCCACGTGCAGGATGAGCTTTCCCAAAGCTTTTATTCAATAAATAAAATTATTTTATTAAATTTTATCCAATAAATAAAATTTATTTACAGTCACATGAGGGGACATGTTTAAATAAATTTATAAACCTTTATTTAATTTTAATGTCGATTCAATCTGAAACGTTCATTCGTGCACATGCACGAAAGAGCGCTGGCCCCGACTCTCCTTCCTCCCCCCGCCTGCACAGGTAACGCTGAGCACTACCAGTCGTGTATTACGCTGGGCGGGCCTTAATTGGCCCGTCCATGTAAAATGGCTGCGCAGAGCCGATCGCGGGCGGCACTCTGTTCCGTGACTGCTCGCTCCCGCCAAGCCCGCCCACCATATGAAATATTCTGCCCGTAGATTCCTTTTGTGTGAGTCATAGCCAGTCATGGCTTCAGTCATTTTAAAGCCTTTGTCCAGTTTTAAAGAAAATAATTTTATAAATTAGCCAGGATGATATATATATTTTATAAAAATATAAAATGAGGTCTTAGCTCCAGGACAATAGGGTTAGATGAAGGGAGGATAAGAGGAGAGAGAGTGTAGCATAAGGGTCTGCCCCATATAGGGTTAACGTGAGACTGAGTACAGTACCATCCACACAATCGTGTAAGAGAACACATGACCCGCACCTAGGGGTCAGCCTAGTCTAGTTGGACAGAGCACTGTGCACAAGCAAACATGGAGACAGCTACTGGCTTGAACCTTTTACTGTAAATATGTACATGGTTTTTGCAGTTAATAAATACATACAGTTAACCTACTTAAGACTATAAAGATTTCATTAAGACCCACCGAACGGTATCCAACACCCTACAACATAGCATCAGTGAATGGAAAAACCCAAATCCTTGCAAAAAATGCAGAGAAAAATTAAAATCCTGCAAGACTAAAGAAAATTTTGATGAAGCATTCTGACATGAAGAAAAGCTCAAGAAGCAGATGCGCAGTGGAAAATCACCAGGGAAAAACTCCAAAGAAAGGCTTGGAAGCTGAAAGCAGAAGTTTAAAATTCCTCACTGCAGCAGAAGACTCCATAGGATCTGTTGGAAGTCCAGTTTCAATTCCAAGAGAGCAGAGTCACCAGACTTAGCAGATGTGAGCTAAAACTTTAAATTCCAGGATACAGCAAGAAATTTTTAAATAGTTTAGGGGTCAGAAATTGCCATTTTAAAAACTTTGTTAGAAAAACCAGATTCCTAAGACAGTGCCTGAGCATGTGGTGTTCGAGCTTGCTCCAAGAAGGAAATGAAAAATTAAATCAAAAGAATCATGACTAAAGAATCAACTTTAAAGACAAGCAAAGGCCAGAATTCGATGCTTTCATGACCCTAAAGCATAGCACTGAATCAGAGAAATCTGCAGCTCGTCGATCCAAGCAGCCATTGTTTAAAATTTTTTCCAAGGCTGAGTGCAAATGTCATTGTAGTGGGAGCTTACCAAAACAGGCAAGTGCGGGTAAACCCTATGTCATCAAATGAACGGCGGCGCCATCTTTAATGTCAGCAACGTCTTATAGCTGAACCTACACTTTAAAAGTTTTTGACCATGGATCAGAAATCCCCCCTTCCAGATCAATTTGTACTTATCCAAGGCCCATGTCAATCACATAATTGGAGACTCTGGAGAAGAAGATTCCTTAGATACACGGTTGCTTCAGGTCTGGATAAAAAAAACAGAAGCTGAACAGGTTAACACACTGCTTTATTTGGTAGGCCCGATGGTGGACAACATTATTTTTAGACAAAGAATCACTGAATCATCTATTAAATTTGAAGAATTGCTAAAATCATTTGATGTTTATTTTAGTCTAAGAAGTAACAAAATCTTCAAAAGAGCTAACTTTACAAAGCATGTCCAACAGCCAAGAGAACCTGTTGGCTCATTCATTAATGATCTGTACAGGATAGCTAAAGGCTGTGAATACGGGGGACCTAAATTCTGAACTTAGCATGGATAGAATAGTTGTAGGAGAGTGGAGGACGCACTCTCAGATATGGTGCAAGCGAAGTAAGATCTGACCCTCAAGAAAGCCATCCAGATTGTTATGGAGTCCAAACTCTGTGTGCAGCACTGATCCATTTTAAGAAACCTTGGCATGAAGGAAACCCCACAGTCCAGTTGGTTAAACAGCACAGAAGCAGAGGAACTCCAGGCCAAGGGAAGCAATACACTAACTGACTAGTAGAGCGAGCATGCCAGTGCTCTGGAGCACAGCGCCCCCACAGGTGAGTTCAATGTGCACTAACTGCCGTAAACCAGATATGTTTAAAGGTCCAGCCGCTTTGACAAGCCAGGAAAAATGTAAGTGTATAAGATAATTATGGGGAGGTGGAGGTGGGGGATCAGGTTGGGACTTAGGGGGGTGGGTTTGGGTCGAGTCGGGCCTGGGATGGTGGGGTGTTGAGGGAGGTGGGGGGGGGGGGTGGGGGTAGTTGGGCCGGGTGAGATGGGGCCATTATGTCAGGCCTGGCTAAGGGTGGTCAGGCCTGGGTATTCAGGGGTTAGGTAGAGTAGGGTCAAGGTGGGGGGGAGGGAAGTGGTGGGTTGCGTTGGGTGGAGTCGAGGTGGGGGGAGGGTAGTTGGGGAGATAGCACCGAGAGTCCTGTTGGGCGGATGTTCCGGAGGTAGTGGAGGGGTGGTTAAGGGTGTGGTGGGAGTCTCGGTGGGTTGTAGTAAGGCGGATGTCCCCGGGGGGGAATTGGAGGGGTGGGAGGAGGGATGTCCCTGGGGAAATTGGAGAGGTTGGGAGGAGTCTTATGGGAAATCATGGGGGAGTGGGGAGAGTCCCAGGGGGGTCGGGGTGGTCCAGGGAGTCCCGTGGTGGGCCTGGTGTAGTAGGAAGGGTGTGGGGGAAGCCCCGTGTGGGGACAAGGGTGCAGTGGGTCCTGGGGGAGTTCCATGGTCAGTTGGGGGTGGGGGGAGTCCCATGGGGGGTTCGGGTGGGTCAATGCTCTAGTTAACCAGAAGCTTGAAATGGTTTAATTCTTCTAACTTTTTCTGCGTAACTATTGCTGTATGACAGTTGGAACCATCCCAAGTTTGTGATTTAAATTGCATTATAGGATGGTTCCCAGTGCAAGGCAATTGCCCGGAGGAGGTTTGAAACTCACGGGCAATTACTGTGCAATTCTTATGTGGGAACGTTGGGTGGGGGGATGGGTTCCCCAGTGCATCTTTGAGATACTCCCCAGATACACTGTCCTGGAGCTCAGAAGTTACAGGCCAATATAAATACAGGGGTAAAGTAGAATAACTTGAAATACATTGGATGAAGACTTCGATTCATGGGGCACTGACACCAGTACTAGGGAAAGTGGGAACTGGACCACAGGGGCGGTCTTTACCTAAACCATGCTGGGATAAGTATTCTGGCATGTTGTATAATAAGGGCAGTAGAGAGGGATTTAAACTATATAGTGGGGGGCAGGGGATCAAGTCTGGGAAGATGTGATAAATTAAATAGAGAAGACAAGTAAAACAGCAAGGTAGGAATAAGGGAAATGATGATTGGAGCATGGCAGGAAGGGACAGAGCGCACCAGCAGATAAGGCTAGAGATTACAAAAGAAGTAAAAAGACAGAACTAAAGGCTATGTATCCAAATGCACGTAGCATTCATGACAACACAATTTAATTGACAGCACAAATAGAAATAAATATGTGTGATCTGATATCCATTACGGAGACATGGCTACAGGAGGACAAAGACTGGGACTTAAATATTCAAGGGTACATGATATTTAAGGACAGGAAGCTAGGAAAAGGTGGAATGGTAGCTCTGTTAATTAAGGAAGACATTGGTACAATGGAAAGAGATGACCTTAGTTCTGAAGATCAAATGTAGAATCAGTTTGGGTAGCGATGAGAAACAGTAAAAGTAAGAAGTCACTTGTGGAAATGGTTTATACGCTCTCTAACAGTAACCACACTGTAGGATAATGTATACAGGAAGAATTAATGGGGGCTTGTGAAAAAGGTATGGTGATAATCACGGATGATTTTAATCCACATATAGATTGGAGAAATCAGTTTGGCAAAGGTAGCCTGGATGATGAGTTCAGAGAGTGCTTTCAGGGCAGTTTCTTAGAGGAGCATGTTGTAGCACCAACCTGAGAGCAGGCTATACTAGATCTGGTAATGTGTAATGAGACAAGATTAATTAGTGACCTCATAATGAAGGTGCCCCTAAGTAGCAGTGATCATAATATGATTGGATTTCACATTCTGTTTGAGGGAGAGACGAGTGGATCTAAGACTAGTGTTTTAAACTTAAATAAAAGAAATTATGAGAGCATGCAGACGGCGCTGGCTAAAGTGAACTGGGAAACTTGGTTAAAGGATAGGTCAGTAGAGATGCAGTGGCAGACATTTAAGGAGATATTTCAGCATATTCAGAAAACATACATTCTAATGAGAAAGAAAGACTTTAAGGGCAGGACACAATATCCATGGCTAACTAAAGAAGTTAAAGATAGTATCAAATTGAAAGAAAAAGCATATAGTTCCACAAAGATGAGTGGCAGGTCAGAAGATTAGACAGGATGCAAAACAAAACAGTAAATAACGATTAAAAAATAATGAGGGAGAAATTAGAGTATGGGAAAGCTAGCTAGAAATATAAAAACAGATAATAAGAGTTTCTACAGACATTTAAAAAGGAAAAGAATAAGTCATGAGCATTGGTTCTCTAGAGAGTGAGAATGGGGAATTAATAATGGGAAATAAGGAAATGGCAGACGAATTGAACAGATATTTTGCATCTTTCTTCACTGTAGAAGATACAAATGACATCCCAGAAATAATTGTGAATCAGAAGGTGAAAAGGAAGGAGGAACTTAAAACAATTACAATCACCAGGGAAAGAGAACTGAGAAAATTATTAGAACAGAAAGCTGACAAGTCCCCACGACCTGATGGACTTCATCCTAGGGTCTTAGAAGAAGTGGCTGCTGAGATAGTATATGCATTGGTTTTAATTTTGCAAACTTCCCTAGATTCTGGAAAGGTCCCATCA
Organism: Cetorhinus maximus; assembly: GCF_964194155.1. Classification (NCBI taxonomy): domain Eukaryota; kingdom Metazoa; phylum Chordata; class Chondrichthyes; order Lamniformes; family Cetorhinidae; genus Cetorhinus; species Cetorhinus maximus. The sequence continues at coordinate 145,964,561 of NC_135881.1, read as the reverse complement.
GATTGTAAAATAGTGAATGTGACTCCTCTGTTCAAGAAAGGAATGAGATAGAAAGCAGGAAAATACAGGCCAGTTAGCTTACCATCTATCGTAGGGAAACTGCTGGAATTTATTATTAAGGAGATTATAGTGAAGCACTTAGAAAATCTCAATGCAATTAAGCAGAGTAAACATGGTTTTGTGAAAGGAAAGTCATGCTTACTAACTTTTTGGAGTTCTTTCAGGAAGTATCAAGCACGTGGATAAGGGGAAACTGTGGATGTGCTGTACTTGGATTTCCAGCAGCTGCCGCATCAAAGATTATTATGCAAAATAAAAGTTCATGGTGTAGGGGGTAACATATTAGCACAGGTAGTGGATTGGTTAGCTAACAGGAAGCAGAGAGCAGGGGTAAATGGGTCATTTTCAAGTTGGCAAGATGTGACAAGTAGAGTGCCACAGGGATCAGTGCTGGGGCCTCAACTATGTACAATTCATATCAATGACCTGGATGAAGGCACCTAATATATGGTTGCTAAATTTGGTGATGATACAAAGATAGGTAGGAGAGTAAGTTCTGAAGAGGACAAAATGAGTCTGCAAAGGGACATAGATAGGTTCAGGGTTTTGGCAAAAAATTTGACAGATGGGGTATACTGTGGGAAAATGTGATCTTGTCCATTTTGGCAGGAAGAATAGAAAAGTAGCATATTATTTAAATTAAGATAGATGGCTGAACTCATGATTTTTTTTTATTCATTTATGAGATATGGACGTCCCTGGCTGGGCTAGCATTTATTACTTATATCTAATTGCCCTTGAGAGGGTGGTGCTGAGCTGCCTTTTTGAACCGCTGCAGTCCATCTGGTGAAGGTATACCCACAATGCTGTTAGGGAGGGGGTTCCAGGATTTTGACTCAGTGACAGTGAAGGAGTGGCGATATATTTTCAAGTCAGGATGGTGAGTGGCTTGGAGCGGAACTTCCAGGCACTGGTGTTCCCATGCATCTGCTGACCTTGTCCTTCTAGATGGTAATGGTCGTGGGTTTGAACAGTGCTGTCACAGGAGCCTTAGTGAGTTTCTGCAGTGCATCTTGTAGATGGTACACACTGCTGCCACAGTTTGTTGGTGGTGGAGGAGGGAGTGAATGGTTGTGGAAGGGGTGCCAATCAAGTGGGCTGCTTTGTCCTGGATGGTGTCAAGCTTCTTGAGTTTTGTTGGAGCTGCATTCATCCAGGCAAATGGAGGGTATTCCATCACACTCCTGACTTGAGCCTTGTAGATGGTGGACAGGCTTTGGGGAGTTAGGAGGTAAGTTACTCACCACAGGATTCCTAGCCCCTGATCCGCTCTTGTAGCCACAGTATTTATATGGCTAGTCCAGTTCAATTTCTGATCAATGGTATGTTGATAGTGGGGGATTGAGTGATGGTAATGCCATTGAATGTCAAGGAGTGATGGTTAGATTCTCTCTTGTTAGAGATGGTTATTGACTGGCACTTGTGTGACACGAATGTTACTTTGCCACCTGTCAGCCCAAGCCTGGATATTGTCCAGGTCTTGCTGCATTTGGACATGGACTGCTTCAGTATCTGAAGAGTTGCGAATGATGCTGAACATTTTATCATCAGCGAATATCCCCACCTCTGACCTTATGATAGAAGGAAGGTCATTGATGAAGCAGCTGAAGATGGTTGGGCCTAGGACACCACTCTGAGGAACTACTGCACTGATGACCTGGAACTGAGATGATTGACTTTCAACAACCACAAATATTTTCCTTTGTGACAGGTATGACTCCAACCAGCAGAGAGTTTTCCCCCTGATACCCACTGACTCCAGTTTTGCTAGGGCTCCTTGATGCCACACTCGGTCAAATGCTGCCTTCATATCAAGGGCAGTCACTCTCAACTCAGCTCTGGAGTCCAGCTCTTTTGTCAATGTTTGAACCAAGGCTGTAATGAGGTTAGGAGCTGAGTAACCCTGGCAGAATCCAAAATGGGTGTCAGTGAGCAGGTTAAGCAAGTGCCACTTGAAAGCACTGTTGATGACCCCTTCCATCACTTTACTGATGATCAAGAGTAGACTTATGGGGCGGTAATTGTTCAGGTTGGATTTGTCCTGCTTTTTGTGTACCTGGCAATTTTCCACATTGCCAGGTAGATGCCAGTGTTGTAGCTATACTGGAACAGCTTGCCTATGGGCATGGCAAGGTCTGGAGCATAAGTCTTCAGTACAGAGGGATCTGGGTGTCCTGGTACATGAAGTTAATATGCAGGTGCAGCAAGCAATTAGGAAGGCAAATGGAATGTGTTATGAGCCCAGCTGAGGTTGCCGCTCGGCAAGCCTGATCCCAGAATGGAACCTTGCTTGATAGATCTTAACTTTGTTTGTTTAGATACGTGGAGAGGGGCTACTGAACAGGGTCACCGGAGTCAGATTATGAACTTTTAACAAAAGAATAAAACACTTATTCAACAAGATGAACAATATTACAATATTCCTTCACCCACAACTATACCTTTGCAGATGTATACGGATTTGTAAGGATAACACAAGCTGCAAAAGCTATCTTTTACTCTCATGATCACAGTAAGTACACAGTCCGTGTAAACCAATAGGCACCCTGTGATTAGACACACCACACTCTGAAACCAAGTGACAGACGCAACCTTAACCAGATACTATGGATCTCTCATCAACTCCCCCCAGACGCTTGTCACACCGTGAGCCAACCAGTATCCCTGCACTCCGTCTTTCACTCAAGGGCACTCTCTCTCAACAACTCAGCCATCAACATTACCACTGCTTCACATGCCCAGAGAGCCTTTATCTCTGCCCCTCACTCTTAACTTCACTTAGCTGGACACTTTCCAGGCTCCTGTCCTCCCTTTGACTAGAAGGTCTGCTTGGGACTTTCTCTTCTTCCATTTCCCTGGATTTTGGGGTCTTTTCTTTAGCTTGGGACTAGCTATCTGTCCCTTCTAGATGGCTTCTGTTTTGCAGCTGTCTTCCAAACCAGCTGAACGCCAACAGCTTCCAAAACAAACTGCTGTCTTTCTTCTTGTGTGTGTGTCTGTGGGAGGGATCTGCCTTTCTGGACCCCTGTTGCTAGGCAACAGCACTGTTTCTTCTACCCTTGTTTGTTTACCTTCTTAAGTCGTAAACTCTCATTAGAAATGCAAGCACCTTTTTAAAGTGAAACTAAAACTCCATTTGACCTTTCTTAACACACAGATATATAAATACAAATCAAACTTAAACTTTAAAGCTAAAACTCATTCCTAACACCCATGAATACCAATATAACTTACTTAAATTGTCTCTATTTCCTAACAAATGTTGTAGTTTGTTGCAAGGGGAATGAAATATAAAAGTAGGGATGTTTTGCTACAGTTGTACAGGGCAATGGTAGATCACATCTAGAGTGCTGTGCACAGTTTCAATCTCCTTATTTAAGCGTTAGAAACAGCTCAGAGAAGGTTCACTCGATTGATACCTGGGATGGAGGGTTATCTCACAAAGAAAACTTGGACAAGCTAGGACTGTATCCATTTGAGTTTAGAGAATTGAGACGTGATCTTTTTGAAAAACATAAGATTCTGAAGGGACTTAACAGGGTGGAAGCTGAAAGGATATTTCCCCTTGTAGGAGAGAGTAGAACTAGGGGGCACTGTTTAAAAATAGGGATCTCCCATTTAAGACTGAGATGAGAAGAATTTTTTTCTTTCAGAGAGTCAAGAATCTCTAGAGTGGTGGAGGCAGGGTCATTGAATACTTTTATGGCAGAGGTAGATAGATTCTTGACTAATAAAGGAGTCAAAGGTTATTGGGAGTAGGCAGAATGTGGAGTTGAGGCCGCAATCAGATCAGCCATGATCTTATTGAATGGCGGAGCAGGCTCGAGGCACCGAATGGCCTACACCTGTTCCTAATTCATATGTTCGGAGTGGTTTCTGCCCAAAGTACTTTTGCCAAGTTTAGCCTTTTCCCAAACTTAAATGAAGAGGATAAGACAGACTGTTTCTTAACAACATTTAAATTCTAGTGAAAACATTATCGGCAGATGAATGAAGAGTGGAAAGAAAAGCTGACACCATATAAGTAAAGCATTTACTCCATTTTAATGAGTAGATCTTATGTATAGTGCAGATTATAATTTAGTAATGAGATATTTTCACCACTTTTGAATTCACATCAGAAGTATACAGGCATAAATTTAAAATGTTCTGGACAGTTCAATGCAAGAATTACAGAAAATTGTTGATAGAAACAGAAGGTGGATTGAAGTTGTGATCACAGGAAGACAACGTGAAGATTTGCAATGAATCAGTTGAGTTCATGTTAATAAAATGTTTTCTAGAAATTCTTCCAGATGATTCAAGGATGATTGCTTGATGAAGGACTGAACATTTTGCAGCTTCAAGCCTACTAGACAGTTAATGAGCAGGGGCGAAGGCTTCATACAAATTGACCAGCAGGTGATTCACTTAACTAGATGATCAATTGACACCCTATGATCTAGTGACAGTACAGTTCAGCAGATCACAGAGGTGTTTCTATGGATTTAAAATGTTACACAAGGTGGAAATTAAAGTAAGCAATTACTGGCCCAAAAGAAACTGAGGCAGAGGCAAGGAACCCAAGTGCTACTGTGAGACACAAGATTATGAAGAGCTCCGTTGTAGCACTAAATTCATTGAACTTGACAGAATACTGAAACACATTTGTTGTAAATGGGTGGAAAACAGAATGCTTGCATGATTTTCTTTATTTATTCATGAGATTTTATGAGCATCGCTGGCAAGGCCAGCATTTTTGCTCATCCTTAATTGCCCTTGAGGTGATGCTGAGCTGCCTTCTTGACCCACTGCAGTCCATCTGGTGTAGGTAAACTCACAGTGCTGGTAGGGAGGGAAGTTCCCAAATTTTGACTCAACGATAGTGAAGGAATAGTGATACAGTTCTGAGTCAGGATGGTGTGTAGAGGGGAATTGCAGGCAGTAATGTTCCAGTGTATCTGTTGCCCTTGTTTTCCAGTGGTAGAGGTCACAAGTTTGGAAGATGCTGTCGAGGGAGCCTTGGTGAGTTGCTGCAGTGCATCTTGTATATGGTACACACTGCTGCCGCCATGCAACTGTGGTGGAGGACTGAATGTTTAAGGTGGTGGATGGGGTGCAAATAAAGCCAGCTGCTTTGTCCTGGATGATGTTGAGCTTTTTGAGTGTTGCTGGAGCTGCAATCATCCAAGCAAGTGGACAGTATTCCATCACACTTCAGTCTTGTGCCTTGTGGATAGCTTATGGCGAGTTAGGAAATGAGGTATTTGCTGCAGCATTCCCAGCCTCTGATCTGCCGTTGCAGCCAGGTTATTTTTATGGCTGGTCCAGTTAAGTTTCTGGCTAATAGTGATCCCCCAAGATGTTGTTGGTGGGAGGTTCAGTGGAGGTAATGCTGTTAAACTGCAAGGGGAGACTGTTAGATTTTTTCTTGTTGGAAATTGCCTGGCACATGTGTGACACAAATGCTACTTACCACTTGTCAGCCCAAGGTTGAATGTTATCTACTCTTGCTACATGCAAGCACGGATTACTCCAGTATTTGAGGAGTTGTGAATGGTACTGAACATTGTGGGGATCTTTGCTGATGATTGCACATCTAGCATTTTGATGGAGGGAACGTCACTAATGGAGCAGCTGAAGATAGTTGTGCCAAGGTCGCTACCCTGAGGAACTCCTGCAGTGATGTTCTGAGGTTAAAATGATTGGCCTCCAACAGGTAGGAATATCTTCCTTTGTGCTAAGTATGACTCCAACTAGTGGAGATTTTTCCCCTGATTCCCATTGACTTCATTTTTGCTAAGGCTCCTTTAAGCCACACTCAGTCAAATGCTGCCTTGATGTCAAGGGCAGTCACTCTAACCTCACCTCTTCAAACCAGCTGTTTTGTCAATGTTTGAACCAATACTGTAATGAGGTCTGCAGCTGAGTGGCCCTTGTCACTGAGCATCAGTAAGCAGATTATTGGTGAGTAAGCGTAGCTTGATACCACTTTAAACAACACCTTCCATCATTTTGCTGATACTCTTTCGAGTTATCAACAGTCACAGATTGCAACTCTTTTCGAGTACAATCACAGTTCTTGGTTTCCGGGAGTGGGACATGAACCCACAACCCTCTGATTCAAAGGCGAGGGTGCTATGAACTGAGCCACAGCTGACACCTCCTATCATTTTGCTGATGATTGAGAATAGAGAGATGGGTGGTAATTGGCCAGATTGGATTTGTTCTGCTTTTCGTGAAAAGGGCATACCTGGACAATTTTCCACATTGTCAGGTAGATGCCAATGTTGTAGCTGTACTGGAACAGCTTGACCAGGAGCATGGCTATTTCTTAAGCACATCCTCAGTATTGGCCATAGCCTTTGCTGTATCTAATGCCTTGTTTCTTGATATTATTTGGAGTGAATCAAATTAGCAGAAGACTTCTATCCGTGATGGTTTGGATCTCAGGAGGAGGCTGAGGTGTATCATCCACTCAGCACTTCTGGATGAAGACAATTACAAGTGCTTCAGCCTTGTCTTTTGCAGACAGGCTGGGCTCCCCCATAATTCTGGATAGGGATGTTTGTGGAGCCTCCACTTCCAGTTAGTTGTTTAATTGTTCACCATTCATGACTGATGTGACAAGACTTTAGAGGCTTGATCTGAATGCTGGTTGTGGGATTGCTTAGCTCTGTTCATGGCATGCCACTTTTGCTGTTTTGAATGCATGTAGTCCTGTGTTGTAGCTTCACCAAGGTTGGCACCTCATTTTTAGGTCTGGTGCTGCTCCTTGCATGCTCCTTTACACTCCTCATTGAACCAGTGTTTGCCCCTTGGCTAGATGATAATGGTAGGGTGGTATTTAAAACTTTCTCCCGTGGTGAGCTTGGTGGCAGTGGGGGCATTTAATCGGGTGGGAAGCAGAGTATTGAACCTCCCACTACCTTCCCACCTCCACCCCCGTTAAGTCTGTGCCCTCCCACCTCACTGTCAATTGAGGCCCTTAAGTGGGCAATTAATTCCCACTTAAGGGCTTCATGTCACTGCCACTGGTATTAGCCCAACAGCAGATAGGGGCCTCACCATGCAGGAAGTACAACAAGCAAACTCATGCAGGGTTGCTTCTGGGCTGCCAGGCGGGTCCCTTGTTCAAAGGCACTCAGTGCCTGATTGAGGGACCTAACATCAATAGAGGGTAGACCTCTGTGTCCCTGCCCTTGATGCTGACTCCCCAACCCTTCCCTCTGCAACCCCCACCCCACAACTCCACTCACACCATCGCTCACATGTGGCTGGATCTAGCGACAAAACTAGGTGCCAGGTGGGTGTTGTGCCACCAGCAGCCACTGCCTCCCCGGTAATGGCATGGCTCAATCGAGCTGCTGGCCTCTGATTGGCCAACAGTTCTCGGCAGGCTGGACTTCCACCCCCAGGGTCCTTAGTCCTGGGGAATGCCCGCCATTGTCCAGTTAATTGTTCGAGTGGCACTTAATATGGCAGGCCATTGCTAAAAGAGGCGACACCAGGTTCTTGCTGGCTCTCCAACGGGCAGGCAAGACCCTCATTGCCTCCATTAAATACCACCTACAGAGTTAGGGATATGCCAGGCCATGAAGTTACAGATTGTGGTTGTATATAATTCTGCTGTTGGCCCACAACACTTCATGGATGCCCAGTTTTAAGCTGCTAGGTTTGTTCTGAATCTATTCCATTTAGCACAATGGTAGTGCCACTCAACATGATACGAGTTACAGTCTGCATCTAGTGCATTTTATCTGTTTCTGCAGTACAGGAGGTATTCCATTTGCAGTATATCAGTCTGAACAATGTACCCTTGGCCAAAATATGGCTAGCAAATCTGTTTTGTATAAGTAAAAAAAATAGAAGTTAATTGTGGTATGATCCACTGTTGGAAATTATTTAAATGTTAATGTATTATATGCTCTGTTCATATCTTCAATATAAAAGGCACTCTGTCATAAAACTGTTGTTCTGGATACTTTTGGTTCAAACTTAAGAGTAAGAAGACAAACTGAATCTCACATCATTCACATAAAATGATTTTGCACAAAAACAAAAATACCTGGAAAAACTCAGCAGGTCTGACAGCATCTGCGGAGAGGAACACAGTTAATGTTTCGAGTCCGAATGACTCTTCATCAGAACTAAGGAAAAATAGAAAAGAGGTGAAATATAAGCTGGTTTAAGGGTGGGGTGGGGCAGGTAGAGCTGGATAGAGGGCCAGTGATAGTTGGAGATTGCCAAAAGATGTCATAGACAAAAGAACAAAGAGGTATTGATGGTGGTGCTATTATCTAAGGAATGTGCTAAAGAGGACATTAAGGGTAGAAAGCAGGACGAGCAAGGTACAGATAGCCCTAGTGGTGGTGGGGTGGGGGAAGTAAAGGGGCAGGTGTTGCACCTTCTGCGGTTGCCATCACCCCCTACACCTCAACCCCCTCCCACGGCACCTTCCCATGCAACCGCAGAAGGTGCAACACCTGTCCTTTTACTTCCCCCCTCCTCACCGTCCAAGGGCCCAAACACTCCTTTCAAGTGAAGCAGCATTTCACTTGCACCTCCTTCAATTTGGTCTACTGCATCCACTGCTCCCAAGGCGGTTTCCTCTACATTGGAGAGACCAAACGCAAACTGGGTGAGCGCTTTGCGGAACATTTTCGGTCTGTCCGCAAGCATGACCCAGACCCCTGTCACTTGCCATTTCAACACACCACCCTGCTCTCATGCCCACATGTCTGTCCTTGGCCTGCTGCAATGTTCCAGTGAAGCTCAACGCAAACTGGAGGAACAGCACCTCATCTTCCGACTAGGTACTTTACAGCCTTCCAGACTGAATATTGAGTTTAACAACTTTAGATCATGACCTCTCTCCTCCATCCCCACCCACTTTCCGATCCCGCCCCCCCCCCCCCCACCCCGCTTTTCCAATAATTTATATATATTTTTCTTTTCCCACCTATTTCCATTATTTTTAAATTTATTTCCATTCATTGTTTTATCTCTACCTTTTAGCCTATTTTGTTTCCCACCCCGCCCCACCCCCACTAGAGCTATCTGTACCTTGCTCGTCCTGCTTTCTACCCTTAATGTCCCCTTTAGCACATTCCTTAGCTAATATCACCACCATCAACACCTCTTTGATCTTTTGTCTATGACATCTTTTGGCAATCTCCACCTATCACTGGCCCTCTATCCAGCTCTACCTGTCCCACCCACCCACCACCCACCCCCCCCCCCCAACCCCCCCACCCCCTCCACCCCCCCAACCTCCTTAAACCAGCTTATATTTCACCTCTTTTCTATTTTTCCTTAGTTCTGATGAAGAGTCATTCGGACTCAAAACGTTAACTGTATTCCTCTCCGCAGATGCTGTCAGACCTGCTGAGTTCTTCCAGGTATTTTTGTTTTTGTTCCAGATTTCCAACATCCGCAGTATTTTGCTTTTATCTAAATGATTTTGCACCCTGTGTACAGTGAACATGAGAAAATCAGGTGGGTTGGAGCACATGCATGTAAAGGAACTTGACCTGTCTTTCCTTCCATTCGTTAAAATGGAAGGAAAATCAGTCAAGTTCCATTACAGATGTATACTCCTGTACACACAACTTTCCAATATTCACTGTGCCCACAATCACCTGGGCACAGACTCAGGAAAATCTCCACTAATGTCTCAGTCCAAGGTCTTCAAATGAGACAAACCCAATGTTTTTAACCAAAGCATTTGATTTTTGTCAGATACTATTACAAATAGCTTTCTGAATATTAATCTCTGGTGGGCTAACAAGCATTGTGTCATAGTTGTGACTATTGCTTTTGATTTCACAACCTAAATAAATATAACCTGATAGTTTCAGCCTATTCATATTGTTCTAGTAATGTTTATTCAACACCTTTGAAGATGATGAGAAATGTCATGGGTATCATATATATTCTCCAGTAAGTGGTTCCCCATGATTAGAAGCCACTTTCTAAACTTGCACACAGATGAATAAAGATGTTAATTTTAGCTCAGAAGAGTGTTGCTCTGCTTACAACAAATGCCACCCAACCATGAACAAAAGATCCAACTGTTGGAATAAACATGGACTTTAGAGGTTCTTTTTTGCTATACAGAGACCAGACAGGCACAACATGCACCCTTGACCTAAATCTACTGAAATTTAGGCTTTATCTGGATTAAACTGTTACAATCTGCTAAATCTCATTAGATGTGTCTTCTCGTGGGGATGAGTTTAGGCTTATATAAAGGTTGTAACAAGGTGCCTCTGTCTGTGAATGTCAAATATCAAACGTATCCTGTAAAACATGTCAGCTTTCATGGACATACGTCATGTATGACTTGTATTGTGCTGCAGCAAGGTAACATCCAAACCTGTTGTATCAAACTGGTAGAATGTGATAAAAACAAAAAACTACTGCGGATGCTGGAAATCCAAAACAAAAACAGAATTACCTGGAAAAACTCAGCAGGTCTGGCAGCATCGGTGGAGAAGAAAAGAGTCGACGTTTCGGGTCCACACGACCCTTCAACAGAACACAACAGAATGTGAGTTTGCTATCGTGATTCTCAATGTGGCATATTCTCGATATCAGCTATACTATTAGGTGGAAGCAATAAATTTAAGACAGCCATTTGGCCACGAACATGAAGTAAAAAATGGACGCTGAGTCACTATAGACCACCCTTGGCACCTCCAGGAAACCAGGTAAAGAACAATACAAGAATTAGGGGACTAGGTTGACCAAAAGGACTAGGAAAGAGGCACATAGAATAAAGCGCTAGAAATTAATAAATACTAATAAATATAGTTTGAATATATAAAAAGAAAAAATAAAGTTTAACGATGTACTTACTTTTCAGAGGCTCCAGCAAAGGATGGAAAATTTCTCACCTCTTTCATTCTGCCTAGGCCCAGAATATTGGGCCGGATTTTGCGAGGGGGATTTACAGCCGTTTTTAAACCTCTGAAACTCACCGCAACTTCAGGGTGCGGGACATGTGCAGATTAGTGCAGAATCCTGAAGTTTCGGTCAGTCACTCGGGGTTCTGACACAGGCAGCGCTGTGGACCCGGGTTTTGACACATACTGCACTGTAGACACCACCTCCCAGAACTGGCAATCATTGCAGTCAATGAAAACATCAACATTCCCGCCTTACATCACGTTTGATACCCCTTTAAAAAGTTACACTTTGTTCAGTTAGGCGTAACTGGGTGTTTAACGGCGATGCAATGAATACAATTTGACGAACAACAGACCTGACGCTGAAAAAATATTTCTTTTAATCATAGAGTGCTGTTGAATGATTATTAGTCGACGTTTTCAGCTTTTTTAAAAGCTTTTTTTTTAGAATAATTTGGCTTCTACCATCACCCCATGTGTATGCCCCAGTCTTTAATTTGTTCTATGTAAAAGTTTGTAGAAGTGATTTTACTTTGGTACCTTTAGTTTTCTGTTTGGGCAGGTCTGTGAATATTCTTTCATGTGATTGGCTCCTTGGACCAGCCTGATGACATCACTGCTGTTCTATACTGTGAATGCCCAGTATAGAATTGCTGCATTCGGTTGCAGTGTCACTGCACAATGATAGAGGCGAAATGAGAGATCGATGGATTATTTCATGGACGCTGACCGTAAAATTTGGCCAATAATCTTATGAAAGTGTTCATCCATCCGTTTTTTCTCTCTACTCCCCCTTTACCTCAGTAGGGTATATGCCACCACCTATGTCTGAGCTTATTTTTTATTAGTCTGTGTTAGGTGATGCTTTTCCACAAATCATAAATCCAGGGCCTATCAATTTAAATAAATTACCCCTTTCAATCAACAATCCCAGAGCAAACTATTTGCTCCCTCCTCCGTGCACCCCCGCCTCCACTCACTGATACATTTCATCACACTTGTGACTACATTTCCACATATATCTTTAACAATTAATTGTGTATTTACTGGAGTTTTTTATTGATTAGTATTCTGTTCCCAGCTGATCAGTGTGTTAGCTGCCTGCGTATCTTCGGTGAGTTATGCCCTGTCTGATAGCCTATTAGCATTGTTGGCCAGAGTGGCACCAACATTTATCTTTTCATCATGTTCTTGGGAAACAGCAACTTGAATTGCCTTCAGTTTGTGATAGATATTGCCAGAGTTTAATGTGGGGTATTAGGTGTCTCCAGGTGCTGATTCCCTTGTTCATATAGATTTTTCTGCAACCACTGAGATTGGAGCTATTGCCTTTCAATTTATATTTTCCATTGCAATGGTTTTGTTTTGAAGAAGAACCTTGAGTTGATTTATCTTATCAGTCAAATACCTCCCAGATAGATCAACACAAATGATATGCAATATCATGTTCTGGCTAGAGACTGCTTTTCATTTTACTGTTCAGTTTCATCTATTGGAACCTCACCATATCTCAAAGATGCAGAGCTTAGCCAACCTGAATCTCTATTCAAATCATCCATTTTACTTCATAGCTTCTCTGTGTTAAACCCTCAATTTTACCTTCCAATGAAATTATACAATCCTCTTGTTCAAACATCAGTTTACAGTTTCATTGATCTGGGTCTAAGCTTGCAAGCACTTTTATAAGGGATATACAAAATCTTGGTGGACAAATATGAGTAAAACATTAACTTTAAATCAGTTTCATGAGATTTTCACCAGGATCCTGATAGTTCAACGCACAGGTTCTTTGGTATTGAATAAAATTTTGGGAATGGGGTGGGCAGGGGTTTGCTGGAATATAGTAGCTTTGAGTAATTATAGGAGCATCCATGATCCCAAACACTCTTTCCAGCTGAAACAGTGATTTCCTTCTTTCAATTTAGTATATTTACTGCTCACAATCTGCTCTTTTCTATACTGGGGAGACCAAACACAGATTGGCTGATTGTTTTGCTGAACACCTCCATGCAGTCCACAAGCATGACCCCGAGTTTCCATTCAACCATCATTTTAACTCTCCCCCCCGCCCCCCCCCAAACCCACCGTTCCCACTTTGACATCTCTGCCCTTGGTCTCCTACACTGTCCCAAGACATTTCAATAGAAGCTCAAGGAACAAAGACTCATCTTTCATTTAGACACTTTACAACTTTCCAAATTCAACACCAAGTTCAACAATTTCACATCATAACCTCTGTTCCCATTTTTTTTTACACATCAACTGATGGTAATGATTCTGTTGTTGCCATTTACAGATTCTCCAGACCGCTCTTTTGTGTCTTTACTTGCACCAGTACCACCTTCTTTTGCACCATCATCCTTTTTTGTTATTTATTCCGCCTTTCACCCTATCACAGGTCTTCTCTTTTGTTTGTTCCTCCTCTCAATCTTTGCTTCTCTCTGTACAGCTTAAACTGTTAAATTTTTAGCTTTTTTCAGTTCTGATGAATTATCATCGAACTGAAACATTATCTCTGTTTCTCTCTCCGCAGATGCTGTCAGACCTGCTGAGTGTTTTCAGCGTTTCGTTTTTTTTCCCTCCCCACAATCCTCAAGTGCGTTGTTGGCTCCCTTATGCATGCCTATTATTTCTGCAGCTTCACTCCAATAGGAGCCACAATACTGAAATTCCCCATATCAGCATCACAAATGCTATCCAATGTGAATGTGACTGTGGTAAGCTATCCTTCCTCACCTTTCTCAATCTGTCTGCAGCCTTCAACAAGGTTGACCAACAATTCCCCACCCCTGCCAAAGCCTCTCTTCAGGCATCCAGCTTGGTCAGACTGCCCTGGCCGATTCCATTCTTCCACTTCAGCACTGTTACCTCTGGAATCCCCCAAGGGTCTATCTTTGATCCTCTCCTATTTCACATCTAAGTGCTGCCCTCAGTGATATCATCTAAAAACACAATGTAAAGTTCCACATGTACACTAACAACACCCAACCACCTCCCTCAACAACTCCACTGTCTCTAAATTGTCAGACTGCTTGTCTGACATCCAGCGCTGGATGAGCAGAATATACCTCCAGATAAATATTGTGAAGGTATTATTTTTGGCCCCTGCCACAAATTCCATTCCCAAGCTACTGACTCCAACCCTCCCCCTTGCATCTGCCTGAGGCTGAATTAAGCTATTACAAACTTGATGTCATATTTGATCCTGAGATAAGATTACAACCAAATATCTGTGCCACCACAAAGACAGTGTGTTTCCACCTCCAAAGTATCGTCCAACTCTGCCCCTACCTCAGTTCATCAGCTGCTGAAATCCTCATCAATATCTTTGTTACCTCTAGACCCAACTATTCCACTGCAATCCCAGACAGCCTCCCACGTTCTACTCTCCATAAATTTGAGGTCAATAAGTGCTCTTCCAGTCCTACAGCCTTCCAAGATCTCTGATCTCTTCTCAACAAGCACCGTTCGCACATCACCCCTGCGCTCGGTGACATATTTTGGCTCCCAGTTAAGCAATGCCTCAAATTTAAACTTCTCATCCTTGTTTTCAAATCCCACTGTGCCCTTGCCCCTCCCTGTAACTGTCACTGTACCTCTTCCAGTCCTACAACCTTCCAAGATCTCTGATCTCTTCCAATTCTGACCCCCTAAACATCCCCAATTTTAATCGCTCCATCATTGATGTCCATGCCTTCAGCTGCCTAAGCCCCTCTGGAATTCTCTCCATAAACCTCTCCACCTACCTCTCTTTCCTCTAAAATGCCCCTGAAAACTTATCTCTCTGTCCAAGCTTTTGGCCATCTGTCCTAATGTCTCCTTATGTAGCTCAGTAACAATTTTTTGTCTGGTAATAGATCTTGTGAAGTGCCTTAGGATGCTTTGCTATGTATTGGTGCCATATTAATGCAAGTTGTTTTATTGCTGATTACTGTGTAGTGACGATGTGATAATTTACAGGCTGGATGCTCTTCAGGTTTTGTGGACATTTTAAAGGGGATTTTTTTTAGGAGAAAATTGTTCATTAGACCTTTTTATTTGGGTAAGAAAGTCAAACAAAGAAGACAGAATGTGTTTTCATTACAATTTACATAATGCTCAATGGTACCACGAACACTGGCAGTGTTTCCATTATATTGTGCACCTGTAAACACATGGAGGCAAGATTTGCCAAATATTTCTCTTGTAAAATTAAAATGGAAGGCAGTGCACCTTTAAACGTGTGAATGCACCGTTGAACTGTAGCATCCCTGTTCAGAAGCTGGTGGACAGGGTGATTTGACTGAATATGTCCTAATTGATTCCCCCCACCCCCACCCCCGCGCCCCCTCAGCCACCGCAGTACCACCCGAAGTGCTGTATTGCCTTTTGTGTTACTAATGATTTAAAAATAATGCAAATGGCTCGCAAAGGCACAAAGGGACGGGATTAGACCCTTTAACTAGCGCATAGAAAATCGAGCTAACGCCGAGGAGTCAGATGCTCTTTGAATTTCAATTGAAGCAGGGGCTGTTTTTCTTTTGTGGCTCGCACTGGTGATATATCTTAACGCGAGGTTGACGTTGCAGGCAGCAGGGAGACTGACGTGCACTCGGTGTTTAATTTATGAAAGCTCCGTATTGGACGTCAGGTCCGGAGCGCCAGTGCACAGGCGGCTTTCCATCGCTGGCGCTGGGGGAGTGAGAGCAGAGCTTCACCGCAATGACAAGCGCTCAAAGCCCGCCCGAGAGCTGATCCGCACCCAAGCACATCTCCTCTCAGCCCTGCGAGATTCAGGCGTCACGGTGCTGGGCCGGAGCTTCACAGGTTGATCTTTAAAAAAAAAATTGGAGATTTGTTTCTTTTTTCCCCTGAGCGATCCAGAAGGTTGGAAGAGCAACAAAAAGAAAGGTTCTTTTTTTTTTGCCATCGTGCGGGGCAGCTTCTTGGAAGGTGGTAAAGGAGCGGTCACTTTGCTGACTGCAAATTGATACTTTATTTTTTTAAATTACAAAGCTGAGAGTTATTCCCGTCGATTCCTTATTCTATTAATGGGATTCTTTTTAGAAATGATTTCGTTCTAATGTATACGAGTTGTGCTGAACTGCATTTTTTTCCTTCGCGTCGACCACTTTAGCCTTTTCGTCCAAAATTATTCTTAAGGATTTTTTTTTATTTTTGGGGGGGTGGGGAGACAAAAAGACGTGTCGATTTGCCAAGAGATGGCTACCCTGCTTCGAAAAATTGGTCTAATTCGCCTCCACGATCGAGACACCGAGGGTGCAAAACACCAAGGCTCCCGCAAGGCGACCAAAAGCGGCAGCCAGAAAAATGCCAACAAGCAGTGCAACTCCTCGAGTAACGAGAGCATCCTGCTCCAGTCCGATCACCACCACCACTACCACAACAACCATCAACAACAACACAACCACAAGAGGTCCGAGCAACCCCCCTCCACCAAGGACAGCAACAAGGACAAGCAGCAGGCTGGAAGCAAGGTGCCTCCGGCCAGCACCAGCAGCAGCTCCATCCCTGGGCAACCCCCCAACAAGCAGCACTGCGCCCAGGTCCGCAGCCGCAGGCTCATGAAGGAGCTGCAGGACATCCGCAAACTGACCGATCACTTCATCAGCGTGGAGTTGGTGGAGGACAACCTCTTCGAGTGGAATGTCAAGCTGCTGCAGGTGGACAAGGACTCGGCGCTGTGGCAGGACATGAAGGAAACGAGCACCGAGTGCATCCTGCTCAACCTCAACTTCCCGGACAACTTCCCCTTCTCGCCCCCCTTCATGAGGGTACTCAGTCCCCGGCTGGAGAACGGCTACGTGCTGGATGGAGGAGCGATCTGCATGGAGCTGCTGACTCCGCGGGGTTGGTCCAGCGCCTACACTGTGGAGGCAGTCATGAGGCAGTTCGCAGCCAGTCTGGTCAAGGGACAGGTAAGGACTGACATAATACAAACATCTGTCCACCTCCCTCCACCCCCCCCCCCCCCCCGACCGCATTCGTATTGTTATAATTGATAAATATCAAAACTAAAGAAACTGACCATCTTCCATACTTTCATTTTGCCCTATTATTACGGAAGTGTATTTTACTATTAAAACATTATTTATAAATACTCAGTGTACTGCTGTGTATCAGCCTTCAGACTTTCAGACGTTAGTGTTGATCTCATGCCAGCTATGATTTTTGCCAGAAACCCGCATGCCCAATATTCTTTGAGCAGTCATGTAAAGATATTGATCATTTCAGTCGTGGGCAATAAGCTATTGCTTCATGATGCCTGCACTTTAATAACAATGAACATCCATTTGACTGAATTTTATTATCTCCCAATTTTGTCACAATAGAAATATGCTGTGGCTTTCTTGATAAAGAAATTAATGCAATTTCATATTTTAACCACAATTAGAACATAAGAACATAAGAAATAGGAACAGGAGTAGACCATTCGGCCCTTCGAGCCTGACCCACCATTCAATAAGATCATGGCTGATCTTCTTTTGTTTCAATTTCCACATTCCCATCTAACCTGAATAACCTTGGATTCCCTTGAAAAAGGAATTGAAAAGTAAATGCAGAAATTTCTCATATGAATGCTTCGATACACACAAATACACCAACAACTATAAATATAGTTACCTAGATGATTAACTTAATATTAGCTGTTACATTCTACATTTGTTTTTGCGCTGTGTTGATAAAAAGCTGAATCCATTACAATTTAACCGATGTGCAATTCAGTACTCCTCAGTGGATTCCCCTCCCTAAATCCCACTGCCTGTCTACTTCACCCTGCTCCTTTAAAAAAAACCTCAAAATCCTTCTTCAACCAAGTTTTTGTTGATGTCTCGTAACAACTTCTTCCCTAAGCGCTCAGCATTCACCTATCAGTGAACTATCTCATTTTTTTTTATGTTTAGGGTGCAAGCTGCTGTTGTAGTACCGGTGAATAATGCACAACTTTTAGTTACAGCTATCTTAATAACTAAACAGCACATGGAAAAAACATAGAATGTAGTTTTATACTGTATCAACCCAAAAAGCACAAATTACATATGTATAATTGGAATTATATAGGTGAGAAATGTTTCATATCTTATTCCTTTTTGTGATTTAATGATTATTTAAACGTTGTCAAGGGCTTAATTTATATATAGCATAGAACAACACACTAGTTCAACATAAAGCAAAAATAGGGGTACTAACTATTACTTGTGACTCAAAATGGAACCAGTAGATTCTAGCCAGTGACATTTTGTTTTTCCTACTGAAGTCAGCAACGTTATGCAGCTTAGCTCTGGGATATTTATAACTGCAAATTTCAGAGAAGACTCAAAAGACCAGGTGTAAAATATGACTGTTTCTGTCAATAATTACAAATTAATCAGATAACATATAATTTTATTAGCTTAATAATAGAATATGGTAAATACCAATTTTTAAATTATAATTTGATGTAAATGATTGATACCAATTATTCAACCTTATTAAGTTAGCAAAAATGCAGTAGTTGTCACCTAATACTAAGCTAAGTCAGTAGCTATCAATACACTATCTCAAGGGATTTGAGACAGTAGCCTCCTCCCCCAGTTATTGGCTGTACAAATCACATGATTACAGGCAATTTGATGTACAGACACAATTTTAGAAAGTAGCTTCCCTTTGACTAGAAAAGCAAGGATCAATTTCACTAAAACAGTGAGATGCTTGCTTTGCAAATTTAGGCCACATATCTGTGCTTTATCATGAACAGTAAGGATAATGAACTGCACTGTGCTTCATCTGGGCCACAGCTAATGTGCATGGGGGTGGGAGCAATTAGCATGCTTTTTTTGCAGATTCGCAAAGCATAGAGAAATTGTTGGTTAGATGCTCCTGCCATGTTTGATTTTCTTACATATTGCAAAACTTTTGATTTTTATTGAATGGCGACAGAGACTGTGAAAGGAAATTTTTTTGCTGCCTTATAACCACTGATAACAACCACTAAAGGAGTAGAAATAGGATATTTGGACAAAGGAGAATAGAGTTTCTGTTCCCCATTTATCCAGTTTTTCAAAAAGGAGAATTACTGTCTTGAATTATTCAGTTTTTTCCCAGAATGAACCGGGAATTGTCATACCCTTCTGCTGGTATGGTAATAGGTATCCTCAGCTGATGATTGAAGGTCAGAGAGAGAAATGATGGGTTTGATGCAAGTAAACTTGTCTAGCTGCAGCCTGGTCCAACTCCCCTCTATTTACTAACTGCTGGAGGTATGTTTATTACTGTGCTTCCAGAACACTTAAATGTCTGTTTGAATACTCCTACTTTGTCAATTGTACAACATGTACTAAGTTCAAAGAAGGTTGTAAGGATAACCCCAGCAATTACAGACTTGTCAGTATATCTTCAGTGATGGGAAAGCTTTTAGAAACAATTATTCGGGATAGAATTATGGAAAAATGCAGGTTGATTAGGAAGAGCCAGCAAGGATTTCTAAAGGGGAAATTGTGTCTAACTAACTTGCTGGAGTTTTTTGAAGAGCCAACAGAAAGGTTAGATGAGGGTAATGCTGTTGATGTGATACACATGGACTTTCAAAAGGCATTCAATACAGTTCCACACAACAAGACTTGTGAGAAAAGTTATAGCTCATGGAATAAAATAGACAGTAGCAGTATGGATACAAAATTGGCTGATTAATAGGAAATAAAGGTTAATGGCCAATGGATATTTTTCCGGCTGGAGGAAGGTTTGTAGTGGAGTTCCCCAGGGGTCAGTATTGGGACCCTTGCTCTTTCTGATATATATTAATGATCTAGATCTTGGTGTGCGGGAGTGAATTTCAAAGTTTATGGATGATAGGAAACTTGGAGGCAGTGTAAACTGTGAAGAGGACAGTGTAGAACTTCAAAAGGACAAAGACAAGTTGGTGGACTGGACAGGTGGCAGATGAAGTTCAATGTGGAAAAGTGGGAGGTGATGCATTTTGGTAGGAAGAACATGGAGAGGCAATATAAAAAAAGAGGTACAAACTTAAGGGGGTGCAGGAGCAGAGGGACCTGGGTGTATATGTGCATAGATCATTGAAGGTGGCTGGACAGGTGGAGAGAGCAGTTAATAAAGAATACAGTATCCTGGGTTTTATCAATAGGGGCACAGAGTACAAGAGCAAGGAGGTTATGCTGAGCTTATTTAAGACACTAGTTAGACCTCAGCTGGAGTATTGTGTACAGTTCTGGGCACCACACTATAGGAAGGATATGAACATTTTGGAGAGAGTGCAAAAGAGGTTTATAAGAATGTTTTCAGGGATGAGAAACTTCAATTATGAAGGTAGATTGGAGAGGTTGGGACTGTCCCCCTTGGAGAGGAGAAGGCCAAGAGGAAATTTGATAGAGGTGCTCAAAATCATGAGGGGGCTGGGTAGGGAGGAACTATTTCTACTCATAAAAGGATTGAGAATGAGAGGGTACAGATTTTAAGTGATCTGCATAAGAAGCAAAGGTGATGTGAGAAAAGCTTTTTCACTCAGTGAGTGGTTCGGGTCTGGAATGCACTGCCTGGAAGTGTGGTGAAGGCAGGTTCAATCAAGGCATTCATGAGGACATTAGATGATTATTTGAATAGAAACAATGTGCAAGGGTATGGGGAAAAGGCAGAAGAATGGCACTAAGTCATAATGCTCATTTGGAGAGCTGGTGCAGACACAATGGGCTGAATGGCCTCCTTGCGCCATAACAATTTTGTGATTCTGTGAAGTAGTGAATACATAGACGTACAGGGAGTTAACCATACTCAGGCAAAATGCTGGAAATTTGAAATAAAAACAAAAAGTGCTGGTCAGGCAGCATCTGTGGAGGAAGAAATTGAGTTACATTTCAGACTGAGGACCTTTCATCAGAACTAGAAAATGTTAGAGATATATAGCAAGTTTTTAAGAAAGTACAGTAGCAGAGAAGGGGGATGACAGGAATAAAACAAAACAGAAAGTCTGTGACAAGGTGGAAGGCAGTTAGACTGAATAACAAAAGGGATGATAGTGCAAGGCAAAAATGTGGAGTGGTAATGGAATAAGTAAGGAAACAAAAGGTGTGTGTAGAGCAGGTGTAAATGACAAAAGCAGAATCATTGCCAACAGCCGGCCTCATTTTTTCAGACAACAGCAGTGCTCTAAGTGTAGTCCAACAAAGGTTCCACACAAGTTTAATGTAACTTCTTTACTTTTCATTTCTACCCACCTAGGAATAAACCCCAATGCTTCGTTTCCTCTTTTTATGGCTTTATTAACGTAAGTCACTACTTTTGGTGATTTGTGTATCTGTATCCCAACTATCTGTTCCTTTACCTCAATTAGAGACTTAGGGCAGTATTTAATTCAGATGACGGAGGTCCCTATTAAAATCAGACACTTAAGTGGCCAGCAGCGGGCCTTCCCTGGGATCAAAGATCAAGGAAATCCCACCTCCCAAAAGCTGAAAGCCAGTCAGAGGCCAGCAGTTGTCCATTGCAGACAGCGCCAGTGGGAGCAGTGGCATCTGCCAGCAATGCACCCACCAGATGCCCAGGATCAGTGCCGGACCCGAGGCCACAGGTGAGTGAGGCCGGTATGGGGTTGCAGGAGTGTAGGGAGGCAGCAATGGCAGGAGTTGGCCCATCAATTCCTGATGCCAGGTCCCCCCAGTCAGGCTTTTGAATAAGGGACATCCTGCCTCCTCTATAACAAAAACAAAAATACCTAGAAAAATTCAGCTGGTCTGACAGCATCTGCAGAGAGGAACACAGTTAACGTTTCGAGTCCGTATGACTCTTCAACAGGACAGTCATACGGACTCGAAACATTAACTGTGTTCCTCTCCGCAGATGCTGTCAGACCTGCTTGAGTTTTTCCAGGTATTTTTGTTTTTGTTTTGGATTTCCAGCATCCGCAGTTTTTTGCTTTTATCTGCCTCCTCTATGTTGGCTGTTCCTAGCCAGCTGCAGTTCCAGTAGTGGCCACCACTCCCATTGGCGCTGCTGGGGCTGAAGAGCTGCCCGCTCTTAGCTCTTGAAAGTGGGATTTTTGTCCTTCAAGGAACAGAAGTCCAGACACCAGGGTTTCTGGAAATGGCCGTGACAGGGTTGCCCCTGGCTTTCTGGCTTGCCATCAAGGTCACCACCGTCACCATTAAATTCAGCCATTGTTTTACTGCACTTTCAAGTTCCTTTTTTTGATGCAAGGTCCAATGGATAAATCAGTGGGAGTTCCTACACGTGATCACTATCCCACTTGGGGAATGCTGCATTGTTACTGTGATGCCCATCAGTTGAAATATTGAGCTGAGGCTCCATCTGCCTTTTTTGGTAATACTATTTGAAGAAGAGCAGAAAGTTCTCCCAGTATTCTTCTTAGCATTCAAGCCTCAACCAAAACGACTAAAAACGTAGTATGACTGGTTGTTCATGTGATTATTGTGCAGTGCACAAAACAGATGCCTAACTTACCTGCAATAAAACACAAGATAATGCAAATATGTTTCATTTGTTCTTTTGTTCTTAGAGCTCCTTGAAAGTCTTGCTATCAATTCTTTTGAAAAAGCACAATGAAGTTTAACAGGCTTCCATTTCTTTATATGGATAGGAAATATTTTTGGAATTTTATGCTGACCCAGTAAGTACTAATATATTCAAGGGAATTAGCTTTGGCCTAATTGTGAGGAGCTGAGTTAACACAGCTAAATTATAAAAAAAAATTGAAGCACATCTGGTTAATGGGTGTGTCTACCAATGTTAATGTGGCTCCCTTGCATTGTCAGGATCAGAAACTCCTCCGAGTCAGTTTTTGCAAATATCTCAACATTCCCTGCTTAAATAGGAACATTTTAAAATCAAGACAAAATAGACAATAGAAAAATGTTAACATTTATAATTTTTAGGACTGTTTTTGAAAGTGGCCCTAATGGTGAAATTACTCATTTAAAAACCATTACGACCAAATATAGTACCTTGATGGAACAATTTACTACCAAAGTTATGAGGTAGAATGAGCTTGTGTGAGTTGAAAATGCACAATCTAACGTGCAGCAATTTCTAATGGAGAAGCTTACAGTAGAACACTTAAAATCTACCATGTGAAATTGATTAAATTTGGAAGAAATTAATTGAGAATTTAATTTGATCACATTGTAGTTAATTAAATAAAAACAGTAAATAATGCGCCTGGGCAGTTTTGTAGCACAGGTGATGTAGCACCTACCTCACCAGCAGAAAGTTCTGAATCAAAGTCACAGGAATAGCAGGTCTGCCTCCTATCCAGATGATTATGCGCCTATCACTCAAGTTTGCCTGCATCTGATTGAGAACAAGTCTCACTGGTTCTGAGTGAGGTAACTGGATGAAATGATTTGCTGTGATGGGTCTCTGTTTTGCATTAGAGTGGGAATAAATATTTGGCAAGCTTGTCCATAAAATAATTTAGACTTTTACGCAAAATAGATTAACAATAAAATATATCATAGCAGGAGAATGTTACATGCAGGGTTAGATTTTAATTTAATTATTATCAATGACTTCAGTTCCACCATGAACAGTAATATTACCATTGTGCTAAAAGCCTGTTTATTCAATTACAACAAAATAAATATTAGCATTAGTGATTGGATATTTAAAGTTTGATTGACCTTATCATGAGATTGTGTTTTTAAATGATCTCTGTCCTCTCCACTGCCTAACACCATTATCAAGTTAGTTTGGAACTCATCAACGTGGACAAATCTTCCATAAATGTAATATTTACCACTGGTCTGGATCTCTAAAGTAACATTATCTCTATCACTGAACTGAGGTCTAGGAACTGGTGATTCAAAATTACTATTGTTGATTTTTGACTGCACTGCATTTATAATGATTCGCTCGTTCTTACCTCCCCCACAAGGGCATAGCAAGGACATTGTGGACTGTCATTTTCTTCTACTTGAGGGAGAGAGAAGGAATAGATACAACATAGCATCACCTATTTAAAATAGTGGCATAATAATTAATGTTGTCAGTAGTTAATGAGCTAGACTTCCTATTCATGAAAATTAGCAGTCCACTAAAATGTTTGGTCAAGTCATACGGTAATGATAAAGCCTATTCATTTCCTTTGTCCCTCTGCTGTGCCCGGTTCCTTTTAAAAAGCAGTAATGGCCTCCATTTGGTAGGCATATCAGATATTAAACATTCACAACATAGGGGAAGTTTTTTTTAAAGTCAATTTTAATCTTCACAAGCAAAACATATTGCACTGTATTTGATTGCATGGAACAATTAGGCTTATTTTATTTGGGAAAAGAGCAACTAACATTTGAAATTTTGCATGTGACTAGTTTTATAATAGCACTGAAATACAGGGTTACAACAAAGTACCTCATCTTGCCTCTTCCCCCATTATGTATACATTGCAATTCAGGCATATGGACAAAGCTCAAATGTGTATAAACAATATATATTGTTCAGGTACTGTGTGGTGCAGTGGGTTACAAGACCATAGTTTATCTTTTTCTTATTTGTTCTTGGGATGTGAGAGCCACTGGCAAGACCAGAATTTATTGCTGAGTTTGATTCCAACGAGGGTAAAGGGCCTTTCAGCTCTGCTAGTAATGGTAATACTAAGAATAATAATATTTTATTCAAGAGATTCGCAGCCCGAAGTTGAATTACCTTGTAGCTTACATCGAAAAATTCATATATAGATTAAGTAAACAGGTTAAAAACATGCAACCATCTAATAATTGTGTAGCAACAAAAATAGACAAATGAATTCAGCAGGATATTAAAAGAAGGATAATGTTGATTTAAAATTATATTAAAATTACAAGCCAATAAACCATTCCTACACCGCCAGCACCACTTCAAGGCTCCCTTCCAAGTCACTCACCATCCTGACTTGGAAATATATAGCCGTTCCTTCACTGTCACTGGGTCAAAATCCTGGAACTCCCTTCCCAGCAGCGCTGTGGGTGTGCCTCCAGCACATGGACTGCAGCAGTTCAAGAAGGCAGCTCACCACCACCTTCTCAAGGGCAACTAGGAATGGGCAATAAATGTTGATCCAGCTGGCGAAGCCCACATCCCGTGAATGAATAAAAAAAATTAGAATCACTGAAGTACATATAAATTTCGTTATTTAAGCACTTAATTGAGGACCCAAACCATGTAAGAAATGGGGCTATATGAGGTTTAAGACTTTAATTCGGAGCTTTGGACGGTCCCATTGCAGAGGATTTGCCCAACAGAACTTGAAACTTCCTGGGCAATTCCTGTGCTGACCTTGCTTGGGGGCTTCTGGGGGTGGGTGGGGTGGGGGGGCAGGGGGGGTGCACTGGGGTCCCCAGCGCATCTTCCAGGATACAACCTTCAGGGAACGGAAGATCTGGGCCAATCATTCTACTTTGTAACCACAGGTAGCTGGGATCTCCAGGCTTCGAGAAACCTAGCAGCTGAAAGACGGTGAGAATGGTTGAAACCATGAGCTAGCTGCCTTTACAGCACTGTTTGTGGGCCAGGAAGAGCAGGAATGTTTTCTGCAGGCCCAAAAATCTACCCAGTAAAGTCACCTCCCCTGACTCTCTCCTCCCACCTCCCATGCCCCATCTACCCATCCACCATTGGACCACCACACCCTCCTAACCAGCATCGGGATCTGACCTGCTAAACTACCATCACAAGCCACCCCAAACTGCAATTGAGCTCCTACATCCAGATCACATCAGTCCTCCTCCCTCTCACCCCCACACCCCCCCTTACACAATCCTCAAGATGAAATTCTTCAGATCCCCCAAAATCCCCCATCCACAACTGAGCCCCCCGCAGGCTACCAATGGATCCCCACCCCCACAATCAGGGTCCCCCCACGACCGCCATCAGATCACCTCCATCTCCCAGATCACCATCGGACTCCTCCCATCCCATATTGGAACCCACCACCAACACCTCCAAAATCTCTCCCTGTTCTGGTAGCCTTTTGAAGCAGTCCGCCTAAAAGTCGATCAAACAGGCTGCCTGTTCTATGGGAACCCCATGGAAGAAAAAGGTTTCAAAGGAGCTGTGCAGTTAAATTCTGCATGATATTCTTCTGGGTTTCACGGCTTCACAACAGCACCACCCCCTTTCCTTTCCCCTGTGCAGAACTCACCACCCGCTAAAATCCAGGCCAAAGTGTCAGACCAGTAGTATATCTGCATGAACGATTGACAAAAAGGAACAAAATAAAAATATGGACATTGCGGACATGCTGAATAATTATTTTGCATCAGTAGCTTCAGTGGAGGAAACATCACTTTGACCTCACATAAGTGTAGAAAGTTTGCAGTAAGCATATTGAAATTACCAAAAGTTAACCGACACTAACAGACTGAAGTAAGAAACAGTTGGACCCTTTAGAGTCATCACAAATCAAGATAAAGAGATCCCAGAATTTGTGCTCTGTAAGCCTGAAGAGTCAAATGCCACTTATTTTTTGAAACTGTAATCAAAAGATCAGGGAAAGTGAAAAAGTATCTCATTGAACAGACAATTTTAGGAGCTGCTTACAATTTTAGAGAACTGTATGAATCTTTGATCATAGTTCCAGTCTTTGCTCAGGCCCTCTCTTTCACCTCGTTAATCAGTCGGTACATTGACACTTGTATCGGGGCCATTTCCTGCTTTCACCCTGAATTGGAAAATTTGATCAACCTTGTTTCCAAATTTCACCCTGCTCTCTCACCTTCACATGGTCCATCTCCGACTCTTTCTTTCTTTTCCCCAACTTCTCTGGGCCATTTCTGGGGATAGGCCATCAACCAATATTTACTGCTCTACATTGGTGAGACCAAAAGCAAGTTGCGTGACTGCTTTGCAGAACACCTCCATACAGTCTGCAAGCATGACCCTGAGCTTTTGGACTCGTGTCATTTTAAATCTCTACTTTGCTCTCACATGAATTCTCCATCCCCAACCTACTGCACTATTCCGGTGAAACTCAACAGAAGTTCAAGAACAGAACCTTTTGCTTAGGCCTTCTGGATTCAACACTGAGCTCAACAATTTCAGACCGTAATCTCTTCCGCCATATTGTATCCTTCCTTTCTCTATGCGGTTTTGGTTTTGCTCTCAGTTTTCCCTTGTTTTTGCTTTTGGAAGGCAGCTATTCATCTCTCTGCCATTCACACCTCTGCTAGTCACACATTTTGTTTCTTTACTTGTCCCATTACCATTCCCTTTGGCCTTGAAAAACCAAGGCTTTTATCATTTAATCTCCTCTGTCTTCCCCCCTATCACAGACCTTCCTTTGTTTTCTTTTGTCATCCCCACCCCCTCTTCCACTTGTTTAAAACCTCTAGTATTCCAAATTTTCCCATTCTTGATGAAAGGTCAGCAACCTGAAACACTGGGCGGAATTGTCCCAGATTTGCACTAAGTGCGGTAGCAGGTGGGTAAAATGACGGGTTACCCACCGGCTGCAATGGCGGCTTCTCACACCATATCATTCCAAAGCAGCATTAATTATGCATTCTCAGGAAGTACGCCGTTTCCATGGTGGGCAGGCTCTCATTCGCCCGCCCCGCCATTACCTCGCCGCTTCCTCATGCCAGGTGCCATATTTAAAGTGCAGCCGCGTACGCACCTCTCAGTGCTTCAAGACCAGGACTGCTGCACGGAAGACATGGCCCTGAAAGGTAAAAAGACTGCAGTCCCAAGGTTCAATGATGCGTCCCTTGACCACTTTTTGGATGCCATGGAAGCCTGCCATGATGCCCTCTACCCCTGCTCTGGCCGCAGGATGGGCAGCAACATCACCAATCCAGCCTGGGAGGCGTTGACAGCAGTGGTCAGTGCCAACATCCTGCAAAAGAGGACAGTGCTGCAAGAGGATGAATGATCTCCTTTATTCCACCAGAGTAAGTCACTCTTCTCATCACTCTCAACTCACACACTTACAAGCCCGTCACACATCCACAGGGCCCTCACTCACTGCCACTTCAAGGGACATCACCATTCACTCTCTCACGCACACTTTCTTTGTCCTCATCCTGTCCATGGGACCACTCACCACCCACACATGCTAGGCATGCTTATCAACTGGCCTGGCAGGCGTCTTGCTTACACTCTCTCCATCTCTATTCATGTAGGACCAGCTGGTACACAACAAGAGGGAGAGGTCACAGACTGGTGGAGGAATGCCTGAAACCATGGTCCCCACAGACTTTGAAAATAGAGCCATCCAGCTGGCCAGTGAGGTTCTGTGCTGACGGTGAGGTTGGCAATGCTCTACCAAGTGAGGATTCAGCATTACAACATCCATCAGATAACCATGCTGTGAGTGATGTATCCTGTTTCACAGGCCACTGCCATGCACTAATTATCTCTCCTTGCTTTCACAGGCACATCAGCCAAACAGCCGACAGAGCCCATGACCTAGGGCCTCCAATCAAGCCACGAAGAAATCTCTGAAGAGGAATCCGGAGGCACCCTCCTTGAAGTCCCGCCACAGCGCTCACCCACACCCTCCACCAGTTCAGAGACACACACTTCGGCGGGACCTAGCTTTAGAGTAGCCTCGGGAACACAATCTGGTGAGCACATCACACTGTCTGATCCACAGCAGGTGGTGGCAGGGACTTCCCAGGTGTCCAGCACTTGGAGGACTGCTGGAGGGCAGAAATCTGCTGAGTATGAGCCAGATGACGAGCCTCTGGACTCGGTCATGTCACAGTTGCTGGAGCTGCAAAGGCAAGCGCGGGAACATCAGGAAGGGATGTCCGTTGCACCCCCAACATTACAAGTCACGATGGAGGAGTCCATCTGCATTCAAGGTGAGGTGATAGCACCAGTATGCCAACGCACCGAGGTCAACACTGGTAGGAATGAGGCCGCCATGGAGACCTTGGTCCAGGACGTCGCTCCTGCACTGCTGCGCAGGCTGAATTTCGTCACCAACACCATAGTTGGCCTCCAACAGTGTGTATGCGAGAGGTGTGCGGGACAGCCTGATCTCACTCCAGCTACCGCTTCTCCTCAAAGGAGTCAGCCGAGGGCCCTTGGGCACCCATAGGGAGGAGGATCAGCAAGTGTACCTCCCGGGGCCATCCATCCAGGTGACTTCGAGAGTGTCCGACCATCTGAATGCCCTCTTCCTGTAGCCCCAGCAGCTCCAGCTCGAGAAGTGTGCCACTGCCACATAGTAGGTCCCCAAAAGCAGGCCAGGACCCTCCAGGCCTTGACCCTCCAGAGGACGCCCGCCAAGGTCATCACAGACAGGGCGTAGCAGTCACAGGCTGCCTCCACCCCTGCTGTGGATGTCGGGGGAGCACAAAGATGTTGCAGCAGGGTTAGGAAGGTTAAGAGGATGTAGTTGCACAGCCTGGACACGGGCATTAATCATTTGCACATAATGTTCACTATTGTAAATAAACTCCCAAGAATGTCTCCCTGCCTATGGCTCCTTGTTCTGATGAGCAGTGTTCGTGTCACTCAGATGTGAAACCTTGGTTCCAGCACAAGATAAAGGCAGGTGCTTCAGTCAAGGGCCTCTTCCCTGTGCTTTGTGCAGCCTTCAGACCAAAGTCATGGTCCAGCCTTTCACTCACTGGACATAATAGTGATACCTGCACCTCGAGGGTTCTTGTCGTTGCTGCTAAAATGTTGTGGGCAGGTGTCACAGGGTTCCATCATTCTGTGTGCTCTCAGCACCTTTGAGGTGGGGCTGGGCTCCCATCTCTTCAGCATCTGTGACCAGTGACACTGTGCTCCTGAAGGGGTTAGGTGCTGAAGGCAGACAAAGGGTCAGATGCTTTTAAAGTTTCATGGCTGAATCTCCATGATATGACGCTGATCATAGAGCGCAAGCGAGCTACCCTCAGCCACACAGGAGTCAGACATTCTCAGAGGCTGTGTGCAGATCTATGGAGTATCCTCACTGCATGTCACCATCATCCTCCTGCAATTGAGCGACTATTAGGGACTCCACTGCGTCTCCATGACAGGAGCATTGTCACAGAGCCATAAGCCAGACTGGGGTCAAACTTTCACAGATACAATGTGAGGATCTATGGTGTCTCCTCACTGCATGTTGTCGTCATCCTCCACAAATCTATCAGCTGTGAGGGCCTCCTGAGCATGCCTGCCTTGTCAGGCCAGTGTGATGGCCTCACCGCTGTCGACATCCGCCTCATCGGAGGAGACCTCCAGCTCCTCTGTCTCCTTCTCAGCCAGCTCTTCTCCCCATTGCAGTGCCAGGATGTAAAGGGCGCAGCAGGCAATGACGATGCATGATACCCTCTGCGGACTGTATTGCAGGGCTCCACCAGACCGGTACAGGCACTGAAACCTCATTTTCAGGAACCCGATGGTCTGCCCCACCAAGTTGCAAGTTGCAGCACGAGCCTCATTATAGCGTCGCACTGCTGCAGTCGCCACATGGGTGTCATCAGCCATGGCCTCTGCGGGTAACCCTTGTCCCTGAGGAGCCATCTCTGCAGCTTCTGTGGACCCTGGAAGATGTCAGGGATCTGTGACTGACTGAGAATGTAGGAGTCGTGGACACTTCCTGGAAACTGTGCGTGGACCTAAAGGATGCGTTTGTGGTGGTCGCACACAGCTGCATATTCAGCAAATGGAATTCCTTGCGTTGACATAGTTGACCCCTTATTGTGTCGGAGGTCTAAGCACCATGTAGTTGCAGTCAATGGCACCCTGCACCTGTGGGAAGCCCGAGATCTGGGCAAATTGAATCGCTCTTGCATCCTGGTTGTCCAGGGTCAGGGCGAAATGCACAAAGTTGTGTGTCCTCGTGAATATGGTATCCGTGACCTCATGGATGCATTTGTGAGTGGAGACTTGTGATATCCCACAGTGGTCACCTGTGGAGCCCAGAAAGAAGCCACTGGCATAAAAATTCAGCGCTGTGGTCACTTTCACGGCCACTGGCAATGGATGCCTTCCATGTCCCCATTGCGTCAAATCCTGCAGTAGCTGGCGGGTGTGACCAACCAGTGCCCTAGACATGCACAGTCTTTGACAACATTAGTTGTCGATCGTCTGCAGGAATGGAAGGCGGTGTCTATAGATCCTGGGTCTAGCTAGGCGCTGACCAACAACAGTTCGCTGTGACTCTTCAGCAGCATATGCGGGATTCCCAGCCATCCCTTCTTCCTGAGGGTGCTGTTCCTCCCTCTGCACAGCCAGGAGCCTCCATCGCTTTCATCTCCGTCGTCTCTGTTCTCTGTAAACCATGAAGCATACAGCTAGTTCACCGGGCTCCATGTTCCTGATGTACTCCTCCTGCAGAATGAAAGAGAGAGAAGTGTGGGTTAGCTTGGGTATACTAAGAACCTCTCTTGGTTAAGTGTGAAGGCCCCTTAACACATCTCAGGGAGTGCTGGCCACCACTTGCATGGCCAAAGATTAGTGCACTGCATGGCTGCTCGAAACCCCAACCATCTCCACCACACTCCACCTGACCGATTGGCGGCAGCTTTGCCCATTGGACTGCATGCTGTGCTCTCAGCTCAGGCACAGGCATTCTCCTAACCCACACTGCAAGGCTGCACTGTTAGCTTGAACCATGGGGGAGACTGGTCCAAACCGGGATGATGACATTGCAAGGGGGCTGTGAGTGCCTCCACCAGTGACTGCTCCATGGCCAACTTTAGCAAGGAGATTGTACAATGTGCCCAGTCATCCAACTGTTCTGCAGTCCACTAAAATGCTCATTGGTTTGCAGTCTGTGCCCAAGGAGTGAAAAGCTCTGGAGGACTTGGTGGCACTTTGATGCCTCTGCGTTACTCGAGTGGGCAGATAAGCTAGAGGCCCGACTCCAATCATGTCAATGTGGCTGCGTCTGAACTGTCTCAGCTGCAGAGGAATGGTTCCTAATACAAGGTTTCCCTAATGCATGGCCACTTCCATCCCCGCAACCCCGCATGTGCTTGTGCACTACCTTCAACCGCAGGGCAGCCCTTGCCCCTCCTCCCAACATGCCTCAACCGCAGGGCAGCCCTTGCCCCCCACCCCCAAGTTGCCTCAACCACAGGGCGGCCCTTGCTGCCATGACTCCCAACACCTCAACCTTGAAGTCCAACAGGCGATCCAGGCGAGTGCTGCGCTACATTACTGTATACTTACCTCCAAGTTCCTCTCAAAGTGCACCCTGCCAAATGCACGCCTCATATATGCTGTTATAAAACACGTCAGCATGCAACCATGCCAACGTGTTGGACAATCCATGGGGGATGATTCCGGCGGGCTGGCCTTATAATGATATGCGGATGTATTACAACGAGGTTCCCAATATCCGATGGCGAGAAACGCAGCCTGCCAACGACGGGTTGAATGGACGATTGCAAACTGGTTTCATGATGTCTTGAAACCAATTTTTGGCCTTCTCACCATATTGTCCCGCTCAGGCCACCAGCGGGCACGGATGATTCTGCCCATTAACTTTCTTTCTCTCCTTACATATGCTGCCTGACTCACTGAGTATTTGTTTCTGTTTTACTTTAAGATTTCCAGCATCTGTAGTATTTTGCTTTTGTATTAGTCTTAAACTTAACAATATGTTTACAAGTATCTAGAGCAGCAGAAGTCTTGAGGGAATACATAGAAAACATTTTGTGCAGTAAAGTAAAATGTGAGACCACAGTCTGCCAATATAAGACTGCCCAAGAGGTGGTGTCAAGTTGCCAATGCCAGTGCTGTAGGGATGGACAGTGATAAGAAAATATACTTACATTTGGTCAATCATGCAAAAAATGCAGAAAATTTAAATAATTTTGCTCTGCCATACTATGGCAAGCACCAATGAAATTTCAGAATTCATATAATAACAAAAATGAACAGTAAGCAAAATGTAGATATTATTAAGTCAGTAGCCCTATTTCCATAGGAAGGGCAGGTGAGTACACTAAATGGTAGCAACTTCCCTAGTTGGATCTATTCAGACAGATAAATGAACAGCAGGTCAGTCAGATGCAATGCAATGTGCAACATTGAGAGACCTTAGCAAATATCAGTTTGAAGCAGCACATCAGGTTCTATGTGCAACACAGCTATTTTAAAACCTCTGGTTTGCTGAAAAATAAATTTGGTGAACCAAAAGAATTGTAAGAAGTACCATGTAGAAGCTGTGGCCATTCCAAAGAGCAAGTCCACCCTTTTCCTGGAAGCAAAGCAATCCAACAAATGGAACGAGTCAAGGTTTAGGACAAAAATACACTTGCTACCACAGCTAAAGCAAGTTTAAAGGGTTACAAGTGTAGAAGTCACTTTCATAGGAACAAGCCCAAAAGGAGAAGCTGCACATCCTTCAAGGAAGAGGCCAGGAACAGGGAAGCTATCACCTTTATCTGAATCCCCAAGGTGAACCCGTTGATTCATTTGCCTAGTAGATGATCTTTTATCATGAAACAAAGAATTTAAAATAAAAACAAAAAACTGCGGATGCTGGAAATCCAAAACAAAAACAGAAACAGAAATACCTGGAAAAACTCAGCAGGTCTGGCAGCATCGACGGAGAAGAGCACAGTTGACGTTTCGAGTCCTCATGACCCTTCAACAGAACTAAGTAAAAATAGGAGAGGGGTGAAATATAAGCTGGTTTAAGGGGGGGGGAGAAGCGGGGGGGTGGTTGTTGGGATAAGCAAGCAGTGATAGGAGGAGATAACCAAAAGATGTCACAGACAAAAGAACAAAGAGGTGTTGAAGGTGGTGATATTATCTAAAAGAAGGTGCTAATTAAGAGTGGATAGCAGGACAAGCAAGGTACAGATAGCTCTAGCGGGGGTGGGGTGAAATAAGACTAAAAGGGCATAAAAGGTATAGATAAATGATGGGTGGAATACATTTAAAAATAATGGAAATAGGTGGGAAAAGAAAAATCTATATAAATTATTGGAAAAATCAAAAAGGAAGGGGAAGAAACGGAAAGGGGGTGGGGATGGAGGAGGGAGTTCAAGATCTAAAATTGTTGAACTCAATATTCAGTCCGGAAGGCTGTAAAGTGCCTAGTCGGAAGATGAGGTGCTGTTCCTCCAGTTTGCATTCAGCTTCACTGGAACAATGCAGCAAGCCAAGGACAGACATGTGGGCAAGAGAGCAGGGTGGAGTGTTAAAATGGCAAGCGACAGGGAGGTCTGGGTGATGCTTGCGGAATTGATGAAGAGTCATACGGACTCAAAACGTTAACTGTATTCCTCTCCGCGGATGCTGTCAGACCTGCTGAGTTTTTCCAGCTATTTTTGTTTTAGTTCAATCCATCATGTTTGTAGCATGGTTTTTCTCCACAGGGTACACCTAATCCCTACTTTCCTGGTCCCCTCCCAAACCCATTAATATTCATCTTTTCCAAGCAGTTATCAAATTCCCTTTTAAAATAATTAATGGACTCTACTTCAGCAATCATTCATGACAGAAAGTTTGACCTCCCAGCAAATTCTGTGTAAACAATTTTTCTTAACCTTTCCTTTGAGATTCTTTTGGTGATTTTCTTACATTTGCACCCTTATTACTATTTGTTGACCAGTGGAAACAACCTACAATTAACCAATTATAAGCATTGACCAGAAGCTTAACCAGAGTAGCCATATGAACATCATGATTACAAGGGGAGGGTAGAGGCAGAGCATTCTGCTACAAATTGCCTCATCTTCTGACTCCTGAAAGCCTGTCTACTGTCTACAAGGCTGAAGTCAGCAATGTGATGTAACAGTCCTCATTCGTCTGAATGCATCATTCAACAATATTGTGTGACAACACTCAAGAAACTGAACACCATCCAGCATGGAGTTGTCTGCTTATTCATTAACCTACCCCTGAGCTCTATCCACTCCCTGTACCACCAGTACATTCTGCATACTAGCCACAGGAAGCATTGTGGCAACTCATCAAGTTTACTTCAGTAATATTTCCCAGGTTTGCTGCATTTACCACTGAGAAGGACAAGAGCAGCAACATTATCAAGGCACCATCACTTTCAGGTTCTCCTCCACACAGCATCCTGACTTGGACATATAGTGTCTTTGCTTCACTAGACAACAATCCTGGAATCTAATACCTGGCACCATCGGGGAGCACCATCAACACAAGGATTGCAGGACTTCAAGAAGAAACCACATCACCAACTCGGGCAACTTGGAATGGGCAATAAATTTAGTCTTGCCTGTGTCGTCCGCATCCCAAGAGCAAATATGAAATAAACGACGTGAGGACCTCCACCCAGTCCTTAGCTGCGGTGGAGAAAGCTGTAACTTCTCAAGTTCCCTGAAATGGGTCTAAACAAAACTCCAATAAACTGCAGAATTGCTTTATTAATTTTCATTTTTACAGTACATATTTTGTTGGCATATTTATGAAAACAAATCAATGTTTTTTATTGCAAAATGTTTTCTCCTCTGAACAGGACATAGAAGGTAATTTTGTGAGGCTGTGCTCTCAGCACAGAGCTCCACTAGCGAATAGCAACAGTCACAGCCTTGTAGCTAGAACATTATGATCTGCACTCACCACGAATGAGCCTCTATGCCAATAGCAGCGTCTCAAAGAATTACCTCATTATGTTTGCCAGAAAGTAAACTGTAATTGAAGCACCCTGCATGGCATTTAAGTGTGTCTTGTAGGTAATCTGTGTTACAGTGATTTGATGAAGATTTAAGTGTGCAAAGATTCTTGTGTAAGTCACAGCGTGAATATGTGCTTGTCCTTGCATGCTAAGCAATTAAAGAGCTGTAAATATATACCAGAGCTGAGCATCTTTCAGCAATAAATGTGGAACAGGTTGACAGGCCACACCTTTCTGCATGCAAATTTGGAACTTCTGCCTGATAAATGGTACTATTGGCAGACTTTGGCAGCTTCCTTAAGGGATGCTATCTTTAAGGTGTATTCCACCTTAAGATGTGGATGCACACAATGTTGATTGTTGCTGTTCCATTAGGCATACTGCACTGCTTTCCTCTTGAGATGGTACCCTAGTGTGCCAAACAAGGTAACTGTCTTCACACCAACCTCATGCAGCACCATCTCAACTTCAGCCAACAAACTGGATGCTGCAGCTCCTCATTGCTTGGCCACAGAATGTTTCCTGTCTGCAAATTTATTTGCTTTCCTTTGGTTTCTTTGGCAGCCACATGCTTTGCCCCATACAGTCAATGTTTGTGTCCTCTATTTAGTCTCTAGGGAGGCCAGTTTTTCAGTGACACTACAATACACTCAATCAAAGGCTCAACAACTATTACTTTGACCTGATGCTGGACACTGAAGTGGATCAAGTGATTTAGTGTATCACAAGACTGATCTGCTCATGCTCACCATAAATGCTTTCAATTGACCAAGGACCAAGTTTATGTTCATACGAACATACGATCTAGGAGCAGGAGCAGGCCACTCGGCCCTTCAAACCTGCTCCGCCATTCAGTGAGATCATGGCTGATTTGATGGTAACCTCTTGC
Source organism: Cetorhinus maximus (assembly GCF_964194155.1). Classification (NCBI taxonomy): domain Eukaryota; kingdom Metazoa; phylum Chordata; class Chondrichthyes; order Lamniformes; family Cetorhinidae; genus Cetorhinus; species Cetorhinus maximus. The sequence goes on along the minus strand of NC_135881.1, from coordinate 145,928,200 downwards.
CTACCACCTATAAATTTTCACCCCCTTGTTAATCAAGAATCTATCTAGCTCTGCCTTAAAAATATTCAAAGACCCTACTTCCACTGCCTCTTGAGGAAGAGTTTCAAAGACTCACGACCCTCTGAGAGAAGAAAATTCTCCTCATTTCTGTCTTAAATGCCTTTATTTTTAAACTGTGACCCCTAGTTCTAGATTCTCCACCTCCACATTGTCAAGATCCCTCACAATTTTCAAGATTTTGATCAAGTCACCTCTTGCTCTTCTAAACTCCAGTGGATACAAGCCTAACCTTTCCTCATAAGGTTGCCCATTCCTGGTATTAGCCTAGTAAACCTCCTCTGAACTGTTTCTAACACATTTACATCTTTCCTTAAATAAGGACACAGTCCTCCAGTACTCCAGATGTGGTCCCACCAGTGCCCTGTACAACTTGTGTATTCAATTCCCCTCACAATAAACGATAACATTCTATTAGCTTTCCTAATTACTTGCTGTACCTGCATAATAGCCTTTTGTGATTCATGCACTAAAACACCCAGATCCCTCTGAATCTCAGAGCTCTGCAATCTCTCACTATTTAGATAATATGCTCCTTTTTTATTCTTCCTGCCAAAATGGACAATTTCACATTTGTCCACATTATGCTCCATTTGCCAGGTCTGTTCCCACTCACTTAACCTATCGATGTCACTTTGTAGTCACCATATGTCCTCTTCACAACTTACTTTCCTACTTACCTTTATGTCAACAGCAAATTTAGCAACCATACCATCTGTCCCTTCATCCATGTTATTTATATAAATTATAAAAAGTTGAGGCCCCAGCACTGATGCATGTGGCACACCACTCATAATATCCCGCCAACCAGAAAAAGACACATTTGTGGCTACCCTCTATTTCTTGTTAGCTAGCCGATCTTCTATCCATGCCAATATGTTATGCCCTACACCACGGGTGCGATTGGAGGGCCTGGGATCAGCCAGGAAAAGGGCCACCGCCCTCGATCGGCCCACAACCGCAATTTCACGCTGGGAGGCCAATTGAGGCCCATGCTGTGTGAAATGTGGCCCCCCAGTGGTCGGGAAGGGGCGGGTGGGGGCGGGTGCCTGTTGGCCGCAGAGTCCAATGGCAACCTGGCAGCTGGTTTAAAAATGGCACAGACAGCCCCTTGAAGGCTGCCATGGAAGAACGTCTCTTCTCCATTCTCAATATTCAAGTTATGGAGTCGAGTACAACTGGAGACGCCAGGCGTGAGGGCAGGTTGGGTGGGCACTTGGCTGCCCACTTTTTGGATGAATGCCTCGCGGTCCTCCTGAAGGAGGTGGCTGCCAGGAGGGACACCCTTGTCCCAGAGATGGGAGGAGGAGGCTACCGCACCTCATGTAGAGGGCATGGGAGGAGGTTGCAGCGCTAGTTTGCAGCCATGATGTGGTGCAGCGCACATGGGTGTAATACCAGAAGACATGACCTGCTGTGCTCAGAAAGGGTGAGTACCCTGTTGGCATGGGTCAGTGTGCAGATGTGTTAAGGTGTGGCCGTCCCCCATGGACCTCAGGGGTGCTAGAGTCTGAGTGCCAACTGTCAGTGATGCTGGAGTTGGCCAAGGGGGTGAGCCCTGGCTGCTTGGACTGAGTGTCTTGCGGCTCGAGGACCATGACTCGGAAGTGCCCTGCCAGGTGCTCCTCTGCTGGGGTTGGCCAGGCTGCAATGGCGCTGCAGGTAGAGAGTGGAATATTCAATGCTCCTCTGTCCTTTCAGGAAAAGACATGCCATAACCAATCAGAGGGGGCACATACAGGGGGAGGCCTGCCCAACCTGCTGCTGCTCACCAGATTCGAGCAGGATGCCCTAGAGCTAAAGAGCCGGCACACTCCACATGCAACCGGGTGCGGAGAGGCGGGAATGCCAGATGAAGGTAAGAGCACAGTGCACAGATGTGAGAATTTCGGATTGTGCAACCATTCTAGTGTAGTCTCTTCATTCATGGGAGCCTCGAAACTTGAGTCCCCATTGATCATTGAAAGACGATGGCACCTTGTTGCAGATCTCCATTGTCTCACCAGGGTGCCTGGCATGCACAGTGACAATGTGATGATTTTAACTAATGACATGTCCTTTTTCTCCCTTAGATTCGCCAGCACACACTCGCTCTCTAGACCCCGAGGGACCTCCCCTGATACCGGAGGACCGCCTGGCTTGAGTTGCATCTGTGTCACACCTGCTCTCTGAACCAGGCACCAGCTCAGATAGCAGCACCTTGGTGGGCATTAGGTTGGCAGCCAGAATGTCGATGCAGATTGGTGAGAGCACTTCACATTCACTTGAGGTGCAGGCGGAGGCAGAGAGTGCCCAGGGTGACGGCAGTCAGAGGACTACTAGGGACCAGTATGATGCTGATTCGAAGGCAGATGATGAGCCTCTGGAATCATCCATTAGGCAGCAGATGCTGGGTGTCCAGCGGGATGTGCGAGAGGATCTGGTGGAGATCCATGAGGGTGTGTGTGCCATGGTCTCTGTTGTGGAGGAGTCCATGTGGAGCATGAGCACTGCGTTGACCCTCATGGTCGAGCGCACTGCCTCCTCCATTGAGAGAGTGGCGACTCTCATGGAGAGGCAGCTCCAGGGACAGAATCAGAGGTTCCTAGAGTTGCGTTGAGACCTGCAAGCCCTCGCACATGCAATGACCTCAGGTGATCAGTGCCAGTGTGGGAGATGAATGAGGCACCCAGTATCCCAGCTAGGTGCCTGTCCATCAATGGTGAGCAGGTAGGTCCAGAGCGACCTCCCGGCGCATGAGCTGCTTGTCATCTCTGTGGGCTCCTCTCAGGGCACTCTGGATGACGGCAGCAGCTCCTCCACCCCTCTGCCCCTCCGCCAGTGACCATGGCATCTGATGAGGTTGCGATGACTGGAGAGATACCAGCAGTGGGGCTCCCAGGTGGGGCAAGCACAGCTCCACTTGCCAGAGAACAACCGCCAAGGTCATCAAGGCCAACAAGACAGCAGAGTCAGCCGGCCGGTGCCAGCGAGGGGGGAGCACCAAGGCGTAGCATTCAGAAACGTATTTTAAAGGCACCATGAGCACAAGAGGGAAGGTTCATGGGTGATTTTCTGTTCATTTATGTTTGGTTTATATGTTTACTGGTGTGGACATCTATGCCAGTAATGGTATTATTGTTATGCATTCAATGTGACAATAACATTAAATTTGCTTTGGGTCTGATAACCTGAGTATGCTTCACCTCTTTTCTTTCTAGTGCAGGGTACGCCAGTGTGTAATGCTGGACGTGAGTGGCTCGATACTTTATTGCACAAGCATTGAGTGGACTTTGGGTGCAAATGAAAGGGTCATTTTAGACATCTGGGATGGAGGTGGCAGCCCTGGCATGAGGTGGAAGCAGATCTTTGGTAGCCTAGCTGAAGGAGCATTGGATCAAGGCATCCCTGGTGTCCCTGCCTCCCTGGAGGTTACCAAGGCCTGCCTCCACGCCCTCAGTGTTCTCACCGTGCTCCTCTTCTGACTCACCTCTGGATTCATCCTCTGTGGCCTGTGCAGCAGATCCTCTTCCCCCAGTGGGTTCCCCATTGCCAGCGCCAGATTGTGGAGAGCGCAGCATGTAACCACTATCACTGACATCCACTTTGGTGGTATTGTAGTGGACCCCTTGAACGGTCCAGGCATTGGAAGTGCATCTTGCGAAGACCTATGGTCCTCTCTACCACCACCCTTGTGGAGAGGTGTCATAAGCCACCTCTTCAAAGGATAACCCTTGTCACCCAGCAGCCATCCATCCAGTCGGGCTGGAGCACTGAAGAGCCTCGGCACCTGGGAGTGTCTCAGGATGTAAGCGTCATGGGAGCTGCCTGGGTACCTTGCACAGACTTGCAAAATATGTATCCTGTGGTCACACACTATCTGTACATTCATGGAGTGGAATCCCTTCCTGTTGCCAAAGGCACCCGGTTGATCCACTGGCGCCTTGATGGCCACATGTGTGCAGTTGATGGACGCAGGGGAACCCAGCAATCATTGCAAAGTCTCTGGTTCACTCAGCCTGGCTGGCCCCATGCATACATTAAAGAATAAACGTCAGTACCCACCTGAACAGAGCTTCTGTCACCAGCTTGACGCAACTGTGGACAGCTGGTTGGGAGACTCTACACAGATCGCCCACTGAGCCCTGGAAAGTGCCGGAGGCAGAGAAGTTGAGGGCCACTGTGATCTTCAGAGCCACGGGCATGGGGTGTCCTCAGACACAATTGGAGCTGATCTCAGGCCCAATCATCTGTCAAATGGAGGCCACGCTGTCCCTTGAGAGGCGGAGCCTCCTTCAGCATTGCACCTGACATATTGAGGTAGCTGCTTCGCCGCCTGTATACCCTGGCAGCAGGATAGTGGCATCTTCTGTGGTCCCTTCTGCCTTGGACTTCCTGCTGGCCCTGCACCCCTTGTGCCTGCGCCTCTCCTCCCACAGGTCACTCCCCTGGAAGCTGCATTGGGACAGCTGGCCTCCTCTCCCTTCTGCCCCTCCCTTCCCCATTGCCATGGTAATGGAAGGCTTTCTGATACTTGGAAGGGTCCACACGGCCTGAATCCTCAGGGGGCCTTGGAGACACCAATGAGTCCTGAAATGAAGCCTGGAAATGCTAACAATGAAGCCCCGAACAGAGATGAAACTGTCAAGTACCAATAAGCACCCAGCAGCAAACTATCGCAAAAACTCCTCACTTCTCACACTGGCAATACTGCTGGCCCTTTTTATCCCATCCTTGGATGAGGTTTAACAAATTGTCCTACTGCCCGTTTTGCCTGTGCGATGAGTGTGAAATCGCATGGCAACGTAAAACCTAGTCTATAGAGTCATAGGGCAGAATTTTCTGCCTGTCGGGCAGGTGGGCCCGACCCAATCTCCAGCGGGATGTCAAGTGGCCATTGACAGCTGATTTTGCTGTGCTCCCACCTTCCTGAAAATTTAAATGGGGCAGGGTGACGTCGGGTGTCAAGTCATTTAAATCCCCTGCTCTTTAATTTTTTTTAAAAAGCCTGCTGTGTCTTTTAGTTGAAAAAAATCAATGTTTGCAATATCAATAGATGTTTGCATAAACCTGAGGGTTATTATTATAGTATTAGTACTGCTTGACTGCTTCGACAACCAATCATTATCACAGTGTAGAGTTGTAAGTTTACATTTTGATTGACAGCTCCAAGTGGTTATAAAAGCATTAGCTGTCTTTGATGTGGGCTATGAGTACACATGTTTTTTTTTATAAGGGAATAAGTACTTGAAGGGATTTAATTGTATTGAATCAGCTTTTATTATTGTGTTTTTTTAATGTAGTGAAGTCTTTACTAGATATTTAGAACTTTATTTTAATTCAACTCAACATAGCTCCTGAGATCAGCCCTATGGTAGATACTGGATGAGTTGCCAAGGCGGTGGTAAGGGCAAAGGATGGTGGGTGGGGTTGCATGGGTTGGCATGAGTTGGCATTAAGTTGGTATAGGGGCAATAAAGAACCATGAGGATGAGTGGGGGTCATGAGTTCGTATGGAGAATATGAGGTGCCATGGGGTGGTGGGTGAGGGCATGACATGATATAAACTGGCATGGATGTGGCATGGGAGTGAGGGGTTGTGAGTGGTGAGGGCTAGAGAGCCTTAGTGTTTTTATCATAACTGGGACAAAATCCCAAAGCACTGAGTGGGACCATTTAAATAGCCCGCCTCAGGATGTGGTAGCCCTTGTGGCTGCCTCTGAACTGTTCCCGGGTGCGGTGGGCCTGACTCCAGTTAGCGCCCCCACCCCCAGTCCTGGAATGAAAATCTGGCTGTTTGGGGAAGTTTCTCCCGAGTCCTGTCTGGGCAGTTGGGAAGTTTCCCAACTCTGCGCACCCAACTCGGGAGCGAAAATTTGAACATTGCAGTTGCTGGAAAGTTAGGTACAGATTTGGGAGGCAACAACACGATTGAGGACTTGCAGATCATTGAAAGGTTAGAGATAGGGCAATGGTTTGCAAAGAAAGTGAGGTTGAGAATAAGGTGTCTGAGGAAGTGTATAATGGTGCACTAAGGCACAGTACGTAACTATGGCCAGGGTCTTTAGGTCGGCGAGCAGGGGGCGGGGCCCACTCGCCGACGCGTAAAATGACACAGGATGATGTCGGGCGGAACTCCTGACATCACTCCGCCTCATTTTAATTTTCAGGTCGGCGGGGTCGCAGCCAAATCAGCTGTGCGCCTGCCGACCTGTCAACGGCCAATTGAGGCCATTTAAAAAGTCATTAAGCTCATTAATGGGATCTGCCTATCCAACCTTAAGGTTGGCGGGCAAGCCGGGAGCCCTGGCGGGCTTCAGAAAAAGCATGAAACCTCATCCATGGGTGGGATGAGCTTTCATGAGGGTTTTTAAAAATTTAATAAATGTTTGATTAAAAGTGATGGACATATCCCAACTTATGTGACAGCGTCACATGAGGGGACATGTCAGGGAAATTTTATTTTTGCCCCTTCACCGTTTTTAAATTTGGTGCCGATCTCCCTGAGGCAGCACTTAGCCTCAGGGAGATGAGTGCGCTGTTTCGTGCACATGCGCGTAAGAGCGTACTCTTGGCTGAGGGAATTCCCCCCCCCCCACCCCGCCCACACAGGGAGCGCATAGCGCTTCCTGGCGGACGTCACGTTGGGCAGGCCTTAATTGGCCCGCCCACATAAAATGGCGGCACGCCACCAATTGGGGGCACCGATCGGAGGCGCGCCCACATGCGCCCGCTCTTGCACTTCCCCCCTGATGGGGGGAAAATTCTTCCCTATAGATTGCAAAGTTAACTGAGTGCATCATAAAGTGTGGGAAGTTGAAAATTTGGTGACAGTGGAAATTTGGTGCAGAGGGGAAACGGGAGCACCTTTTTGCCTCTTAACACTTATAGTGGCTTGTATAAGCATGAGACAGTGGATATTTAAAACCGGGATCTATATTAATATTTTATTAAACTAATAATTTAACTGGTTAAATTAAATAATTTTTAAGAAACTAAAACAAAACAAAGTGAATTAATTACTAAAAACTTTAAATGTATAAAACAAGGTGAGATAGAAATGGCAGTGCAGGAGGTGTGATGCATTCACAGCATGTGTGAGTTTGTGGAGAGTGGCGTGATCTCAGGTAACAACATCTCTAGTGTCTGCAACTCAAGGAACTTTGGCACAGAGTTTTTAAGCTGGAGCCTGAGGTGCAGATATTGTGATGCATCAGGGAGGGGAAGGAGTTACCTGGACAATTTGACCCTGAAGGCAGTCACGCCCCTTACTTTAGGAAGTATTGTTATCTTGGTTAATGGTCAAGAACATGAGAATATGCGACTCAGACAGGTAAGGGAAGTGCAGATGCAGTGGTGGAGGAACCTTAGCCTTTCCCATTGTCCAATAGGTACAAGGTACTTGCTACTGGTGTAAATGAGAACGAGGACAGCAAAGAGGATTGGAAAATGGACCATGGCACATGAGTCTACTCAACTGGGGTGGTGGGGCAGCGGGGGGAAGAAACAGATGATAGTATAGCCAAGAGCGCAGATACTGCTCTCTGCGGCTGCAACCTTGATTCTCAAAGGCTGTGCTGCCTGCCTGTGTTCAGGGTTAAGGACACTTCCTCCCAGGTTGGGGGAGAACTCGGAGAAGGAATGGAAGGATCCAGTTGTTGTGGCCCCTGTAAGAACCGATACAACTAGGTACAATTAGGATTGAGGTTCTGCTGAGGGAGTTTGTGGAGCTAGGTTACAAATAAAAAACAGAATCTCAAAGTTAATAATCTCTGGATTAATAAATACCTGATTCATGCACAAATTGGCACAGGGACAAACAGGCTGGGGGTTTAAATTTGTGATTGAAAGGTGTTGGAGGCAGGGGTTTTATTACATTGAGTACTGGCACTGGCAATGGAAAGAGGAGAGGGAGTTGTGCCATTGGGATGGACTCAATTTAAACTGGACTAGGACCACAATCCTGGCGAATAACTAGGGCAGTAAATAGAGCTTTAAATTAATAAAGTGGAGGGCAAATTTACAAGTCAAGGCTATAGAGCAGATTAGAGATTTGGGTAAATTCAAGCAGATTTGTGTCAGGAAGGAACAGAAGGTTTAGTAATGGAAATAGGACATTAGCAGTTAAGGCCACATGAGAGGAAAAAAAGATTCATAACATATGATACAAATAGCAATAAATGGGTTTGATTTAGTAGCCATTGTTGAAACATGCTTGCAGGGTGACCAAGATTAAGAACTAAATAATCCAGGGTGTGTGACTTTCAGTTAAGTTAGGCAAAATGGAAAAGGAGATGAGGTATCGATGGTAATAAAGAATGAGATAAAGGTAGGACGGAGAAAGGATCTTAGCCCTGAAAATCAGGATGTAGAATCAATATGAGGAGATATAAGAGATAATAAAGGGCAGAAAACACTGTTGGGAGTAGCTTTTAGACCCCCTAACAGTAATTATAGTGTTGCACAGAGTATAAGGTAGCAAGGGTAATGCAAGAATCATGTAAGCCTTTACTTTACATAGAGACTGGACAAACCAGATTGGCAAATGTAACTTGAAGGACGAGTTCATGGCATGCATTCAAAACAGTTTTCTTGAACAGTATGTTGAGGTACCAACTAGGGAACTGGCTATTTTAGATTTAGTATCTGTAACGAGACAGGGTTAATTAGTCATTTTATAGTAAAGGATCCTCCAGGGGATAGTGATCACAATACGAGAGAATTTTATATTAAGTTTGAGAGCGATGTGGTTAAGGCTGAAATTAGGGAAAGAATTTTACGCTCTTCTGCTGGTGGGTTTGCAGGCAGTATCCATAAAAATCTTTGGATGGCCTCCCCACCGGGCTTCCGTCCTCTCCGACCTTTCCGCAATTTTACGTTGGGACAGGCAAGGCCTAGCCCCAGACCCTCCCAGAAGAAAGAAACAGTTTAGAGCAGTACTCTTATTTCCCAGATTTTACTGCTATTCCGTTTTAAGGTGTACAATACCAGTTCAGACCTTATTTCAGTTCAGTTCTTATTTCCCAGTTTTTACTGTCTTTTCCTTCTGGCTAAGGAAGATTGTGAGTTTAAATTTTAAAAGTGATGGTAGAGAACCAATGGCAAGTGTTCATAATTCATAATTCTCAATGAATATACATTCCCTTGGTGAACTAGAAAAATGGCACAATCATGGGTAATGAGAGAAGTTAAGGAAAGTGTTAGTTTAAAGTAATATTGCCAAAAAGCATAATAAGCATGAGGATTGAGAGTATTTTTAAAATCAGCAGTGTAGCCAAGGAATTGATCAAGCAGGAGAAAATAGAACACGAGAGTAAATTAGCAAGAAATATAAAAACAGATTGTATGAGCTTTTGCAGTGTGTGAAAATGTAAAAATAGCCATGATCCCCATAGAGGCAGAGACTGGGGAAATAATAACAGGAAATGAAGAAATGGTTAAGATGTTAAACAGATATTTTGTGTCTGACCTCATAGTAGAAGACACAAAGAACGTACTGGAAATTGAGGGTAGCCAAGAGTGAGAGTGAAGAACTTAAAAATAATTAACATTAGTAAAGAAAAAGCACTGAAAAAATTAATGTTACTAAATCCAACAAGCCCCCTGATGGATTTTAAAAGAGATGGCTGAGGTTCCTCTTAACACCAGCTTTCTCCAGTGACCACTTGTTTTTCCACTTGGCTGTCCATCACACACGTAATATCCGTCTGAGTCCTTTCGTTTCAAATGCTCTTATTCGAGCCCCGTCACTCTTCCTGATGGTCCGGCTTTCACAACCATTCATTGTCAATAGCCACGCAAGGGCTTTCAGATAATGAATTTTTGTTGTAATCAAGATGCTATGGCTACTCCATACTCTTTTAAGTGAGTTCATAACGCCGTGACCCTTGTTAAGTATGGCTTGATTTTCTTTGTAGACTCTGCATCTTGTGTGATGAGTGACCCAAGATAGCTGGAGGCATCAACCTGTTCAAGCTGAACTCCATTGATCAGAATCTTGCCGGTCTTTCCACCCATCCCTATCACCTTTGTCTTGTCAACATTGATCAGGAGACTGTGTATTTCTGGTTAACTTGATCCTGGTGTTAAGAGGAACTTGTTTGCGGCAGCAATATCAAGGAAGCTCACATATTTTGGACATGTGCTGCAAACAGGGAGGCAGTATTTGGAAAAAGAGGGGAAAACGGCTGGAAAACGTGCACAAGGAAGACCCAAGATGGATGGGCCTCTCTATGGGGCAGGCAAAGAGGGCAGCAGAGAATAAAAATCAGTGGAGAAAGATTGTTCATAGCGTGGCCAATCCTCAGAACGAGGACAGATGAAAGACAAGACAAGGCTGTATAGGTAGTAGATGCATTGGTTTTGATCTTCCAGAATTCCCTAGATTCTAGAAAGGTCCTTGTAAGGAGGGAGAGAGAAAAAAAGGGTGCCAAAGGCCAGTTAGCTTGGCATCGGGTAGTAGGGAAGATGTTAAAATCTATTATTAAGGAGTAGGTAACAGGGCACTTGGGAAATCACAATATTATTAGGCAGAGTCAACATGGTTTCATGAAAGGGAAATCATGTTTGAAAAATCTGTTCAGAGTATTTTGATGATGTAGCTGGCAGAATAGATAGCTGGGAACTAATAGAGTATATTTAGATAGTATAGTAGGATATTTAGCTTTTCAGAAGGCATTCGATAAGGTATACAAATAGTTGTTACACAAGACTAGGACTCATGGGATTGGGAGGATGATATCGTAACATGGACTGAGGATTGGTTAATGGACAGAAAACAGAGAGTAGGGATAAATGGCTGGGTACAACTAATGGGGCACCAGAAGGATCAATGTCTAGGCCTCAGCTATTTATAATCTATATCAATGACTCAGATGAAGGAACCAAGTGTAAATTACATCCAATGTTGCTGACAATACAAAGCTAGATGGGCAAGTAAACTGTGAGGAGGACACAAAGAGTCTGCAACGGGATAATGGTGGGTTAATTGTCCAAGAAGTTTTATGGAGTTAGCAGGGAAGAGTATGGAGAATGTAGGGGTGTGAAATTATCTACTGTGAAGAATGGGAAAGCAGACTTGGTGAAGCAGGCTTAATGCGCTAAACAGCCTGCTCCTGGTCTTATTTTTTAATGATCAGAATATCTCTTAAAAGGTGAAAGACTAGTAAATGTTGATATGCAGTGAGATTTGGGCACCTTTGTACATGAATCACAGGAAGTTAACATGCAGGTACATAGAACAATTACAAAGGCAAATGATATGTTAGCCATTATTGAAAGATCGGGGTGGGGGGTTGGTGGTGGTGGCTGAGGGGTGCGGTTGGAGTATCAGAACAGGGAAGACTGTCGAGATCACACCTGAAGTACTGTGTATAATGGTAGTCTCCTTACTTAAAGACAGATCTACTTGATTGATTGCTGGGATGAGGGGGCTGTCCATTCAGGAAAGATTGAGTAGAATGGACCTATATTCTGTGGAGTTTAGAAGAATGAGAGGTAATCTCGTTGAAATATATAACATTTTTAAAAGGGTTTGACAAGAGTAGATGCTGAAATGCTGTTTCCCATGGCTAGAGAGTCAAAACTAGGAGTCAGTCAGGGTAAAGGATCAATCACTTAGGACTGAGATGCAGAGAAATTTCTTCACTCGAAAAGTTGGTGAATCTTTGGAATTCTATATCCCGGAGGACGTGGATGCTCATTCGCTGAATATATTCAAGATCTGATCAATAGATTTTTGGACACTAAGAGAATCAAAAAATATGGGGACAGGATGGGAAAGTGGAGTTTATATAGAAGTTCATCCGTGATCTTACTGAATGGCAGTGCAGACTTAAGGGGCCATATGACCTACTCTTATATCTCATATTCTTATGATGGTGGATTTGAAAGGAAGGGGAACAGTTGCTGAGGAGAAGGAACGGTTTCAGCTAGCATGGGGATCAGGAACAGATGGTGGATGGTTAGCAGTTTAGTATGAATGGAGCCAAGGGAGTAGAAGATGGGTCACATGGACAGGATGAACTTGGAGAGGACACACAGGGAGATAATGGAGAAACTAAAGAAAAATAGGAGTTCAGGGTTAGGGCAGAAGTGAGACTTGTGGAGGTTTGTCTAGTTGAGCAACAGGAGGGGAAAATGTGCAAGGGGTGGAGGGGTGAGGGCACAGGACAGCTGAGTGAAAGATCTCAATTTTAGTAACTAAGAAGTGCCTTAATCCTTGAACTTGTTGGAGGTGAGGATAGAGGAACAGAGGAAAGGAATAAAAGAGTCAGTTGGTAGTAGAGAATAGATGCCGGAGGTTAACATTATTCTGTCGAGTAGTCTTGGAGAAGTGAGCAGTTTTGGCAGAGGGGACCAAGACCCAATCGTGTGGGATTGAAGGGAACAAAGAGTTTTCAAATTAAAAATGAGAGCAGTTCAACAATGTGAGTTATTGGAAAGAGGAGAATGCATCAGAAAGTTAAGTGGAGAAACCAAAGTGTGATTTGGTGATAAGGGCTGCATTGCTGTGTGGCACTTTGGGTGGGCAAATGATGGAAATTGTCGCCATTCCTCCAAAGTCATGATGTAAATATAATCATCAGCAACAAGGACATTTTCACTGAGTGAACAGACATTTGGAGGGAAATGCGAAGAAGGGCATTGTTTATTGATCCACTGGCAGATGTAATGGGGTAGTGGTGAGTAGGATGAATGATTTGGGAAATAGTTTGGTGAAATTAGTTTGTAGCAAGTGCTTTGGGCAGGCCAGAAGCAGCAGCAAAGCGTGCTTGAATGGATCCTTTGTAAAATGCTGAGAAAGGTATCAAAGGTACCTTGGGTTTACCAAAGGGGGATTCATGCCTGGGAAGATACCAGGAAAGTTGTTGGTAGAACAGGGCTTTGTGGGCAAGGTGCGTGAGAAGGAAAAGTGAAAGGTGGGCTGACTGGGTGACAAGAAGGGGAGGAGACAGGTGAGAAGAGCCCAAGGAGGGACATAGAAAAGAAGGCCTGGATTTAATGTGGGTCTCACCTACAGGTTGGAGAACTGCCTAGCATGGGAGACCCTACCAAATTAAGTGCCTTTCAGGAACTTAACAGCCAACATTGAGCCTTCCACAGGATTTAGGACCCCAGCGGCAGAAGTCTCACCCTCCTGAGAGCTGCCACCCAATCAGAGGCCGACAGCTTTCCATTGCTGCATCACCACCATGAGCAGTGGCTGCTGCTGGTAATGCTCCAAAGACCTCACCAGGGAACGTCCTTAGATCCCTGGACACGGGTGAGTGAGGGCAGGATGGTGGTCACGGAGGGGTGAAGAGGGGTTGGAGGTAAGGGCAGGGGGTATCTTTCAGGCACAGAGTGTTGACAGTGAGGGACTCCCCTGGCAGGCCGCTGGTTTGCTGGGCAGCCTTCATGAGGCACAGGAAAGCCGTGCAACTCCCACCTAATCCCTAAACCACCTCTAAATTCCAATAGGCCCCGAGATAATGAATCTAATTGGCATCACGCTGTGAGCAGGCAAGTTTCTCACATTGGCCCTTCCCCCTCCGACTTAATTATGGGGGTTTTCCCGTTGCTTACAGACTGACACGCAGCCTCTCCTGCGATTAAATGGGCCCAACCGGTTTCCTGCAGCGACAGACTGGATTAAATTCCACCCAGAAAATTAGGTTTTGGATCCAGGGTAGCAGTAAATTGTGCATGCAACTGAACACAGAGAGAATCAGTTGCTTAGTAGTCCAGAAATTGAGTATGTATGAAAAAAGAGACATGGGGGAGAATTTTCTCCCCGTTGGGCGGGCCGGTCGGGAGTGGACATGGGTGGGCGCAGAGCCGATCCGCGCCCACAATTGGCTGCGCGCCGCCATTTTACATGGGTGGGCAGGGAACGCTCGCCCAGCGCTATTTGTGCGGGCAGAGGGAGGAGGGAGAGTTGGGGCCTGCGCTCTTTCGCGCATGCGTGCGAGAGAGCGCAGAAATCTCCCTGAGGCTCGGAGCTGCCTCAGGGAGATTATTGTCAATTTGAAACATCAAAATAAAAAAGGTTAAAAATCATTTACACATGTCCCCTCATGTGACAGCGTCACATGGGCTGGGACATGTTTATCAAATCTTTTTTAAAAAGTTATTAATTTAATAAGCCCTTCATGAAACCTCATCCCGCCCATGGATGAAGTTTCATGAAAAAACGAAGGCCGCCTGAGCTCTTCGCCTGCCTGCCAACCTTAAGTTTGGATGGGCAGCCCTGTCAATTTGTTTAATTGGATTATTAATGGCCTTAATAGGCCTTTGACAGTTCGGCGGGCATGCAGCTGACTCTGGTGCGCGCCTGCCGAATGATAGATTGTAATGATGCGCGGTGATGTCGGGACGTATGTCTGATGTCACCATACGTCATTTTACGCATCGGTGCGTAGAGTCCACCCCCGCACGCCGAACAGAAAATTCTGGCCATGGTGTTGAAACCTTTTGTCTTGCACTGATCAGGACAGATGCAAGAATCCAAATTTAAAAGGGAGCAACAATTTATACTGCATGAGAAAAGGGTGCTGATTGGTTGAGGCGTTGTCATGGATAATACATGAAGGAACTGTTTTGTTTAATTCAAAAATGGTGCAATGCCTGAGCTTGTTCCTTTAGTCTGCAGCGAGCAGGTGCTTGCTTAGAGGGAATTTGGATTGCATTGGCATGGCAAAGATTTGGAGAGACATATCCTGGTCATACACAGAGGACAGAGAAGATACAACATGAGAATCCAAAGTTAAAGTCTAAGTTCCTGTAGTGGAATGAAGTTGATATGTTGACATGAAATCAACTTGGAACATCAACAAACCAATGTCAAGGGGCACTACAATTGGATTCAGCTTCACGGATTTTGAAACGGGGTTGAGGAAAATCAAATAAAATTTATTTTTGATTACTATCTGGTGATCCTTGTTGTAAAGTATGCAGATGTGGATGTTGTCTGAAGGCAGGGTCAGGCTCAGTTGAGATACCTACTAGTAACATCCCTCGTCTGAACTTCCGCATAAGTTTTGCCATTTTGAGCTGAGTGCCAGAGGATTGCTGGTGCCCATGAACTATGTATGTAGTATGAGTCTTATCACTGGGAATTTCATCAGTGCTTCTCCCCCCACTCTCATTGTAACTTTGTCCAAATTTTGCTGACATATGTAATGGCAGCAGAGCAAGAAAAAGTCTGAGTACATTACTGGCGTTTGTCTTCATGAAACAAAATGGAATACTTCAAAAAAAATATTCTTTAAAACTTACAGATCATAAGAATGAGGTCAAATATCCCCTCCAAATCACTCACCATCCTGGTTTGGAACCTTATTGCTGTCCCTTCACTGTCGCTGGGTCAATTACCTTATTCTCCCATCCTAACGGCACTGTGGATATACCTACAACACATGGACTGCAGCAATTCAAGAAGGTGGCCTACCACCACCTTCTCAAGGGCAGTTAGGGATGGCAAATAAATTCTGTCCTTGAATAAAAAGAAAACCTGTATCTATTTCTCAATAATCTGTAAAAAAAAAAATCCCCTCGTATTTGGGGAATAGCCACTGTGTTCCATTTGTCGTCATTGACTGTCAAGTCTAATTCTGTGGTTATTTATTAAAATGTACCATCAATATTATTTAATCTAAACATTGACAACTTAACATCAACAACTTCTTCTTTCCACTAGGTGAACTTTATTTAGAAGGGGTCATTTTTCTCTCATTGGGCCCAGAATTGAGAGCTTTGCTTATTTGGAATGCCTGTCAGGAATTCAGACACACGTTACACCTGAATAATTGCTCAAAAAGCATGCACAGAGCATGTCTGCATTTTTCAGTATGTGATTTCAGCAGCAGGATTCCCCTATGGGAATGAAAAGTTGAAAAAGCATGCTTTAGTGCTATGATTCAACAATGCAGGTATTTTGTTTACCTTAATGCTAGTGCCTGTGTATCATGATATACCCACTGCATCATGCAGTCTCTTTTTGAGCATTTGCTATTTAATTGCAAATTGCTATTTAATTAATATATAGTTGTTTAACTCCATAGAACTGAGTGTAAATTAGTTGGAATTTTGCTCTGAAATTTATTTGACTCAGGTTTAACTTCCTCTGCACTACTTTTAGTGGACTAGAAAATGCACTTACTTTAATTTTCTGCCTGTGTTAATTTAACACAGTGGTTACCTTGTTGATTTTAAATAGATTGACTTGATTAAAATAATGAACAGAGGAATCTCACTAATACATGTCAATAAATGTTAAAGATAGCGCAGAGAGCTTTTACCACTAAGTTTCTCAGGAAGGCTGCATGGGTAGTTAGTGTGAGAAACTGTGGGCTGATTCTTCGGGTCTCACCAGGGACATGAATGGACATGGATGGGACCCAAAAATATCAGCGCCGGCTAGGGTGTTTGGAGAAGCCATTCCTGGAGCCAGCAATGTTCATTGCTGCAGGGGAGGGCGAAACAGTGATCCTGTGTGCCTCCCAATTAAGGCCAATTAAAGTTCTTAAAGAGCTCATTATTGGCTCACTAAACAGTGAGACGAAAATTTTCAGGCGGGTACACAGGTTGCACATGTTGGCTGGGGCTGACCAGCTGAAAGGAGATGGGTACAGTCTGGGGAGTCTTTTATGGCCAGCCCAGGAAATTATCTTGACCCCATAAGAAGGTCAGCAATGCACAGAGACTTAATCTTTGGGAAAGAAGTGCCCTTGGTGCTCTGCATGTGGTGTGAGAGAGGGCAGTCAGTGCTCAGGCATTGAACAGGATCGTCACTGCCCTGGCATCACGGGGTAAGAAGAGCAGGGGGGAAAGCTGCCAATCAGAATAGGATGGCCACCTGTTCCTTAGGATGACTGTAGCTGTCAATGGGGGCATAAATCTCAGATTTTGGGCCCTAATGATGATGAAGGCCAACCCCCAGGAGGAACAGGAGAGGAAAGCTAGGCAGGAAGGAAATGGAGGCTATACCCTCAACACAGGATCTACTACCGAAGATAGAGCTACCTAGAGATGAGCAAGACCTAGTGACCCAGGGGACTGTGACTCTCTAGGCAGGTGGTCACACTTGTGACCTCATTGCCGAAGACCTTGCACCACGAACCTCACACCACTGGTCGCCATGCCCTGCCAATAGCCGTCAAAGTTACTGCGGCCTTGAATTTCTTCACTTCAGACTCCTTCCAAGGATCTACTACGGATTTTAGTGGATCTTGCAAACAGCTTCAAACCATTGTATCTCTGAGGTCATTAGTACCCTATTTTCCAGAGGGGCACAGTACGTTCATTTCACAACATATATGACCCAGCAGAAACAGAGGGCAGTGGGTTTCAGTGCCATCACTGGATTCCCCCAGGTGCAGGGCATCATTGATTGTACCCATATGGCCTGTCACTGGGTGCGTTGACAATCAATTGATTCAGCATCAGGAAGGGCAGCCACTGCATCAACATTCAACTGGTCTGTAATCACAACAAGAATTTCCTGCATTTGTGTGCCCATTTTCCTGGCAGCAGCCATGACTCCTTCATCATCTACCAGTCTACACTGCCTCAGATCTTCACTCCAACCTTCAACATCCATGGATGGGTCCTAGGGGACAAGGGACATCCCTTGAAGAGATGGCCACTGACCCTTCAGCAGGAACCCCAGACATGGGCCCAGAGGCAATGGAATCATTCAGCAGACCCTAGGGCTTCTGAGGATGTGATTGTGGTGCCTGGACCACTTGGGTGGCGCTCTCCAGTACTCTCCTGTAATGGTCTCAGTCATTGTGGTGGTTTGCTGCGTTCTCCATAACATTGCCCTCCAGGGAGGTGTAGACTTTGAGGATGGTGAGGCCCTCATATGAGATAGCTCAACTGGGGAGGAGCAGGAGAGAGGAGGAGGAAATGGAGATGGTTGGAAATGACACTGAACAGATAGGTGCCCCTTTTGCACAAATAGGTGGCTGGGCACACCTCTGGACTAAAGGGCTGAGAGGATGCCATAAATATCAGGGATTCAGGAAAGTTTCACCTGAGACCCACTGACTCAGTTGAGGGGTATGGAATGGAGGAGAGTCTGATACATCAAGACAAGATGCAGTCTGGAGTATCTATCACTTACCGCCAGTGAAGGAAGCATATCTACACTGAGTCTTTGTCCTCACTGTGGAGGATCCCATTATCTTTTTCACCACTTCATACCACCTTTCCTAACACAGCATCAACAAAAGGAATCCCAGACATGTGGCTTAAAGTGTCAACATTTATACTGTGTAAAGAGAGGAAAAAAGTAGTGACAGCAAGAACATACCCCAGTGACCAACTCAGTGCTCTGTGCAATGAGGTGGCATGCAATCTCAGCCACTCCTATGCTGTGCTTCTCTTGTGGGCTCAGAGGAGCTGGAGGCAGCCTTCCCACTTGTCTCAGCTTACGGCAACTGAGCATGTGGCACTCGGCCTCGTCATAGAGTTGCCTCTGGGGGCATCTTCAGAGGCTGCTATACCAGTAGCATTGCAGGGGCAACCTCCTCACTTGGCCCAGCTACACAGATGGTCCCTCAGTCAGAGGGACAAAGAAGGCTGGGGATGACGAGGATGCCCCATGAGTACAGGCAGTGTCATTCTCAACCCCTGCTGTGCACTCCAGATGCCTGGAGGAAGACACCAGCTAGAGCGCAGCTAGCATCCCCACCAAGGATCTCTGCATCACCAGCACCACTGATTGGTTCACGCTACACAGCACCTCATGCATCCTATGAATGTCAGTGCATTCTGATTGAAGCCACGCATGGCTCTCCATGAGATTGGCCACCCCCTCAGTGGAGGAGCTCATGCACTCAAACCCTGAGCCAATGTGGTGCATAAGCTGGATGGATTCTTCCATCCTCAACCCAAGACACTTCGCAAATCAGGAAACTCTGACATGCAGGAGCACATCTCCTGTTGCTGTTCAAGGTAGACTCTTCTCACTTGTGGTTCCTGAGACCCTGTATCCGTGTCTAGCTGAACAGAGTTGTGTCTGCCTTCCCTCCTCCAAGAGGAAATTGCACCCAGAACACTGTGCCACCATATCTACACACACATGCAAGGACTCAGCGAGATGAGAGTATTTGCTGATGACAGTGCACTCGTAAGGTCTGATAATGCTTCTTCACCTCCTTCTTACTCCTCTGGGCCTGCAGAGGGAGAGGAGGGGGTGCTCTGGATTGAACATCTGCATTTGTAGTAGACACAAGAAGAGATGATGAGAGCTAGCCCAGGAAAGTAGAAGCCTGTGCAATGCTGAGACTACCCAATGTAATTCAGTGCACAGCACTCCATCAGATGGGGTGGAATGCAGTGCAGTCCAGAATGACCACATTGCTTCACCATGAGCTCCTGACTTGCCAGGGCTGACTTCCTCATCCGCCATCCTGGCTGTGTCCATGGCTCTCTCCTCCACTGGGGTAAAGTGCAGGAAAAATGGCACCCCTCCTTCTGTCTCAGCTTGCTTTCGAACATTATTTGCCTGCTTCTCCTGCAAGGACAAAAGAGAGCAAGATAAGGCACTGCAGTCTTCTGTGTCCATTGTCATATGTCCCTATTCATTAGAAGGTACATGTACCAGGGTTGACAAGTCCTCAACAGCACTCTTGGTGCTGAGCCATTCTGAAAGGTGAATAAGTGCTCTAGGCACGCATCCATCCCAAGTTCAGGAGCAGTGTGCCCTGAGGCTCCTTAGCTGGTGTGCCTGTTGGAAGGTGAATAACCAGACCCTATCCTGAGGGTTGGGGGTTGTGCTCACCTTGCCAGAGCCTATCAGGTCATTAAACCTCTTCTGACACAGGATTTATGTCCATCTGACCATCTCCCTCACAGCCTCAACCATAACGTTCAGGTCCATGTCCATGCCCTGGGTGCCAGCCCTGCACCAGGTGACAGGTCTCCAGCTATCCTGTGACATGTGATTCAACCCCAGTCCTGTCCAATGTTCTGACACTCCTTCTGTCAAAAGCAGCCTCAGTAATGATAATCAGGATGAGTTTAAATCAGACCTGCACTCCCTCTGACCCGCCTGTGTTCCTGCCCCATGGTCTCTAGTTGGACAGCATTTCCACAGCAATTAAGGGCTCCCCCCTCCGACCAACCACAGGGGATGGGTTCATGACCTGGAAACAGTCTCGACTCCTATTTTCCTGTTTCCCAATCCCAACGCAAAAATTCTGCCCTGAGTTGCTCATTCTGTTCTCACAAAATCTGAGGAATTAACTTATATGGTGCTGTTTCATGAAGATAATTGCATTTACTCAGCATATGCATTGTGTTATAATTGACTTAGGAGTACTTGGCACTAACATTGGGTGCCAAAAGTGTTTGAATTTCCAGCATTGACTCACTCACATTGATGGCATTTGATTCATAGGCCAGGACTTTCCATGCGTTGGGCGGGCTCGGCGGGAGTGGGCGCTGGCAGTCGTAGACCCGACCGCTGCCCGTGATTGGGTCGACACCACGGTTTCATGTGGGCGGGCCAATTAAGGCCCGCCCAGCGTGGATCGCGAGCAGTACTGCTGAGCGCTACCTGTGCGAGCTGGGGGAGGAAGGAGAGTCGGGTCTAGCGTTCTTTCATGCGTGCATGCCCAAGAGTGCTTCAATTTTCCTAAGGCAAGGAGCTGCCTCAGGGACGTTGAAGCGCTTTTTAAAGACATTATTAAAAACATTAAAAATTGAATGAAACATGTCCTCTCATGTGACTGTGTCATATGAGATGGGACATGTTTTTATTTTCAAAATAAAGTTTTTATATAATCAGTATTAGCTCGTGGATGAGGTTTCCTAAAAAGCGTAAAGGCCAACCGTTAGATTGGACAGGCAGCATAAATTTGGAGTTAATTAGTACGTTAATGGCCTTAATAGACCTTTCAATTATCAGTGGGTGCGCAGCCGACTCTGGCGCGCACCCGCCAAACGGAATATCGCGAGACAGCGTGATGACGTCAGGTCACACACCCGACATCATCGCACGTCATTTACGTTCTGGCATGTCAGGCCCGCCCCTGCACGCCAAATGTAAGATTCTGCACATAGAAAAGTATATACATTATAGGGGTATGATAGGCAACATTGCAGAAATCATTGACAATCTTTTTGGAAAATCTGTAAGGATTTCTTTGTTGTTCTTAAATGTATTTTAAAAGATCAGAAACTGAAACCCCTGGCATTGATGGTGATTAAATTGTTTAACGAGAATGAAAAATTATGATTGCTTTAAAATAATTGGGAAAGTGCAAAACTGGAAAATAGCTAATTATGAAATAGGTGTTGCAACTTCAACCCAACTAGTCTTCAGTAATATCTGTAATCAGTGCCTCCTCTACAATGACAAACAGTGGATATAGCACATAAGTACTCATAATGTTAATTTTTGAAGTCCGTTTCTAACTATATTGTGGAGTTTTAACACTGAATGTGTAAGCTTAGAAATGCCAATACTGGAGAACTCTTCCACCAACATGGTTCTGAATGTGGGTTTAATTATTCATATGGCATAAGTATTCAGATCGCCATTTTCTGATTTTTTTTTTTAGGTCACAGTCCCACACAACTTTAAGTCCATCCATTGCCACCAAATTTGATGCAACTGCCCTATTTTGCCACTTTGCTGCATTTTGCAGTGACATTGATGGTTAACTTGCAGCTCTCTGTCGACAACTGAATGTTCAACTACGGCGTGTTGGAAGAACCTATGATGTAAACTATTTAGATTAGTTTGTGATTATTTGAACTATGACGTTTTGCTGTACCCACGCATGCTAAGATTCAAATAGTTACAAGTTTGCAAAGCAGCTCAGGTGAGGTAAGCGGAACATGAGTAACAAACTCTGAGGAAATACTATGCAGTCTGCATAAGTGGAAGTGATAATTGCTGCTAGGTAACATTACCTTGGCATCTTTCCTCAAGACTGCCATCTTCTTCCAAATCTGCAGCCGGGCCCTCTGGGTTACAGAATGCAAACACCTTGTCAGCTGCCTTTCCAGGTGGTTCAGGTGATTCCTCTCCAGGTAGGGTGCCCTTGAGTGACAACAAGAACAAGCCTCTTTTACCTCAGCGCATGCATCACCACCTGAAAAAGTCACCCAGGACCTTTTTAATGAGCCAACCCCAAGTGAAAATTAGTGTGAATCTTTCTGTCACTTTTCTTCACCTTCATATGAGTGGCAGCTGATGCAGATAATTCATTGGTTTTAATTTAGTTTTTATTTCTTTATTCAATATATTTAAATGTCAGTCAACAGAGGAAACTGCAAATATGAGCTTTGCTGAAGCCTCCTTGACAGTGGTTTTGCAACCTCCAAAGGTTGCCCTTTAAGGAAATTTTACCAGAAAAGTAGATTTTGGGGTAGATTTCTAACTTGACCTTCTAGCCAGTAAACTCACAGAGCAGATCACCCACTAGATTTTTATTCCCCTGATTCATTTGAATCCACAGTCATTGCTCCATCCCTCCCCCGCATCCCAAACTGCCCCACCAATGGTCAGCCTACCCGTCACTCTTTCAGACTCCTCTGCTGGTTTTGCTCCACGAATGGGCATTCTATCGATCAGTGAGCTGGCTGTCAGCTCAGGAAATGCACAGACAGCTTTCCCCTCAAGTTTTAAATGACATTTAAGGTCAGAATAGATTGGGCTTCTTGCTGCTGACATTACAATTGCTTCAGCCACTTTCTGCCAATGTGTGCTACAAATCAAAATTCTACTGACTTTAGGGGTTGTTGATGGGCTGAAAGGAATACCATCTTTACAAGCTTTCTTTTCATGGTGAGGATGCTCTTTAAACATGCGAAAGTTGGTTTCTTCCTATCATTTCAGTGAACAGAATACTGACCCATTTTATTTTGTGTTTTTTTCATCTGATATAGGGTCGAATTTGCAGAAAAGTAGGGAAGACAAAGAAAGCCTTCACTCGTAAAGAAGCTGAAGCAACATTTAAAAGTTTGGTGAAGACACATGAGAAATATGGCTGGGTAACTCCACCTGTATCCGATGGTTGAACCATAGAGATCCCAGCATTTTCAACCCCAAAAACACTTTCACCTCCTCCGTGCTGTGTATGATCCATTCTTTCTATTTCAGCTTCAGTTAGACATGGCAATACTAAGGAGACATTTACGTTATTTATGAGGAGAGATGTTTACGGATAAATGCCTAAAGGGATTTTTTTGGGGGGGATCTGTTTTGTCGCTGGAATTGAGTTCATCTGAATTTGGTTGTGCTTCATTGTGTTTGCATCATTTGCCCATCCTACTACACTTTAGTATGCTTCGCTCCATGCTAATGAACAAATGGCATCATATGTTCCATTCATCACCATTCCACTAATTTAAATTTAAATGAAGCAGTTAATATTTAATACCCAGGTGGCAAGCATAAGTTGACATTTTGCTGTGCTGTTTTTCACAGGTCAATGGTCAATGCAACTTGAAAATTGTAATTTCTGTGGAGCTGTGCTCT
This sequence comes from Cetorhinus maximus, assembly GCF_964194155.1. Lineage (NCBI taxonomy): Eukaryota > Metazoa > Chordata > Chondrichthyes > Lamniformes > Cetorhinidae > Cetorhinus > Cetorhinus maximus. The sequence continues at coordinate 145,904,688 of NC_135881.1, read as the reverse complement.
ATTGTGGCTAAAATTAAAATTCTACATGTCATGTAGCTGGTTATTGATCACTGAAAATGAACTGTTCTAACTTCAAGTCCAATGAGGCAAAAATAGGAGGGTTAATGTGCTTCAGTATCATTATTGATTGGCGTTACTGTACATTATTTATGAAAACAGTCTTTAGCAGGGGAGTCACCTCTGGCATTCAAACCAACATCTCACAGGGTTAATGTGCCTATGTGGTAAATAATGTCAGGGTTAATAGTAGAATTGTACATCAAATGTGTGTGGAACTAAGGAAAGCAACATGCTCATGATAGATTGTAGAGGAGTAGTTTTAAGACACTGCAGTGATACATTTCAAAATCCTGCAATAAATAAATGTCTTAAATGATTCAGATGTTTCAATTCCTACTGTATCTGCATGTTTAAGGAATCAGTGGTTGCTAGTTTGCTGAAAGAATGTTGCTGTCATTCGTTCTGTGTCAAGAGCTATTACATTTGTAAAGTGGTAATGACATTTGTGTTTTTTTTGTTTAATTTATTTGTGATTTGCCAAATGCATAACCTTTTGAGCATGTGACGGGCATTCTAACCGAAGGGAAAAAACTTAAGGAACCAAGTTTGTCAAAAGTGTCTGAATGGGATCAATTGCACTTATGCTGGTATCTCCATATAGTTCTTTAGTGACCAAGTATTTGGGCAGCGGGGGGGGCATGTAAAAGGCAAAGAAAGACAAAAGAATGGAAGAAAATATCATATTGGACAGAAAATAAATGCTCTTTTTAACCTGCTCTTCGTTGTAATTAATTTTTGGCCCTGGGAACTTGTTATTTTTGCACGCATTCTGAATCATAGAGTAGGGGCATATTATATGATGACTCTTTTTACACAAAAAATATTTTTTCAATATTCATGCAGAGCACAGGGCCCAAATATGCATTATATGGGCAGGATCTTCCGGTTGGCAAGCGGGGGCGGGGCCCACTTGCCTACACGTAAAATGACACGGGATGACATTGGGTAGAACTCCTGACGTCACCCCTCATCATTTCCATTTTCAGGTCGGCGGGGGTGCAGCCGAGTCAGCTGCGTGCCTGCTGACCTGTCAACGGCTCATTGAGGCCATTGAAAAAACTAATTAAGGTCATTAATGGACCTGCCCGTCCAACCTTAAGGTTGGTGGGCAGGCCGGGAGCCCTGGTGGGCTTCGGAAAAAGCATGAAACCTCCTCCATGGGTGGGATGAGGTTTCATGAGGGTATTTACATTTTTATTCAAGGTTTCAATAAAAGTTATAGATATGTCCCAATTCATGTGACAGTGTCACATGAGGGGACATGTCAGAGAAATTTTTTTATCATTTGTTTTAAATCGGAGCCAATCTCCCTGAGGCAGCATTTAGCCTCAGGGAGATCTGTGCATTCTTTCACATGCATGCGTGAAAGAGCGCACTCCTGGTTGAGGGAATCCCCCCCCCTACCCCACCTCTCCCACCCCCCCCTCCCGCCCCGCCTACACAGGGAGCGCATAGCACTTCCAAGTGGACGTCACGCTGGGCATTGGCCCATCCACCTAAAATGGCAGCGGCCGATTGGAGGCGTGCCCGCCCATGCCTGTTCCCGCACTTCCCCCCCCAACGGGGGGAAAATCTTTCCCATAGAATGGGCACAGCACAGCAGGAGGCCATTCAGTCCATCATTTCCATGCCAGCTCTGCAAGAGCTGCTCTGCTAGTTTCACTCCGCCTCCCTTTCTCCATAGCCCAGCAACTTTATTCTCCTCACGTGCTTATCCAATTCCTTTTTGAAAGTAAGAATTGAACTTGTTGACAACACTCTCAGGCCGTACTTTCCAGATCCTTACCTCTTACTTACTTAAAAATTTTCCTCATGTCGCTATTGCTTCTTTTTCCAGTCAACTTAAATTGGTGTCCTCTGGTTCTCAATACTTACACCGATGGGACTAATTTCTCCCTATCTTCCCTGTCTATACCCTTCAAGATTTTGAACACCTCCATCAAATCTCCTCTCAACCTTCTCTTCAATCTATCCTCATAACTGAAGTGTCTCATCCCTGGAATCATTCTCATAAACCTTTCCTGCACCCTCTCTAATGCCTTCACATCCTTTCTAAAGTGTGGTGCCCTGAATTGGATGCAATATTCCAGCTGAGGCTGAACCAGTGTTTTATAAAGGTTCATCAACTTCCTTACTTTTGTACTCTATGCCTCTATCTTTACACCCCGGGATTCCATATGCCCTTTCTAACCACTTTTTCAACTTTCCCTGCTACCTTCAATGACTTGTACACATATAATCCAGGCCTCTGTTCTTGCACTCCCTTTATAATCGTAGGCTTTGGATAATGCAATCCCTTTTTGTTATTCCTATCAAAATGTATCACTTCATACTTCTCTGCATTAATGTCCACCTATTCCACCGCCCTGTCAGTGTTCTCTTGAAGGCTATCACTATGCCCTTCATAGATCGTAATACTTCCAAGTTTTGTGTCATCTGAAAATTTGCCCTGTTCAGCAAAGTCTAGGTCATTAACATGTATCAAGAAAAGCAGTGGTGGTAGGACCAACCCCTGGGAACTCCACTGTACACCTTCCTCCAGTCTTCCTTCACCTCCTTTCTTATACTTGATGGTCTGCAATGTATTCCTAAAAAGTAATAATTCCCTTTTGCCCCCTTAATTCTAACAAAACAGATTCAGCTTTTTGCATCATCCGTCATATCATCTATGATCGAGTGATGAAATGACATTTTTGATTAACCTTGTCATTCACACTCCCTTTTCTAATTCATCCATCCAAATGTTTTGTAATAACAACAACATGCATTTATATAGCACTTTTAATGAGCTGTAAAAGCCCCAGAACAACAGTGCAAACATTGTCTACTGCATCTTTCTGTATTTCCACAGCATTTCCACAGCAGGAGAATCCCAATGGAAATTCAATGCTAATGTCTTAATGAAATTGTCTTCTACAGGCAACTCCAGACAAGCTAATAGGGAATAATCTGTCACTATATCCATATGTAATGTCCCTTCATCTTCCATATTGCAGCCAGTGCACACAAAGGGGGTATTAGCTCTTCAGATCAGACACAGTGACATAAATACATTGCAAAAATCTTCACAATGCTAATAAGACTCCAGCAGTTATTTTCTGCACCATATCATAATATTCCCAACGACACTGTATGAACTCGAGGATAATGTTGATGAAAAGCATGATACTACAGCCTTTCCAAAGCAAATTGTTGTGAATTACGCATTTGGAATTAAAACCCAGTTGTGCTATGGGTTACTGGATCTTTCTGCCGTCACCTCAGTGGATTCGCTTGTGAGCAGCAGTTATGAGGAAACTCAAAATCCTGCCTAGATTAGAGTCTGGGGATAGCGAGTACAAATAGGATGTTCAGGAGATAGCATGCTGGCTGACAGACTGACACAATGGGATAATTGATCATATAATAAATATCCCCTGCATCTGCGGCCAATAGTTTTGGGTCTTTGGATCAAAGAAAATGTGGAGGTTTCTGCTATCCCCACTCAAGTCAGATTGCCTGTTTGCCTATAGGCAATGCTGTGTTATGTCATGAGGTTCATTTTAATTTAGACTTCATTCCCATTACCAGACTACATTATCAATTTGCACAAAGATACACTCAGCTCGCAGAAGGAACATTGGGCTAGAAACTGATTTGTGCCCAACTTGAGGCTTGAACCCAACAACAACCATGTGCAAAAACAGAATTACCTGGAAAAACTCTGCAGGTCTGGCAGCATCGGTGGAGAAGAAAAGAGTCGACGTTTCGGGTCCACACAACCATGTAGCACTGTGGAGAAACTGATGAGTAAAATGGTTCCTCTTGTGCCATCAGGATAGCATCAGTGGGCTGGCATTGCCAGTCACACCCCAGGGGGCAGTGCACGAGTTGCAAAAATGAGTTCAGTGAGACCCAGGGCGGGGAAGAGATAAGGAGGGCTGGGTGGGCGGTGGTCAGCAGGAGCCCATAGTTTTGATGTGGACCAAGAAGGAGAATTCCTGCTCTGCCTGGTGTCACATTAAGGAAAGTAAAAACATTTTTGCCTTCCTTTTACTGGCAGCATCTATCAGTCACTTCAAAGACTGTGAAAGCACTCTCAGCAGCATAATCAGTTGTTAACAATTCTGTGAAGTGGCCAAAGTGGGGTTTGGAGCTGAAATGCCAGTTTAGCCTGCGTTTAGTGCAAGATACCATCTTGGTAAAGGAGTCAAAATCTGCGCAAGGAACAACCGCCAAGAGACTCGACTGCCACTAAGAATGCCTGCCAACGGCCAATAAAGAGGCTGCACAGCATTTTGATGGCTCACATGTGAACATATGAATTAGGAGCAGGAGTAGGCCATTCAGCCCCTCTAGTCTGCTCTGCCATATGATAAGATCATGGCTGACCTGATTGTGGCTTATACTTACCTGTCTACCTCCGATACACTTTGACTCCCTTGTCAGTCAAGAATCTATCTAGCTCGGCTTTAAAAATATTCAATGACTCTGCCTCCACTGCTCTTTAAGGAAGAGAATTCCACATTTTAATGATCCTCTGAGAGAAAAAAAGGGTCTCCTCATCTCCACCATAAATGGGAGACTGCTTATTTTTAAAGAGTGTCCCCTAGTTCTAGTCTCTCCTACAAGAGGAAACATCCTTTCAGCATCCATCCTGTCAAGTCCCTCAGGATCTTACATGTTCCAATAAGATCACCTCACATTCTTCTAAATTCTAATGGATGCAGGACCAGCCTGTCCAACCTTTTATAATAAGACAACCCCCTTCATCCTAGGAATCAATTGAGTGAACCTTCTCTGCACTGCTCCTAATGCATTTATTTTCTTTTACACTGGAATGTATCTTTGCTGAGTGTTATGAAAAAGCTCCTTAACTGTCTGTCACTGCATCACTTCTGACCTATCCCTTAACCTAATTTCACAGTTCACTTTAGCCAGCTCTGCCTTCATATCCTTATAATTGTCTTTATTTAAGTTTAAAACATTAGTCTTAGATCGATTCTTTTCTCCCTCAAACTGAAAGTGAAATTCAATCATGTTATGATCACTGTTACCTCGGGGTACCTTTACTATGAGGTCATTAATGAATCTTGTCTGATTGTACATTACCCGGTCTAGAATAGCCTGTTCTCTGTTTGGTTCTAAGATATACTGCTCTCAGAAACTGTCCCGAAAACCCTCTATGAACTCGTTATTCAGGCTACCTTCGCCAATCTGATTCTTCCAATCTATATTTAGATCACAATCACCCTTGATTGTTGCTGTACATTTCTCATAAGCCCCCATTATTTCTTCCTGCATACCCTGTCCTAAAGTATGGGTTCTGTTAAGGGACCCATAAACTACTTCCACAAGGGACTTCTTACCTTTGTTTTCCTTATTTCTACCCAAGCTGATTCTACATCTTGATCGCCAGAACTAAGGTCATCTCTCACTATTGTACTAATGTCACCTTTAATTAACAGAGCTATCCCACCATCTTTTCTTGGCTTCCTGTCCTTCCAAAATGCCGTGTACCTTTCAATATTCAGATCTCAATCTTTATCATCTTGCAGCCATGTCTCTGTAATGATCATCAGGTCATATACATTTGTTTCTATTTGAGCTGACAATTCATCTTTTTTGTTATGAATGCTATGTGCATTCAGATGCAGAGCCTTTAGTTCTGTCTTTTTTACTATTTTTGCAGTCTCTAACCTTATCTGCTGGTGCATGCTTAAGTTTGTACAATCTGTTCCTTCCTGCCACACCCTGATTATCATTACCCTTATTGCTACCTTGCTCTCTTGCCTTGTCCTCTCCCTGTAATTTATTGCATCTTGCCTCACTTGATCCGTCACTCTCACTATTTAGTTTAAAACCCTCTCTACCACCCTAGTTATACAACTCGCCAGTACAATGGTCTCAGCACAGTTCAGATGAACACCGTCCCAATATCCCCTGTACTAGTGCCAGTGCCCCATGAATTGAAACCCATTTCTCACGCACCAATCTTCGAGCCATGCATTCAACTCTCTAATCTTATGTCTCCTTCACCAATTTGCTTCTGGCTCAGGCAGTAATCCAGAGTTTATTATCTTTGAGGTTCTGTGTCTTACTTTTGTCCCTAGCTGCTCATGCTCCCCAAGAATAATCTCTATCCTAGTCCTATCTATGTCACTGGTACCTACGTAGGCCATTTCAATTGGATCCTTCCCCTCCCACTGCAAGTTCCTCTCCAGCCAAGAGCAGATGTTCCAAACCTGGGTACCACCCAGACAACACAGCCTTCTGAACTCTCACTTTTGGCATCAGAGAACTGTGTCTATCCCCCTGGCTATACTATCCCCTACTACCACGATATTCCTATTTTTTATTCATTCACAGGATGTGGGCTTCGCTGGCTGGGCAGCATTTATTGCCCATCCCTAGTTGCCCTTGAGAAGGTGGTGATGAGCTGCCTTCTTGAACCAATGCAGTCCATGTTCATTCCTACCACACTCTGATTATTAACCTACACTCTGATGATGAACCTTTAACAAAACAGATGAATTGACAGTATAAATAGAAATAAATGTGTATAATCTGATAGCCATTACAGAGACATAGCTGCAATATGACAAAGACTGGACCCTGAATATTCAAGTGCACATGACATTTAAGAAAGAGAAGAAAATAGGAAAAAGTGGAGGGGTAGCTCTGTTAATTAAGGATGACATTGGTACAATAGAGAGAGATGACCTTAGTTCTGGCGATCAAGATGTAGAATCAGTTTAGGTAGAGATGAGAAATAGTAAAGGTAAGAAATCATTTGTAGGAGTGGTTCATAGGCCCCCTGACAGTAACCACATGGTGGGACTGGGTAAATAGGAAGAAATAATTGGACCTTGTGCGAAAGCTATGGTGATAATCTTGGGCGATTTCAATCAACATATAGATTGGATGAATCAGATTGGCAAAGGTAGCCTGGATGATGAGTTCATTGAGTAGCTTTAGAACAGTTTTTTAGACCAGCATATTCTAGAGCCAACCAGAGAGCAGGCTATTCTAGATCTAGGAATGTGCAATGAGACAGAATGAATTAATGACCTCATAGTGAAGGCACCCCTAGGTAGCAGTGATCACAATATGATTGAAATTCACATTCAAGTGTGATGGAGAGAAGAGTGGATCTAAGACTAGTGATGTAAACTTAAATAAGGGCAATTATGAGGGCATGAAGACAGAGTTGGCTAAAGTGAAATTTGGTTAAGGGATAAGTGTATAGAGATGCAGTGGCAGAAATGTAAGGAGATATTTCAGAATACTCAGAAAAGATACTTTCCAGTGAGAAAAACTCTAAGGGAAGGACGTAGCAGCTGTGGCTAAATAAGGGAGTGAAATTGAAAGAAAAAGTGTACAATTCTGCAAAGATTAGTGGCAGGTCAGAAGACTGGACAGTATATAAAGAACAGCAAAGAATGGCTAAAAGATTAATAAGGAGGGAGAAATTATAATGCAAGAGAAAACTAGCTAGAAATATAAAAACAGATAGTAAAGTATTTAAAAAGGAAAAGGGTAAGTAAAGTGAGCATTGGCCCTCTCACGAGTGAGTCTGGGGCATTAATAATGGAAAAATAAGGAAATGGTGAATGAATTGAACAGATATTTTGTGTCTGTCTTCACTATAGAGAATAGAAATAACATCCTAGAAAGAACTGTGAATCAGGAGGTGAAAGGGAGGGAGGACTTTAAAAGTTATAATCACCAGGAAAAGGGTACTGAGAAAACTATTAGAACTATAATCTGACAAGTCCCTCGGTCCTGATGGTCTTCATCCTAGGGTTTTAAAAGAAGTGGCTGCTGAGATAGTGGATATATTGGTTTTAATTTTCCAAAATTCCCTAGATTCTGGAAAGGTTCCATCAGATTGGAAAATAGTGAATGTGGCTCCTCTATTCAAGAAAGGAGGGAGACAGAAAGCAGGAAACTGCAGGCCAGCTAGCTTAACATCTGTTTTAGGGAAAATGCTGGAATATATTATCAAGGAGGTTTTGGCAGAGCACTTTGAAAATCTCAATGCAATCAGGCAGAGTCAACATGGATTTCTGCAAAGGAAATCATGTTTGAATAATTTACTGGAATTCTTTGAGGAAGTTACAAGCAACATGGATAAAGGGGAACTTGTGGATGTGTTGTATTTGGATTTCCAGAAGGCATTTGACAAGGTGCCACGTCAAAGGTTATTATGCAAAGCAATAGTTCATGGTGTAGGGGGTAATATGTTAATATGGATAGACAATTGGTTAGCTTACAGCAAACAGAGGGAGGCATAAATGGGCCATTTTCGGGTTGGCGAAACTATGAGTGGAGTGTCACAGGGATCATTGCTGGTACCTCAACTATTTATAAATTATATCAATGACTTGAATGAAGGGACCAAATGTATGGTTGCTAAATTTGCTGATGGCACAAAGATAGGTAGGAGAGTAAGTTGTGAAGAGGACATAAGGAGCCTGCAAATGGATATGGATAGGTTAAGTGAGTGGGCAAAAATTTGGCAGATGGAGTATAATGTGGGGAAATGTGAACTTGTCCACTTTGACAGGAAGAATAGAAAAGCAGTATATTATTTAAATGGAGAGAGATCACAGAAATTTGAGGTTCAGAGGGATTTGAGTGTCCTGGTAGTCTGTAGCTACAGCAAGTGATTAGGAAGGCAAATGGAATATTGTCATTTATTGTAAGGGAAATGGAATATAAAATAGGGTTGTTTTCCTACAGTTGTACAGGGCATTGGTAAGGCCACATCTGGAGTACTGTGTACAGTTTAGGGCCAAATTTTCCAGCCTCCCCATGGTGGGTTCCCCGAGGTGGGGCTGGCGAGCCATCGAAATCTCCGTTCACATCAGAAGGACCGGAGGATCCCGCCAACATGAGGGGCTGGTAAATTTCAGCTTAGGTCTCCTTATTTAAGAAAGGATATAAATGCTTTAGAAGCAGTTCAGAGAAGGTTCACTCGACTGATACCTGGGATGGGGAGGAGTTATCTTATGAGGAAAGGCTGGACATGCTGGGCCTGTATCGGTTGAAGTTTAGGAGAATGGGAGGTGATCTTATTGAAACATATAAGATCCTGAGGGGACTTGACAGGGTGGATGCTGAAAGAATGTTTACCCTTGGGGGAGAGACTAGAACTAGGGGACACAGTTTAAAAATAAGAGGTCTCCCACTTAAAACGGAGATGAGGAGAATCTTTTTCTCTGAGAGGGTTGTGAGTCTTTGGGACTCTATTCCCCAAAGAGCAGTGGAGGCAGGAGGATCATTGAATATTTTTAAGGCAGAGGTTGATAGATTCTTGATGAAGAAGGAAGCCAAAGGTTACGGGGGGGCTAGGAATGTGGATTAAGGCTGCAATCAGATCAGCCATGATCTTATTGAACAGAATATCAGGCTGGAGCGACCGAATGGCCTACTTCTGCTCCTAACTCGCATGTTCGTATGTAACTACCACCACTTGAATGGCTTCCTGCACCACTGTGCCATGGTCAGTTTGCTCATTCACCCTGCAGCCCCTGCTTTCATCCATACAAGCTGCAAAAACCCCAAAAATGTTGGACAATTGCAAAGGCTGAGGCTCCTCCACTTCTGCCTTCTGGGTCCCCATACCTGCCTCACTCGCTGTCACATCCTCCTGTCCCTGACCGTGGACCAAATCAGAAGACCCTATCCTAAGTGATATGACTGCCTCCTGGAAGAAAGTGTCCAGTTAACTTTCTCCCTCCCTGATGCATTGTAATGTCCGAAGCTCAGATTCTAGCTCATTAACTCTGAGCCGAAGTTTCTCGAGCTGTAGACACTTACTGCAGATGTGTTTGCCTTATATCACACTGGTTTTCACAAGTACCTACATACAGAGGCTTCAACACATCATCTGCGCTACCATCTTTGTAGTGTTTCAATTAATTAATTATTCTACTAATTAAATTTTAATTAACATCTCTAGTTCTGCCTGTGCTTATATTTTTTTTATTTCAATTAATGTTCTTCTACCCCGATTGAAATTCCCTAGCTTAGATAAAATAAATAGGAAATACTCATGAGCTACTTATCTGTTTCCATGTAATGTTGCACCTTGATTTTTCTTTCTGAATGCGAGCTCTGAACCTACAGACTGTCCACGGGTAACGGCTAACCCAGGTCCACTCCCACTGTCTCCCAAAGTGAAGCCTCATTCTCTCCGCCCCTCTTTATGGCTGGCTCTGCTCTCATTCTTTCCTGAAGTGAAGCCTTGTTCTCTCCGCCACTCTTTAAGCCTGGCTCTGCTCTCGCTCCTTCCTGAAGTGACAAGTCACATTTATCCTCGTGCCCTCTTCTAACAGCAACCAGTTGATTCTAGATTTCAAACACTACCTAAAGGTATACTCACTTTGTCAAGTTCATTGCTACTGGACCTACAAAGAGGAACTTTAAAACACATCAGAAGGCTTTCCGGAGCATTTTGCCAACATTCTAGCTACATTTATTTTGCAGTTCTCTAAGGACTTCACCCAAAACAAGTAAGTGCTCTGTCAATCCACCTTATTGGACACCTTATAGGAGCCATCCATGGAAAGGGAGTGCTTGGTCATTGACATCTTGCTAGGTGCCCCCTTGATCTGGATGAGGAATGGGGGGAGGACATGAGGACAGGCAGAGCAACACCAATTACTACAGGGTACAGAGGGACAGGAGGGCAGAATGTCATTCCTTCCCACTGCGGTAAAGGACATCTGTCCTCTTATGGACCTCCTCCACCATGACCTCTAGTGCCACATCTGGGAATGTGCGCACTCTCTCACTGGGTCTCTGCAATGTTGCACTGTGTGCTAGCCAGCACACACTTCACTTTCATTAGAAGTGGGTGCATGGAGGCTACATATACTGCTTCACAAAAATTGAGTCTAATCAACACTTGAGTGTTTGGTCTTGTACCTCCAGGCACATTCAAATTATGGCAATCAACAATTAGGACCAAAATTGTGTGGTCAATTCAGGTTTTCAAACAGACTTGTCCTATAGGCACAGCACCTGGTTAGCAACTGTTTTCAACCTTTGACCAAAATGACCTCCCTGTTTTGGCTGCTGTCCATCTGAGAAAATTGGCAGCAGAACACACAGCACCTGATGGCCTCAGTCGAAATCCAATATCGGAAAATAGTGTTATGGCTCTGATTTGCTTGCGCAAGAGGCCTAATGCCTGGTCCAGGAAGGTGCACTGAAAAATTACAGGCCCCCTGCCCAATATGATGTCCGGTGCAAGGAAAGAAAGATTTGCATTTATACGGTCTTTCGCGAGGTCCCCAAGCGCTTTCCAGCTAAACAAGTACTTGTGAATTGTAGTCACCGTTATAATGTAGAAAGTGTGACAGCCAATTTAGGTGTAAAGGTCCACAAACAGAAGTGTGAAACTGACCAGGTAATGTGTTTTAGTGATGCTTGTTCAGGGATGAATGTTGGCCAGGACACTAGAGAGACTTTCCAATTGTGCTATGGAATCTTTTACATCCACCTGAAAGAAAGCAGAAGGGGCTTTGGTTTAACATTGCATCCGAAAGGCAGAACCTCAGACAGTGCAGCACTCCCTCAGTACTGCAGGGAGTAGTTCAACCTAGGTTTTGTACTCAAGTCTCTGGAGTGGTATATGAGCCCACAACCTACTGATTCAGAGAAGAGAGAGAGAGAATGCTCCTAACTGAGCCACAGCAGAGCCCGTGCAGAAGCTGCACGGCATATTGAAGAATGGGCACTGCACATTCCAATTTCTACGCCACAGAGTTAAATATCCAAGAAATGCAAAATGCCAGCTGTTTTTAGGTTCATGGAGAAATTTCTGTAAGATGGCTACATTATGTAATATGGTTACAAAATAATTCTCTGGTAAAAGGGCAGAATATTCCCATCTCTTACTGTCATGTGATACACTGAACAGAATCCAAACCTCAATAGCAAAACATACCAGCAATTAAAAGATACAAAGCCAATCATCAAAACAAGAAAAAAATGCCTTTGACTGTGCTACAAAGCTACAAAAGAATCCTAAGGATCAAACCACTTCATAAATTATTTGAAATTCACTCCTGCAGCCAACAAATGTTGCCTTAGCTCTTTGATTGTTTTATAGCACTGTGTCACATTCATAATTGTCCATTATTCTATTGATAATGAATGTTCCAGAAGGGGATAAAGTGAACTCATGCTTTAATTAGGTTCAAGGCTCCCTTCTAGCAGCAAATAGAAGATCTTTCTTTTCCATCTGATTAACATTTTGTAGCAATGATTGTTTGTTAGCCTTATCCTAGAAATGTTGGCTGATCTGAGTTTATGAAGCTGATTTGACACCCAAGCAGTTGGAAAATCGGCATTGAAACTATAAGAATTAAGCAGGGAAGTCATAACTTGTTCATTGGTAACTTGTTTTATCAGTGACCAGAGGACTATCGGTGAAGTTTTAATGAATAAGGAGTACAACAGAGGCCCAATTTGCATCTTGATATTATTGTTATATATAATGATAAAGCAGTCAGTTCACCATATGGTGCAGAATGATGCCAGCAGGACATATTCAATCCCCATGCTGGCTGCGGTACTTTATGGACGGCTGCCTCCTTGTCTTAATCACATGCTTGATGTGGAGTGGCTATATATCAAGCTATATAACCAGTTGTCTCTGATGGAGAGAGATGCCTATTGTCCTTCATGGACTATGATTAATTACCAATGATAAAGCGACGCGGTTGATTTTTATCTTTTGGGTCCACGCTAGCCAATATTCATTGCCAGCAGAAGGCTCAAGTAATTTAGAGGGTGTTATGGACTTGATTTTCTAGACAGGTTTCTCATTAGAAACATTGAGCTTTATTTACAGGCTTCAGCAGCAGTTACATGCTTCCATCAAGCTCCACAACTAGAAGGAGAACTCCCAATTTAAGGTTCCCTGAACTTAGACCTGACTCGTTCACATTGTCATGTGATACTATACAGCACAATAAGTCTTAAAGCTACAGTCACTACATCCATTAAAGCTACAATTACTACATTCCTTCCCCTTTAAATTTTTTGTACAGATTGTATTTACAAGAAATCTGCCTTCATGACATTCTAAATATATACATGGGTCATGGAATTATATGTTCAGTCTCTCAGGTGGTTTCCTGATCCGGTTGGAACGTCGTAGCTCCACGACTTTCAAATCTCTTACAGGATCTACATTATCTGGAACCGCAGCAACATCAGGCACCTCTTTAGTCACAGGCAGTTCAGTGTCATCTACTCCGACAGAGACATCTGGTATGTCTATCCTTGGTTGAACAATTTCAAGAGGGGCCACTGGTTCTACAATGGTTACAGATGGAACATCATTTTATTGGGGCATCTCCCTTCTTTTCAAATGATCCACGTGTTTGCGGGTGATCCAGCCCTCCATTTCTACATAGTACGACAAGGGTCCAGTCACAGAAACTATTACACCAGGTAACCAGCTCGATCCACCGCTGAAGTTTCATATGCATATTGCTTCACCAACAGTAAATTCTCGCTCACGACTGTGCAAATCATGAGTTGCTTTTTGATTCCCTTGTCTTTTCTCTCCTTCCCCTCCAAATTTGGAAGTATCAGGCTTACACTCGTTCGAAGGCATCGTTTCATAAATAACTTTGAAGGTGTTGAGCCAGTAGTAGTGTGGAGGATTGTTCTATAGTGAAACAGGAAGTGTGAAAGTTTAGTCTCCACTGATCCTCCTGATAATTTTTCATCCCAGCTTTAAAAGCCTGTACTGCTCTCTCAGCTAATCCATTAGACGACAGATGATATGGTGCCATCATTACATGTTTGATACCATTTAAGCTCACAAATCTTTGAAATTCAGCGCTGGTAAACGCAGTACTTTTGTCTGAGATGATTACTTCTGGTAATCCATGTATTGAAAAGCTTTGGTGTAACTTTTCTATAGTCACACCTGATGTTGACGACCTAACCTTGTAAACATCTAGCCATTTGGAATGTGCGTCAATTATTAGTAGGAACATGGTGCCTAAAAAAGGACCGACGTAATCTACAGTGTAGTCTCACCCAGGGCCTACCAAACCATTTCCATGAGTGTAGTGGGGCCACAACTGGTAACTTATGTAGTTGTTGGCATTGTACACAGTGTTTAACCACCTTCTTGATATCACCATTCACGCCCAGCCACCTAAAGTAGCTTCATGCGATCATCTTCATTCTTGAGATTCCCGGATGTGCGCTGTGCAACTCTGCTAAGAGTGGTTCCCTTCCTTGTGAAGGAACAACTACTTGCGCACCCCGTAACAGGATACCATCTTGACTGCTCAATTCATTCCTTCAAGTGAAGAATGGCTTCAATTCATCAGGGATTGGTTCCTGGGACCAACCTTTCAACCCTTGGTCTGTCACTCTAGACAGGACTGGATCACGATTCATCCATCTGCCTTGTGCAAACTGGCGAGGAATCCAGGAAATTCATCGCTAATATGATCTCTTGGGGAATTGGGGCATGTCCATTGCTCTCCTGCAAAGGAAGGTGACTTAGGGCATCAGCATTGGCTATATGCATCCCCGGTCTGTGCACAGAAGTGTATTCATGTACAGATAAAATTAGAGCCCATCTTTGAAATTGCACAGAAGCTATGGGAGGGATAGCTTTTTCCTCATTGAATAGGCCCAAGGGCGATTTGTGGTCAGACACTATCATAAAGTGTTGGCCATGTACGTTTTGATGGAATATTTTAACACTGAAAATAATCGATAATCCTTCTTTCTCGACTTGTGAATAGCCTTTCTTGATCCTGGAAAGGGTCTTGGACATGTAGGCTATCGGCCTTTCTGAACCGTCATCCATCTTGTGCGATAGTACCGCTCCCACACCATAGGGGGACGCGTCGCAGGTCAGTACCAGTTCCTTTGTCTGGTCATAGTGTACTAACAATTTTGAAGAGTGCAAGAGTTGTTTAACTTTCATGAAGACTTCTTCATGGGGTGACTTTAAAACACAACACTGATTTTTCTTTAATAATGAGTGTAGAGGGGCTAGGACTGTTGATAAGTTGGGTAGGAATTAGCCATAATAATTAACCATACCAAGAATGACTTGAGTTCAGAGACATTCTTAGGCAAAGGTGCCTCCTTAATAGATTTAACTTTTTCTTCTATCAGGTGTAACCCTTGGGCATACATCTGGTCGCCTACATAAACAACTTTGCTTGCCTGAAAGGTACAATTTTCTTTTTTTAAGCACACCCCTGCTTCCAAAAATCGTTTCAAGGCTTCCTCCAAATTAGCCAAGTGTTCAGTTTCCATGAACCCCGTTATTAGGACGTTGTCCAGGTAGACCACGACTTGAGGTAGTCCTTGTAGCAAGCTCTCCATTGTCCTCTGGAAAATCGCACAGACCGAAGAAACACCGAAGGGCAGGCGCATATATTGATATAACCCTTTGTGGGCGTTTATGGTCACAAACTCTCCAGAGGTATCATCCAGTTCGAGCTGCTGATACGTGTGACTCATATCTAGTTTAGAATAAGTTCTTCCTCCTGCTAATTCAGCATAGACATCCTCAATCTTGGGGATAGGGTACTTGTGCAATTTGGCAGCTTTGTTTACTGTTAGCTTATAGTCCCCACAGATCCGGATGGTCTGATCCAGTTTTAAGACAGGGACTATAGGTGCTGCCCACTCTGAGAACTGAACTGGCTGTATGACCCCCCCCCAGCCTCTCTAAATGGTTCAATTCGGTGTCAACCTTCTCCCTCGGAGCATATGGTACCAGCCTTGCTTAAAAGGAACGAGGAGTTGCTTCCAAGTCAATGTAGACCTTAGCCTGTAGGCCTTTGAATCCCTCCAGTTCATCTCGAAAAACCTTGTCATATTTCTTTAGCAATTCTGGCATCCCTCCTACTCAGAGCTGGAAAATTTCAGACCAATTTAGTTTAATTTCTTTCGACCAATCACGACCTAGAAGGCTTGGTCCTTCGCCTTCTACTACCATTAGTGGGAGTTGTGCTATTTGGTGCTTATAAGAAACAGGTACAGCGCTAATACTCTTCACTTGGACATTTTCACCAGTATAAATCTTCAATTGGGCTGAAGTTTGCTCCAAATTCAATTGTTGAGTACTCTTGTTTAAATATTTGAAGCTGTGTTCTCCCACTACAACGGTTGCAGTACCAGTGTCCACTTGCATCATTTAGGATTTTCCTTTTATCTGCAGAATGACAGTGATTGGCTCTGTCTTCCCTACTTTTACATTAAATAGACAGTAAATATCAGAATTGGTGGTTTCTGGTTCTTCCACATTATATACTTCGATTAATTTAGTTTGCAGCCTGGGAGTCTGCCTCAATCTTGTTTTACAATGCTTCAGTATGTGGCCTTTTTTATGACAAAAATAGCACTCCATCTCTTTAAAACAGCAAGTTTCAGGAGTATGATTGCTTCCACATCGGTAACAATTCATTTTCAGATTTGCTGCTGAGCTGTTTCCTGTATTTATTTTAAATTTTCAAGTAGCGGGGACTTCTCCCACTTCGTGGCGGAATCCCGGCTTTTCACACCCGTCCCAACTGGAAAACAGTGCCATTTTGTGCACCTTGTATAGCCTGCGCATCCCATTCAGCACTCTCCATTGCAAGCGCTATTTCCAATGCTTTTTTAAAAACGAGGTTTACTTCAACTAATAATCAGCATTGAATGGCATCATCTTGCACACTGCAGACCAAATGATCCCTGAGCATATCGCTTAGGGTTTCCCTGAAATCACAGTGTTCAGTCAGTTGTTTCAATTTTGCTTCCCCTGGAGCTCTAACCCTCGAATTAAACCTGAACCTCTGCATGGTGACTGAGGGTTTGGGTTGAAAGTGTTCCTTAACGAGGTCTACCAATTCACCAAAGGTCTTCAAATTGGGGCCGTCAAACTTCGGATTAAATTATAGGTGTTACGCACCACAAACGCTTAGGAGAATTGCTCTCCTCTTTTCCTCCCCCCTTATTTTGTTTGCCTGGAAATAGAACCCAAGGCATCCTACATATTGATACCAAACGTCTGTGGATGGTTCGAAGGGGTCAATCCCGCCAAGACGTGGCATATCTGGTGAGTATATCTTCCTTTTCTTCTGTTTAAACAAGATACTCATAGTTGCTGAGCGAGGGGAAACACTGGACCCGATTTATCCTTGTCTCCAGTTTGTTATGGACTTGATTTTCCAGACAGGTTTCTCATTAGAAACATCAAACTTTATTTACAGGCTGCAACAGCATTTACATGCTTCCTTCAAGCTCCACAACTAGAAGAAGAACTCCCCCACTCTAAGGTTCCCTGTGCTTAGAGCTGATTCGTTCACACTGATACTATACAACACAATAAGTCTTAAAGCTACAGTCACTACATTTCTTAAAGCTACAATTATTACAAGGGCCAGATCTCATTTCCATGCCATTGAATGGGCAACCCACTGCAGCTCACCAGCTTCAAGTCAGCACAATATCAGAAGGCTTGTGCGACATGCCAGTCTACAGGCAGATCACTAGAGGGGGCTGATCATGAAGATGGTTGAGGCCAGGATGATAGCGCACCATAGTATTTTTGTGGAGCCAGGAGGAACACTCCTGTTCTTCATGACTCCACAAAAATATAACTCGGAAATTGTGAAGCGACCAGTACCTTTAAGGACTATTGGTTACGCCACTTAGTGTTGGGACACAAAGACAGACTGTGTGTGGTGCATCTCCATATGTGTATCGCTGAATATTGTAATCAGGGTCCTAAATACTGCAGAGATGCCCAATTTGCATAGCTAGGCCCAGTACCTGAAGAACTCCAGTTACTCAAGGGAAGGTCCCTTTTAAAATGACATCAGCTAAAGTACAAGGTGGTAAATCTACAAACCCACTTTAAGGCCATTGCCACTCCATTTTGCTGATTTGGGAAAGTTAAAATCAGCCACCAACTTATAGGATTCGACGCCAAGCCTTAAGAAACAAGAATCTAGTTTCCTTGATCACTCACCAAGTTAAGTGAGTGAGCAGTTTGGTCATAAACACCAGGAAGGTTCCAGGTTTATTCCCTGTCCTGTGCTGAATTCCCCAAACTCAGTTAAGGCAGCATTAAGGGATACAATAATTGGCCTCGTTGCCAAAGTTAAGGAGGGGAAAATCATTCCAGGCTTCCACTTTTGATCCCTATCTATTGACCCCTGCTGGAAGTGTACGTGTGTGAACATTGAGATCAGACTTGGGTGTGATGACTGAATTGGCGAATAAAATCAGAGGGGAGTGTAGTGAAGGATGCACTGGGCCAAAACTTATGGTCACCATCACCAGACGTACAACTGAAGCTGTGCATTGGGACCCTACGGAAGCCCTGATGTGCAGACCTACTTGGGAATTGCTGAGAAGTTTCAACTTCCGATGGGCAATTGCCCTGCTCCCCTGCACCCTGCACGAATGTCTCTGACTCTGGGCTAGATTAGGAGACCTGGGACTTCCATGGGACTTACCTGGGTATTTACCCAAGAAATGTTAGACCCATTAAAACCTGATCTAACACCTGGATGGTATCTCCACAGCCGACCTCCCCAATCACTCACACTGACTATAGCCCTGACCCCACCCCTAAATACCAACCTCCCGACTGATGACTACACCCCAACTACCCGACTATTTCTGTTCACCTGACTGGCCCCTCCCCAATCCAATCTAACCTCTGCCCCCCACCTGACTAACCCCCTGACCAGCCAACTACCCCCGGCCCAACCAGACTATCCCCCAGGCCTGACTATACCCCACTGATCACCCCACTAACCCTCCCCGACCCGAACCAACTACTCCCCCGACCACCCGACTACCCCCAAACCCAGCTCGACTACATCCCAACCCGACTAACCCCTCGCAACCACCCGACTACACCCCATGACCTAACTAATCCACTGACCACACAAATACAACACACATGCAACCCAACTACCCCCCACGACCCAACCTAACGCAATTGCCCGCACCAACCACCCCCGATCACCTGACACCCCCAACCTGACTACCCCTCCTGACCACCTGACAATCCCTCTGACCTGACCAGATTACCCCCCCAACTCACCTACCACCTCACCCACCTACCCACCCTACCCATTCACTCACTCACCCACTTCCCCATTCACTTATCCATTCACTGACATACAGACTGGATATTTAAATTTACCATACAACTGTGTGTGCCGTAAAAAGGAGGCGTGTCTTGTCTTCCCCCTACTCGACTTCACTCCGACGAAGTTCCCTGAATAACGCTGTGCTGTGCATTTCTGAGAAAGGTGGAATCAGAAGTTTCCAGAACAAAAGCACAGCAGTGTCAAGTGGGGGGAAATGTTTGAGTGAGCAGCAATCCGACCCTCATGAAGGAAAAAACAGTTTGAAGCCTGAATTGGCCTAAACTGGTGCTAATTGGTGCTTAACTGGCCTGAACTGGATTTTAATGGAAGTGACTAACAAACTGGCGATTCGACTGGGCTCTTCGGAAATCCAGTAGGGGCCTCTAGTTTCTGAGTGGTCACCTGTATGGGCACCAGTACTTCTCACACAGCTAGAGCTGGTACCCATTGTAATTCATGCAAGAAGGTCTTTCAGTCCTTACCTTGTCCTTCCCCCCTTAGCCCCTCCCCTTCCACCCTCATCCCTTCACCCTCTCCTCCCTTCGTCCCCTCCTCCCTTTGCCTCCTCACTTCCTTCTCCCCCTCCCCCTTCATGCCCCTCATTCCCCCGCTTCGCCCTCCATCTTCCCTCCCCCTTCCCGTCCCCCCTCTTCTCACTCTACATCAGCCGCCTTTCCACCCTCCCTCTTTTCCCTCCCCCTCCTCTTCCCACCCTCCCCATCACCCCCTTCTCATTCCCCCTCCCCCTTGCCCTTCCCTTCCCCCCCATCTACCACCTTCCTCTCCCCCCAACCCCCCTTGACCTCCTTCTCCTTCTCCTACTCCATCTGCCCCATCCCCCTCCCCTCCTCCCTCCCTCCCACCTCCCTCACTCCCCATCCCCTCAACCACTGCAATCCTCCCCTCATGAAACCTCATCCCGCCCATGGATAAGGTTTCGTGTTTTTTCAGAAGCCCGCCAGGGCTCCTGGCCTGCCCGCGAACCTTAAGGTTGGACGGGCAGGTCCATTAATGATTTCAATTACTTTTTTAATGGCCTTAATAGGCCATTGACAGTTCGGCGAGCGCACAGCTGGCTCAGTTGCGTGCCCGCCAACCTGAGAATGTAAAAGATGCAGGGAGGGGTTGGGATGCCCACCCGACTCACCCCATGTCATTTTACACGTCGGTGAGCGGGCCCTGCCCCCAGCTCTCCGACCAGAAGATGCAGCCCCTCAGCTCAGGCACAGGCATTCTCCTAACCCGCACTGCAGGGCTGCACCATTAGCCTGAACCATGGGGAAGACTGGTCCAAACCGGGATGATGACATTGCAAGGGGCCTCCAGCTG
Organism: Cetorhinus maximus; assembly: GCF_964194155.1. NCBI lineage: Eukaryota > Metazoa > Chordata > Chondrichthyes > Lamniformes > Cetorhinidae > Cetorhinus > Cetorhinus maximus. Next base: position 145,884,166 of record NC_135881.1, on the reverse strand, counting down.
TGACTGCTCCATGGCTAGCTTTAGCAAGGAGATTGTACAACGTGTGCAGTTGTCCAACTGTTCTGCAGTCCACTAAACGTTCATGACTTTGCAGTCAGTCTGTGCCGGTGGGGTGAAAAGCTTTGGAGCACTTGGTGGCACTTTGATGCCTCTGCACTTCTTGAATGGGCTGATAAGCTAGAAGCCCGACTCCAATCATATCACTATGGCTACTCCTGAACTGTCTGAGTTGCAGAGGAATGGTCACTTTATACAGGTTTCCCTAATACGTGGCTGCTTCCCTCACCCACCCTACCCCCCTACCCTGAAAGCTTGTGCACTATATTCGACGGCAGGGCTGTCCTTGCCCTCCCCCAACAAGTCGCCTCAATGGCAGGGCTGCACTTGACCCCCCACATAGTCACCTGAACGGCCTGGCTACCCTTGACCCTCCCTAGTGCCCCTCAAGCATGAAGTCTAACAGGTGACCCTAGCAAGCCCTGCACAACGTTACTGTGCGCTCACCTCCGATTTCCCTCAAAGTTCAGGCTGCCAAGTGTACGCATTTTATGTGCTGTTGTGAAACACGTCAACGTGCTTTCCTGCCGATGTGGTCGGATGATCCAGCACGGGGGGAGCAATTCCGATGGGCTGGCCTAATAATGACATGCAGATGTTTTACAATGAGTTTCCCGACATTCGATGGTGGGAAACGTGGCCCGCCATCGGTGGGCTGAGTAGACGATCGCAAACTGGTTTCATACTGTCATGAAACCGATTGTGCCATATTGTCCGCTCATGCCACCGAACACACCCAACGCCGGCAGGCACGGAAAATCCCGGCCTCAGGCTCAATTGGTGATCAGAAGCCTGAACTGTGTGACGAACAGCCAATGATCCATGATTTTCTCAGAAACGGCCAATTAATGGCCTGACACTGAGTTCGCCATCCAATTAAGTGTGCCAGGCTGGCTCATAAAGCTGGAGGGCCAATGGGAGGTCCTCCTGCCTGAACGCAGCAGCCGGATGCTATGGCAGGTAATTGAGGGAGAGGATGCTCCAAGATGGAGGTGCCATCTCTCCAAACTTTTTAAGTGTAAAATACAAAAGCCCTTTCCAGCCAGGCCTTCATGGAGATGGTGGGGAGCGGTATCCCTCCATAGGACAGCCTGTGGATGTAGCTGAACCAAAACAGAGGCAGGCCAGGAGGGCCTCAAAGCCTGCATGGAGTGCTGGTCCCCTCATCAGATGCCGCAGGAGGCTACCTCTGGGCAGATGTCCTGTTCCCTGCAACCTACGGTGACCTGGGAGCCAAATGGAAAATCCCAGTCAGTCTCTGACTATAGGCCTTAAAGGCTTTTAAGTTGGTCAACTGGCTACCCACCACTTGCGGGCTGGAGCCCTGCTGCCCACACCTCCATTGTGGAAAAATTTCCCAGGGGCTGGGTGAAGCTTGGGGACTGGCACATCAGCCAGCAACACAAAATTCCATGCCCACTTGCCTCCATGCTGCCCACCTCCGCGCCCGCCCTCATCTGGGATACAAGTTCAGCACGCTATCTTGAATCCTCTCCACAACTGGTTGCCAGTTTCATCATTTTTCTAAGTGTAACCTATATTCAAATGCATTTTCTATTAGCTTCAAATAATGCTCTATCCTCTCTCACATACATTCCATCAATTCATTACAAAATTAATTGATTTTGATAAAATTAATTGGATATTATTGATGTTACCTGACAAGAAATCCACAACTCAACATTAAATTAATAATTATGAATAGTATGTGGCCCATAAATTCATTAATTCCCCCATTTAATTACCCAAACCTGACATCTGATTAATACATCCCTCAGATGAAAGGTTCACAATTTTTTTGAAATGTCATTTTACAGTGATCCACTTTCAGTTTTGATCAGACCCCAATTTTGAAGAATTGCCTATGAATGAAGGCTGAATAATTATGTTGAAGAATTTCTCAGCTTAAATACAGCCAGGCTTCAGCTGAGAACCTGAATGAAGCACCTCTTCCCTTGTGGGATCCTAAGATGCTCATCATTCTGGAAATGCACAGTACAGCAAATTACACAAGGTCAAAGTGATAAGGGCATACTTCTGTTGAAGATTGTAAGGATCAGTGACAGTTATTGTCATAAAGAACTATTTTTACACTATCCTATTATGTTATCAGTCATTTATTTTGAAACTCAGGCTTAAATATTGCTATTGGCAACATTAGCAGATGAGCAGCTATTTATATAATGTTAATTAGTTACCAACTCAGGTTAGACATACACCTGGAGGTTTCACCACATGATTTCTCCCTCAATTGACTCACCCCCACAATCCCATCATTGGTCACCCTGCAGTTCCATCTTCTTACCATGTGCAAAGTGAAGAGAATCCTTTGACAGAATTTTCGATCTCCTGAGGAGGCAAGTCTGGAGGTGGGTGAGGGCACGAATTCAGGTCTCTAAACACCAGCCAGCTCTCCGAAGTAGTCCTGCCTCCCAGTGATTTTGGAAGAGGCAGCTGTTCAGCAATTCAGCATGCACAAGAGCCTGCTGTTAAGTCTCTTGGTTCCTATAAGTTAGAAATAATAGGTCTTTAGACTTAAAATGCTGGAGCTTCATTGAGTGTATTTCTTGCATCTCTCCATGTGGCCGGTAGTCTGATAGCAGTTACTTAGTACATGACTCTAGTGCAGTAGTAAAATGTGGCACTTTGGAACATATATTCACATAACAATTAGTCCCAGGCTCTTTATGAATAATATAACAATATAACCTTCCTCTTTCTTTAAAAGTTATATAATGCCTCATTATGAATCATGAACTTTATTTTTTTCTAAAGTAAAGAAGATTGACAATCAACTCTTATAAACAAACTGAACACCACAAGACTCTTTTATAGCTGGTTTTCTTTTCTAAAAATATTATTCACTATATCGCTTGGGCGGGAGGACATTATGTCTCCATCTTGTAGATACAGCATTCATTGTTCTCACCGATGAGTTGACACACTGCACAGGCAATGTTGTGCGAGTTGCTCCTGGTGTTGTAGGAGTTGTGCTTGATGTCACTAATGTTGTTTCATTTGTTGGTGACATTGTTGAAGTTTTACCACTTGCTGGTGATGCTGCTGATGTTGTCTCACTGGTTAGTGATGTTGCTGCTGTTGATGATGACCTTTTCTGCTTTTCCAGCTTAAGTTGAATATGGACTCTTTCCTTCTCATTTGCTCACTGGTTTCAGTCTTAATGATGTATGACCTTGGAGCCTCAGCTTCAAAAACAGCTTTTGCCAGATTCCAGGGGCAGAATTTTTCATCCCTCGATGACATCGGGCGAGCGTCCTGACATTATCGTGCACTCTCATTAATTGGACAGCCAGCACAAGATCACAGTCAGGCCCAATCGCAGGCAGCGGACTGTTGCGCCGCCACTCCGGGCCTGCCCACTGCGCTCACCCATTGGGGGGAAACCCTCCCCCAGGTTTTCATGGTTGGACCCTGTACTTACACACTTTGCCCTTTCACAGTTCAGACATGGAGTTGGCATGCTTGTTGAAGTGTTCACCTTCTTCTACCTGTGCATCAGTGAGTTGTTGTCTTACTTCCTCCTAGTCACTTGGGAGGAATACCTTGCTTGGCAGAGTTGTCTTAAACTTTCTTCCATTCAACAGCTGTGCAGGTGATTTCATGTCAGCCTTGTGAGGTGTAGATCAGAGTGACAATAAGGCAAGGTTTGGTTCTTCCTGTGTCTCTCATTTCATGAGGGTTCCCTTGACCATCTGGACGTGTCTTTCTGAATACTTGTGTCCCCTTGGGTAATGTGGTAATGAGGTGATGATGTTGAACCCACATTATTCAGCAAATTCCTTAAATTCTCTGGAGGTGAATTGAGTTCCATTGTTACATATTATTCTTTCAGGAATCCCTTGCTCAGCAAACAGAACTCGTACAGCTGAAGTGATTGTTATAACTCTCAAATCTTTCACCCCTTGGATAAACGGGAACTTTGAGTACTAGTCTGCAACTGTGAGATACCAATCTCGATTGTATGTGAATAAATTGGCTCCCACAGTATGCATGGTCTGGGTTGTACGTCAGTAGCTAGCATCTCCTCTTTTTGCTACGTATCTTTGTACTTCTGACATATGTTGCATGTAGACACCACTCTTTTGATGACTTTGTAGATGCCTATCCCATTGTCATGAAGAGATTGATGTCTATAATGTTATTAGAAATTATTTTTTTAAATAGAGTTTAGTGGTGTCTGTGTCCACGTATGTGTATGTGTGTGTGTCTTAACTGGATTAAAGCCAGCTGGTCTGGGTGCTCTGATGTATAGAAAGAAGTAGGTTTGAAATGGCAATTAGATAAACATGGGTAAGTTTAGAAACATAGGTGTCAAGGGGGCAATTTGCATTTTTAAATAAAGCATTCAAAACAATGGGTGAAATCTTGCACTTAGCTAGAAGATGCCAAGCAATGTATTTTTTTTTCAGCTTACTAATGAAATTGGTGGAATGAAAGGATATTATTGTTAGAAAATGTAACGTTTAAAAGCCTAGTGATACAATGGAAAATTTACATTCAAAGGAAAAGCTAGGTATGAACAGAAAGGAGTTTGTCTGTGTAAGGCCCAGAGGCATTTAAGATCTAACCAGCCTGTACACCTGCAACTGTGTCTGCAAGCAACTTCATTTTGAATCCGTAAGGTCAAATGTGCTTTGCCCGAGTCTTTAAATCTATGGCCAGGATATTGAGTTTGGCGAGTGGGGGGGCGGGATGACATCGGGCAGAACTCCCGTCCCAACATCACCCCGCGTCATTTCAATTTTCAGGCTGGTGGGGACGCAGCTGAATCAGCTGTGCACCCGCCGACCTGTCAACGGCCAATTGAGACCATTTAAAAACTAATTGAAGTGCTTAAAGAACCTGGTGGACTTCAGAAAAAGCATGAAACCTCATCCACGGGTGGGATGAGGTTTCATGTAGGTTTTTTAAAATTTAATAAAAGTTTAATTAAAAGCGATGGACATGCCCCAGCTCATGTGACAGTGTCACATTAGGGGACATGTCAGGGAAATTTTATTTTTCTATATTTCACATTTTTGAATTTTGGCACCGATCTCCCTGAGGCAGCACTTAGCCTCAGGGAGATGAGTGCGCTCTTTTGTGCGCATGAGCGGAAGGGCACACTCTCGGCTTAGGGAATTTCCTCCCCCCCCCCCCGCCCACACAGGGAGCGCATTGGCCCACCCACGTAAAATGACAGCGCGGGAGGTGCGCCCGCTCCTGAACTTCCCCCCCAAACGGGGTGGTGGGGGGGGGAAGATTCTTCCCTATGAGTTTTGCTGTTGCTTTAATGAGGGTGTAACTGAGAGTCAGATTAATTTGGGGATTTGTTTAATATTTATTACAATAGGAATTTGTAACCATGTACCTGTTTTTAATTTGTTGTTAAATTAATAAATACTTAATTTAGTTCTATGTTAAAAAAAACCTCTTGAGCTCGGTGGTCTTATTACTGCCGAATTCAAAGCTTGCATCTCGAAACATACAAATTGCAGAAATGGATTATGACAGTTGTTTCAAGTTTCTGGGATTTGAACAATTTGGCCCTTGACATCGGCTGTGTCATAATACCCATAAACAGCTGATTTGGCACTGAGCTTACACTTCCCCCATTCCCATGTGGTCTTCATATATCTCCTGGAGAAGTTTTTGCTGCATCATTTTGGATCCGACCAGCAAAACACCAACTTCTAGTGAGATGTATGATTGACCAATATGGCTGTATTGGTGCTTGTGTTTGCCGTGTCTTATCAGGCCATCCCTGGATTGCTTGGTGAGAGAACATCTGTAACTCTTAATCATTTCTGGTCTCATTGCTACTTTGACTCAGTTTCAGTGGTGTTACATTCACTAGGTGATGTTGCTATACCTAGATCTTTTATTTCATGGTTCACTGAGATACAGATCATGCAGCTCTTCACAACTGCTAAACCCCAGGATATCAGGGCCATCTGCTTCAGTGATGTAGAACATATAGTTAACATATTTTCCTTTTGTATCCCTCTAATTTGGTTTGTTCCTAAACATTGAATCTCAGTTCCCCCTGTACGCTGTTAACATGACATTGCTCGCTTTCAGAGCACCTTTTCTTGGGGAACCATTTTCTTTCAAATTTTCAGGAAAGATCTTCTGGTATAGCCTGAGTGGGATGATGTTACTCTGTGCTCTGGTATCAAGCTTCAGCTTCAGATTAATGGTTGTGGGCTTATTTCTCACCCTCTTCCTGATCTGAATTATTGTGTGGATTTCTTCTCTCTGGGAACTGTTGCATCCAACCATTTCATGCAGCTGAATGGTTCCTATGCCTATTGTATCCTCAAACTCATCATCATCTTCCACGGAAGGGATGCTTTAGTTTCTTTTCTTTCTCATTCGCTGTAGCAATTATAGTTTTGGGAAACATTGGACTGTAGCTTTAAGAATAATCCTGTACTATAAGATCACACGATCAGTGTAAACCAATGTGTTAGCAGTGTGGGGAACCTCTACAGAGTATAGTACTCCTTGAGTTATGGAGTTTGATGAACGCATGTAGTTGCTATTGCTGTCATGTGAATAAAACCAAATGTTTTCACTAAGAAAAGTTGTCTGAAGATCAACTCTATAACAAACTGGCAATGAGGATAAATCAAAATTGGTGCTGTACTTTGCCCAGCGATTGTGAGTATCTAAGTTTGTTAAAAAATAACAGAAGATGTACTCATCTGAAATGCCAAAGTTTGGCAGAATCGATCGCTTTGAGCCAGCCAGAGACAATTGGTCTCAATATATAGAAAGTCTTGCGTTCTTCTTTCAAGTGAACAAAATCACGGGGGAAGAGAAAAGGAGAATGATCCTCCCATGTATTTGTGGGAGTAAAACCTAAAGTTTGATTCAAAACTTGACGGCCCCAAGTGCCCCAGATTCGAAGACTTTCAGTGAATTAGTAGACCTTGTTAAGGTCTACTAATTTTCAACCCAAGCCCTCAGTCACAATGTGGTCACAAGCCCTCAGGTTCAATTCATGGAATGGAGCCCCAGGGGAGACAATTGCTACCAATGTGATGAAATTAAAACAACTAACGGAACATTGTGATTTCGGTGAAACCCTGAATGACGTACTCAGAGGTCGTTTAGTGTGTGGCGTGCAGGAAGACACTATACAGCGAAGATCGCTGGCTGAAGCAAATCTTGATTTTAAGAAAGCGTTAGACATAGTGCTGGTGATGGAAAGTGCTGTAAGGGATTCACAGGTGATTCAAGGAGCGCAAAATGGCGCCGTTCTCCTAGTCAGCCAAAAGTGGCGCGAAAAGCCGGAGCTCCGCCACGAAGCAGGAAACAGCACCCGCTAACCGAAAAAGTGAGAGGAAACAGCTTAGCAGCTAAATCAAAAAATAACTTTCAGCGACGGGGAAGCAATCAATCTTCTAGCGATTGGCAATTTTAAAAAGTAGAATGTTATTTTTGTCACAGAAGTGGGCACATGATGAGATAGTGCAAAGCGAGATTTAAACAGACCTCCAAACAACAAATGAATCCAATGAAGTCTATAGTGTAGATGAGCCTAAAACAACAAATTCAGACATTTATTCACTATTCAACATGAAAGTTGAGAAGGCAGAGCCAATATTTGTTACAGTGCAAATGAATGGTAAACCATTAAAAATGGAAGTAGCCATGAGAGCTTCCACCAATGTGATAGGAGAACACACTTTCAGATATCTAAATAAAGGTGATCAACAATTAAATTTGAAACCAACATCTGTCAAGTTGAAAATGTACACAGGCCAAGAAATCCAAGTAAAAAGTATCACCAGAGCAACTGTTCATTATAGAAACCAATCAGCCTTTCTACCAATGATGGTATTAGAAGGCAGAGGACTAAGCCTCCTGGGGTGAAATTGGTAAAGGGAAATCAACCTTGACTGGCCAGTGAGATTTTAAAAGGAAGCTGGAAGAGGTCCTGTCTTGAAAAAAAGAACAAGACAAGGTATTGCAGAAAGAGCCTGGAGAGTCCAAGGACCGCAACAGGATGAAAAAGGAGTGTGTAAGAATTACACAACCTGAAGAAATGAAGACTGTCTTAAACAATGGCATGGAAGAACAGCAGAAGAAACTCAAGGAGACTCTGCTGCATGACATAGTTCAAGTGAGTGACTTTTGCAAAGAAAAGGAAAACCTGTTGAAAGGCCTTCACACTACAAGATTCCCTCAGGTCAAAGTTTGTGCCTTTGGAAAAGTACAAAGAAAACCAGTAAGAACTTGACAGCTCTCTGTACAAACTGAAAAACCAGTTTGCAGAGAAGATGCAGAAATGTTCAAGTTTCCACGAGGAAGTCAACAGATACAAGAAGGAGACAGAACAGCTGAAGAATCAGCTAAATGAAGCTAAGGAGACTTTGAAAGCAAAAGTCATAGAACTTTCCAAGAGGCGAATGGATAATGAAGTCTTGGGTTACTCAACTACTAAACTAAAACAAGTTCAGATTGCACCTGAGAGAAGCCAAGACTAAATTCTGTGGTAAATGAAGAAAACACATAGAAAGAAGATGCAGAATTATTGATGAGGCATCGTCTTCATACAAGACTGAACCTAATACTTCCCAATTTGGAGGGGAATGTGGAGGAAGGTCAAGGGAACTAAAAAGTGGTGCATGATTTGCATAGTCATGAGTGACAATTTCCCGTTGGAGAAGCAGTATGTGTGAAGAACTTCGGTGGAGGACCAAAGTGATTGCCTGGTAAAGTAAGTTCAGTGACCGAACCGTTGTCATACCACGTGGAAGTGGAGGGCCGGATCACCTGTAAGCATGTGGACCATTTAAGAAAAAGAGAGAAACCCCAACAAGATATTGTTCCACCTTTAACCATTACTGAACTACTGGTTCCTGTTGAAGATGCTCAACCAAAGACAGATATGCCCGATGCCTCTTTTGGATTGGAAGACACTGAACTGCAAGTGCCTAATGAGGAACCTGATGTTAATGCGGTTCCAGAGAATGTGTTTCCTACAAAAGAATCTGAAGTTGTGGAGCTGTGACATTCCACACAGATCAGAAAACGACCTGAAAGACTGAACTTGTGATTTCATGACCTCTGTAAATGTTGTAATGTCATGAGATAAATATCCTTGTAAATACAAAATTCACAGAAAAGTTAAAGGGGAGGAATGTAGTAATTATAGTTTTGGAAAATGTTGGGCTGTAGCTTTAAGAATAATCCTGTGCTGTAAGATCACATAATCTGTATAAACCAATGTGTTAGCAGCACGGGGAACCTCTACAGAGGAGAATACTTCTTGAGGTATGGAGTTTGATGAACGTGTGTAGTTGCTACTGCTGCCTTGGAAATAAAGCCAACTGTTTCCACTAAGAAAAGTTGTCTGAAGATCAACTCTATAACATTCGCCCCATTGCTCTGTCTCTGATACCTAGTTCAACATCTTCTTTGGAAAAACTCAGCAGGTCTGGCAGCATCGGTGGAGAAGAAAAGAGTTGACGTTTCGAGTCCTCATGACCCTTCGGCAGAACTGAAGTATAGTTAGGAGAGAGGTGAAATATAAGCTGGTTTAAGGTGGGGGGCGGGGGGAGAGAGAAGTTGAGGGTGGGGTGGTTGTGGGGACAGCAAGCAGTGATAGGAGCAGATAATCAAAAGATGTCACAGACAAAAGGATCAAAGAGGTGTTGAAGGTGGTGAACACCTCTTTGATCCTTTTGTCTGTGACATCTTTTGATTATCTGCTCCTATCACTGCTTGCTTGTCCCCACAACCACCCCACCCTCAACTTCTCTCTCCCCCCGCCCTCCACCTTAAACCAGCTTATATTTCACCTCTCTCCTAACTATACTTCAGTTCTGTTGAAGGGTCATGAGGACTCGAAACGTCAACTCTTTTCTTCTCCACCGATGCTGCCAGACCTGCTGAGTTTTTCCAGGTAATTCTGTTTTTGTTTTGGATTTCCAGCATCCGCAGTAGCTTTTAGCTTTTTGTTTTTATCAACATCTTCTTTCTTTGTTCTGCACATCTTTTCCCAGTGATTGGGCTTTCCAGAAGCTATGCAGTTTGATCCATATGCTGGAGATTTCTTTCTATCTGTGAACTCATGTGATCATCCACATTTCCTGCACATGTTTCTTTCTTTTGTTGCTGTCTCACTGTATCAACTCCACTGCCTTTCTCTTGACTTAACTGAAGGCTGACTGTTTGGGTAGTTAGTGTCTTTAACACTCTACTCATGGCTTCATGTGCCCTGGCAGTGTCAACAGCCTGTGATATTGTGAATGTGTCCTTTTCAATCACTTTTTTTTGTATTTCAGGGTGTGCAAAGCCCCAAATCAGTTGATCTAACAGCCTTTCATCCATATCCTTAAATTTGCATTTTCTGGCTACAATTTTCAGTCTTGTTATGGAATTGTCAACAGGCTCACCAGATTCCTGGCCTGGGGGCCTTGAAATTCATATCAGTAGATCTGGTGATCTGACTTTGGTTGGAGGTGTGTGCTGAATTTTTCAAAAAATGTGTCTGGGTTTTTGCTATTATCTTCACTCAAATCCCAGCTATTAAACAAATTTAAACCTTTCTCTCCTTTCAACAAAAGAATGTAGCTGGCCCTTTCCTCTTCACTAGTTCCTTTTAGAGAGTGACTGAGTGTCAGTCAGCACTTTTGTGTGAACTTCTCAAATGCCTCTATGACATCATCAGCCTCCCAATTCATCATGAACTGGAGCTGTGCATTCATTACAGCAGTGGCAGTCATTTTGCTTTTGCATGTGTCATGTTCCCCAAAGTCGCCCCTGAGCAATGTATATATGTGTGCGTGTATTTTCCTACCCGTGGAGTGAGAAATTCAATTTAAACTAACCCAACAGCAAAGCCTTTCAATTTAAAAAAGAAAAGGTTAGTTTATTTCGCTCTATTACTCTGGAAGTTACTTACGAAAATATGAAGTTATTTACACACACACTCACAAAAGGATTAGTTACAAATGAAGATAAAATGATACTTATAAAAATTAGATCAGTTTAGTCCATATTTGAGGCAGGCCTTTTGAAGTCGAGATGTTGCGTTTTCTGAAGAGAAGGCCCTGCAGCTGCGATGGCTTCCACTGTCGAATTGCTGGAAGTTGCTTTATCAGGTGAGCCTAGCAGGTAGAAATCAGGTTTACAGGGAGGAGAGAAGGTTCCTTGTTTCTGTTCTTTGAGTGTGGCACTTTTAGCTGCCTAGTTACTTTACAGCATGCAAGTGACTGTTTTTAGACGGCTTTCTTTGTCTCCCCCTGGGTTGAAGCCTCTTCAAGATGGTTCTCTGTGGATCTGCCAGCTTCCTGCCCTTTTCAATGCTTTTCACAGGTAAGGCAAGATGGCCACTGTTAATATGTGACCTGTACAAGAAGGCAAGATTTCTTTATAAGGCATTGACACTTCAAACAGCCTTTCTCCCACCTGTGGTTCTGAGCTTTAGTTCTGGCCAGGGCAACATTTATATTCTTACAATGAGGTGTCAACAAAAACCTCATTAGCTCCTGGATGAGACCACAGGAAACTATAACTAAATTAAGGATTATCTTCTATTCCCTCGGAAGAGGGAACCCAGCCTGAAATACACAACCCTGTCTGGTAGCTTGGAGCCATTTTGACTAGTCTTTAAACTCAGTCCAAGGTTTTTTTTAACCTTGTATTATCATAACTGTGCACTATAACATTACTCCTCCCTTTGAGGGACAAAATTAAATTCCATTTTCACATTTTTACATTTTTATTCTTATGAAAAAGGATAAAGAAACGCATATACTCTGGATCTTTTTTTTCTTCACACACACACACACACACACACACGCATGCAAGCGCATACACACACACACGCACACAGTTGGCTGATGAAATGCAGTTTCCTATTGCATTCTTCCTCTCCAAGTATTTCCCAAGTACATTTATCTGGTGTGGGGTTTTGGCTGACAGTGTACAAAAGTTCAGAATTGGTGACATTATCAGGCATAGGGCTCTTAATACAGTTAGCATTTCAGGAAGGATTAGAATTCACACTGGTTCCTAGAGATAGGTCAAGCTTCACTAGGTTGTCTTGGATACAGAGGCTTCTAATATGCAAATTAAGTTGTCTGCCTGTAGAGAGATGTTGTAAAGCTGTTAACCCTTGCTTGGCTGTGTCCAAAATCCAGGAGCTTTGGAACCTCATGTATCAACTCGCTGAGGATTTGACTTTCTAGAGTGATGGCGTGGGTTACATTTGTTTCGGATCCCTGGGAGGTATCAGCACTTGAACTTCCTTTTGGGCTGTTACAACCTCGGTTTGGCTTAAAGGGTAATGATTTCCCCAGTTCAGTTACTGTGGGAGAGGGTTGGTCCCCAGTCTGGCCATGTGTTTTGGGTCATCCCTGTTCACAGGTGGCTGCTTAGCTTCTGCTGCCCTGCCCTGCAGCTCATCAACAGGGTGAGGCATCTCCCTCGCTGTCTCTTTATCTGCTTTGGGGCTTCCCTGGTTCCTGTTTAACTCTAAGAAGAAAGTGTCTGCTGCCAATTTCTGGGTCACTCCATTCATACTTTTTACATTCCACAGGCATTTCCTTGACCTTTTTTAGTTCTACTGGCCTGGTTTCAGACACTTTTGACTCAAGTGACTTCTCGTGAGCCACTTCAACCCTCAAGGGTTCCATCACCCCCTGCAGGACATCTGAAACTTTTCCGGCACCCCTGAATTTTTAGGAGTAACACCCTCCAGCCTGCCAGATCATCCCTCAATAAAAGTGTGACCCCCCTTGCATGGGTAAGCTTGAGATTACACCCACTGTTACATGCCCCATAACAAGCTCACTCTTTATGTGAATTTTTACTAACAGTATCTGAATACATTTTCCAGTGAGTCCTTTAACTAGTACACTGGAATTTGTTCTGCTTCTGAGTGGGAAATCTTTAATGTTCTCCGCTAGCAGCATCTGTAAGCATCCAGCATCTCAAAGAATGCTAATCTGCTTTTCTGGTGCCCTGGAAACACTAGGTACCATCTTCCTCTTGAATACAAAATCCTGATATGTATCCATACCCCTGTTGTGTCTGAGCAGAGGCTTACAACTTTTGTGACTATAGACACGGACTGTGATCTCATGTTCCCTGTGGTGCTCTGGGCATGCCAGCAGATCACCTTGACATGTCATGGCTTGCCACAATAAAAACAGACAGGGCATGCCCCTGCTGGTTTGTTTTCCACACCCTTTCTTTTAAAAGCTGGAGATTTGTTTGCCCTGCTTTCCCTGTTCTCATTTTCCTTGGGATCTACTTCTGTCCCTTCTATCTCCCTTTCATATCTTCCTTGCTGATATGAACTGCCTGACCCAGATCTGCTGTGGTTCAATGGTTTGTGAGGCAGTTCATAGTCCTCAGCCATAACCGTGGCTGTCCTTGCTGAGGTAATCCTCTGCTCCTCAGGCTGCATTTTTATATTATAGGGGAGGCAAGTTTTAAACTCCTCTAACTGTACCAGCTCCCTTATCCCTTCTATTTTTAACATGTGGACCCACAGGTCGAACGCAATCTGTTTAATTCATTTGAATTCCAAATAAGTGTGGGCTTCTTAGGGGAATTCTGGAATTGCACGACAGATAGGCCCCTCAGACCAACTCATAAGCACTGAGAACAGTGGCTTTTGTCTGTTTATAATTAACTGTCACTTCAGGGGAAGCATGGAAGAGATTTCCTGGGCCTTTCCTGTTAGCTGACACTGTATCATGAGTCTGCGCAATTATTGTGGCCAATGTAACCAATTGGTTACCTTCTCAAAAGTGGTAAAAAAGAATTCTACCTCTCCCTCTTCAAACTTCGGTAAAAATTTGGAAAGTTTTAGGGTCTCAGAACCTATTTCTGATTTATGAGGATTTGGACTGATACTAGGCAGAGTGGGATTTTTCCTAGCAGCCTCAAGCTGTCTTAGGTCTCTCTCTGTGCCTGCAACCCCATCTCCAATTTTTCACAACTGGGAAACCCTTTCTTCCTCTTGGGCTTACCTCTCTTCTTCTCTAGCTCTGTTTTCAGCTTTCCAGTTGTATTTTGGCTAAGGTAATCTGAGGCAGAATTTTTCCCCATCGGGGGGGAAGTTCAAGAGCGGACACTTGCAGGCACGCCTCCAATCGGTGCTCCTGATTGGGAGCACGCCGCCATTTTACGTGGGTGGGCCATTTAGGCCCACCCAGCGTGACATCCCCCAGGAAGTGCTATGCGCTCCCTGTGCAGACGTGGAGGGATTCCCTGAGCCGAGAGTACGCTCTTTCGTACATGCGCACGAAAGAGCGCACTCATCTCTCTGAGGCTAAGTGCTGCCTCAGGGAGATCGGCACCAAATTCAAAAATGTTAAAAATAGAAAAATAAAATTTCCCTGACATGTCCCCTCATGTGACACTGTCACATGAGTTGGGACATGTCCATCACTTTAGTTAAACTTTTATTAAATTTTTTAAAACCTACATGAAACCTCATCCCACCCATGGATGAGGTTTCACGCTTTCTCTGAAGCCCGCCAGGGCTCCCGGCTTGCCTGCCAACCTTAAGGTTGGACGGGCAGGTCCTCTAACTACTGCAATTACATTTTGAATGGCCTCAATTGGCCATTGACAGGTTGGCGGGTGCACAGCTGATTCGGCTGCGTCCCCGCTGACCTGAAAATTGAAATGAGGCGGGGTGATGTTGGGAGTCCTGCCCCCTGTACACCGAGCAGGAAATCCTGCCCTTGGTCTGGTTCCAATTCGGCTTCTTCTACCTGTTCCAGACTCTCGACTGGGTCCCAAATGCTCAACCAGCATCTTGAGAAACTCATGTCTCTTTGCCTTATTGGGTATTTTAAATCCCATTAAGTTTAGCTACGGTTTTTAGCCGTTTTATGTTTTAGGACGCTAATTTTTGTCATGTTAAGACCTCCTGTTTTACAAACACAGTATTGATGTGCATCAATACTAGCCATCTTAACTTCTATTGTTAGTAGTTTCAAAAAGCTCGCAGCTGCAGATTCTTGTTTGGTTTCAACAATTTGGCTGTGTGGGCAGAATCTTCTGCCTGACAGACGGGCCGGTTGGGAGTGCGCGCGGGTGGGTGCAGAGCCAATCGCTGCCCGCGTTCGGCTGTGCTCTGCCATTTTACATGGGCACATCATTTTATGCATCGGCAGGGTATGCCCGCCCCTGCACGCTGAAGAGAAAATTCTACCCTATGTTATCTGGCCCTTCGACCCGCAATTTCTTTCAAGTTCAAATCTGGCAGGTTTGTAAATGGATTCAATGCTGGACCCGAGCCCCCATTTGTCATGGACGCTTTAAAAGGTGTTTCCCCAAAGTCTCCTGTGAACAATGTATGTGTGTATGTGTGAGTGTCTGAGTGTGTGTGTGTGTGAAAATAACTCAGCAGCAAAGCCTTTTTACTTAAGAAAAGAAATGGTGATTTTATTTCATCCTATTGCACTGGAAGTTACTTAAGTTGCTTCTGGACCCGGTGACATTATCAACAACACACGCTTCACCATGCATTGCTACATCAGTGAAGTTACAGAGGCCCTGTACACAAGGCAACTTGTGCTATTCTTTAGCGCTTGTCTTCTAGATGCCTTAGCCTGGCCTTGTGCTTTTCCACACTGCTTCTCTTGTGGCTGCAGCTTGGCTGGTGGAAGGTTGCTAACATTCAGTTTTGGTGACTAGAGGTAGCCTTGCAGGACTCTTCTTGAGAAACTCTGAGCACTAAGGGCCCAGTTTTGAACTGCAGCACCTCAGCATGGGCAGCAACAGTCTGGATTGGCTGTCTGAGAGACATCAGCAGGGGCACTGGTAGGTGGCAGTAGTGGGAGCATGAATGCTGTCCCCAGAAAGAGAGGACAGAAGGTTCTCGCACCATAGAGTCATTGCCTCTCCCACAGGGAGGTGCCTCAACAATCCTAATAAACTGCTGGAGTATAGATTACTGGGCAGCTGTGAAAGGCCATATGCCCCTTTGAGCACTGGGATATGCAGCCACCATGGTAGCAATCTGAGACTGCATGGGAGCATGAATGGATCCCATGACCTCAGTCTGACCTTCCACTGCAGCATTTTGACATTGGATGGCTACTGCTTGTGCTGCAATGGGAGCTGAGCCATTAGTCACCAGACACTGCATTGCAGTTAAGCCCACAATGCTGCAGTTGGCCACCACATTTACCCAGGGAAGGATGGGCTCAAATATCTGCATGAAGATTTGTGCCAGGTAGGAGCTGGACTCCTTCATACCTCTTGACAGTGACAACAGAATCTTTGGCAGGCCTGCCAATGTACCAAGCATCTTGTGTGCATGCCCATCAGTGTTCTCCTGTATTCTGCATTGATGTCCTCACTTGATTTCTCCTGCAGCAGAACTTGTGCATGACCTGGCCATCTGGAGAACTAGCAGACAACCAGGGCCAGGGAAAGAGATCATGGGCCCTGGCGCATTTCCTGTTTCCAGACCCCTCATTCCTCCAGCCACCACCCTTCCCACAGCTACTTTAATCCTCCCCTTCAATCATGCATGATGTTTTTTCACCTTTCATGATTCACCAATCAATTCACCAAACAATCACAAAAAGGTCCAAGTAAAATGATAATGGCCATTGTTGGCATCTAGGTATAAATATTGTGAACCATGCAGTCTTTGTCCTCTGGCCACTTAAAAATTGTGTTGCACAGAGACACCTGAGGGCTGCAATGCTTCTCACTGACAGTGAAGACATATGTTATTCAATCATTCTATTTTGTTGCTCAGAAGTCATTTGATCTTTCTACCCTGTGAGATTACTGATGAAATAGAATCCAATTACACCCCTTGTATGAAATATTTATATTGAACTATATCATGCACCCATGCAAATATATATATATATATATATGCAGCACGTGTCATTAATATTAAGACCAGCAATGAAAAAATGCAGTATTAGATTGTGTGTGCCCTATAGGTGATCCCACTGTGACTATTATACAAGCCAGAAAGTACAAACTTTACTTTAACAGCATTGTGCAATATTGTTAATTTGACAGGAAAATATCCCATTAGTTATTTATAAGACTGTACAGGCGATTATAAGACTGTGCGCACAATAACACTGATTTTGGTGACTGCCTCAGCCCTCATTAGCATGTTCTGCACATTGTGCCATATGGACACGGTGACAGTAAATTCATATTTGGAGGAAAGATTCAATATACGCCACCCTGATGAACTGCAGAAGATCTTTCCCATTCTGCAGAAGTGGACAAAGCCTTTCTTTTGCATGGGTGCATGATATAATTAAATATAATTAGTAAGGGGTGTAATTGGATTATATTTCATCAGTAATCTCACAGGGTAGAAATATCAAATGACGCCTGAGCAACAAAGTGGGATGGTTGAATAAATTGGTCTTCACTGTCAGTGAGAAGCATTGGAGGCTTCAAGTGTCTCTGTGCAACACAACTTTTAAGAGGCCAGAGGACAAAGACTGCATGGTTCACAATTGTATCTGTGTTTTCTTGATCAGCAAGTCTGAAGACTCTGCTGATTGCTGCTTCTCACTACAATATATTTTCAATATCTACTATGTAACACAACTTTATCATGCTATTTCAATACCTCAAAAATATTGTGCAGGATAAAATAGATCACTTTTCATTATGAACCCATTACACATTCCTGTCCTGTCAATCTCACTCCACAAAGCCCACTCACAGTAAACTTTCAATAGCCCACTCATAGTAAACTTTCAATAGCAACAAAATAAGCAGAACTGCAGCTATGATTCACCGTCTATTTGCAAGGTAATTATGGATGACAAAGGTCACCTAGCCCAGTTGATCTCATCCATCCCAGAATAACATACCAGTATGTGTTATGAACAGGAATTGGACATTTGGCCCCTCAAGCCTGCTCGGCCATTTGATAACATTGCCTACATTATACCAGTGACTACAGCTCAAAAGTACTTACTGGGCTATAAAGTGATTTGAGACATCATAAAAGGTGCTGTGTCAATGTAGGCTTTGTCTTTCTTTCATTACACCTGCATGCAGCCGGTAGAGTGACTGTAACAATGCTGAAATTGGAGAACAAATGCTGATTCTCTAAGGATAATTGATCACAGAGAAATCAACTGATGTTTGGAAAGTGCTTCCAACCATCCCCAACCTCCCCTCTAACTGCCCCAAAACCACCCTCCAACCTCCCCACCAGCCTCACTCCACCCCCTCCAATCTCCCCCAAACCCCCCATCCAACCTCGTCCTCAAACCCCCCTCCAACCTCCCCTTGAATCTCCGTCTCCAACCACCCCCGTCCACCCTAACCTCCCTTCAACCTCCCCACCCTTCCAATCTCCCCCACAACCCCCCTTCCGACCTCCCCTCAATCCCCGCTCCGGCCTCCCTCCCCAACCTCCCCACCAGCCCCCCACCCACTCCCCCAACCTCCCCCAGATTGCAGGTATTTCACTTATCATTTTCAAGCAAGAACATCCTCTTTTGCTGCGCTGCTAATGCTGACCTTTAGGCAGCTTCATGGTTTTCTGGCGGGCTTTTCAAAACAAAATTGGAACCACGAAGCTGCCCGAAGGTCAGAAGCAACATCGCAGCAACTCAGTGAAACTGACCTGGCATTGACTGCCTGGCTTTAAAAAGATTGGAACTCTCAACCTGATGGTTCTGAATTTTTTAAGCCGGTCTTTCAGGTCTACAATTCTGTCTGCTCAGTCTGGGCAGCGGGAAACTCCGTCTTAAACACGGAGCCCGGATCCCGCCCAGCCCCCAGGCCCTGGCATTTGACACCATCTTCACCCCGCTCTCCCAGGCCCTGCAGATGACTGTCCTTTCACCATGGGCTGTCTACAGCCCACTCATGGTGGGTGACTCACCATTTGCTAATCCCGCCTTATGCATCCCTCTAAAACTTGCACAGTGCCAATATCTGAGCTGGTTGTTGCTAGTGTCAGATCCAGTGATGGTTCTTTTTCATCAGATATGTGTTCCAGGTCACACCCTTCATCATGAAGCTGCACTGGCTGGCTAAGATGCAGTTCTTGGATATCTGAGAGCATAAATGCGTAAGGGGAGGGTTGAGGTGAGGGAATGTGAATGGCGTGGAATACAAGGGTTCACATCATCTGCAGTTTGTACTTTATGCCAGAGAGCGAAGTTAAGTTGAGGTGAGATTTGAGAAGGTGCGTAAGGCAAGAATATACCATCATCCTGGATGGCTACAGTGATACTGGTTGCCACGGCCTCAGTCATGACCAGTCCAACAATTCGCAAGACTGTCTCCTTCAAGAAGGTTTGGAGAAGCAGGTTTGTCTGTCCCATCCCAGATCTCTGCTGCTCCCATCTGTTATGTGCCACCTAATCTTGCAAGAGAGAGCAAAGAATTATATGTGTGTTGTAATGTGTTTGGGTGATATGCATATGAATGTTATGGATGAGTCCAGATTGCTAAAAATTATAGATGGGTGAGTGATGGCAGTGTGGTGCACTGAGCAGCATTTAAAGTTGATGGCGCAGTGATTAGGAGATGGCATTTGAGGATGCATTCACTGACCTTGATCACTCTTGTGAGGTCATTGAACATTTTGTGGCACTGCAGCCAGATCCTCAGGCCAGGCTCTTTGAATTGGCTTCTGTGGCTAATTTTTCCCATTCCCTTTGCAGTGTAAGCCTTGAGGGTCACCTGGCTCCCTGCAGAAGATACTGTCACTAAGCTCTCAATGGCCACATCTGAGAATCTGGGAGCCCTCTCTCTGACTTGCTGCTCCATTGGAATTCTTTATTCCTTCTCAGAAACACTTTTTGTTCCAATGTCTATTACAGCTAAGGTGCATCTCTCCTTTAAGAGGTGCAGAATAGCTTCAATATGTACTGGCCACATATGTACCTGGGCCCTCTGCTGATTGTGCAGCTAGTCAGCAGCACATTCAGAGCTGAGCTGCAAGCTGTAAACATGGTGATGAGTAGGCAGTATGCAGTTTGTGCTTCACCTGCATCACCCTGATAAGCTGCTGAGTAATTGCGCATCACAATCCTCATGTTCAAAAACTAGCTCCACCTAATATTAAATCCTAAAAGTAGAAGCGGATCAGAGATATTTAACAATTCATAAGCACAACTATTTTATAAGTTAGATGATAAGTTGATAAAAAGCCTTTAAAAAGTAGCATTTGGAATGCTCAATTTTTAAAAATAGGGGCACTGAGCATAACAACAAAGAGATAATGCTAAACTCCTATATAAGCCATTGTCAAGGCTGCAGTTAGAATATTGGCCTAGAAATTTGGCAATGCAGCACCATTTTTCAGGCATTAAATAGGCTCTTAAGCTTCCAATATGGTGGACAGGGAGCACATGCTCATTATGAGCTGGAAGTGTGTTGTCCACCATTGGCTTGGGCCAAGAAGTTATGTCCGGTGGCCTCCCTTGACATATACAAATATGGGGCTGAAGATGCAGAAAATTTGGATTTATTTTAAAGTTCCAGCCAGAACTAGGGTACCAAAGCATACACAGGCAATCACAGCCTTACATGAAAGCTAAAAACCTGTACAAAGGGCTCAACTGTAAATTTGCAATTAGGAAATGGGAGACACACATGGGCGGGAACACGGGATGACTCGATCAAGAAATGAGGAAGGCCATTTAACACCGTCTGATAGCCTCAAACCACATCAAGTCAGCCCCCATTTACCTTTTGTATAAAACAAACATACATTCTTTGCTATCTTCAAAAGAACAATGCCCAGTCTCTACACTGCAATTACTGTACAAGAACACAATTATCAGCCCACCAGGGGGTCAATGTGCTGTGGCCTTTGTCTAACTAATACCATTAAGTTGTAACTGATAGTAAAAAATATATAAGCTGTGCTCATTTGAACCTCGGTGGAGAAGCGCCTGGATTGCCCAGCATTTGCTCCCCACATGCGTAATAAAGGAACCACTTGAATATTGCATCTGGACTCCGAGTGTTGAAATTTTGTACCAGAGTGTTCCTCAGACCTTTCAATTGGCACTGCGAGCAGGGTACAAAGGACGCAGGACACCAACGGGGAGCCTGGATGAGTCACAGTGTGAGTACATTTTTATTCATACTAAATCCAACTCCATCCGGACCCAGGAAGTGTCAGGCGCCCCACGTATCCGAAACCTAGGCTCCAGGCAATAGTTCAAGTGGTGGGGTAGAAACGCTTGTATTATAGATTGTTATAATTACATCCGGTATTAGTCGCAAGTAACGAGTTCGGTCAGAAAGGACCCAGGTAAGAACCGTACTGACGACAACTATACCCCGACCGTCTTACCCAGAGATGGCCAGTAGTGACAAACTTAAGTGGGGGCCAGAGGGATCCCTGACACAGCATTTAGCTGACAAAATAAGAAATTGATAGGCAAAATGATAAAGAACAATTAGAACCCATTTGACTCACCAACTGATCAGAGAAAATGGTGGGATAATCAGAAAAAAGACAAAGATGATAAAGCATGGATCCTAATGTTAAGACAACACGTAGAGTTAAGTAAGAAAGTAAATAGAATGTTGGCCAACAAATTCAGTTTCGCCAGCTTTAACACAGCCACCAGTAGCTCCACAATATGCAGATAATGTAGATTGGAAGGGGCTGGCGGAACAGACAGCAGGATATGAGGAACAATGGGAAGCGGATTGGGAATCACCACCCCCATATCCTGTGGCCCCAATTAAAATAGAGTATGTGCCCCTGGTGCCTGGACAACCAGGCAGACCAGACACAGCAGCAAGCTGATTTCCGAGCCTTTAGAGCAGAAATAACACAAGTCTTAGTGCAAGCCCCAGTTAATTGGAATATAGTGACTGGAGTAAAACAAGAAAAGGGCGAGGGTGCCCATGAATATGGCAATCGGAAGTTTGAGGCATATTGTAACTACGGGGGTGTAGGTACTGCGCCAAACCGAGACGATGTACAGTTTATGCAATTGTACAAGGATGGCCTTAGCCTGGCCCACCAGGCAATCCTAGACACCGGGCTAGTTGACAAGAACACATATGATGAGCTAGAAAGATGGGCCACCGGGGTAGGTAACCACATAAGGAAAACTAAGATAAAGGTGTTGGCAGTGGAGGTTACAGACCCCATTGAAACGGTGGCCACCGCGACAGCTGTCCCTAAACCCGAGGTGTGCTTTAACTGTAAAAACCCAAACATAAAATATTTACAGTTTTAGATGTAGCCAATGGATTTTGGCGATACCACTGGACCAGGAATCCCAAGATAAATTCGCTTTCACAGTGGGAGTGAGACAGTATACCTGGGCGAGGCTCTCACAGGGATTCCACAACAGCCCGAACATCTTCCATCGGGTCACAAGCGAGAAGCTGAGTCTTACAACAGTACAATCTTATAATATGTAGATGATATCCTAATAGCGTCAGAATCTGAAAGGGACCACATCGGAGCTCTCCTGATAGTCTTAAGGACACTGAAAAATGCTGGATTGAAGATAAACCCCAAAAAGGCGCAAGTAGGGCAAACACTGGTTAGGTGCTTAGGACACGAGATCAGTCAGGGAAACAAGTTTCTACCACAGGACAGGAAAATGGCCATCACAGGCATGCTTCGCCCCACCACAGTAAGGGAGGGTCTGAAATGTCATGGGGCTGTTCAACTACTGCCGCAACTTCCTACCCCAGTTTGCAGCAACGGCCGAGCCAATACAGAGTTTAGTAAAGGGAGGAAAGCCCGGGAAAGAAAAGATCGAATGGGGACCAGAGCAAGAGACAGCGTATACAGAGTTGAAGGCTGGTCTCATGTCAGCACCGGCCCTCAAGCTACCCGACATGTCCTGACCGTTCCACGTTTACAGCAGTATAGATGGGGATTTTTACAATGCTGTAGTGACACAACAACAAGGAGAAAGTATGAGACCCGTAGCATATTATTCCACACAGCAGTCCCCTGTAGTGAAGGGACTGGCCAGGTGCGTGGCAGCGCTAGACTGTGCTGTGTGGGCAGTCCGGGTGTGTGAACCTGTCACCATGTCTGCACAAATAACACTGCACACCCAGTAATCATGAATGATTTAAAATTTTCAGAAAAATTTTTATTAAAATTAATCCACATGTCCGAGCTCATGTGAAAGTTTCACATGAGGGGACATGTCATAAAAAAATTTTCAACGCTTTATTAAACTGTTTCAACTTAAAACTAATCTCCCTGGGGCACCTCTATGCTTCAGGGAGATTTCTGCGCTCTTTCGCACGCATGCACAAAGGACTGCACTCCCGACTCAGGCAATCCCCCCACCCCCCTGCCCGCACAGGGAGCGCATAGCACTTCCGGGCGCACGTCACGCTGGGCAGGCCTTAATTGGCTCGCCCACAATAAAATGGCACCACTCAACCAATTGGGGGCGCCAATCGGCTGTGCGCCCACCCATGCCCACCCCCACACACACGCACACACACCGCTCCCCCCCCCACCCCCACCCCATCAACGGGAAGAATATTCTCTCCATGATTACAAGGAAATCAAAGTTGGGAACTAAATATTCAGGGCTATGCGATCTTTCGAAAGGACAGGCAGGAAGGAAAGGGTGGCAGGGTAGCTTTATTAGTACAAGATGGAATCAGTACGAAAGCAAGAAATGATCTTGGAGTGGAAGATGTGGAATCCATATGGGCGGAGGTACAAAATAACAAGAGGAAGAAGACATTGGTGGGAGTAGTCTATAGGCCTCCTAACAGTAGCTACACTGTAGGACAGAGAATAAATCAGATGATAATAACGGCATGTGAAAAAGGCAGTACATTAATCATGAGTGACTTTAATCTTCATGTAGATTGGGAAAATCAAATTGGCAGAGGTAGCCAGAATTCATAGAGTGTATTCGGGATAGTTTTCTAGAACAATATGTGTGGATCCAACCAGGGATCAGGCTATTTTGGATCTGGTAATGTGTAATGAGGCAGGTTTAATAAATGATCTCAGAGTAAAAGGTCCCCTAGGAAACAGTGATCATAACATGGTAGAATTTAGCATTCAGTTTGAGAGTGAGAAGCTTGGGTCAGAAACATCTGTGCTAAACTTAAGTAAGGGTAATTACAAAGGAATGAGGTTCAGAGTTGGCTGGAGTGGACTGGGAAAGCAGTTTAGCAGAAAAGATGGTTGATGAACAATGACAGATGTTTAAGAGAATAGTTCATGACTCACGACAAAGATATATCCCAGTGAGGAAGAAGGATTCTAGGATGCGGATAAACCAACCATGGTTAACCAAGGAAGTTATGCACAGTATCAAATTGAAAGAAAAAACATAGTGGTAAGCCAGAGGAATGGGGAAGTTTTAAAAACCAACAGAAGATGACAAAAAAATAATAAAGAGAGAGAAAATGAACTTTGAGGGTAAACTAGCAAGTAATATAAAAACAAACAGTAAGATGTTCTTTAAATATATAAAAGGGAAGAGAGAGGCCAACGTCAATATAGGCCCCTTAGAGAATAAGGCTGGGGAAATAATAATGGGGAACCACGAAATGGCAAAGGAGTCGAATAAATACTTTGCATCACTTGTTATTTCACAGTAGAAGACTCTAATAGCATTCCAAAAATACTAAATAATCAAGGGGTAAAAGGGGGGAGGAAATAAATACGATAGGTGTCACTGGAGAAAATGTACTAGGAAACTAATGGGGCGAGAGGCCGTTAAGTCCCCTGGACCTAATGGGCTGCATCCTAGGATATTAAAGGAAGTCACTGCAGGTATAGTGGATGCACTGGTAGTAATCTTCCAGGGGTCCTTAGATTCTGGAAAAGTCCCAGAGAATTAGAAAACTGCCAATGTAACACCCTTATTCAAAAAGGGAGGGAGACAAAAAACAGGTAACTATAGGTCAGTTAGCTTAACATCCATCATTGGGAAAATGTTATAGTCTATTATAAAGGATGTAATAGCAGAGCATTTAGAAATGCATAATATAATCAAGCAAAGTCAGGATGGCTTCATGAAGGGGAAATCATACCTGAAAAATTTATTAAACTTCTTTGAGGAGGTAACAAGCAGGATAGATAAAGGGGAACCAGTAGATGTAATATATTTTGATTTCCAAAAGGCATTCGATAAGGTGCCACACATAAGACTACTTAAAAAGATAAGAGCCCATGGTGTTGGGGGTAGTATATTAGCATGGATAGAGAATTGGCTAACTAATAGTTGGCAGAGAGTTGGGATATGGAGAGCATTTTCAGGATGGCAACCTGCAACTCATGGAGTGCCACAGGGATCAGTGCTGGGGCCACAATTATTTACAATATATATCAATGACTTGGATGAGGGAATTGAATGTACTATCGCCAAGTTTGCGGATGACACAAAAATAGATGGGAAGGCAAGTGGTGGGGATGACACAAAGAGTCTACAGAGGGATGTAAACAGGTTAAATGAGTGGGCAAAAAACTTGGCAGATGGAATATAATGTGGGCAAATGTGAGGTTATGCACTTTGGTATGAAGAATAGAGGAGCTGAATATTACTTAAATGGAGAAAACTTGAAGAAAGCTGCAGCACAGAGGGATTTAGGGTCCTTATGCATGAATCCCAAAAAGTTCAGCAGTAAATAGGAAAGGCAAATGGAATGTTGGCCTTTATTTCAAAGGGAATAAGGCATAAAAATAGGGAACAAAAACAGGAAATGCTGGAAAAACTCAGCAGATCTAACAGCATCTGTGGAGAGAAAAACAGAGTTCACGTTTCGAGTCCATATGACTCTTCTTCAGAGCTAAAGAGAAGTGAAAATGTGATGAAATTTATACTGTTTAATGGGGGTGGAGCAGGTGAAGCTGGATAGGAAGGCTAGTGATAAACGGGGGCAAAGGAGAGATTGCCAGAGATGTCATGAACAAAAGGACAAAAGAGTATTAATGGTAATGGTGAGGGCTAAAGGAGATGCTGCTGGTGGCATTAAGGTCAGAAAGCAGAATGTGATAATAGCAGGACAAGGGTAAGAACTCTGGAAAGAACAACATGAACAAGTGACAGATGACCCTTGTGGGGGCGGGGTGAGGGGAGGGGATGGTAGTGGGGAGAAAGATTGAAAATAGGATAAAAGGTGGGGATAAAACAATTAATAAAAATGAAAATAAATAAAAATAAAAATAAGTGGCTAAAAAATAAAAATTTAAAAATTAAAATGAATATTGACAAAAGGGGATAAAAAGGGGTGAGGATGGAGGAGAGAGTTCATGGTCTGGAGTTGTTGAACTCAATGTTAAGTCAAGAAAGGCTATAAAGTGCCTAATCGGAAGATGAGGTACTGTTTCTCCAATTTGCATTGGGCTTCACTGGAACATTGCAGCAGGCCAAGGATGGACATGTGGGCATGAGAGCAGGGTGGTGTGTTGAAATGGCAAGCGACAGGAAGGTCTGGGCCATTCTTGCGGACAGACCAAAGGTGTCCTGCAAAGCAGTCACCCAGTCTGCGTTTGGTCTCTCCAATGTAGAGGGGAGACCACATTGGGAGCAGCCAATGCAGTAGATCAAATTGAAGGAGGTGCAAGTGAAGCGCTGTTTCACCTGAAAGGAGTGTTTGGGCCCCTGGATGGTGAGGAGGGGGGAGGTAAAGGAGCAGGTGTTGTACCTTCTGCGATTACATGGGAAGGTGCCGTGGAACGGGGATGAGGTGTTGGGGGTGATGGAGGAGTGGACCAGAACATATAGCCATATAAAGTGCAAGCATCTGGAGGTTTGTTAATGCTGTATAATGCATTAATGGGATCATACTTGGAGGGCTCTCCCCCACCCCCAGCCCTCCAAATCATGAACCTCTTCCCTCCAGCTCTCCTGCAGCTGGCCAGACTGTCCATTTAGCCAGCTGCTGGGCAGGGGGCAGATCTACCTGATGCAAATGACTGAGGCCAAGCCCTCAGCCTTGTTGAGTTCTTTGGCCATTTTCAACCTTAACTGCACCCTACCTACCTTTCTATAAATATTAAGTCTAATTAGTACAACAGTAATTTAAATGTGACACAGTATCTGTCAAATTTCAGTTTGCTTTTGCTGTAATTATCAACACTTTTACTAGTAATTGTGCTACGATAGTTGCTGTTAAACATAGTGTTCATTTAATGCAGCTCTCTGCTTGACTCTTTGATACCTCTGGCAAAAAGGATGTTAAACTACTCATTTTTGAAAAATCAAACTAATCAGGGAAGATTTCAAATCCCACATCATCTGATATGTTTTGAATATCATTAAGCCATTGCTGGGACCCATTCCACAACCAGGCATCTGGTAGAAGCCGAAAGGGTGGTTGCAATTGACAACTCTGTGATCTTCAATACTTTGAAGCAAAAGGCCCAAGATGAAAGATTTATTTAAGTTCTTCCAACTCTGCCTGTTTTTGAGAACCCTGGTGTGCAAACTTAGTTTGCATGAATGCCACTGATCCTTACAACATACCCACATTTTCTTATTCTCATTCCTATTAAGGCCTTCCTCATCCTCCTGTTCCTTAACCATTAATAGTTGATTCTCAGCCTAAATTACCTCTTATTCCAAAATCTTTTTGCCTCCTCAAGTTGAAACAGCAGCATACCAGTATTTACCCTTGATCTTTTCCTTAGATAACTCTTTCTTTTGGCCTTCAACCTCACATAGCGTCTGACAGCTTTTAATTAATAAAGCACAAGATGTCTCTTCTCCTGGACATATTTGTTTGCTTATTAGAGTTTTTGCTGGTGGTTGTTGCACCCTCCCAGAAATATTAACCTCATCTGCCATCCCCTACTCTTCCAAAATCATTTTTTCTCCAAAATTGAGTCTGTGCAAACATCTGGGCCTGAGTTTTTAGGTCGGTGGGCGGGCGCGATCGGCAGGCCCTAGATCGGCCAGGGAATGGACCACCAACCGCGATCAGCCCCCGATTGCAATTTCATGCTGGCTGGCCAATTAACGGCCTGCTGAGAAGCTCAGCGCTGCTGGGTTGGGGGCAGGAGGAGGGCGGGCGCTGATGTCAATGTGGGCGTGGTCCAGCACTGAGAGAAAGCTCCCTGAAGGCAGAGAGCTGCCTCAGGGAGCTGAAGACCTGAAAAATCAAAAATCAAAGTTTCAGAAGTTGAAAGAAAGTGTCCACACATCATAGTAAATCACCTGAAAATTTAGCTACTGAAAGTGCTGTCCATAGAAATTTATTTATATTTTATTTCATCACTGAAACCTCATCCCGCCCGTGGATGAAGTTTGATGGAAAAATGTAAAGGCTGCCTGGCCAATTCGCCCATCTGCCAACTGTAAGGCTGGACAGGCAACGAAAAATTGCAGACAATTGCAGCGTTAATGGGCTTAATTGCCCTCTTAATTATCGGCAGGCGTGCTTCCGACTTTTGTGCGCCCCCACCGGCCGAAATATCGCGCGAGTGCGGCCCAACATATTCTCATACGATTTCATGCTGGAGCAGGTTGGGCGCTCGCCAGCCCAATCAGCATAAAATTCTGCCCTTGATCTCTTACCATATTGAACAACCCGACCCTGTACATCTGTGTGAAGATACAGCCTCTCGCCACAACCCACAACGAAACCTGTGAGTCTGTCTGTGAACTCACAGCTATACTGCTACTGGATTATTAAAAGGTCTCTTTTGACTCATAATCCAAAAGGCTAAATTAGATAACCTCCGAAAATGGGTGTGAAGATCACAGTGCTTGATTAACACAAACAGCATGCCAACTTTGTTTTGCCTGCTGTTTTAAATGGAGGCTCTTAAGTTGTGCGGCCAGAAAGCTGTGGAGATCAGTGCCTGAAGACATGCACCGAGGACATGGATGCAATGCCACAAGAAGTTCAATGACCTCACGAGTGGTTAAAGTCAGTGAATGCATCTTCAAATTCGATATCCTATGGAATTGTACCACAAGCCTCAGACACTCTTCAAATCATGACACCCTGAGCAGGGGGCTAATATCATGTGTGTCTAGTACCAGCTAAAACTAGATTAAACCTCTTAAAGAGAAGTGGATCGAGGAGGTGTTAGAAGTCATGCAGGAAGTGAATCTGACTTGGGAAACATTGAATAATGGTACTACATGGAGGGAACATCCTCTAAGATTTCGGATGCTGTACTAGAAACTATGGTGGGAGAGGTGGAAAATAGGAGAGATGTCATGTATCTGCAGGGGCAAGGAGCCCCTCCAGAAGTGTGGTAAGAAAGTTATGGAGATCAATGTCAGGAGGCAAACGCCAGCACAAGGTTGCAATGTGGGAAGAAGTGCAATTACCTCCCACAAGTGGTTACGGTCAGTGAAAACATCCTCAAATGCCATATCCTACCAATAGTACCACTAGCCTCAGAAATTCCTCAATTCACCATGCCTTGCTCGCTCACCTATCCACCAAGACTCATAACTGACACTCCAATGCTCCACCACACCCTCACACACTCAGCATTGCTGCAAACCTCTCATCACATATCTCAGATTGCACACACTGACAGCAATTCAAACATGATAGCCACATCAACTGAACAGATTGCACAACACTCCCCAACTTCCCTCTCTCTCTTGCAGGACAAAATGGTACACAACAGGACACAACAGGAGTTACCCAGAGGGGGCAGGTACGCCTCCATGTTCGAATCCCCATGGAGGAGATGGTGTTGGCCATGATTGGGACAGCCATTGATGAGGCCATAGTCAGCGGAAGGGCTGAAATAATTGAAGATGATGATAACCTCATAGCGAATCCTTCTCACATCCATCTACCCTTCATCCCCATACTCTTCTAATTTACAACTGCAGATGGTGTAAGCATGAATCGCTTACATTCCGATGCCTCCCCCACTCCCACAGTATAATCTTACCCTGGTGCCTTTCTCTTTTTGGATACCAGAGAAGTGCAGCTTGGCCAGGCAGTACTGGAACAGGATGAAGACAGTGATGATGAGGATAGACTGTCACTCGATTTCACACTCGCAACCATCAGCTCAACTTAGAGCATGGTGTAGAGGTGGGAACAGCATATGGTGGGACGCCAGTCATAAGTGGCCTGCAGCCAAGGCAGAGAGCAAGGCTAGTGCAGATGTCAGATTGCCACAGGGCAAGGTCCCACACAGGCTCTGCTGCAGAGGATTCAAATGAACAATTTGATGGGCCAGTCTACTGAAGAAGGTTGATGGATATGCACAATGCAATGCTTGGCAATGCTGGGTGCAATGGAAAACCTGCCAGAAAGCATGTGGTCAGTGTCAATGTGTATGGAAGAATCTGCACCAAGTTTCACAGGACTTTGCGCAGAGCTTGATGCCCATCCTCTGGTGGAAGTAATAGTTAACCTCATGAAAACACGTGCAAACCCAACCATGATGTAGCATCTGATGGCTGATGCTTTAGATTCCACTGCAGCATAAGCAGAAACCGCCAACATTTAAGTGCTGCAGTAGAAGTTCAGACCGAAGCCATTCAAGCTCAGCTTGCCACCACGCAAGCACAAACTGCTGCCATCATGCCTTTGGATTACAGAGTGCAAACGGGCTTGCAGGATCTCAAAGCAGCCCAGGAATCTGTCTTCCGAAGGATTACCTGGAGTGCTGAGGTGCAGCCCCAGGACAGTCGTAGCGATTTCTTAGAACATGAACCTGCTGTCCTCTGTCAGGAAGACAGCATTTTCCTGCCACCCCTGTCCAAGTTCCCCTGCTGTTGCCTATCAACCTGCCCAGTTCAGACTGATGCCCCGCATACTGACATGTTGTAGTCCTCCAAGTCCATCTGCAGTTTCCTCCGCCCAAAATGAGTAATTTTCAACCGTCATGCTGCAGCCACTGGGATAATGCTGCACAGGAACATTAGAACATTAGATTTTGAACAGATTTAGCAACTCAAGACTGGGCATCCATGAGGTGCTGTGGGCCATCAGCAGCAGCAGAATTGTACTTGACCACCATCTGTAACTCATGGTCCAGCATATCCCCCACTCTACCATTATCATCAAAGCAGGGAATCAACCCCAGCTCAGTGAAGAGTGCAGGAGGGCATGCCAAGAGCAGCACCAGGCATACCTAAAAATGAGGCGTCAAACTGGTGAAGCTATAACACAGGACTACTTGCATGCCAAACAGCGAAAGCAACAAGTGATAGACAGAGCTAAGCGATCCCACAACCAATGGATCAGATCTAAGCTCTGAAATCCTGTCACCTCCAGTCATGAATGGCGATGGGCAATTAAACAACTCACTGGAGGAAGATGCTCCACAAATATCCCCATCCTCAATGATGGAGGAGCCCAGCACTTCAGTGCAAAAGACAAGGCTGAAGCATTTGCAACAATCTTCAGCCAGAAGTGTTGAGTGGATATTCCATCACAGCCTCCTCCTGAGCTTCCAAGCATCACAACTGCCAGCCTTCAGTCAGTTCAATTCACTCCATGTGATATTAACAAATGGCTGAAGGCACTGATACTGCAAAGGCTATGGGCCCTGACAGCATTCCAGCAATAGTACTGAAGTCTTGTACTCCAGAACTCGCTGCGCCCTTAGCCAAGCTGTTCCAATACAGCTACAACATTGGCATCTGCCCAGCAATGTGGAAAATTGCCCAGGTATGTCCTATCCACAAAAAGCAGGACAAATCCAACCAGGCCAATTATCGCCCCATCAGTCTGCTCTCGATCCTTAGTAAATTGATGGAAGGGGTCATCGACAGTGCTATAAAGGCAGCATTTACTCAGAAACAAGCGTCTGCTTCTGCTCACTGACACTTAGTTTGGGTTCCTCCAGGGCATTCAGCTCCTGACTGCATTACAGCCTTAATTCAACCATGGACAAAAGAGCTGAAGACAAGCGGTGAGGTGAGAGTGACTGCCCTTGACATAAAGGCTGCATTTGACCGAGTGCGGCATCAAGGAGCCCTGGCAAAACTTGAGTCAATGGGAATGAGGGGGAAAATTCTCCACTGGTTGGAGTCATACCTAGCACAAAGGAAGATGGTAATGGTTGTTGGAGGTCAATCATCTCAGTCCCAGGACATCACTGCAGGAGTTTCTCAGGATAGTGTACTAGGCCCAACCATCTTCAGCAGCTTCATCAATGAACAGATGGGTACACCACCACCTGGAAGTTTCCCTCCAAGCCATTCACCATCCTGATTTGGAAATATATTGTTGTTCCTTCAATGTCGCTGGGTCAAAATCCTGGAACTCCCTTCCAAACAGCACTGTGGGTGTACCTACACCACATGGACTGCAGCGGTTCAAGAAGGTGGCTCACCACCATCTTTTCAAGAACAATTGGGATTGGGCAATAAAAATGCTGGTTTAGCCAGCAATGCCCACATCCTGTGAATGAATGAAAACATTGTTTAAAACAGGCAAAGCACATGAAAGACAGGAACTAAAAAATCCACATAGGTTGTTCATTGACTTTTGTTTGCAATATACCATGATTTCATTGATAACTTTGGTTCAGAATTTGATTTGTGGTGCCTTTTATTTTTGGATTGAGGTCAAGAGAACACTAAGGCCCAGATTTTTGCTTCCGGGTGCGCAGAAACGGAAGAATTCCCAGCTCTGTAAACCTGATCTCTAAAAATGGCCACCCGCAGTCCTGATTTTCATTCAGGATAGGCAAACTGGATTAGGAGTTAGGCCCACTGCCCCTGGAGCAAGTGTGGAGACTGCCGGGTGTGGAGATGGGCTGGGCGGAAGGCCTGCCTCTGTGCTCCTGCACTTTGTCGAATTAAATACAAAAGAGATTGAAATGAAAAAAATAGCCCTCCAGCCCTCACCCGTCACCCCCCTTACTCTCCCCAAGCCCCATCCATGCAAACCTATGCCACCTCATACACCCACCCTCCCCACATGGCCCCTCATACCCCTTACAGCCCATGCCCTTCTACCCACCGCCAACGGCCCCTCAAACCCCATGCCCCACATCCCCATGGCCCTTTATAACCCCAATGCCAACTTAATGCCAACTCATGCCAACCCATGGTCCCCATCGACCACCATTTGTCTTTATCCCCTCCATGCCAGTTCACCTAGTATCCTTTAACAAGTCTTTGTGCGTAAAAAGTGCATAAACTCATTGGAACTGTCAAAGAACTGTCAAGTTGTCAATCATGTTTACTTTTAACAACCCCAAAAGCTGCCGTACCTCTCCCAAAGGGTGCCTTATCTATTTCAAAGGGTACTTTACTTATCCCAAAGGGAGTCTTACCTCTCCCAAAGGTGTCCCGCAACCTTAACCCCTGGCTATCCAAATGAATCCACCAAGTTCAGGCCAGCTCTTAGATAAAAGCAAAATACTGCAGATGCTGGAAATCTGAAACTAAAACAGAAAACATTGTAAAAACTCAGCAGGTCTGGCAGCAACTGTGGAGGGAGAAACAGACCCTTCGGGTCATATGGACTCGAAACGTTAACTCTGTTTCTCTCTCCACAGATGCTGCTGGACCTGCTGAGTTTTTACAGCGTTTTCTGTTTTTGTTTCAGACCAGCTCTCACCTGGTCTAATCTGCACACTCCAGGTTTCACACTCCTGCCTTACCAAAATCCCACATCAGTGGAGGCAGATGGTGATTTAAATAGCCAGCTGTCTCTGTAAACTGCGAATGCATGAACCCCGGCCCCAACTCCTGCCCCGAACCACGAAAATTGGAAGTGCCATGATTGGGAGTGGGGCTTAGGATTTCCAGGCTCATCCGCCATTTTTGCCAAGGTGGGGAGGCTCTTCGTTGTGTCGAAAATCTGGGCCTGTGATGGCCAATGACAAAGGGAAGGTAAGATAAGAGAC
This sequence comes from Cetorhinus maximus, assembly GCF_964194155.1. NCBI lineage: Eukaryota > Metazoa > Chordata > Chondrichthyes > Lamniformes > Cetorhinidae > Cetorhinus > Cetorhinus maximus. The sequence continues at coordinate 145,850,361 of NC_135881.1, read as the reverse complement.
TGTAGGTGATTGGGAGATTGAGGTTGCAATTACTGGTATCACACTTGGACGAGTTGTTCATAGACAGCCAGGTAAAAAGCTGCTGCCTAGGTTGCTCCTCCCTTCTTCCTTCTTCTCTTCCTCTTCCACCTCTTTATGCTGCTGCAGAATGAAGACATCATTACTGCCACTGGGATATCAGGTATTAAAAATGTAATTTTCTGATTCTGGTCACGCACCAGTTGGACACTGAGGGAGTGGATCCCTTTCCATTTTGATATAGGATAGAGTTTACAAGTGGCACTCACAAAGCGATGTGTGCATAGTCAATGGCACCCTGCACCAAATGGAAGTCTGTAATCACTGTGAAGCTGTGTGCTTATTCCACCTGCTTCTCACTGGCAGTAGAGAATAAAATGTAGTTAGCTGTCATTGAAGAGAGAGCCTCTTGTATCAGACCCATACACAAGAGTGGATGGCACATTGTGAGAAGCTGCAAATATGATCAGCTACAGCTTACAAGGAGACAGACACATGGAAGTTCATTGCCAGGCTACCTTCATAGCCACTAGCAATGCAGACCTTGTCCTGCTCTGAGGTTGCAGTTGTGGCTGTTGTGGGTTGCAGATTTCAGTGAAGATGTCCTTACTGAAGCACAGACATCATACACATTATTGTTCAGAGGTTCAGGCAGGGGAATCACTGCCTGATCAACCTAATGGATATGGCTATAAAAACAAAAAACTGCAGATGCTGGAAATCCAAAACAAAAACAGAAACAGAAATACCTGGAAAAACTCAGCAGGTCTGGCAGCATCAGCAGAGAGGAGTACAGTTGACATTTCGAGTCCTCATGACCCTTCAACAGAATGAAGTAAAATTAGGAAAGGGGTGAAATATAAGCTGGTTTAAGGAGGGGTGGGGGGGGGGGGCGTTGTTGGGACAAGCAGCCAGCGATAGGAGGAGATAACCAAAAGCTGTCACAGATAAAAGAACAAAGAGGTGTTGAAGGTGGTGATGAACTCTCTCCTCCATCCCCACCCCCTTCCCATTTCTTCCCCCTCCTTTTTGTTTTTTCCAATAATTTATATAGATTTTTTCTTTTCCTACCTATTTCCACTAATTTTAAATGTATTTCCACCATTGTTTATTTCTACCTTCTAGTATTCCCTCACCCCCACTAGTGCTATCTGTACCTTATCTGTCCTGTCTTATACTCTTAATTAGCACATTCCTTTAGATAATATCACCACCTTCAACACCTCTTTGTTCTTTTGTCTGTGACAGCTTTTGGTTATCTCCACCTATCACTGGCTGCTTGTCCCAACAACACCCCCCCACCCCCCCCCCCCCCCCCCCCCCCCCACCCCTTAAACCAGCATATATTCCACTCCTTTCCTAATTTTACTTAGTTCTGTTGAAGGGTCATGAGGACTCGAAACGTCAACTGTACTCCTCTCCGCCGATGCTGCCAGACCTGCTGAGTTTTTCCAGGTATTTCTGTTTCTGTTTTTGTTCTAGTGGATATGGCCTCCTGCTGAGGCCCTTCTTCCTCTCCTCCCCCTCCCTCTTTCAGAAGCCTGTTCTATTCTATGAGGCCTCTATTTATTGTCTAAGTCATGCTGTATTACAAGTGAAATTGCTACTAATGCACATGTATCTGGAAGCAGCTGGTTCATGCAAAAGCTTTGAAGTCTGCAAAAAATGCCTTGTGCACCTGCCACACCATTCCCTGCAGGCACTTGCAACTGTAAACAACTTTAGAAAGCACCAAGAGCTTGTACAATCAAAACAACAGCCAGAAGAAATCAACCAGCAACTAACCTGTGAGTAACTGCTGATCCCTTTAAATTGAGATGGAAGGGTCCTTCCTGCTGCTGAGCACATGTTCAGCTGTGTGAGGTTAAGAGAGTTGCACAATGATTGACATCAGGATCTGTCTGATATGTACATTTCTGTCAGCTGTTCAATGCATGCAATCTAATGCTCTCACCAACATGGCATCCAGTGCAACTCAACACAAAAGTGTGCAAGCATGTTGTGGGCACCATTTTAGTCCCCAAGAGTACGAGTGGTGTCCAAACTACAGGCACTACCAACTACGGGCTGTATATGTTTATTACACTTATATAATAAGCTAGTACAAATGGTAAGAAGTTATAATACAATAGTTGTACTAAAAGAGGTAGAAATTGTCTTGAGCAGTGGTGCACAATGAGTAATATAGGTTTGGCCACCGTTATATGTAGCAACTGATATTCAATTCCAACTGATTATCAGGTGCTGCGTATAACATCCAGCTGCTCCTTTACCACCTGTTTTGAAACACTGCCTGAGATGAATTTCTACCCCATAGCATTCTGTATAAGATTTTGAGATAAAATCTGCTAAACAATGCAAGGTTCCATGGTGACTACGTAAAGTCTGTCATGCCTGAGTGTTTCTAATTCTGCTCCAAGAAATGTTCTAATATTTTACACTTTAATCTGCCTTACATATATTAATCGCTCATTATAATGGGTATTTAAGCCTGCTCTTGTGCCTGTGTGTCAATCAATTTTAATGTTTCCAAGCGATGCAGTCACTTGACAACTCCCGCACATTCCAAACTAGGCAGTAAAGTCATGCAATGCTGCCAACATCATAAGATAACCACAGTAGGCAGCATGTCTTTTTACTAAGATTTATCAAGGACAGTTATACAAGCTGCTAACAATAGTAACTTTTAATCTAAAAGATCTATGCTACAGAAAAACTTGCAAAAAGCATTTTTCGTACAAGTGTGGTGAAAAGGGGCTGTGTGGAGCACAAACACTGCCACAGACTAATGAACTAAAGGCCTGTGTCTGTGGTGTAATTTCTATACAATTCTATATGGAGCTAACCTTTGGTTTAGTAGTAGCATTTCTGTTTCTAAGTCTGAAAGTGCAGACTTCATTGAAAAATATATATATGTAAGTTTTGATTTCCTGTGACATAAGGGATGGGATTGGCGATAATGTTGACTTTTCAGTAGGAAAGGAAAATTGGGAGAGATGTCCAACATGCAGCTGAATCCATATTGCACATTTTACACTCTCAACCAAAATTACCCATGGGAAGTCAGGACCAAGTGTAGTTTTCAGGTGAAGCACAGTGCAAGACTGGGGGTTAATGGACTGGGCGCATAGATGTAATTCATTTCCCTTTTAACCACATATCTTTATAACCCGATATTTGATTTTGTGTGGTATTTTTTATCATCTATAGTTAGCAAAATATACCCCAGTTTGGGAAAAAGAGCAGAATTGACTGGAGTGTAGCAGGTTCTCTGCAACACCAGAACTTGTGAACCAAGAAAGTGAAGTGCTGCAGGAATACCAGTGACAGAAGGATGTCATTACAGTATAGCAAATTTACATGAGCAATTTATATTATAAATGTGGTCAAAGGAATTTATTATGGAAAAGGTCAACATCAAAGTGTGAGAAAAATATGACAACAAAAGTTAAGGGCTTGTAGACCAGCCTGCAAGCACAAAGTGGGCAGCATTATATAACCGCCCAACTCAAGCACCAGGATCACGATGTACCATTATTCCACACCCACTCAAAGTGATGCAGACAGTACTAAAAACTTTGTGCTGCCTGCTCATTTTCATGATTGTGGCATAAATCTCAAAGTTGAATGTGATGCTGAGAGGTTGCATGCCTCAGCGGGGGCCACAAGTTCATACAAGGCCAGCACCAGTTAAAGTTACCCCATTACTTAAATCTAGACTGCACTTCTTGCTCTCGCAAGGGCTGAAATTGCTTAGACAAGATTTCAAGACCTTCAGGAAGGAACAGAAATGTCAAATGGGCTAGAGGGTGTTCCCCCAGGTTTTCAGATGCCATGTTGCAGTTGCTGGTGCAGAAGGTCTTACAGAGGAGAGAGGTCCTCTTTGCTAACGGAACCAGGAAGCCCTCCAAGCAAGTGCTCAGAAGGCAGTAAGAGCAGGTTGTTATATTCTAGAAATCCAAGTAGTGAAGGATAGAACCGGAGCCAATCTTTATAAATTTTCATAGGCATTTCCTTACAGATGTGCGCATTACAAACATATACCTCCTAACCTAGCCACACAGTTTTAGTCTGTTCCTATTTGTTGGAACAGATGTGAATCCCCAGTTAATGCCCACTGCCTACATAAAATTAAATACAATGAACACAGGTGGCCGAAGCAGTCATCTCGCCAGTCTGGTGCCATGGGCCCGTATGCAATGATGCAAGAAGTTCAATGACCTCACATTGGTGATCAAGGTCAGCGAATGGATCCTTACATAAGGAAAGACTTGCGTCTTTCACAATCTTGGGACATCATTCAGCACTCTGCAGCCAATTAAGTATTTTTGAAATGTAGTCACTGTTGTAATGTAGGAAATGCAGCAGCCAATTTTCTCCCTGCCAAGCCACACACACACTACTCCATTCACCACACACTTTCACTCGCCAACCAACAACATTTATCAGCGAGGACACATTCATATTCATCATCTCACACTCACAAACTTAGCCCTACTACAAGCCACAGCTTACGTGCCACAGATTCCACACTCAGCCAAGTGTTCAAAGGTGCCAATCACATCACCCAAACACATTGCCCACATTCACCTATGCATTTCCTTCTCTTTCACAGGACAAGGTGATAAATGCAATAAGGCGATAAATGCTGGCTTAATCAGTGATGCCCATGTCCTGCAATGAATAAAATAAATAAACAATGAATAAAATAATAGACAGCAGCAGCAAACCAGCAAGCGGGAGGCACAACAGCGTGTGCTGATTCCCATGGAGATGGTGGAAGTGGAGCAGCCAACACTGAGGCAGTGGTCAGCGGTGGCATTGCCAAAAACACTGAGGATATTGATATGTTCCTGCCTAATCCACTTTCTCAAATCTCACTTCACCCTCACGCTGCAATCTGTTATGGTGTACAGGCTATAGATGGTCTAGCCATAGAGGTCTTGCTTTCTCCCCCTCCACACTCCTCACTTCCCTCAGCCCACACTTTCCTTGTGCATTGATGTTGTCAGTTCACCAAGACCTAATGCCTGGGGCCAGCCAGTGGTTCCTGAGGCTGAGGGCCAAGAGGGAGAGCAAACTGAGGAAAAAGAAACACCATTACTGAATCTGACACTTACAGCCACCAGCACAAATCTCTGCACCATGTGAACTTTAGAGGGTGCTGTAGAGATGGGATGTGTATGGACTTTGTGAGTCACCAGTGAGATGCAATCAGGTCGGAGGAAAAAGGCAGTGAGGGTGCCAGCTTCCATGATGGTGAGGTCACCCATGAGTTCTGCTGCAGAGCATTCAGATGAGGACTTTGATGGGACAACGTACAGAAAAAGGCTGATGGACATTTACACAGAAATGCTTGGTACATTGGCTGGCTTGCCACACAGTCATGGGTCACTGTCAAGGAGCAAGGAGGCTTCTAACCCTAACTTGGCTCAAGGCTTCATGCAGAGCTTGGAGCCCATACTTTCCAGCATGGAAGTGACGGCCAATTCCATGAGAATACTTGCAAACCCAGCCTTGATGTAGCACCTGATGCCCAATGTCTCAGAGTTCATTTCAGCACAAGCAGAAACCACCCAACATTGGAGTGCTGCAGTGGAAATTCAGACTGAGGTCATAAAATTTATGCTTCTTGCTATTACAAGCCCAGCTTGCTGCCATGCAGGTTCACACTGCTGCCATTTGGGTGCGGATGCCAGTGCTCAAAGGGGCATATTGGGCTCTTACAGCAGTCCAGAAATCTTTGCACCTGCAGACTACTGGGATCGCTAAAGCACCACCCTGGGGGGAGTGGGAGTGCCTTCCCGGAGCGTGCACCTTCTGCCCACTCTCAGGATGACAGCATTCTTTTTTTATTATTCATTCACAGAACAAGGGCTTCGCTGGCTGGGCCAACATTTATTGCCCATCCCTAATTGTCCTTGAGAAGGTGGTGGTGAGCTACCTTCTTGAACCGCTGCAGTCCTTGTAGTATAGGTACACCCACAGTGCTGTTAGGAAGGGAGTTCCAGGAATTTGACCCAGCAACAGTGAAGGAACGGCGATATATTTCCAAGTCAGGATGGTGAGTGGCTTGGAGGGGAACTTTCAGGTGGTGGTGTTCCCATGTGTCTGCTGCCTTGTCCTTTGAGATGGTAATAGTCATGTGGAAGATGCTATCTAAGGAGCCTTGGTGAATTCCTACAGTGCATCTTGTAAATGTTACACACTGCTGCTATTGTGTGTCGGTGGTGGAGGGAGTGAACGATTGTGCATGTGTTGCCAATCAAGCAGGCTGTTTTGTCCTGGACGGTGCCAAGCTCCTTGAGTGTTGTGGGGGCTGCACTCATCCAGGAAAGAGGGGAGTATTCTATCACACTCCTGACATGTGCCTTGTAGATGGTGGACAGGCTTTGGGGAGTCAGGAGGTGAGTTACTCATCACACGATTCCAAGCCCCTGACCTGCTCTTATAGCCACGGTGTTTATATGGCTAGTCCAGTTCAGTTTCTGGTTGATGGTAACCCCCAGGATGTTGATAGTGGGGGATTCAGTGATGGTAATGCCATTGAGCATCAAGGGGCAATGGTTGGATTCTCTCTTGTTGGAGATAGTAAATGCCTGACACTTGTGTGGTGCGAATGTTACTTGCCACTTGTCAGCCCAAGCCTAGATATTATCCAGGTCTTGCTGCATTTGGACATGCACTGCTTCAGGACCTGAGGAATGGTGAATGGTGCTGAACATTGTGCAATCATCAGTGAACATCCCCACTTCTGACCTTATGGTGGAAGGAAGGTCATTGATGAAGCAGCTGAAGATGGTTGGGCCTAGGACACTACCCTGAGGAACTCCTGCATTGATGTCCTGAAGCTGAGGTGCCTGATCTCCAACAACCACAACTATCTTCATTTGTGCTAGAGGTATGAATCCAACCAGCGGAGAATTTTCCCCCTGGTTCCCATTGACTCCAGTTTTGCTAAGGATCCTTGATGCCACACTCAGTCAAATGTGGCCTTGATGTCAAGGGCAGTCACTCTCACTTCACCTCGGGAGTTCAGCTCTTTTGTCCATGTTTGAACCAAGGCTGGAATGAGGTCAGGAACTGAGTGGCCCTGGCAGAACCCTAACTGAGCATCAGTGAGCAGGTTATTGCAAAGCAAGTGTCGCTTGATAGCACTGTTGATGACCCCTTCCTGATGATTGAGAGTAGACTGATGGGACGGTAATTGGCCGGGTTGGATTTTTCCTGCTTTTTGTGTACAGGGCATACTTGGGCGATTTCCCACAGAGCCGGGTAGATGCCAGTGTTGTAGCTGTACTGAAACAGCTTGGCTAGGGCCGTGGCAAGTTCTGGAGCACAAGTCTTCAGCGCTATTGCCGGAATATTGTCAGGACCCATAGCCTTTGCAGTATCCAGTGCCTTCAGCCGTTTGTTGATATCACATGGAGTGAACTGAATTGGCTGAAGACTGGCATCTGTAATGCTGGGGACCTCCGGAGCAGACTGAGATGGATTATCCACTCGGCACTCTGACTGAAGATTGTAGCAATGCTTCAGCCTTATCTTCCCACCTCCCACCACTCCACTTGCTGTTGCCTGTTGGCCAGACAGCCCAGCCTGTTGCCACCTCTGCCAAATTGGTGCAGTCGGAAGCCTAGAACTGTTTGAGGGTTTCCTGCAAAGTGAAATTCAGCAACCTTCTCCCAGCTCTGCTATAGCCACTGGGGTAGCACTGCACAGGAGCATAAGGCCAGGCAAAGGCAGCTACAAGACAGGTACAAAGGAATACAAAATGGTGATTGGTTGACTTTTGTATGGAGTATTGTGTGTGTCATTGGATAAGTTTGGTATGGAATGGTTATTTTGTGATGACTTTTATTTCAGGACTGTGCCTATAAGGATGCTGCAATGGTCCATCACTGAGGGATGATAATGTGAGAAAGTGTTGAACACCAGGGATCTGGGATTTCATTCGAGGAAATTGGAGTCTGCTGATGTGCCCGATATTAAGTTTTTCCTTAAGATCTCATCCAGGCCTGTGGATGAAGGGAAGTTCATTTTTGAAGCAGCTGGCGATGGCTGAGCCTCGAATGCTACCCTGAGGAACTCATGCAGCAATGTCCCGTGATTGAGATAATTGACCTCCAACAACCAGTTGAACCTGTTGAGTAGTAATCTTTATAGACTCAACAGCTTTCCAGTCCATTGAAACTGACAACGTTACAGCAGCGGAGTGGTGGCAGTTCTAAGGAAATTCTGGGCCAGTATGATTTTAAAATTTTGCTGATCTTGAACATTTTGTTACATTGCAACCTTTAAAAGCTAACACGCTTTAGGCTAGAAACACACATTGACTATAAGGATTAATTCTGTCCTCCTGTGCTTTCAAATGGGATGTGGCATGTTCTGGGAGAAAAATAAAAATAAATATGTATGGGGTAGTAAGTGGAATGTGGAAGATTGAAGAAAAGAAACATAAGACTCATAGACTCATCTTAATATTTGCAATCCTCTAACTATTGCTTTTGTTTCAGATTTAAATGCAGGTCACTGCATCAAAACACCGATTAGCAATGGCATTCCATTTGCAATAGAATTGTCTCTTTAGCATTAATTAATTACAATATCTAATGACTCCCGCTTGAAACTGTATAAAGTATAAAGAATATTAGTGATTTTCATTATATTGTCTTCACATGCCTTTGTGCTCAAATCCATATAAACACTCATTCAAAAGAAAATGTGGACATCTATGCTATTAGCAACAGTGTGGCATATTGTTGCACTTTTTTAATCAAGTTATTTTTCTATTTATTTTGTATTTATTCTTTTAACAATGAGGGTAAAAGGCTGAGCGAAAAAGAGACGGTGCCTACAAATGTAAAGACCAGGATTCTGGCTCCAGCTTTGAACATTGTCCTTTGACAGAACATCAGTGTCAGTATTTGATAGCATTATACTTTTTGGCACCATTTCAGATAGCTGAACTTTATTATACTAATTACAGCAATGAATTTTAAAAAAACATTGAAGTGGAAATCAATATGATTCTACTCATTTTGAAATATCCGGGGTCTATTTATATTTTTACACTATTATCTTTCTGCATCACAGCAGCTGTTTAACTTCCAGGATGCTTCAAAGTGGAAATGACATGCACTCAATATATACTCAACATGTACTTAATTAAATATACTGGAGTAGAGTTTCTGCTTTGAACGCAATCAGTGATTCTAGTACAAATTGCGTTCAAAATTGTCCTCATTTTGAAAAGAGTTTTTACTCAAAATTTCTGCTCAAATTCATTTGCATGTCACAAACACAAAAATCTGCCATGAACCAGCGTGATCAAACAGTGTTTTAAAATGTATATTTTTAAAGGACAGTTTGGCTTTAGAAAATATTCCTTGATATCTTTAAGAGTGGTAGCAAACTGCAGCCACTGAAACTGGGTTAATCAGAAAAATATAAGCATTTTAAATCACAGTGTTAATCCAGCATATGTAGGTAACCTGATTTTAAATTCTTTAAAATGACTTTTAAAAAAATATACAGAATTATTTTTAATTAGGATGGGTACTGTAGTCTGTTGGTAAATGTAAATAGAATCATTCAAACTTACAAAATGTACCTTTTAGTTTCCTTGCACCCAAAAGATCTAGTTGAATTTTTGGAGCATCCTTGAAGGCCTGCAAATGAGCACAGTTAGTGGAAACTCGCCCTGGGTGATTAGTTCATCCTGGAGGCCATGGCCAGTTTTGTGGGTGGGGCCGCTTCTGGCGTGATATTTTTCAAACTAATGCAAAGAATCACAGAAGCTTGATTTGCAGTGTGCACAATTTACATATAAAATTTCAAAATCTTTTGTGGCATTTAGACCAATATCAGAGGCATTATGCTGAAAAACAAAGACAATCAAACCTAAATTCAACCCCAGTATAATTTGTTCCTGTTTCAGAAGCTACAGGATAATGTAAAATATGAATGTTGGTAAGGTATAAATACTTGGAGACAAAATAAGTTTGGGTTCAACCCTTACTTTAAACTAGTAATCCAAAAGCTTTGCAGCAATTTGACATGGATACAAATGTTTGAAAATAAAAAGTTTAATCAGTGAGTTTTGATGCAGCAGCCACCATTCTGCATTTCTAGGTACAGTTTACGTATCATGAGTAAGGTCGTCTGCCTTTTTAAATATATTAGGGCAAAACAACAGCAAAAATTTATTTTGGCCCCCATTTGGGCCTGAACTGGACAGTGCACTGAGGGTAAATGCTAAAGCTGAAGGCCTGAGGCTTATTCAAAATTGGGCCTCAGGCCTCAACAGCACATTGCTGGCAATCTGCAGACAATAATCAGGTATCCAGAGATAGCTTTCCCATTCCACAGGATGAAGGTGCCTCCCTGCCAGTAGCACTCACATAGCTCCTGGGAGAATAAGGTGAGGCAATTCGGAAGAAATGTGAGGATTTGGAAATCTAGCTAGTCTAGTATTAATTCTGAGTAAATTCTTCAAATGTTCAACATGAAATCAGTGAATTAGTGAACGTAATGGGCAGAATTTAATGCCTCCTCCCCCCTCCCCGAGGAAAGTTCTGAGGTGGGAGGGCCATTTGATTGGGCAGGAAGGTGCAGCCCACCACCTCTCCACCCCCCCCACCCGATCAAGTCCCCGACGCGGGAAGGCTTGTAGGCCGGACGCCAATTAAGGCCCATTAATTCATACCCTGCTCATCCTGCTGCTGCTGGCATTCAGCAATAAGGGGAAGCAGTGACATTCTAGGGGGGGCTACTCATCAGGGGTGACTGATTGAGGGAACCAACATAGGGAAGGAGGGTGCCCACTGAGAGCCGCCCCCTTGCCCTTTCCTCCAATTCCCACTCCTCCCACCCTTGTTAGTGTCCCCTTCCTGTGATCTGCATCACACCCTCACTTACCTTCCCCCGGGGATCTAACGATCATCCCTGGTGAAGGCCCAAGTGTATTACCTGCGCTACATCTTGGTGCTCTCCCCATATCCACAGCAGAGGTGGAAGCAGGCTGCTGACTGCTATGCCCTGTCTGTGATGACCTTGGCAGGCATCCTCTAGAGGGCCAAGACCTGGAGGGCTCTGGCCTGCTTTCGGGGTACTGCTGTGTGGCAGTGGCACCCTTCTCAGCTTGGGAGCTGGAACTGTGGGGCTCAAAGGAAGAGGGGATTCAGATGGGCTGGACACTCCCGGAGTTACCCGGATGGATGGCCCCAGAGTGTGCTCCTGCTGATCCTCCTCCCTATGGGTGCCCAAGGGTCCCTGGCTGACTCCTTGAGAGAATGGGGCAGCTGAAATGAGTTAAACATGCCCTCCCCCCACTTTTCATGTTGAAACTGATGGATGCCAGCGAGTGCCTCAGTGATGGAGTGCTGCTCCTGCAGCAGTGCAGGACCAATGTCCTGGACCCAGGTCTCCAAGGCAACAGCCATCCTACCAGTGTTGACCTCAGTGTGTTGGCATACCGGTAATATCACCTCCGATTGAAGATGGACAGAGTCCCCCATTGTGCCTTGTAATCTGAGCAGTGTAGCATACAGCCCATCCTGATGTTCCAGAGCTTGTCTTTGCAGCTTCAGCAACTGAGGCAGAACCAAGTCCAGAGGCTTGTCACCTGACTCGAGCTCAGCAGATTTCTGGCCTCCAGCAGTCCTCCGAGTGCCAGCACCCTTGGATTTCCCTGCCTCCACCCATTGTGGATCAGACAGTGCAGTGTACACACCAGATTGTGACCCCGAGGCTAATCTAGAACCAGGTCCCACTGAGGTGTGTGCCTCTGCGCTGGTGGAGGGTGTGGGTGAGGCTGTGATGGGTCTTCAATGTCGGTGTCTGTGGATTCCTCTTCTGAGGTGTCCACGGGGCTGGAGTCAGTGACCTGGCTCATGGCCGCCCTCAACTGCTTCCCAGATGTGTCTGCGAGAGAGAGACATAATCAGTGCACAGCAGGGGACTGTGAAACAGGAGACATCACTCGCAGTATGGTGTCTGTGCATGTTGCAATGCAGGATCCTCACTTGGTTGAGCGCCACCGACCTCACCGTCTGTGCAGGAATGATCCACATCCTCGCCACCCAGCTGGATGGCTCGATTTTCAAAGATCATGAGGACCTTCATGCTGGGCATCCCTCACCAGTCTGGGACATCTCCCTGTTGTTGTGGGCTAGCTTATCCTGCATGGAGACAGATGGAAAGAGTGTAAGAAAGATGCCTGCCAGGGCAGGTGAGAAGGATGTCTGGCATGTGTAGAGCATGAGTAATGCAGCGGACGGTATGAGGACATGATAGGCAGGGGAGATACGGGTGTGTGTGAGAGAGTGAATAGTGATGTCCCTCGAGCTGCAGTGAGTGAGGGCCCTGTGGATGTGTGCTGGGATTGTGAGTGTGTGAATTGAGAATGATGAAAAGAGTGACCTACCCTGACGGAATGGAGGAGAACATTCTTCCTCATGGCACTGGGTGGCTGTCCTCTTTTACAGGCCGTTGCCACTGACCACCACTGCCACCGACTCCCATGCTAGATTGGTGAGCTTGGTGGCTGGTCTTCACCCAGATCTGGGATAGAGGAGTTCGCGGTGGCTTCCACTGCATCCAGCAGACACCCCAGAGAAGCGTCACTAAATTTGGGTCTGTCTTCTTTGCTTTTGAGGCCATCTGTCACCTGGAGCAGTCCTCTGATCTGAAGACGTGAAGTAGGCTGCGCTCTGATGTGCTTTAATATGGCGCCTGGAGCGAGGAAGCACTGAGGTAGCGGTGTGGCGGGCAAATCTAAGCCCACCCGCCAGCAATCTGGTGTGTTTCCCACGCACACACTATAATGAGGAGGGACAAGCTGGGAAGCGGACAATATGGCACAAAAACCCTCCATTACAGCTGGCAGGACAAACTTTGTTTCAACCCCACTATCGCATTTAGTGCACTTCAGAACAGATTCCACCTTTGTGATTTCGAATACAGTGTTTTGAAAGTACACAAGTGCAGATAGAGAAAGATACACTTTGAGTTCTATAAAAAGATGCACAAAGAGCAGAAGAAAGTAATAATAAATTTCCAGAAAGCAGTGCTGAGGTGGTAGTAATACTAAGAGTAATTTTAGGTACCCATTATAGTAAAGTAATTAGACTTACAGTTATATAGCATCTTTCATGACTTCAGGATGTCCCCAAAGAATTTTTTAAAAATTCATTCACGGGATGTGGTCTTCGCTGGCTGGGCCAGCATTTATTGCCCATCCCTAGTTGCCCTTGAGAAGGATGGTGGTGAGCTGCCTTCTTGAACCGCTGCATTCCATGTGGTGTAGGTACACCCACAGTGCTGTAAGGGAGGGAGTTCCAGGATTTTGACCCAGCGACAGTGAAGGAACAGTGATATATTTTCAAGCCAGGGTGGTGAGTGACTTGGAGGGGAGCCTCCAGGTGGTGGTGTTCCCACCTGTCTGCTGCCCTTGTCCTTTTAGGTGGTAGTGGTCGTGGGTTTGAAAAGTGTTGTCTAAGGAACCTTAGTGAATTCCTGCAGTGCATCTTGTAGATGGTACACACTGCTGGCAATGTGTGTCGGTGGTGGAGGGAGTGAATGTGTGTGGCTGTAGTGCCAATCAAGCGGACTGCTTTGTCCTGGATGGTGTCCAGCTTCTTCAGCGTTGGAGAAGCTGCACTCATCCAGGCAAGTGGGGAGTATTCCTTCACATTCCTGACTTGTGCCTTGTAGATGGTGGACAGGCTTTGCGGAGTCAGGAGGTGAGTTACTCATCACAGGATTCCTAGCCTCTGACCTGCTCTTGTAGCCACAGTATTTATAGGGCTAGTCCAGTTCAGTTTCTGGTCAATGGTCACCCCCAGGATGTTGATAGTGGGGGATTCAGCGATGGTAATGCCATTGAACATCAAGGGGCGATGGTTGGATTCTCTCCTGTTGGAGATGGTCATTGCCTGACACTTGTGTGGCGTGAATGTTACTTGTCACTTGTCAGCCCAAGTCTGGATATTGTCCAGGTCTTGCTGCGTTTGGACATGGACTGCTTCAGTATCTGAGGAGTTGCGAATGGTACTGAACATTATGCAATCATCAGCAAACATCCCCACTTCTGACCTTATGATGGAAGGAAGGTCATTGATGAAACAGCTGAAGATGGTTGGGCCTAGGGCACTACCCTGAGAAACTCCTGCACTGATGTCCTGAAACCGAGGTGCCTGACCTCCAACAACCAGAACCGTCTTCCTTTGTGCTAGGTATGACTCCAACCAGCGGAGAATTTTCCCCCTGATTCCCATTGACTCCAGTTTTGCTAAGGATCCTTGATGCCACACTCGGTCAAATGCTGCCTTGATGTCAAGGGCAATTGCTGTCACCTCACCTCGGGAGTTCAGCTCTTTTGTCCATGTTTGAACCAAGGCTGTAACGAGGTGAGGAGCTGAGTGGCCCTGGCGGAACCCAAACTGAGTGTCAATGAGCATGTTATTGCTATGCAAGTGCTGCTTGATAACACTATCGATGACCCTTCCATTATTTTACTGATGATGGAGAATAAGCCGATGGGGCGGTAATTGGCCGGGTTGGATTTGTCTTGCTTTTTGTGTATAGGACTCACCTGGACAATTTTCCACAAAGCCGGGTAGATGCCAATGTTGTAGCTGTACTGGAACAGCTTGGCTAGGGGTGTGGCAAGCTCTGGAGCACTATTGCCGGAATATTGTCAGGGTCCATAGCCTTTGCAGTATCCAATGCCTTCAGCCATTCCTTGATATCACGTGGAGTGAATCAAATTCCTGAAGACTGGCATCTGTGATGCTGGCGATCTCCGGAGGAGGCCGAGATAGATCATCCACTTGACACTTCTGGCTGAAGATTGTAGCAAATGCTTCAGCCTTATCTTTTCCACTGATGTGCTGGGCTCCCCCATCATTGAGGATGGGGATATTTGCAGAGCCTCCCCCTCCAGGCGACAGTTTACTGCCAATGAAATACTTTTGAAATGTAGCCACTGTCATAATGTAGGAAATTGAGCTGGAATTTTGCAAACAGCAAGATCCCACAAACACAACGCAACAACGTCCAGATAATTTGTTTTTAGTGCTGTTCTTTACAGAGTAAATTTAAGCCAAGATACTGTTCTTCTATAAATTCGTGCTATGAATTCTTTTATTTGCATTTGAGAGGGCAAATATGTTTTTGGTTTAATGTCTTATTTGAAAGGTGGATTTTAAGTATACTATAGTTTTTAAAATCACAGATGTTGGACAATATGGATTCACCAGGATGATATCAAAGAAAAAATCTGAAGTTATGAGGAGAGACTTCATTCAGGGATCAATTCCACTGCAGCAGGTAAGGCTGAGAAAAATTAATAAGGTTTTTAAAATTATGAAGTGTTTCAAAAGGGCAAGTAGGAATCAGTGATTAGAGATTGCCAATTTTACATTCTTACTAAGGCCTAGATTTCCGCCACATCGGAAAGAGTCTCCATTGTGGCGAAAATAGTCAAAATGCCCAAATGTCAGAAGTTCTGTCCCTGAACACAGCACTTCCCATTTTGGCAGGGGCAGGAATGGAGGCAGGGCGTATTTCATTCATGCCATCAGCTGGCCATTTAAATCGTCAGCTGCCTCCACTAAAGTGGGATTTTTGGTAGGCCAGGAGTGTGAAACCTGACATGTGTAAATTAAACCAGGTAAGAGCAGGTCTGAACTTGATCGATTCATTTGGATAGCCAGGGTACCCCTTTGGAGAGATAAGGTACCCATTAGGATCTGGTCCCAGAACACCTTTAGTGGAGGTCAGGTGCCCTTTGGAAGTGTTAAAAACAGGCATGAATGTACATTGAAAGTGCATAAACTCAATACTGTCAAGCTCATTGGAACTGTCAACACAGATGTCAAAATCAACTGTCAAAATTGTCAAAGGGAGCTGTCAAAGGGAGATGCCAAGGTGTTTAAAAGTCCAGCCATTTAAATCTTTAAAAGGAAGTCTGGGGTGTTAAAAATGATTGCTTGCTATTTCACTCTATCTGTTGACATAAGCCTGAGAGCTCCTATTACTGAATAAGTGCTGCATGACTGACTTCACAACCATCCATTATCACAGTAGGGTGCCTGCCATTTCACAATTTAATTGACAGCTACAAGTGGTTATAGAATCCTTGGCATGGGACTGAATTCCAATGCCTTTTGCTAGAAAGGATTATGCGCTTGAAAGAAATGTTTGTTGTCCTAGGCTTTATGTAGTTGAAGGGATGTAAATGTAATAAATGGGTTTTTATGAATGAGGGTGCTTTTTTCAACATAGTGAAGTCTAAAATATACACTTAGAACTTTATTTTCTAGAACTTTATTTTATTTAATCTCTGAATAGGTCATGAGGTCTGCCCATGGTGGACACTACGTGAGTTGCCATGATAGATGTAAGGTCAAAGGGTGGTGGGTGGGGGCATGGGTTGGCTTGAGTTGGCACAAATTTGGCATAGGAGCTATAAAGAGCCACAGGGGAGTGGGTACATGGCCATAGGTTAATATGAAGGGCATGAGGGGCCATGAGGACTTGGTACAGGGAAATAGGTTGGCATAGAGGGTATGAGGGGCCATGGGAGTCGGTACAGAGGCATAGGTTGGCATAGGGGCTATAAAGGGCCATGGGGTGGCTACAGGGCATGAAGTGGCATGGGCTGGCATGGATAGTGCATGGAGAGTGTGTGGGCGGTTGATGGCAGGTGAGGAATGGAGGGATTTTTTTTATGTTTTAATCTTTTTTTTTAATGTTTGGACACCGTGCCGGAGCACTGCGGCAGGCCTCCTGCCCAACCCACCTCTGCACCCGGCCACCTCCTCACTTCTTTCCGGGTCACCCACCCTGACTCCTATTCTATCCCCTGTCCCCCACCCAGACTGAAAATCCAGCGTACAGGCAGCCATTTTTAAAGATTGGGTTTGCAGAGCCAGGAATTCTCCTGTCTGTG
This sequence comes from Cetorhinus maximus, assembly GCF_964194155.1. NCBI lineage: Eukaryota > Metazoa > Chordata > Chondrichthyes > Lamniformes > Cetorhinidae > Cetorhinus > Cetorhinus maximus. The sequence goes on along the minus strand of NC_135881.1, from coordinate 145,833,386 downwards.
ACCCTGGAACCAAAATCTGGGCCTAAGAGATTGAACAGAGAGTTTAAGAGAAATGTCTTTATGCACAAAGATGATATAGCACATTAATTTTTGTCACAGGACGTAGTTGAGGTAGAGACCACTACAGCTTTCAAGGAAAAGTAGCTAAACTTTGAAACACAGGAATTTTCAAGATCATGTGAAGTGAGATTAGTTTTAGATTGCTCTAACAAAGAGCTGGCACAGAAATAAGTTTCTGTGGTTGTATCTGCTGCATGTTCTGTGCTTTGCATCCTCTGTCTCAATTTGCTAACCAAAATGTTTATATAGGCCTCTCACATGTTTTTTACCAGACTAATATTTGCACATTTGTTAATCCTTTTTATGTCTTTTTTTATTTGTTCATGGGATGTGGGTGTCACTGGCTAGGCCAGCATTTATTGCCTATCCCTAATTGCCCTGTTCAGACGGCGTTTAAGAGTCAACCACATTGTTGCTGTGGACATGGAGTCACACATAGGGCAGACCAGGTAAGGGCAGCAGATCTTCTTCCCATAGGACATTACTGAACCAGATGGGTTTTTATGACAATCGGCAATGGTTTCATGGTCATCATCAGACTTTTAATTCCAGATTTTTATTGAATTCAAGTTCCACCATCTGCCATGGTGGGATTTGAACCCGGTCCCCAAGAAATTACCCTGGGTTGTACAAGATTATGAGGGGCATGGACAGGGTGGATAGGGAGCAACTGTTCCCCTTAGTTGAAGGGTCAGTCACAAGGGGACATAAGTTCAAGGTGAGGGGCAGGAGGTTTAGGGGGAATGTGAGGAAAACCTTCTTTACCCAGAGGGTGGTGACAGTCTGAAATGCGCTGCCTGGGAGGATGGTGGAGGCGGGTTGCCTCACATCCTTTAAAAAGTACCTGGATGAGCAGTTGGCACGTCATAACATTCAAGGCTATCGGCCAAGTGCTAGTAAATGGGATTAGGTAGGCAGGTCAGTTGTTTCTCATGTGTCGGTGCAGACTCGATGGGCCGAAGGGCCTCTTCTGCACTGTGATTCTGTGATTCTGTTTTCTGGAATACTAATCCAGTGACAATACCACTATGCCATCACCTCCCCCATCACCTTACTGATCTTTTATATTGCCAGACATCTATGTGGTTTCTTCTCCACAGGGCAGATGTTAGCGCTGGCCAATGCCTATGCAAGCATAGACCACTAGAGACCACCCCCTCACCCCTCTCCCTGGTAAAACTCCCATTGAAAGGAGGTGACTAGTGACATTTCCCAGGAAATGTTGGTGGTGTCCATTGGTGGGGGTGTGTGGTGTGGGGGCTGAGCGCTTCACTATATAAATGTCCTCAATGAAGGATAAGAGAGCCATATATCCATGTTTGCTGATGACACCAACTTAAGTGGCATAGTAATTAGTGTAGACAGGCACAGAAAGTTGCAAAGGGAGATTCATAGATTAAATGAGTGGGAAAAGTTGTGACAGGTGGGGCTGAATGTGGCAAGGTGTGAGGTTATCCACTTTGAATTTCCTCCCCAGCGGAGGCTGCCTACAAAGACCATTTTTTATTCAAACACTGAAAAGGTAGGGTGCCTCTTTTTTGAAGCATCCTATGGCTGCTTTCAAGCTGGAAGGCTTTTGATTGGCCCTCCAGCTTTGGGAGCCTACCCGCTATTCTTAATTGGACAGCAGGCCGACTCTCTAACCATTAACTGGCCACACTGGGGAAAAATCACATTGAGTGGCTGTTTCCCACGCAGTGCGAATTTCTGACCCCCATTTGAGCCTGATGGCAATGTCAGAATAAATGTAATGTCAGAAAATACTTCTTCACACAGAATGTAATGGAGATCTGGGACTCTAGCTCCATTAAAGCTGCTGAGGCTAGGTCAAGTGAAAATTTCAAAAGTGAGATTGATAGATTTTTGTTGGACAATGGAATTAAAGGTTACAGAACCAAGCAGGTAAGATTCAGAGATAAAAACAAAAAACTACTGCGGATGCTGGAAATCCAAAACAAAAACAAAAACAGAATTACCTGGAAAAACTCAGCAGGTCTGGCAGCATCGGCGGAGAAGAAAAGAGTCGACGTTTCAAGTCCTCACGACCCTGTTCTGTTGAAGGGTCGTGAGGACTCGAAACGTCGACTCTTTTCTTCTCCGCCGATGCTGCCAGACCTGCTGAGTTTTTCGAGGTAAGATTCAGAGCTGCTATGATCTAATTGAATGGTGGAACAGGCTTAAGGGGATGAATGGCCAACTCCTTTTCCTATGTTCATAAAACTCATCACAACTAGGTTTATCTGGAGTCTCCAGGAATAGAATTGCTGCGAGCAACACTAGAGAAAACAGGGAAATAAAATTTACAGTTTGCATATCACCATTCCTATCTAATATTGAATAAACATTACACATTTATTTTTGACTTTTACCTCCTAAAAATGTTTCCATGTTAAATTAGGAAGCTAAAATATACCTCTGATATCAAACAATTCAATTATTTTGAGGAGATGGTGTACATAGCTGCTACGTCTTGTACTATTACGAGAAAATTCTGCAATTGAAATATTCATTGGTTTGGTGTTTGTAGCTTTAATTATAATCAGGTGCTGATAGTAGATAAGTGTTGTAGAATAATAAAAACTGGATATCAAACTTACAAAATTTACAGTCAGCTATTTAATTGCGTGTGTCAAAATTAAACAACTTTATTTAATTATAATATATTGTGATACAATTTGCTTTATTATTAATGTTGTGTGTATACATTCTACAGGGGAAAGATTTGTCCAGGTATTGCCGCTTATACACAGGTTTACGATGATGCCCTGGGAGTAGGTGGTGCTGTGGGCAGTTACCTGCGTGGTTGTGTTGCATTCTTCAATTATATCAATGAAGACCGCGCAGGTAGTAACCCATGGCTCTGCCTAGTCTCAGGGAACTAATGTAAGTCTGCTTAGAGCTGTTAGAATGAATTTCTCTCCCAATGGGCCTATTTCTTCATACATTTTACTATGGGAAGAATCTTCCAATGACAACAGTGGTGAATGTGGAAATTGAAAATCAGAAGAGATGTATAATTGATGGCTGATTCGATATTGCCCATTTCCTCCATACACCAAGGCCAAAATTATTGCCATTTATTATTAATTTTTAAAAAGTGACAAAAATTCAACACTTCTTTGGCTAAGATTTAGCTTGATATGAATTTCTACAATCTTGTCATGGCACTTAAGGATTTCTTAAAGATTTGAACTGCTCATATCAGGCTAAATTTTACAGAGACGAACTAGAAGATAGAACCACCTACAGTAAGAACTGGTTGAAAGTCTTAGATTACCTTAGACAGCTGGTCCACTCTATTCTCTTAACACATGAGGTAAAATGGCTCCAGATACATGAATTTCACTGACTTGTGGCTAATATCAAAACTCAGGGTGTCTTTCAGAACAAATGCTTTAGATCCGTAACTGACCGGATAGGGAATGACAAAGCGCCCAATCTGTTCTGGTTTCTCTTTTTGGCAAAATGAAATTGGCTTAATAAATCTAAATGCTTGATAACACCTGCCTGGATTACACTCTTAAGGTAAGTCTGATGCACTATTGGATTCTGATTCAGATTCATCCTTGTCTGGAGGAGCCTGTTTTGGTGAGGGGTGGGGGTGAGACTGAGGTGGGATTGAGGGGTGGGTAGTAGAATTGTGTTGTTTGTACTTTCAAATACATTTTCAATAGAGCTTGAATGTGAAATTAGTTGGATTCAACAAAAGGCACTTGAATCAATATTCAAGAACTTCATGCAATTTATTAAAGAGGACTTTTGTTCCACTGAATTGTTGGACAATCCTAAAGTGACAGACATGATAATTATATATTTGTCAGTAACTGTCACTTCTTGCTATCCTGATTTAGAACTCTTGTCAGAGGTGCCTGGGAGTAGATATTCTGTTGACAACATGAGCTGAATTTAATTTTTCTACACACAATGCTTGCTTCCTATTTGCCTCTAGTCAGTAATTCTAAAATTTCAACGGGGCAATAAGCAATGATTAAGAGAGCCTGGTCATTCTCCTGATATTGTTCTTTAAAACATTTTGGATTATCAAGAATTAATTGGGCTACTGTTTCCTTTCTGAGGATAACTAAAGAAGAACTTACTTCCAAGAGATGAAATAAGTAGTAAATGTGCAAAGCCATGGAATGAAACAAAAGGCAAAATAAAGTATCTTTCAGTTTCAACTAAGATGTTAATATTTAAAGAAATTTGCTCCAGGACATTGAAATACTGAAAGTCACCAGTGGTCTTGATATTATAACCTTAGGAGAACAATGTAAGTAGGGTACTCAGGGAATTAAAGCCTAGTTTATCAAAGATCCTGTGGAAAGTATAATTGTGAGAAATTTCATTTGTGTCAGTGAAGAAGATGAATGACTAGTCTTAACTGCTCCAATTGCCAACTCTAAAATTAAGACTGAGTGAATGGGCTTTTAATTAGTCTTTGTAATTTGACCATTAAGGGTCTACACAGCTTGAGAAGGGTTTCAGACAATTGTATTATATATGGCAATAAAATTGAATGCTGGTCAAAGTCCATAATGCCAATGAAGTGACAGTCATAGATTTAAGATTCTGATGATGCAGGAGGGAGGCAACACACAATAGAAGCTGCATTAAATTAAAAAGTTCCCTCTTTGGAATCATGGCCAGGATATTGAGGTCGGCGAGTGGGGGGCGGGGCCCGCTCGCTGACGCGAGATGACGTCAGGCGGAACTCCTGACATCACCCCGCATCATTTCAATTTTCAGGTCGGCGGGGACGCAACCGAATCAGCTGTGTACCCGCTGACCTGTCAACGGCCAATTGAGGCCATTCAAAAAGTAATTCAAATAGTTAAAGGAAGTGCCTGTCCAACCTTAAGGTTGGCAGGCAATCTAGGAGCCCTGGTGGGCTTCAGAAAAAGCATGAGCCCTCATCCATGGGTGGGATGAGGTTTCATGAAGGCTTTTAAAAATTTAATAAAAGTTTGAATAAAAGTGATGGACATGTCCCAACTCATGTGACAGTGTCACATAAGGGGACATGTCAGGGAAATTTTGTGTTTGTGCATTGACCATCTTTGAATTTGGCACCTCAGGGAGCACTTAGCCTCAGGGAGATGAGTGTGCTCTTTCGCACGCATGCGTGAAAGAGCGCACTCCTGGCTGAGGGAATTCCTCCCCCCCACCTCCGCCCACACAGGGAGCGCATAGCGCGCCCGCTTCTGAACATCCCCACCAATGGGGGGAAAATTCTTCCCCATGTATATGCAAATATGGATTCATTAGGCACAGAATCTGGATTGATACTGCCACCGGAGATGATACTATGGAAGTCAACTGTCCGCCTGGAGATGCGCGTAATTGCCATTAGCCACTTCTGGCAAATCTGTGTAGTGCAGCATATTGGGAAGGGTGCTCGCATGGGTGAATTTGCAAGAGGCAACTGAACTGGTGACATAACAATGTTAGAGAGCCCTGTGGGCTAACGTGATGACCATTTTCTAAGTTCGGACCATGCAGGTCTACCCAATGAATTTGCGCGTTGCTCACCAAAGGTCAAACGTTCAGTTCCAAGAGGGCACAACACTAGTGCTGACTCAAGGATTAGGCATACTACTTGCTGGTATTTTTATTCATTCATGGGATGTGGGCATCGCTGGCTAGGCCAGCATTTACTGCCCATCCCTAATTGCCCTTGAGAAGGTGGTGGTAAGCCACCTTCTTGAACCCCTGCAGTCCATGTGGTGTAGGTACTTCCACAGTGCTATTAAGAAGGGAGTTCCAGGATTTTGACCCAGTGACAGTGAAGGAACGGCGATATATTTCCGAGTCAGGATGGTGTGTGGCTTGCAGGGGAACTTGCAGGCGGTGGTGTTCCATACATCTGTTGCCTTTGTCCTGATAGGTGGTAGAGGTTGCGGGTATGGTAGGTGCTGTCGAAGGAGCCTTGGTGAATTACTGCAGTGCATTTTGTAGATGGCCATTGGTGGTGGAGGCAGTGAATGTTTAAGGTGGCGGATGGGGTGCTGATCAAGCAGACTGCTTTGTTCTGGATTGTGTCAACCTTCTTGAGTGTTGTTGGAGCCGCACTCATCCAGGCAAATGGAGAGTATTCCATCACACTCCTGAATTGTGCCTTGTAGTTGGTAGATAGGCTTTGGGGAGTCAGGGGGTGAATTACTCGTCACAGAATTCCCAACCTCTGACCTGCTCTTCTAGCCTAGCATTTATATGGCTAGTTCAGTTCAGTTTGTGGTTAATGGTAACCCTCAGGATGTTGATAGTGGGGAATTCAGCAATGGTAATGCCATTGAATGTCATGGGGAGATTGTTAGTTTCTCTTTTGTTGGAGAGGGTGATTGCCTGGCACTTGGGTGGCTTGAATGTTACTTGCCACTTATCATCCGAAGCCTGAATGTTCTCCAGGTCTTGCTGCATATGGGCACGGACTGCTTCTGTATCTGTGGAGCCACAAATGGTGCTGAACATTGTGCAATCATCAGCGAACCACCCCATTTCTGACCTTGTGATGGAAGGAAGATCATTGATGAAGCAGCTGAAGATAGCTGTGCATAGGACACTACCCTGAGGAACTCCTGCAGTGATGTCCCAGGATTGAGATGATTGACCTCCAATAACCATCTTCCTTTGTGTTAGGTATGACTCCAATCAGTGGAGAGATTTCTCACTTATTCCCATTGACTTCAGTTTTGCTAGGGCTCCTTGATGTCACACTCGGTCAAATGCTGCCTTGATGTCAAGCGCAGTCTCTCTCACCTCACCTCTTCAATTCAGCTTTTTTGTCCACGTTTTGGCCAAGATGGTAATGATGTCAGCAGACAAGTGGCACTGGCAGAAGCCAAACTGAGTGTCAGTGAGCCGATTATTGCTGAATAAGTTCCCCTTGATACCCAGAAGGAAAACACAGTTCGGACCAGTACTCTTATTTCCCAGTTTTTACTGGTGTTCCATTTTAAGGTATACAAGACCAGTTCGGGCCAGTATTCTTATTTCTAAGTTTTTACTGCTTTTTCCTTCTGGGTGGCACTGTTGACGACCCCTTTCACCACTTTGTTGTTATCGATGGGGCGATAATTGGCTGAGTTGGATTTGTCCTGCTTTTTGTGTACAGGACATACTTTGGCAATTTTCCTCATTGTCGGATTGATGGAAGTGTTGCAGCTGTACTAGAACAGATTGGCTAAGAGCGCAGTTAATTCTGGGGCACAAGTCTTCAGACTATTGCCGGAATATTGTAAGAGCTCATAGCCTTTGCAGTATCCAGTGCCTTCAGCCATTTGTTAATATCATATGGAGTGAATTGAATTAGTTGAAGACTGGCCCTGTGGTGCTGGGGACCTCCAAAGGATGCTGAGATGGATTTGTCACTTGGCACTTCTGGCTGAAGGTGGTTGCAAATACTTCAGCCTTGTGTTCTGGTTTGGCTCTCCCATCATTGAGGATGGGGATATTTGTGTAGCCTCCTCCTCTTGTTAGTTGTTTAATTGTCCACCACCATTCACGACTGGATGTGGCAGGACTGCAGAGCTTAGATCTGATCTGTTGGTTGTGGGATTGATAAACTCTGTCTATCACTTGCTGCTTATGCTGTTTGGCATGCAAGTAACCCTGTGTTATAGCTTCACCAGGCTAACACTTCATTTTTATTATGCCTGGTGTTGCTCCTGACATGCCCTCCTGCATCTTCATTTTAAAGAACTTCTACTATTGTCTTAAACTACTAATGTGTTTTCAGTAGTGCTGTGGTCAGTTGCTAGATTTGGTAACGAGTGTTGCTGCAGCCTCACAGGGAGCACAGGGAAGTAGGCAACCTGTCCACACAAAGACTGCAGCAGTCATGGGACAACAGTGGCAATGCCTCTGGGTCTGCAGTATGGAGATGGGGGACAGGCTGCAGAGAGGGAAGGCTCTGTATGATGCCCTTTGCCAATTTGGCACCAGACTCGTCCATGCTCCTTGGCTGTGACAGGAGACAGTCTTGCACATAGCCAATGCACCCAGCCTCTCGGTATGCATGCCATTAGCATTCTTCTCTATGTATGCCACTCCATCGAGGCAATCAGCTGAGTACCCTGTAGCAGATTTTATCTGTAACCGCACTCTTCAGTGAGCTGGCACACAAACCAGCCATTACCCCTGGCCCAGCTGTAAATCACTTGTGCCCGGTGACATTTGCTGAGCCGAACGTTATACTAGCCTTTAAGATGCGTGCAGTGCTAGTTTCTGAGCTCTCTCTCTCTGCAAGTGTCATATTATGTGATGGAGCCATTTCATCAGTTGCCGTTGCTCTCTCTCCTACTACTGGAACTCCTGTGGTTGGATAGGTGGCAGCTCTTGGATGCCTAAAAGCAGAAAATCAGAAGGGGGGTGGGGTCAGTGTGTGGGAAAGCGGGCTGGGGTGGAAAGCAAGAGGTCCATAGTCACAACATCTGCAGCATGCTCACACTGCCAAATAGCAGAATGGGGGTATGCTGGGAGGGGCATAAGGCAAGAACATACCATCATCCTTATTGGTATCAGTGACACTGGATGGTATGGGCTCTGTTGCAGCTGACCCTATGATGTGGAGAATCTTTTACTCCTTAGGCCTCAGGAGATGCCAATGTCCTTGTTGCCTCTTACCCCACTTCTCTGCTCCCTTCTATTGTATGTCACCTTGCCCTACAAGAGGAAGGGCAGTATGTTTGATTGTTTCAGATTGTTAATAATAATGTTTGGTGATTTGCCTGTCATAGCTAAATAGTTGGAGGTATTTGGAGATAGCAGAGGTAAGTGTGTAGGGCTGGCAGCACTGATAGGTATGTGAGGGGGAGGTGGAGTACCTGGATATTAGGTGTGAATCCTGAGTGCCAGCCATTGGTGCCAAATGAGTGATGGAGTTGTGGTGCATTGAGCAGCGTGTGAGGCTGGTGGAGAGGTGGGTATGAGATGTCAAGTGAAGCTGCATTCACTGACCTTGACCAGACATATGAGACATGGGAATTGACCTCCACAACCCCTGCTTCCAAACCATTCTGAATGTGCTCCTTGAGGTCCTTCTGCACCCCCACCCCACCCTCACAGAGTTATAGCTTACCAAACATTTCTTCATCCAATCCTGGAGTATGCAAGTTGTGTGTGTAATCGTTACATGGTGAGAGATGTAAATAAGATTGAAGCGATCCAAAAACGATTCTGCATGAATCAGTATGGGAAATGCACCATGTCACATCTTTGATCAAAGATTTGGAATGGGAATTACTACAGTAAAGGAGGCAGAAAAATAGACTGGCCATGTTCTATAAAATATTGAATGAATTGGTGGGAATTGACAGAAACAAGAACCTGGAGCTCTCTGTTAATGGCAAAACATGAGCCATCCACATAAACTACAAAGACCATTTGTTTCCAGGACAGTGTATCAGCAATCTTTCTTTCCAAGGACAATCCCACATTGGAACTGGCTTTCCAAGGAAATAGTCACAGCCCCATCATTTGTATTCTTCAAGAGCCATCTTTAGATTATCCCCATGTATAAATTTTCACTATCAGGACAACCACTTCAGCTGGTTTAGCTAGTGTTACCCACAGAAATGTTGGTGGAATACGGATATTAGTCTGTGATGTCGACACAACTAAAGCAGAAGCAGAAACCACAGAACAGTGGTGTTTCTCCTCCTGTCCAACTCTACTACAAAGATCTCCAATTCCACATCCATGACACTAGAGCCCTCTTTCTGTCCTGCTGTTCCATTTTCCTTGTTAAGAATTGCAGAAATTGTAGCCTCCTGCAATTCGGTGCAACTCCCCTTTAAGTGGGACAGACTGTCTTTAATAACAGAAGGCTGTCAGCATTATGTGAGATGATTGAACATTGTTCACTCCCCTGCTGAGCCGATAGGTAGCCAGCAGTATGGCAAATGTTCAGCCCTATTCTGCAATCAGGTAAATGAGATGACAGCACCAAATTTGTGTGTTATTTCCTCCACTGGAACCAATGGGGGCAGGATGCAAATTCCAATCTCTGCACCCAAAAATTGGCATACATCAAATTTTAGTCCCTGATGTTTAAGTTGGAGCTTCTGATGGGTCATTTGTAAGTACTAGGAAAATAAATTTACTATGCTTGCATGAGAACTGTGAGTCCTCTCATGCAACTGCATTTGATGGAATTTAATTAAGCTGTCAAATTGGCAGAGAAGATGCATTTTTTCAGTTTTGGTTTGACCTTGTTTAGCTTGCACCTGCAACTTGGGTGAGTTGTGAAACTTTTTCTCTGAGGAAAGTGGCTTTGTGGACCAACTATAAGCAGGTTCCTCTTTCCTTTTGTTCATTATGAAATGAATTATTTGAGTTGGGTTGTAGTCCATTGAGGCTCCAATTCAATGTTTCAGAATTGGCAGAATAGAAATTTGCATCCACAATTCCTTTAATGAAAGTGCTGATCATAACACAGGTTCTATTCTTTAGGAAGGAAGAAAAACAATTTTAGTGGTGTCAACCTAAGTTATCACTTCTACACCTTTGGATAACAGTAGATTTTTTAAATTAACTTACACAATGTGGGCCAGCTTTTATCTTGCCCTTGAGCTGCCTTCTTGAACCACTGCAGTCCCTGTAGTGTAGGTACACCCACGGTGCTATTAGTGAGGGAGTTCCAGGATTTTGACCCAGTGACAGTGAAGGAATGCTGATATATTTCCAAGTCAGGATGATGAGTGGCTTGGAGGGGAACTTCCAGGTGGTGGTGTTCCCAAGTATCTGATGCCCTTGTCCTTTTAGAGGGTAGTGGTCGTGGGTTTGGAAGGCGCTGTCTAAGGATCCTTGGTAAGTTTCTGCAGTGCATCTTGTAGATGGTACACACTGCTGCTACTATTCTTCGGTGGTGGAAGGAGTGAATGTTTGTGGATGGGGTGCCAATCAAACGGGCTGCTTTGTCCTGGATGGTGTCAAGCTCCTTGAGTGTTGTTGGAGAGTATTCCATCACACTCCTGACTTGTGCCTTGGAGATGGTGGACAGGCTTTGGGGAGTCAGGAGGTGAGTTACTTGCCACAGGATTCCTAGCCCCTGACCTACTCCTGTAGCCACAGTATTTATATGGTGAGTCCAGTTCAGTTTCTGCTTTGACAAAGGTCAAGGATCAGAAGCTATTTTAACTGCTTCCACTAAACAACTGATCCACCACCACCAATTTGTTTGGGCCTTTCACAAAGACAGATCAGCCAACCACTATTTCGGGCAGGTGCTTTATTACAATATTCAACTCAGGATCCTATGATATACATAGGACCTTCCAATTTTAAAATTATCAATGGGAAAAGCATGTGCTGTAGAGTACCTTAACCAGTGATCCTTGAACAGACTGTTGCAGCTCATTCCAAAAAATGGCCAAGATAAATTTTTAATAAGATTTTTGTGGGTCCAGGAGGTGCATGAATGCACCACCAAGCCCCAGAAAAACCCTCTCACTCACTGCCTGTCCCTCTAAGGCCCCTTTATAAAAATGCCTCCCACCTTTAATCTCTCATTTCTGGCTCAGCTCTCCATAGGGGTAACCAGATTTGTTATCCCTGATAGGTGAACTGCCTGCGAGCGCTGATTCAGTGTCTGCTGTTTGCCGATCCCATGCTACTGAGGTGCAATATAAATAGCTTATGCCTCTCGTGGCAGATATCAGGCAATTGCTCCACCCACTGCCCTGATGTCTGTTAATCCTGAAAATCTGCTGCACTGCTCTGCATCAGGGGAATCGGTTGGTGTAAAATTCCACAAGTGTTCTCTCAGTCGTTCACCGTAACTATTTATACAGTTTATCTGTGGCTTTTTAGCAAAGTTATGGCTAATGAACAATAGCACCCTGCAGAAATTCGCCTTCCAAAACGAAAACATCAGGGGAGAAAGGAAGAACTGTGGGAATTTGAAAAACTGGTGCTTTTTTTGTTAATAGGTTTTCAATGGATCAGACTCTGCAGTAGCGCTGATGGAAAAACTGTCAGTACTCACTGTCAGAACTCTTCTGAAATGGACAGCAACTCTAGGCCCGAATTTTCACTGAGATGGAAGGGCTCTGCACTTTAGCCAAAACAGTGCAAGCACTCTGAATCTGGAACTCCCCCTCCCATATCCGACACACACCATTTTCGCTGCGGGAGGGGTGGGTGGTAACAGAGAGGGATGTATGTTGCATATGTGCAGTTCATGGGGCAGCAGCATGTTTAAAAGTGCAGCTGCCTTCATTCAGAAGCAATTTTGCCACCAAGGTTTGTGAAGCACAATTTATGAATTTAGGGACAAGGTTGAGGCCAATTGGAATTCTTTGGAGGGGTAAGGTACCCTTTTGGTATTTTTAAGAGTAGACATGAATGCATAAAATGTGGATAAGCTATGTGGAACTGTCAAGCTGCCAAGTCATTTAAATCTCCTGCTCTTTAAATTTTGAAAACAAAGAGCCTGCTGTATCTCTCAGTTGAAAAAATTCTATGCTTATAATTTCAAGAGCTGTTTGTTGACATAAGCCTGAGGGGTATCATTGGAGTATTAGTACCGCTTGACTGCTCCCACAACCTAACATTATCACAGTGGGGTCCTGGAAATTCACAATTTGATTGAAAGCTCCAAGAGGTTATGAAGAGATGAATTGCGTTTGAAATGGGGCTATGAATACAAATGTTTGTTTTTATAAAGGATTACGTACTTGAAGGGATTTAATTGTATTGAATTTTTTTTTAATCAATGAGTGTGTTTTTTAATATCATGGGGCAGAATTTTCCCCTTGGCTTGCAGGCTTGATGGGGGTGGGCGAGAGCAGAGGGGGGTCATGAAGCCAACTGCTTCCTGCGATCGGGCCCAGAAGGCTGTTTCATGCTGGTGGGCCAATCTACACCCGGCCAACGTGAAACGCAAGCAGGCAGGGGGAGGAATGCAAGCTAGGCAAGTGCAAACTTCGTGCATGTGGTGAGTGTACACTACATAATCACCTTGAGGCAGAGAGCTGCCTCAGGGAGATGAAGATATACGAAAAAATATAATTTTTTAAAAATGTAATTCCAAAATGTGACATGAGCGGGGACATGTTATAAATGAAAAAATAAAGTTTTTATTTGATTTTTATTTGATTTTGGAAACCTCATCCCGCCCGTGGATGAGGTTGCCAAAAAAGTCCAAAGGCCGCTTGGCCTTTTCGCCTGCCCACCAACCGTAAAGTTGGACAGGCAGCGAAAAGTTTATTTTAATTAACTTTTTAATGGCCTTGATAGGCCTTTTAATTGCCAGCAGGCAAGCTGCCAGCTCAGGCGTGTGCCTACCTACCAAAATATCGTGTGAGTGCGTGATGACATCGGGGCGCACGCCCGAAGTCAGTGCAGATCATTTTACGTTCGGTCGGATCGGGTGTGCACCCACTCACCAAGCTAAAAATTTTACCCATGATTTCTGAAATGGACACTTAGAACTTTATTATATTTATTCTCAGCATGTCTCACCCGTGGTGAATACTGAGTGAATTGACATGAAGTGTGTATGGGCAAAGGGTGATTGGTTGAGGATCATGGCTTGGCTTGAGTTGGCTGTAAGTTAGCAATGGGGCTATAAGGAGCCAAAGGGTTGAGTGGCTGGATCATGGGTTGGCATAGGTTGGCGCCATTTGCATAGGGACTATAAGGAGCCTTGGGGGGTGAGTAGAGGGGCAAAGATTGGTATGGAGGATATGAGGGATCACGGGTTTGGGTGGAGTGTATAAGGTGGCATGAGTTGGCATAGAATTGGCATGGGGAGTGTGTGGGTGTGAGAGGGCGTGAGTGCTGAGAGATAAAGAGTCTTACTGTTTTTATTACAACTGGGACAAAGACCCAGAGCACCGACGCAGACCTTTTAAACTGCCACCTCAGCACTTGGCAGCCCCTATGGCCACCTCTGCACTGTTTCCGGGAGCAATGGGCCTGACTCCAATACACATCTGCGCCCCCCCCCAACCGACACTGAACAAAAATCCAGAGGTTCAGGGCAGTTTCTCCCAAGCCAGGATCATACAGTCGGGAAACTTCCTGGCTCTGCACACCCAACTCGGGAGTAGAAATTAGGATCCTAGAGTCCACATATGTGCATTAAATGTGAAAATCCAAAAGTTGCCGTCAGTGATTCTGTGCTTCTCCAGAAGGTGCACTGTTGAAGTCTCTCCAAGATGCAATCAATTAGAAATCACTGAACTGATGAGAACTTGCATTTTTATGCTATTAGTCTTACAGGAAAACCCTTTAAAAAGTTATGCCTTGTTGAATGAGGCATAACTGGGTTTTTAACAGTTTCCTAAGTTTATAATTACTATTGAATAAACTCTCTGGCCTTGGAAAACTAATTTTTATATTTGTAGAATGTCAATTCCACCATTATGATAAAGAAGTACATATTTTAAAAATAATTTGTGCAAAAAAAGTTTATGATATTTCAGTTTTTACCTTAATCCCCATGTGTATGTCCCAATCATTTACTTCACTCTATATAAAATTTAAGTAATAGTGAAGGATAATCAGCGCATTTTACTTCCTAGTTTACTGTCTATGAAAATACTTCAGTTTGATTGGTTGGTCACCCTGCTTGATGATGTTACTGTTCCTGGACATCTGGAGATCCCCTGAACTTGGTGCCAGATTCAAACCGACATCAGGAAAGAGGAAATCCATGCCATTGAGTGCACTAGATCTGGTGGTGTCTTTCTTCAAGGTCAGCGGCACTCCCCATTGTTTTGCCGCTCACCATGAAATCAGGCTAATATTTTCTGACTTTGGGAGAAGAAGGACTGAAGGTAGCTACTTGAATGTGCTCCTAAACATCATGTAGGAAGGAAAGATCACACATTTTTATGTCTGCAGTTGCTGAAAGGACATGCACTGCTCTGAAATTATGGTTGAACTGGCAGTCAGCAATGAGGAGCATAATAGAGTGAGTGGTGAGAAGCATAAGTTTTCACCCAACAGTGATAACTCCACACACAAAGGTCAAAAGGACAGAAAGAAGCAAAAGAATGTTGAAAGTGATCATTATTTGTAACATTATGATTTTTTTAAATATCAGGGCACTGATCATGATGTTAGACCCAGATTTTGAAGTTGTAATGATAATGAAATTGTTAACATTGACTGATATTATTCTGTGAAATTTGCTGCAACCTCTGGCATCTGCACGTTGCATAATGAAAGATGGAAATCTGAAAGTTGATGTCAAGGTTATCCTGTTCCTCCACAGGCTGCACTGTTGCAGTCTTCAGGACATGCAGAAAACAATGATTTAACATGGGGCAGAATTTTGCCCTCGGATGGCGTGCGGACCCCACCAGCTTGGCGACGGATGGGCAGCCGACCCCTGCCACTGAAACGGGCCCCGCCCCCAAATTGCTGAGGGGAAAATCCTGGCCATGAACTTCCACTCCCTATGCATTACTCTTGTTGTAAAACAATTGAAATGGTCAAGCCTTGTTGAATGAAGGGTAACTGAGTTTCTGGCAGCATACCATGTTATAATTATTGCTGAAGGGCATCTCTGGTCTTGAGTGTCATTCCCTCCGCCCATGATAACAATTCAACTGATTTTTAAAAAATAATAACAAGTAATTCCTGTTTTTAAAAGTTTGTTTATGATATTTCAGCCTCTACCTTAATCTCATGTGCACCTCCCAATCGTTATTTTGTTCTTTGTAAAATGATTAAAAGTTAATGAATTACTTCCTGGCTTGGGTCAATGGGAATTCTTCAATCTGTTTGGCTGTTTAGCCTGCTGGATGACGACTGTTTCTGGTCACCAGAGATCCCTTATATCTGGTCCCAGAATGAAATTGACATCGTAATAGGGAAATTAACACCACAGAACTCACTAAATCTTTGTGTGTAACTTTCTTTAAGGTCAGCAGTTAGCGCCATCCCTTCACCACTTACCGCAAAATCTGGGCCAAGCTCTTCGACCAGATTCCCTCCATAAAACTCCTATAGGTTTGGACAAGGTAATCCTGGTTGTGTATTTTATTGTTGAAGCAAAATACTGTGGATGCTGGAAATCTGAAATGAAAACAGAAAGTGATGGAAAAACTCAGCAGGTCTGGCAGTATCAAAAAGGAGTCATCCGGACACGAAACATTAACCCTGTTTCTCTCTCCACAAAAACTGCCAGACCTGCTGAGTTTTTCTAGCATTTTCTGTTTTATTATTGTGTATTTTATTATTCTGCTTAATCAATATAATTTACATAAGCGCACAAAAGGAGATCTTGAGACAACTGAGCTACAATTTAAAAATTGCAAAATTTGTCAAACCATCTGCCAAAGCTAAGCAATAAATTTATGGTGAACCCAGTTCAAGCCGCATATCTGACAGAGATCATTATGTTCAGTTTAAATCAGAACAAGCTCAAACCGCCTGTGTTCCCCTGAGGTTTATACTTACACCTGCCCACAGATTCAGTTCATGTGCTAGACAGCATTAAATTACCAGTGAGATACATATGCTGAGCTTTTGTTTTGTATCTGCAGTAAGAAATCACAGCAGGTGATTTGGACCCAGCTGATGCAATTCTCTCATTCTGCACAGTCAGACTTGCTGTGTTGCTGAGAGGAGCAACTGTTGAAAGGGTATCTATAGTTAGTAAGGTATGAGTATCAGAATAAATTGGCCACTAATATTAAGAGTATACATTATATTGGCAGACTGTGTCATTTTGATTTTATGTATCTTATTTTTATTTTCCCAATTTGACTCAGTCCCATGTCTGATCCTCCCAAACCTAAATGACATTTTCCAAATGGATCTGACAATAGAACTCATAACCGTAAGTTATACAAGATTCAAGTTCAAAAATGAAATAACTCATTGTTTACCTGAAAGAATTACACTGTACAATCTGTTACCTAGTGTGGGTTTTTCTGTCTGGGGTGAGGATCCAATATATTCTAACCTCAGACCTTGATGAAACAAACCCTTCCCAAAAGCACTGTGGATGTACCTACACCACATGGACTGCAGCGGTTCAAGAAGGCAGCTCACCACCACCTTCTCAAGAACAAATTAGGGATGACAATAAATGTTGGCCTAGTCAACGACACCCACATCCCATGAATGAATAAAAAAAATTCTCCAAAGGAAACCTGCTGATTATCACTCCTTCTCCTGATGAATCTGTACTCTTCCATGTTGAACACCACCTGGAAAAGCACTGAGGGTAGCAACGACACAGAATATACTCTGAGTGGAGACTTCAATGTTCATCACCAAAATGGCTTGGTAGCACCACTAGTGATCGAGCTGGCTGAGTCCAGAAGGACATATCTGCCAGACTAAGCCTGCAGCAAGTGGCGAGAGAACCAACAAGAGGGAAATATCTACTTGACCTCGTTCCATCAATCTACCTGTAACAGACACATCTGTCTATAACAGTATTGATAGAGGTGGGCACCTCCACAACCCATGTGGAGACGAAGTGCTGTCTTCACACTGAGGACACTCGCCATCGTGTTGTGTGGTACTACCATCGTGCTGATTGGGATAAACTCAGAGCAGGCCTAGCAACTCAAAACAAGGCATCCGTGGGATGCTATGGGCCATGAGCAGCAGCTGAATTATATTCAACTACAATCTGTAACTTCATGGCCTGGCACATCTCTTATGCTACCAGGGATGTTTATGCTTATGTGGGATGCTCCCACATCCCTGGCACATCCATTACCATCAAACCAGGGAACCAACACTGGTTCAATAAGGGGTGTAGAAGAGCATGCCAGGAGCAGCACCAAGGGTATCTAAAATGAGGTGCCAGCCTGTTGAAGCTGCAACACAGGACTACATGAATGCTAAACAGTGGAAGCAGCATGCAATAGACAGAGCTAAGCAATCCCACAACTAACAAAGCAAAAACATCAACTTATATTTATATAGCAGCTTTAACATAACGAAATGTCCCAAGGTGCTTCAAAGGAGCATTATAAAACAAAGCATGACACCAAGTCACACAAGGAGATAATAGGTCAGATGACCAAAAGCTTGATCAAGGAGGTAGGTTTTAAGAATGGAATAGAAAAAACTGTTTTCTTTCACTGTTTAAAGTCCTACAGCCACTTCACTCCTGGCTCCTCTTTCCATTTGCTTCTCTCCTAGCTTTCTTAAGGCCTCATGACCTTTCCTCTCCCAATTCATACCTCCTTTATACCTCATGGCTACTGGTTAATTATTTAGAACAAAGAACAAAGAAGAAAAGTACAGCACAGGAACAGGCTCTTCGGCCCTCCAAGCCTGCACCGATCATATTGCCCGTCAACTAAAACATTTTGCACTTCCGGGGTCCGTATCCCTCCATTCCCATCCTATTCATGTATTTGTCAAGCTGCCTCTTAAACACCACTATCGTACCTGCTTCCACAACCTCCTCTGGCAGCGAATTCCAAACACACATTACCCTCTGCATAAAAAAACTTGCCCTGCACATCTCCTCTATAGTTTTCTCCTCTCACCTTAAATCTATGTCCCCTAGTAATTGACTCTTCCACCCTGGGAAAAAGCTTCTGACTATCTACTCTGTCCATGCCACTCATAATTTTGTAAACTTCTATCAAGTCGCCCCTCAATCTCCGTCGCTCTAGTGAAAACAATCCGAGTTTCTCCAACCTCTCCTCATAGCTAATAACCTCCAGACCAGGCAGCATCCTGGTAAACCACCTCTGCACCCTCTCCAATGCCTCCATATCCTTCTGGTAATGTGGCGACCAGAATTGCACGCAATATTCCAAGTGTGGCCTAACCAAGGTTCTATACAGCTGCAGCATGACTTCCCAGCTTTTATACTCAATACCCCTGCCAATGAAGGCAAGCATGCCATATGCCTTCCTGACTACCTTATCCACCTGCATTGCCACTTTCAGTGACCTGTGGACCTGTACACTCAGATCCCTCTGCCCATCAATGCACTTAAGGGTTCTGCCATTTACTGTATAGTTCCTGCCTGTATTAGACCTTCCAAAATGCATTACCTCGTATTTGTTATTAAACTCCATCTGCCATTTCTCCGCCCAAGTCTCCAACCGATCTATATCCCATATCTGATACTCCTCCAACCTTAGTGTCATCTGCAAACTTATTAATTAGTCCAGTTACATTTTCCTCCAAATCATTTATGTATACTACAAACAGCAAAGGTCCCAGCACTGATCCCTGCAGAACTCCACTAGTCACAGCTCTCCACTCAGAAAAGCACCCTTCCACTGCTACCCTCTGTCTTCTATGACCAAGCCAATTCTGTATCCATCTTGCCAGCTCACCTCTGATCCCATGCGACTTTACCTTCTGTACCAGTCTGCCATGAGGGACCTTGTCAAAGGCCTTACTGAAATCCATGTATATAACATCCACTGCCCTTCCATCGTCTATCATCTTTGTCACTTCCTCGAAAAACTTGATCAAGTTAGTGAGACACGACCTCCCCTTCACAAAACCATGCTGCCTCTAACTAATATGCCCATTTGCTTCCAAATGGTAGTAAATCCTGTCACGAAGAATCTTCTCCAATAATTTCCCTACCACTGATGTAAGGCTCACCGGCCTGTAATTTCCTGGATTATCCCTGCTACCCTTCTTAAACAATGGAACAACATTGGCCATTCTTCAGTCCTCTGGGACCTGACCCATAGCCAGTGAGGATACAATGATTTCTGTCAAGGCCCCAGCAATCTCCTCCCTTGCCTCCCTCTGTACTCTGGGGTAGATCCCATCTGGCCCTGGGGACTTATCCACCTTAATATTCTTCAAGACGCCTAACACCTCCTCGTTTTTGATCTCAACATGATCCAGGCTATCTGCACACTCTTCCCTAGACAAATCGACCGCTAAGTCCTTCTCTTTGGTGAATACTGATGAGGAGTATTCATTTAGTATCTCTCCCATTTCTTCTGGCTCCACACACAGATTCCCACCTCTGTCCCTGAGTGGGCCTACCCTTTCCCTGGCTACCTCTTGCTTTTTACATATTTAGGCCTTGCTTATGCTATGAAATCACTGACAGTCCAACTTCATTTCCTCCCACACTAACTTCCTTCGAAATGAAGAAAGACTTGCATTGAAATAGCATTTTCAGGATCACAAGACATCTTAAAGTGCTTGATGAAGTACTTTTTTTGAAATGTAGGGCAGAATCTTGTGAAGCTCCCAGTAATGGGAAACAAGGCGAGCGGGAGCACTTAATTGTGCGGAGGGTCAAAAGTCAGCTTCCCAACGTGGGATGAAACTGCAGAATTAAGTTGGTGTCAGATTGACGGCGGATTGAACTTCCTGATGACGTGTATCAGGAAGCTCTTTTGAATACATAAGCATATTCATCAAAAGGCAACCTCACCATAATTATGTGTAGCTTTTCAAGTAAGTAACCAGCAAACAAGAAGCAGGTGGCTTCAGATTCATGACTGCTTAAACATGGTATGCAACAGGTGATGTTGTCTTCCTGGTTAATTTGGAGTGAGTAGGAGCTGCTTTTTCCCCAATGGGGAGATTTGTTCAACTGTTGGAGAGGAGTCATCAATGATTGAGATCGGGTGGCGACAGTCAAAGGGGAACAAGCATTGGCTGTCTGAGGAAGGGAGGGAGGGAGGTGGAAGCCCTAGGAAGCCTTGTGGGGGACAGAGGGAGGAAGCTGGGCTATACAGAGAAGGTCAATGTCAAAAGACAGTAGGTCAAGCATGATTGTGGGGAGATCAAGGGTTGAACAGGGAACATCAATGGTGAAGCCCTGGGAGTCGAGAGTAACAGAGAGAAGGTCAAGGATGATAGGTGGAGGGTTGAGGATAATGGATGGCAGGTTGAGGATAATGGATGGCAGGTCAAGGATCATGGTGGGCAATTCCGCGGTGCTAGGGTGAAGCTCAAAGGACAATGATAGCTGGTCAAGGGTGATGGGAAGAGGTAATCAAAGGCCCCTGAATGCAGGGCAAAATTGATGGAGTGAAGGTCGAGGGAAATGGAGGGAAGGTCAAAGGTAATTGAGGAAGGGGACAAAGTGATGGCTTCCAGTTCCAGGGACACTGTGTGAGTGTCCATGGACATGGTTGCGTTAACAAGAAGACTTTGCTGCAGTGAACCTAGAGGATGGAGTTGAGCACAGTGGGGTGGATGCAAACTAGGATGTGACCGATGGGCTCCCAATTGGTCAAAAGTGCTCAGGACAGGAGGGGGCCTCAAAGACTGCTGACCAGATATTTGTCTGCCTTTTGTTCACAGTTCATCTCAGGCAGACAAGATGGTTCATGCCCCAAGTGCTTCTGCTAGCTGTGGTGCAGCTACAGAGGAACCAGCAGAGGGTGGCCCAGGGATAGGCACAGGAATGGCTAGAACACCAACAAGAGGTGTCAGCAGAGAGTCAGGCAGCTCAAGATGCTGGCAAGCAGAAGCCAGTGAGACAGCGAGCATTGATATGTAATTGAATATAGCACAGGTTGAGTAACTACCTGCAAATGTCAGAGAGGCAATGCTGGAGGCTGCTGAGGATGCCACAGACTTCCATCACTTACCTATACCAGCTCCTTCAGGAAGACCTAAGTCTTCATGGATTGACCCAATGCCAGTAGCTTTAAAAGTCTATTTTCCTGCAGCAGACAGAGGATTGAGTGTTATCTCAGTGGGTGCATCATTGCTTTATGAGCATGCATGGATGCCTTCCCGAGTAAATGTTCCACACACACGCTGTCCTGCAACTGGTACTACTTTCAGAGCAAGAAGTGAATCCCATGCATTCAGTCCACATGTTCCATCTGATGCTGAGGCTTGCAACCCAAACTCCTGTCTGGCTCCCCTCTCTACTTGCACATTTACATTGTTTGATGCCCATATAAATGTAACTTTGCAGCGATTACATGATGCCACTTACTCTTGCGGAACACAGGAGGTTGTCCATCCTTTCCCTGAACTGGATCCAGATTCTTATATAGGCCCCAAGTTCACTAACCTCCACTGCGACCTCTGTCCAGGCCATGTTGGTCAAGCTTGAGGGCCTCCTTCTGCCATCCCTGAGAAATAGGACCTCTTGCCATTCCCTGGAGGAGAACTTGCAGGAATGGCTGGACCTGTTGTCTGCACTCGGACATTTCTCACTTTGGTATGGGAAGGCAGTAGCTCCAGAGATCCAGGTGGCAGCTGGAGAGAGGATGACCGCAGTTGCAATTCTCAAAAGCTCCTCAGACAGTGAAAATGATGCACCTGGCTTGCAGGGAATGAACGCTTGTCCGGGTGGCACTCAGACCTTCAACCCTGTGAAGTAATGGCGGGGCCATGACTTCCCACCCATCCCAATTGCATGATTCACTGCACTCCATGATTATGAATAGCTAATTGCTTGGCTGCTGCGTGATCGCGCATGGCCAGTCCTCCTGCCAACAAGTGGAAGTATTGCGCACTTCCATTCATACCGCCGGCAACCTTGCCACTTCCTCCAACCCTTTTTTTACTCACCCCTATACTCCAGGTACAGCACAATGTTTTGCCAGCTCCCTCTCCTGCTACTGCTTCAATTCATTCCGATTCCATATACTTCAGTTCCATCACACTTGAAGTGGAACATGACAATGATATGCTTCCCCTTACATCATATACATTCTGTAACATTATTGTGTGTGCCCTTGTGTGTGACAAATCTGTTAGAATTCTTTGAGGAGGTAACGAGTAGGTTAGATAAAGGAGAGCCAATGGATGTTATCTACTTGGACTTCCAGAAGATCTTTGACAAGGTGCCGCACAGGAGGCTGCTCAGTAAGATAAGAGCCCATGGTGTTAGAGGCAAGGTACTAGCATGGATAGAAGATTGGCTGGAGGCAGAGAGTGGGGATAAGGGGGTCCTTCTCAGGATGGCAGCCGGTGACTAGTGGAGTTCCGCAGGGGTCAGTGTTGGGACCACAACTTTTCACTTTATACATTAATGATCTAGATGACGGAACTGAGGGCATCCTGGCTAAGTTTGCAGATGATACAAAGATAGGTGGAGGGACAGGTAGTATTGAGGAGGCGGGGAGGCTGCAGAAGGATTTGGACAGGTTAGGAGAATGGGCAAAGAAGTGGCAGATGGAATACAACGTGGGGAAGTGTGAGGTCATGCACTTGGTAGGAAGAATAGAGGCATAGACTATTTTCTAAATGGGGAGAGAATTCAGAAATCTGGAGTGCAAAGGGACTTGGGAGTACTAGTCCAGGATTCTCTTAAGGTTAACTTGCAGGTTGAGTCAGTAGTTAGGAAGGCAAATGCAATGTTGGCATTTATTTCAAGAGGACTAGAATATAAAAGCAGGGATGTGGTGCTGAAGCTTTATAAGGCTCTGGTCAGACCACATTTTGAATATTGTGAGCAATTTTGGGCCCCGTATCTCAGGAAGGATGTTCTGGCCCTGGAGAGGGTCCAGAGGAGGTTCACAAGAACGATCCCAGGAATGAAAGGCTTAACATATGAGGAGCGTTTGAGGACTCTGGGTCTATACTCGATGGAGTTTAGAAGGATGAGGGGGGATTTGATTGAAACTTACAGAATACTGAAAGGCCCGGATAGAGCGGATGTGGGGAAGGTGTTTCCATTAGTAGGAGAGACCATTTTATTGATAGCATAGCAGTAATCATTTGCAGGGATTTTCTGTGCCCGCTGGTGTCGGGCGTGTTTGGTGGCGTGAGCAGACAATATGGCGTGAAGGCCAAAAACCAGTTTCACAACGCTATGAAACCAGTTTGCGATCATCCACTCAGCCTGTTGATGGCGGGCTGCGTTCCCCGCCATTGGATGTCGGGAACTCCATTGTAATACATCAGCATATCATTATAAGGCCAGCCTGCTGGACTCATCCCCACCAGCTGGATCATCCGCCAGCAGGAAAACATGCTGGTGCAGAACACGTCTTAACAACTGTGAAGTGCAGAAGTCAGGGCTTACAGCCAAGCCCTTGCTCACATTGTGGACATCCAAGGAGCAGAAGATGCTGGAACCCGACAGCAATGGGATCCTGGAGTAACGTCCATAGCATGCTGGGCAGGTTCTCATGGACATGGCTCTGCTGCAAAGCAACTCACGGAAGTTGGAAAGTCATCGTTGATGTTCACAACGGATGATGGTCGAGGGGATGGGAGAGGGAGGGCTAGGATTGACTGAGAGTGGAAGAGGTATCGGGGGGTGAGGTTGTGAGAGGGGAGGGAGTACGGGGAATGAGGGGTTAATGGGAGGGAAGATAGCAACTGGGAGGTAGGTGTAAGGGAAGGAGTTTGGAGGGGGAGGGAGTGTGGAGAGAGGAAGGAGCCCAGGGGGAGGAAGGAGTGCGAAGAGGAGAAGGAGTTCAGGGGGAGGAAGGAGTGTAGAGAGGAGAAGGAGTAAGGGTGGAGAAAGGAGTCAGGAAGGGAGAAGGAGTAAGCTGGAGAATGAAGTGAGGGTGTCTGAGGAAGTCAGGAAGAGGGAAGGAGTAAAGCTGGAGGAAGAAATGAGGCTGGAGGAAGGAGTTGCGGGGGAAGGGCTAAGGATGGTGGAAGAAGTAAGGGTGTCAGATGGAGTCAGGAAGGGGCAGGGACTAAGCAGTATGGGGGGAGTCCATGCAGGGGTGGGGGGACTAAGGGGAGAGGAAGGGGTTCCGGGGGGGGGAAGGGTTCTGGAGGGTGGAAGGGGTTATGGGGGGAAGGGATCTGGAGGGTGGAAGGGGTTACGGGGGGAAGGGATCTGGAGGGGGTAAGGGTTCCAGGTGAGGAAGGGGTCCGGAAGGAAAAAGGTGTTCCGGGGGGAAGGGGTCTGGAGGGGGGAAGGATTCTGGGGGGGTGAGGGGTCCGCAAGGGGGGAATGTCCAGGTGAATGTGCAAGGGAGGGTTCTGGTGGGTCCATGACTGCCTCCTGGAGAGCGAACTGAGAGTGGGCATGGTATGAGGGAATGGTAAGAATGCCCGAGGGCAGATTGAGGCAGTGGGGTGGGAGGGTGAGGGTTTGACGGTAGCAGTAGAGGGGACTGCGAGGGCGCTTGGTGTGTACCTGGAGGCAGACACGGACCCGTGGGATGGGAAAGAGGAGGTTGGGGAGGTGAATGTGCATGGGGGGTGGGATTTTCAGGAAGGAAGTGAACGTGCACGTTCACCTGGACATCCCTGAAGGAAAAGGATTGTGGCTGATGGGTCACGGAGGGGAGGTGAAAGGTGATGCCAGGAGGGATTGACAGTGATGGGGGAAAAGACACTGGTGACTGGGGAAGGGAAAAGATGGGGAGCAAACGAAAAAGCGAATCTAGACCATGCTGTCTCAATCGAAAGTGAAATGAGAGTCGTGGTGGGCGAGATCAGATGCTGCATGGGAGTGTGATCAGTGGCCGGGTGGAGATGCAGGTCGGCTCTGATGGACAACTGTTATGATCCCAGCTGAGGTTCGCCCTGGACAAGCCTGATCCTAGGGTGGATTTTTTATTTGTTTGTTTAGACACAGAAACAGAGTCACAGGAGTCAGCTGATGAACTTATAACAAAAGATTAAAACATTTATTAAACAAGAAAAGATTAACTATATTACAATACTCCTTCACCGACAGCTACCTTTACAGATATATACAGATTTGTAAGGATAACACAAGTTACAAAAGCTATCTTATACTTGAATGTTCACAGTAGGTACACAGTCCATGTAAAAATCTATGGCACCCTGTGGTCAGACATACCACACTCTGAAACCAAGTGACAGGTGCCACCTCAATCAGATGCTATGGATCTCTCCTCAACTCCCCCTGGACACTTGTCACACTGTGAGCCAACCGGTCTCACTGAACTCCGTCTTTCAGAGGAGGGTTTCCAATCTCCACTCTCCAAGAGCTCGCTTTGGAATGTTCTCCCAAACCAACGCTTTCTCTCAGATACTTTCCACAAGAGTTCACCTCCAAGGTTTTGAACTTTCCTTCCAAGGTTCCTCTTCCCTGGGTCACCACATGCATTCAAGCTGTCTTCCACGCTTTCTGTCTCACTGATTTAGCCATTGGTACCGCTGCTTCACATGCCCATTGCAAACAGCTACAGACCTTCAGTTGCCTCTTTGGGCCTTCTTGCCTCTTACAAGTTGTTCTTGCTTTAAATCTGCTTCTTGCAGCTTTTGTCTCTTTAAATCTGAAGCTTGGAACCTTTCTCTTGGCCCCTCATTCTTAACTTACTTTAACAGGACCTTTTCCAGGTTCCTGTCCTTCCTTTGACTAGAAGGTTTTCTTTGGACTTTCCCCTCTTCCACTCCCCTAGATTTTGGGGTCTTTTCTTTAGCTTGGGACTTGCTATCTGTCCCCTTTTGCTCCAGTCTCTCTCTGGCAGCTACTTGCAACCAGTTGAGCTTAGACAGCTTCCAAAACAAACTGCTGTCTTTCTTCTCTGTGTATCTGTGGGAGGGACCTGCCTCTCTGGGCCCCTGTTGCTAGGCAACAGCACTGTTTTCCTACTTTTGTGTTTGTTAAATTTCTTAAGCCATAAACTCTCATTAGAAATGCAAGCACTTTTTAAAAGTGAAACTAAAATTCCATTTGACCTTTGTTAACACACAGGGCAGAATTTTCCCCCCCATCATGGGGGATGTTTAAGAGCGGGCGCATGGAAGCTCGCCTCCGATTGGCACCCCAATTGGGAGCACGCTGCCATGTTACATGGGCAGACCAATTAAGGCCGCTATGCGCTCCCTGTGCGAGCGGGGAGGGATCTCTGAGCCGAGAGTGCACCCTTCCGCGCATGCGCACGAAAGAGCGCATTCATCTCCTTGAGGCTAAGTGCTGCCTCAGGGGGATCGGCTCTACAGTAAAAAGTCTGAAAAATAGAAACAAAAATTCTCCTCATGTGACGCTGTCCATAACTTTTAAATACACTTTAACTACATTTTTTAAAACCTACATGAAACCTCATCCCACCCGTGGATGAGGCTTCATGCTTTTTCTAATGCCCACCAGGGCTCCCGGCCTGCCTGCCAACCTTAAGGTTGGACGGGCAGGTCCATTAATTAGTTTAACAACTTTGTCAATGGCCTCAATTGACCATTGACAGGTCGGCGGGCGCACAGCTGATTCTGCTGAGCCTCCACCTACCTGAAAATTGAAATGATGCGGGGTGACATTGGGAGTTCCGCCCGATGTGATCCCGCGACATTTTATATGTCGGCAAGCGGGCGCCCCGCTCACCAACCGGGAAATCCTGGCCACAGGTACAGAAATACAAATCAAACTTAAACTTTAAAGCTAAAACTCATTCCTAACACCTACAAATAAAAATATAATTTACTTAAATTATTTCTATTTCCTAATACAACTGAAAGCAAACCCCAGCAAATATCATTCAAAATGCTCAAGACATTGAGGTGAGTATGATAAGTGAAGGATCTACATGCATGGGAGAGCGCTTGCACAAGACTCTGAAAGGCCCTGACACACATACAGACACACTTCTCCCTCCAAATCACTCATTGGCCAGCTGCTGTGACAAGGGCTGAGGTTGAGGGGCTCACAGACAAAGGGGCCTCGGAGGGAGAGGACAGCCTCTGAGATTCCTGAGTGGATGACCCAAGGATGTCCAGCTGGTGCTCCTCCTCCCTTCGGGTGCCCAGGGGCCACAGCCTGACTCCTTGAGGGGGAGGAGCACCTGGAGGGATGTCGAGGTGTCCCATTTCCCTCTTGTGTTGCCACTACGGAAACTCACCTCTGGCTCTCACAATGGAGTTCAGGTCTGCACACATCTCCACATTCTGCTAGACCAAGGTCTCCATGGCATCTGCTCTCCTCCCCATGGCAACCTCCATACACGCATATGTAGGCACCACTTTATCAGAGAGCAGGTAGACGCACTCCTCCGACTCGTGTGCCACTCTGTTGAGGGCTTCCAACAGCTCTGTGTGATGTTCCCATGCCTTCTGCTGACTCTCCAGGATGAGGTGGAAGTCCAAATCTAGAGACTCATCATCTGACTCAGACCTCACAGTTGCCTCTTCCCCAGCAATCCTCCGCATGCGAGGGAGCTCGGCTGAACCTGCCTCCTCCTGCTGTGGACATGTGTCCATGCGGTGACCACCAGATTGTTGGGTGTGTGTGAGAGTTAGTGGCGTTGTCCCTTGAGGTATGATATCCCAGTGGATGTGTGATGTGTTTGTGAGTGTGTGAGTTGACGGTGATGAGAAGAGTGAGTTACCCTGGTGGAATAGCTGAGACCATTCATCCCGTAGCAGCACTGGGTGGCTGTCCTCTTTCGCAGGGCATTGGCGCTGACCACCACTGCCACCGCCTCCTGTGCTGGACTGGTGATGCCGCTGCCCCTCCTGCGGTCAGAGTCGGGTTAGAGGACATCATGGCGGGTCTCCATGGCATCCAAAAAGCGCTCGAGGGAAGCATCATTAAACCTGGGGGCTGCAGTCTTGTTGCATTTTGGGGCCATCCGTGCAGCAGTCCTGGGCTGGAAGCACAGGGAGAGATGTACGCGTGGCTGGACTTTAAATATGGCGCCTGTTGTGATGAAGTGACGAGGTGATGGTGTGGCGGGCGAATGAGAGCCCACCCACCATGGAAAGGGTGTGTTTCCCAGGAATGCATAATTAATGCGGTGAGTTAGGGACGATACCGCACTTAGTGCAAATCAGCGATGATTCTGCCCGTTATCAAGGATTTTCAACATGTATCCTGACATTGTGGATCTGATGCATGCACACCTCTGTTCCTGATTTTTCATGAAAAAGCAGTTGGAAATTTCTGTTCATGCTCATTCTCTGCCTCTGGAATATAGGGAATTTATCAGTGAAAACCATTAAAGCTTGATTTTAAGATCTCTAATTATGTTGAGTCTCTGCACATCATTGTTCACGTCTAGAAAGCACTAAAGATCCATATCGGTAATGGATATCTGAAATAACATTCGTTTCTGCATCTCGGCAGTTACTATAACACCAGCACAACCACTGTCGCTCTGTTTTGTTAAGAGATGCCAGTATTTCAATTGTGTAGCTGGAGCTGCTCTTTGTCAGAGTCAGCAATCACATTAGTTAATGTCAACTCCAGCTCTCCATACATATGCATTCTAAGTTGAGCTGCTAATTTTCGCCTGTCACAAACATTGATTTACAACCAATGTTGAAGTGCTCAGATTTTGTAAAATAATACACATTTTAAAGCATTGGTTTTCTTCACAATTTATGTTAAAATACTATAACTGGTTACTAATCCTTTGTGCTTTAATTTGCGGCTCCCTAGAAAATCAGGAATAAAGCATTTGGTTTGTGAGAGAGAAAAAACAATAACCCTAAAAGTTTCTATTCTGCCAAGGGAGGATAATTTCAGAATCAGGCAGAAAACTGTAGCCAATAATGCAGGTAATATGAATTCCATGTTCAGCTAAGGGTGATTAACCATTTCCTTCAAAGTAAGTGCTGCAGTTTGCATTTAAAATACTTTAATCCATCATCTATTTTCAAGGTTAGACATTGTGCATTTGTAGTTTTGACAATAATAATAACTTGATAATTCCAAAATTTACTGGGGCGAGGGGGAGGTGGGGGTTGCCGAGAGTAAAGAACCCATTAAATTTACTGGCAGGATTTTATTATAAATTTTCCTCTATTCCTTATGCTGCAGCCCAACAAATTGACAGGCTGGCTGGTTGCCAGCAGGAAACCAGTGGCAGAAGGCTGCAGACGGTGACCTTTGGGGCTGGTCCACCACAATCGAGGAAGAGGAAGGCAGGGATCAGTGCTTATAGGGGAAGGGTCAGTTTATCAATGGCAGGATGGAGAGGGACAGATTGAGACTTGGAGGGGGAAGAGAGGTCAATGGCGACAGGTGAGAGAGAAAATCATGCTTTGCAGAGCGAAGCCAAAGGCTTGTTTGTGGCGCCAGGGAAAGCACTTCCACTCCTCCTGGCCCACAGGCAGCGCTGTAAGAGGCATTCTTGAGCCAGCTGCACCCATCTCGCTTTCGCTGCTAGGTTTCCCGAACTCAGGGAAATCTGCAAGGCAACTGTTAAATTTAAATCAGCTCCCAGTTGCAGTGTGGGAGCCTGATTTAAATATGTTAATGAAATGTTTCACTTCTCAAGGGCAGGACATTCACACAACATGAAACCCACCATGGTAAAAACAGGAACACACTCATTCGCAGCAAATTGAGGACTCATTCACCATTTTAGCATTTTTAATTCACCTCTGATGCCCTCCCACCTGTTTTGGAGATGTTAATATCAGGGTTGATGTCTTTAGATATCCAGTATCCATCTCATACGTTTTCATAAGATGTCTTGAGCAATTAAATTATTAGGAAAACACAACTACAGTGCAAGTGTCCAATTTTTATGCCATGTGTTTAGGTTATCCATACCCCATGGGCTAGTAATTGGTGTGTCCCAGGTTGATTTGTAACCTGCCAACACTTGTTCCAATCCAGATGGGCACCTCTAAATGTGGTGCACCAGCCTCATATGGATAATTGTAGCATGAAGTTCAGTGGGTCCATGCTGCTTCCATCTTTTCCATGCTGCCAATTGCCTCTGCACTCAGCAGAGGCTAACTGTGTTCTACAGATACCACATGGTGTGACCAGCTGCTCTTTTTAAAGACAGGCTGTCCCACTTAAAGCAAAGATGCACAGAATGAAATTGGCCAAATTTAAATGATGGAGAATTGAGCACCAGGGTAGAGAGAGGGTTACAGAATGATATATATAGTGCTGGAGTCATTAGTGGTGGAGGTGGGCAGGAGGAGAGATGCCGAGGTTCTGTGGTGTGGCCCTCAAGAACCACATTCAGAAGGGAGTGAGAGCAGGTGGCCAGGGAAGTCAATTCCTGGCCTCTAAGCCAAGGACCTGGCAGTAGCACCTCAAGAAGTCTAATGACCTCACATGACGTCTCATAGACAAAGCTCCACTAATTTCTCAATACACCATACTCCAATGAATCACCCAGCAACATTCCCTGACAGTCAGGACTCATATCTAAAGTCCAGATACTCCATCTCAACCTCAAATATCTACCAATGCTGCCAGCCTCACACCCAGCACTTGCTGTCTCCACATAACTCCAACTATTCAGCTATGGCAGGCACATCACTAAAACCTGTAACCCAATCACTGATTCTTGCAGGACAAGGTGGCACACAATAGAAGGGACAGAGCTGGCAAGGGACTACAGCTCCTATCCTATAGAGAAGACAGCTCTCAGAATCATGGGGCTGGCTGTCACAGAGCCCATGACATCCTGCATTGCTAAGAACTTTGGGGATGGCAGTATGTTCCTGTCTTATACCCATTCTCAACTCTCAGCTCACCGTCACCTTGCATGACAAGCAAGCTGCAGATCATGTGACCATGGCCCTCTTGCTTTGTACCCCATCCCACTTACCTCACACCAGTCTTCCCTTCCTGATTCCTGTTTTCAGACACTCAAGAACTGCCACATGTCAAGCCACAGAAGCTCCAGGAGAAAGAGAAAAAGCAACAGCCCAGCACTAATGAAGAGGACCCATCATGAAATCTCACACTCTCCACCACCAGCTCTGACACTGACACCTTGGAAACAAGTAGAGTTAGAATCAACACATGGTGGGTCACCAAGTATGAGTGAGCTGCAGCTAGGCCAGGGGTAAAGGATGGTTCATTTGCCAGCTTCCTGAAAGGTGAGGTTGCAGAGGAGTTCTGTTGCAGAGCACTCAGATGGGGACCTCAATGGGGCTGCATACAGAAGAACACCAATGGCCATGCATGCCAAGATGCTGGATGCAATGACTGGCTGACCTAATGCACTTCTATCACTGTCAAGGAGCATGGAGGAGTCTGACTCCAAGTTGGCAGAGGGGCTGACGCAGAACGTGCTCTTATCGCACCTTCTGCTCCATCTCCATGTCATGCTTCAGACCCAGAGGCATCGCAACTGATGCCCCCCTCGCTGTTGCAGCCTTAGTGTGGGTAGGTCACATGCTCCACTGCCACCCCTGTGAGGATGCAAGAACACCCTCTGCCACATCTAGGAACCTACCACAACACTGCCAAAAACACTCAAGAATACTTCCAGACAGTTTGCTGAAGGATTTGCCCTGCCTGCAATTTGGGTGCCTGACCTATAAGGAACACCAATGAGTGAAGTCATCCACCATCTTGCAACTCCATACTTGTTGTTTTGCTGACAAATTCAAGCCTTGAGCTGTTTGCTTCAAATTAAACATTGTGACGTCACAACAGTCAGCTGGGCTCAGTGATGTCAGGATAACACACGTTCATAGCCTCCTGGCACACGCAGGCAATGCTCCTGGTATATTCTTTTACTAAGAGAATACTACATGGGCTATGCAGGTGCCCAGTGGCACACTGTGCCCCAGCAAAGCAGCAGCAGGCCTCAAGTATCACGGCAATGAATCTTGTGCCCCACACATTTTAATTCAAAAGCTAGTTCAGATATTTCATCAATCTATTAAGTTACTTTGAACTTTGTTTTCAATTCCCTTTGTTTCTATATATACTTTAGTATGCAATATCTCATCAAATTCACAAACTAATCCACTAGGGATTGTTAACTGAGTGATTTTAACTAACAAAAATGAAAGCAATGACTTTCCAATCAAGTTTTATTTTACTCTTTATCTTCTCTATTTCTTATATTTAAATGATGATGCATACAATCAAATCTATTTGATGTTGGCTTGCATTTTATTGTTTAATTCTTAATTGGTATAGAAAGAGGTTACCTTCCTAGGACCTTGCCCGTGAAATGGGCCGGATCATGATCACTTACACTTACCGACCAAAGTACCAGATAAAATTTCTTCAGAAGTCCAGGATTCAGTATGTTCCTGTTGTATTCAAGATTTTGTTCCTGTTGTTATTCAAGATTTTATTAAAGAATTTTCAAAAATTTCCTCTCTACTACCTAACATCCTAATCTATATTCATGTCCAGGTTGGGGGATTGTGATAATACAGCAGTTATTTTACAAATATATTGATGTGATGCTTTGATCGAACCCACTAGAAGCTTGAGCGATAGGGTCAGGGTAGCTTTTCCTTCCTAGCCAAAATAATTTATCCAAGACTGGCAAGCTTATCTCCTACCTAGAAACTTGATGAGAATGGCATTCAAGACTGGAATGTAAAGTAGTACTCTCCAGCTGAATATAACACTACAGCTTTCCTAATATAATATTATAACTTGAAAAACATTCAGTCATTTGAAACATCTTTCATTTTCAAACATTTATTATACTATATTGAGTATCATCTGAAAATACAGCTGTGTGTACAGAGTTTAGCCTAATGGGAATACAAAAAAAAATTGGCTTGATTTTATTATTGGCAGAAAAAGTGTCAGTATTACTGGACCTTAGCCAAACTGAAGACAATCTACAGCTCGAGGTTATTTGAAGGCCACTGGTCACATTTTCAATGGAATCACAACAAGGATAGAGCAGTTGTATTTTATGGAGGTGTTCCACTGTTCATGGTTTCAACAAGGACATACAAACTATCCTAAAAGAACAAAGACAACTATACCTTATGTTAAGTTACCTGAAGTAGTCATTTTTTTTACAAACAATTTAATTTTACGAAGAAAATTAGGCATACATGGAGTATACAACATTGTCGAACTGTTAAGAAATATAAACACTCCTTTTATTCTTACTAAAATACAATCACATTTTGTTTTTAATTGTCAGACTTATTCTTGAAGACAGTTTAAACCACCTTTGCTTTATTTTCTAATTACATTTTTCTATTTTCTTTTAAGCAGCATGAACAAATTGCATCAAGCTACACATGCTGGGATTTTCCGGTCCTGCAGCAAAGTCAACAAACCTTTGGCTGGTCCGTCAAATTTTCCCTCCCGCCTGTGATGATTTCTGCTGCCGGCGAGTCCGGAAAATCCCAGCCATGTAGTCTTTTGCATAAAACCAGGCCATTTAGTCCAGCTGGTCTATGCCTGCATTTATGCTTGGCACAAGCCTCCTCCTACCCTTTCTCATCTAAGCCTATCAGCATGCCCTTCTATTCCTTTCCCCCAATGTGCTTACTTAACATGAGGGTACAGTAGTGTAGTGGTAATGTTACTGGACTAGTAATCTAGAGGTTCTGGGCACATGGGTTCAAATCCTACCATGGTAGCTGGTGGAATTTAAATTCAATTAATTCATAAATAAGGGATTAAAGGCTAGTAATAGTGACCATGAAACTATTGGATTGTCATAAAAACCCATCTGGTTCACTAATATCTCTCCTTTAGGTAAGAAAATCTGCTGTCCTTATCTATTCTGACCTATGTGAGATACCAGGTTAATTCTTAACTACCCTCTGAAATTAGTAGAGCTGTCCCATAGACTATTCAAGCAATGGTCATACTTTACCATCACCATCCCTGGATTTGTCCTGTCCCATGAGCAGGACAGATCCACCAGATGTGGCAGCACAATGATATACAGTCAGGTGGGAGTTGCCCTTGGAATCCTTAATCTTGACTCTGGACCCCGTGAAGTCTCTTGGCATCAGATCAAACATGTGCAAAGAAGCGTCCTGCTGGTTACTGCCCTCCCTGAGTACTTCTCCATGTTGAACAACACTTGGAATAAACACTGAGCATATCAAGGGAACAGAATGTACTTTGGGAATTTCAATGTCCTTCACCAAGAGTAGCTCAGTAACACCTCACTGATCAAGCTGGCTGAGTCCTGAAGGACATATCTGCCAGACTGAACCTGCAGCAGATGATAAGGGAACTAACAAGAGGGAAAAACCTACTTGATCTCTCCCTCAGCAATCTATCTGTCACTGGCAGGAGTGACCATGGCACAGTCCTTGTGAAGGAGAAGTCATGTCTTCACACTGAAGATACCGTCCATCGGTTCAAAAGGAGAGCCACATTCAATGCGAAATATTAACTCTATTTCTCTCTCTACAGATGCTGCTAGACCTGCTCTGTACTTCCAACGCTATCTGTTTTTATTTCAGATTTCCAGCGTTATTTTGCTTTTATTGTATTACTGTCCATTGTTTTGTGTGGCACTGCCACTTTGTTAAATGGAATAGGTTGAGAAAAATCTAGTAGCTCAAAACTCAGCATCCATAATAAACTGTGGCCTTCAGCAGCAGCAGAATTGTATTCAACCACAATCCGTAATCTCATGGCCCGGCATACCCCTCACTCTACCCCATTATGCCAGGGTATCAATGAAGAATGCGGGAGATCATATTAGGAGTAGCATCAGGCGTACTACAAAATGAGGTGCAAACCTGGTGACACGACAATACAGGACTCAATAAATTCCCTTTGTTTTCAGTTTTGGGTAATTTTATGACTTCAATTTTAAAGAATTTTTTTCATCTCAAACCCCAGCTGAAGATTCAGGAAAATGAATCTCACAAGTACATACCTTGAAGCAAATTACTCTGTGCATAAGCAGTCAGACGGTTTAAGGCTGTATTTACACACCAACTTTAGTGTCACAGGAAAGCAGTTTCCACTTTACTGTGGTGTGATTTGGCTTGTAAACAGAGGCCAATCCAAGCAATCTCAGAGTGGATTTCATAGAGATCACTTGTAATGAAGTTTTTTTTTATCGTGTCCACGGACAGTCTATACATGGCCCAGTCAGAACTGGACACATTTTTGCGCCTTGTTGTTGAATTTGGCAAGAACTGCAACAGTGCGGGGTTCCTCTAGCGATAGGCATTGCAGGAGATGTTGCATATTCTGTGGCTCAGTTCCACATTCACAAGTTGTCGGGCTGGTTGTATATCCCCATTTGCTTAGTGACACCTTTGAACGACCTACGCCAGTCCTAAGTTTGTTAAGGCACTTCCATGTTGCCCAGTTGCAATTAGCTCCTGGGGGAAGGCTTTCAGCCAGTAGAATTTCCATCACTAGGGATTGTTTGAGACTGGCGAGCCGGTCTTTCCACAAGGCGATGCGGGCTTCAGATGGGGTTGATTTTAATGGAACAACACTGTTCATGAAGCTCTTCCTTGACTTTAAGTGGCTGGGTGTAGGTGTATGACCATGTAGAGGGTGCCTCTCAACTGATGTTTGACGGAGTCGCTCTTTCTTGCTGGCTACCGTTCTTCTTATATCAGGGGGAGCGATACCACCAGGATATATAGGCTGTTAGTGTTTGTTGGTTTTAAACAACCTGTGATAAGCTGGCAGCTTGCATTCAGAACGGCATCCATCTTCTTAGCATGAGTAGATCTTTCTCATGCAGGGCAGGCGTATTCGGCAGCGGAATAGCAAAGAGCAAATAATGAAGTGAAACCCCAAGTACCTGCCGTTTTCACAGCCGAATTTCAGATTCCAATCAAAGTGTAAACACAGTCTTCTGTAGTTCTTGTTCAAAGAAAAGTGCTTAGTGAAGTGAGGGCATGCCTGGACATTATGCCTGGACATTTGTCAGCAAGGGAGATAAGAGTGTTCATTAAATTGCCAATGGATAGCAATCCTAGGCATAGTGAGGGAGGTATTTCAACAAATTTTACAAACTATCATATACACCCGCACTCTGAGCATCATGACACCAATACGTGCAAGTTATAACTTCACGCCAATAGATTCAGACTGATTTGAAACTAAGGAAGTAAGACAGTTGTGAGGGATTAATTTTAACCTGACTCAACTGATGCAAAATGAATGGGCTTGGGTTGCCTTACAGTTTTGTACCCTGAAATGATCGGGAAGTAAAATCAGCCGCTGTTTAAAGCTTGAGTACTATCCAAACCCATCTGTTTCCTGCCCAATGAGTTAGGTTAACATGCTTTCGAAGAGCCCTCCTCCCACCCCCACCCAGGCAGCGCTCAGTGTTGCAGCACGCGATTCACACTGGCTGCCTTTAATTGGCCAGCCAACGTGAAATCGTGGTCGGGGTCTGATTAGGGACAGTGGTCAGTTTCGCGACCCCTCCCAGGCCCACACGCTGCACCCGCCCGATGAGGTAAAATTCCTGCCTAATGTGTTCACTCCCTGAGAAGGGGATTCAGCCCACAGCCCTACCACTCATGGCAAAAGTAAAGAGTAGGTTTTATGCAGAGCTTGTGGTACATGATGACTCAGTCACCAATTATAGATCAGGGTTGGGAGTTGGAGGTGGATAATAGCACAGGAATCAGTCTCATATCTAAGCTGGCAAATAGGGCTGAATGATCAAATGGAGTGGAGTGAAACCATGAAAGAACTTGCAGATAGAGACAAGGATATTGAAATCACTCTGTTGGGACACAAGGAGCCATTGAACGTCAGCAAGGATATGATATTACGACCTGATTATGTGAGCGATGGGTAGGATTGAGATAGCACAGCCCTGTATGAGATTTGTGTAGAATGAAGCTTGAAGTTTGAGAGGCTTGAAAATTTGGGAGGATGAGGCTTTTAGCTCTTAGGATTGGGAATGAGGTAGAGATGGAGAGAGTTGATATTTTGGGTTCAAATAATTTTACTTTAAAGTTCTAAATTCAGGAAATAGATATGCAGACTTATGCCAGTTATGTAGAATCATCGAATCCTTACCGCACGCAGGAGGCTATTGACACATTGGATCCATGCCGGCTGTCTGTAGAGCAATCCAAAGCAGCCCCATTCACCCATTCTTCCCTTGTAGGCCTGCAAGTTTATTTCCCTCAAGTGCCCACCAATTTCCCATTGAGTTCATTCATTGCCTCCGCTTCCATTGCCCTCCTAGGCAGCAGGCTGCAGGTCACTGGGGAAGCAGTGGCATAGTGGTATTGTCACTGGACTAGTATTCCAGAGACCCAGGGTAATGCTCTGTGGTCCTGGGTTCAGAGATGGCAAAATTCGAATTCAATAAAAATCTGGAATTGAAAGTCTGATGATGACCACGAAACCATTGCCGATTGTCGTAAAAATCCAACTGGCTCATTAATGTCCTTTAGTGAAGGAAATCTGCTGTCCTTAACTGGCGTTCCCTACATGTGACTCCAGACCCACAGCAATAAGGCTGACACTTAAAATGTCCTTTGAACAAGAGCAATTAGGGATGGGCACTAAATGCTGGCCTAGCCAGAGATGCCCACATCCCACGAACGAATAAAAAAAATTAACAGTCGCTATGTAAATATGTTCTTGCTCACATCCCCCTGCATCTCTTGCCCAAAACCTTAAATCTGTGTCCCCTAGTCCTTGTACCATCAGCTAATGACAACAGCTTTTCTTTATCCACCTTATCCAAACCTCTCATAATCATATACATCTCTGTCAAAACCCCCCTCAATCTCCTTTGTCCCAGAGAGAAATCCAACTTCTCCCACCTAACCCTTGTAGCTGAAATCCCTCATAGCTGGAACTGTTATGGTAAATCACCCTCTATCTGTAACCTGATTGAACCTGCCATTTATTTTAATTTAAATGGTAAATAAAATCACTGGGAGCAATTGTAAAAGTTCTATTACTGAGGATACAGACTTTCAGATTTTTCTTGGAGACGGACTGCTAAAGTTTTATAGTTTTTCCTGGAACCCAGCAGTATTGCAGCTAAATCATGATAGTTATATATACAAACATCTTTTTTCTAGGAGAAACCGTGAGATTGTAAGTTTGAGCCCCATTTGTATGAAGTTAGTTAATCTCAGCCTGAGCAAAGGTTACTGTCGACATCTAGCATCACTGAGATGGAGGGAGAAGAATCAACTGAAGTGCCTGTTTGCTATCTGCTGACCCCTGCTGGACCCATCAGAATATGACTCAATAGAAACATCCTACATTGGTTTATTTGTTTATCACAGCTTCCTTTGCAGGATTGTGTGAAGTAGAGAAAGAATTTTCAGACTGGTTAACCGTCATAATGGCCTCCAATAGCCATAACCATCCTTATACCAGCCAGCAGGGTGGCTAGTCCTATACAGCAGGTTGATTTTATGGACTCCTGAAACCCATATAAAAGGGGTGGGGGTTAGAAGACCCATACCCACTAAATGCAAATGTCGCACTGGATAGCAACCAGAATTTAGAGTGAATCTCTTCTTGCCAGGATTTTCGAGAGTAGGATATGAATACTGCACTGCCTCACTCAGAGGTAGGATTATTACCACTAAGCCAAAGGCTCAATCCCACAGGATAAAATCGGCTACAGACACTCACTGATGTG
This sequence comes from Cetorhinus maximus, assembly GCF_964194155.1. NCBI lineage: Eukaryota > Metazoa > Chordata > Chondrichthyes > Lamniformes > Cetorhinidae > Cetorhinus > Cetorhinus maximus. Next base: position 145,794,273 of record NC_135881.1, on the reverse strand, counting down.
ATTGAATTGCATAATGATCATTCACAACCTTGGAATTATGCCCTGGCAGGAAGTCAATGCCGTTACAAGAGGAGAAATTTAATGAGAAAGGAGAAAGCAAAAGGACAGTGACCTTTTGGTTGATCTCTTATTTTTAATACACATTTTTATGACTTTGTCAAGGAAGTCTCTTTTTGGATCAGAAGCTCGTTTAATTTATGAAAATGTTCTCAATCTGTAATTTTGTAGCTAAGCACCTTTAAATCAATCATTATTCAACTGAGCCAAGGTTTGAATATTACTGAAAAGCAAAAGAAGATACTAAGCCAACAATATTCAGTGTGTTAAATGAAACATGCATTGATATTTTATGCTTGATCAGTTTTATGTATTTTGGAAATATATGGTTTCTTAAGTAATATATTGGAATTATAGTTATCTGGCTCAGATGTCATATTAAAAATAAAGAATCAATCCTCCCACATTTTTTAAGGGACTGCCCCACCAAAAAAAAATTGAAGTATCACAAATATGTTTTATCCACACAAATAAATATCAACCTTTGGCTATACGATGTAATGACAGAATGAAAAAATGCTGCTAGTTTTACTTATTTAAGTATAGTTTGTTTCTGGCTAGAACATTATAGAACTATAGAATGTTTACAGCACAGAAGAAGGCCATTCAGCCTGTCATGTTTGTGCCAGCTCTCTGCAAGAGCAACTCAGCGATTACAACTCACCCATCTTTTTCCTGTGGTCGCGCAAATCATTTTTCTTCAGATGATGATCCAATCCTCTTTTGAAAGCCATGATTGAATCTGCTTCCACCACACTCTCAGTAGTGCATTCCAAATCCTAACCACTCACTGTGGTATAAAAGCTTTTCTTCATATCACCAGTGCTTCTTTTGCCTATCACCTTAAATTAATACCCTCTGGTTTGTAGGTTGATTTGGGCAGTTGGGTTTAGCTTCATTATACGACACTAACATATTGGCTAAACAGTTTTATTTTCTTTCACTGTATTAAGAGAAATCAATCAGTCACAATTAATCTGAAACCTTGATTGAGTTATCTATTTGATTGAGTTATACATGTATGATTAAGTTACAGTATAGATTAAATAGCTTTATTAATGTAGAAGTTTGAACACTAGTTGTAATGTAGCATAATGCAAGCACAAGGCTGTGTGTGTTCAACAAAAGGCACTGGAAACTCTATTAATCCCTGCAGGGCTAAGACTAAAGGACCTTAATCAGGTTATATCAGTAGAAATGAATAGTCTTGTACAAGATGAACATTGTCTTATTGAAAGTGAATAGGGTCTTGTACAGCATGAATAGAACTCCTTTCTTTGTCTGCACAGGTGTCTTATGACTAGTAACAGGCGGAGCCAATTACCTGGCCTCCACCCAAAATGCATCCATGAGGTCACGGATGCCATCTTCGCGAGGGCACACAACTTTGTGCATTTCACCCACGACCAGGACAGCCAGGATGCAAGAGCGATTGGATTCGCCCAGATCTCGGGTTTGCCACAGGTGCAGGTCTCTGTTACACACACAGTGGACTACATCAACTGCAAGGGCTTCCATTCACTGAATGTGCAGCTGGGTGTGCGACCACTATAAATGCATCCTGCAGGTCTGTGCAAGGTTTCCAGGGAGTGTGCACGACGCCTACACCCTCAGTCAGTCACAGATTCCTGGAGTCTTCCAGGGTCCACAGAAGCTGCAGGGTTGGCTCCTCGGGGACAAGGGCTACCCGCAGACGAGGTGGCTGATGACACCCATGCGGCGGCCTCAGACTGCAGCAGAGCGATGGTATAATGAGGCTCATGCTGCAGCTCGCAACTTGGTGGAGCAGACCATTGGGATGCTGAAGATGAAGTTCCAGTGTCTGGGCCGGTCTGGTTGGGCCCTGCGATACAGTCCGCAGAGGGTGTCAAGCATCGTCGTTGTCTGCTGCGCCCTTTACAACCTGGTGCTCCAATGCGGAGAGGAGCTGGCTGAGGAGGAGATGAAGGAGCTGCACATCTCCTCCGATGAGGAGGACGCCAATGGGGGTGAGGCTGATGAGGTCCTCGGAGGTGACGATGATGGGGACTGGTTAGACGAAGCATGTGCGCTCGGGAGGCCCTCATAGCTTCTAGGTTTGTGGAGGATGATGACGAGGTTACCCCATAGTTCTTCACATCGCATTTGTGAACGTTTGACTCCAGTCTGTGAGAATGCTCCTGTCATGGAGACACAGCGGAGGGCTTAATAGTCGCTTGATTGCAGGAGGATGATGACGACATGCAGTGAGGACATTCCATAAACCTTCACACAGCTGCTGAGAATGCCTGACTCCTGTCTGGCCAAGGGCAGCTTACTTGCACTCCGTGATCAGGGTCATATTGTAGAGACACAGCCATGAAACTTTAGAAGCATCTGATGCTTTGTCCGCCTTCAGCATCTGAGTCCTTCAGGAGCTGGATCACAGCATCAATGTTCACAGATGCTGAAAAGCTGAGAGCGCACAGAGAGAATGATGGAACTCTGTGGTGCCTGTCCACTACATTCTGGCAGCAATGACAAGCACCATTGAGGTGCAGGCCTCAGTAATGTTTCCAGGGAATGTGAGGCTGGACCATCACTTTGGTCTGAAGGCTGCACAAAGCACAGGGAAGAGGCCCTGGACTGAGACACCTGCCTTTATCTTGTGCAGAAAGGTTCCACATCTGAGTTACAAGAACACTGCTCAGCAGACAAGGAGCCATAGGCAGGGAGACATTCTTAGGAGTTTATTGACGATAGTGAACAGTATGTACAAGTGATTAATACCCGTGCCCAGGCTGTGCAACTAATTCTCCTTAACTGTCCTAACCCTGCCGCTACATCTTGGTGCTCCCTGGACATCCACAGCAGAGGTGGAGGCAGCCTGCTGACTGTCAAAGTCTGTGATGACTTTAGCGGGTGTCTCATAGGCTCATAGATGTTTCCAGCACAGAAGGAAGCCATTCGGCCCATCGTATCCACGGTGGTCAACAAAGATCTGACTTCACTAATCCCATTTTCCAGCACTTGGCCCATAGCCCTGGAGGCTATGGCAATGCAAGTGAATATCTAAACACTTCTTAAATGTTACGAGAGTTTCTGACTTAACCACCCTTTTCAGGCAGTGAGTTCCAAATGCCCACCACCCTCTGGGTGTAAAAATTTCTCCTTAACTCCCCTCATATCCTTCTACCTCTTACCTTAAATCTATGCCACCTGGTTATTGACCCCTCTACTAATGGAAAAAGTGCCTTCCTATCCACCCTATCTATGCCCCTCATAATCTTGTACACCTCTGTCAGGTCCCCTCTCAACCTTCGCTGCTCCAAGGAAAACAACTCCAGCCTATCCAATCTTCCCTCATAGCTCAGACCCTCCAGCCCAGGCAGCGCCGTGGTAAATCTCCTCTGCACCCTCTCCAGTGCAATCACATCCTTCCTATAATGTGCTGATCAGAACTGCATGCAGTACTCCAGTTGTGGCCTAACCAGCGTTTTGTACAGTTCCAGCATAACCTCCCTGCTCTTGTATTCTATGCCTCGGATAATAAAGGCAAGTATCCCATATGCCTTCTTAACCATCTTATCTACTGCCCTGCTACCTTCAGGGATCTGTGCATATACACACCAAGGTCCCTCTGATATTCAGTACTTTCCAGGGTCCTACCATTCATAGTGTGATCCCTTGCCTTGTTAGCCCTCCCCAAGTGCATTACCTCACATTCTCTGGAGGGCAGAGACTTTTTTTAAAAATTCATTCATGGGATGTGGACATCACTGGCCAGATCAGCATTTATTGCCTATCCCTAATTGCCTTTGTTCAGAGGGCATTTAAGAGTCAACCTCAAGAGTGGGTTTGGAGTCACATGTAGGCAAGACCAGGTAAGGATGACAGATTTAGTGAACCAGATGGGTTTTTATAACAATCAACAATGGTTATCATTAGACTTTCAATTCCAGATTTTAATAGAATTCAAATCCCATCATTTGCCATGGTGGGATTCGAACCCAGGTCCCTAGAGCATTACCTGCTGTGGATCAGACAGTGCAATGTGCTCACCAGATTGTGATCCCGAGGCTATTCTAAAGCTAGGTCCCACCGAATTGTGCGTCTCTGCACTGGTGGAGGGCATGGGTAAGCGCTGTGACAGGTCTTCATGGAGGGTGCCTCCAGATTCTTCTTCAGAGGTTTCTTTGGGGCTAGATTGGAGGCCCTGGGTCATGGACTCTGTCGTCTGTTTGGTAGATGTACCTGCGAAAGCAAGGGGAGATATTTAGTGCATGGCAGTGGCCTGTAAAAGAGGGCACATTGCTCACGGCATGGTTGTCTGATGGAAGTCGCACTGCTGGATTCTCACTTGCAAGAGTAGCACTGACCTCACCGTCAGCACAGGACCGGTCCCGGTCATCGCCAGCCAGCTGGATGGCTCTGTATTCAACATTTGTGAGGACCTTGATTTCGGCATTCCACCACTGGTCTGGGACCTCTCTCTCTTGTTGTGTACCAGCTTGTCCTGCATTGGAAAGAGATGGAGAAAGTGTAAGCAGGGTGCCTGCTGGACCAGATGATAAATGTGCCTGGCCTGTGTGGGTGGTGAGTGGTCCCATGGACGGGATGAGGACAATGATGGTGAGTGTGAGAGAGTGAATGGTGATGTCCCTTGAACTGGCAGTGAGTGAGGGCCCTGTGAGTGTGTGCTGGGTTTGTAAGTGTGTGTGTTGAGAGTGATGAAATGAGTGACTTACCCTGGCAGAATGGAGGAGATCATTCATCCTCTTGCGGCACTGGGTGGCTGTCATCTTCTGAAAGGCATTGGAGCTGACCACCGCTGCCACTGCCTCCCAAGCTGAATTGGTCACATTGCTGCCCATCCTGCGGCCAGAGCGGGCCTCCACGGCATCCAGCAGCCACTCGAGGGACCCATCATTAAACCAGGAGGCTACAGTCTTCCTGCCTTTGAGGGCCATGTCTCCCAGGCAGCAGTGCTGAGCTGGAAGCAATGTGCGCTGTGCTTGTGCTGGCCTTTAAATATGGCGCCCAGCATGATGTAACTGTGGGTTGATGATGGGCAGGTGAATAAGAAGGCTGCCCACAATGGAAATGGCGAGTTTCCCAGGAATACATAAATAATGAGGCGGGCTCAGGATGATACGCCATGAAAACCCACTGTGGCTGTCAGCGGGCAGTATGCCATTTTACCTGCCCCTACCACACAGTGCAAACTTAGGAAAATTCTATTTTATTTTACGTTGGGGTGATGGTCCCCTTAAGAATTAAGCCTCTCTAGGAAATGATTTCTGCTAAAGCGCTTGGTTTCCAGCAATGTGACCAAGTTGCATGGGAGGTAAACAGTAACATGGCAAAAGGTAAACAAGGAGTTAATTATAGTGGTGTGTAGATTGTGGGTGTGGCTCTGGTCTCAAAAAGTGTTTTAGCTTTTTTGTTTCAGAACAAGCTGAGAGCAGGACATATCTAAGCATCTCTTCCAAGCAGAGTTCAGTTAAAATTCTGTGTGTGCTGGCTAAAAGGGTGTAGAAACTTTATAACTGAAGGATTCTCTTCACAGTGAGTTGAACTTCTGGGATAACTGAGCTGAGAAGAGAGAGAGAATTTTAGGTGCAAGACTCCACCGTTAAAGAATATTAGGATCATGAGAGTCTGACCACACTTAAGACACTAACTGGGAGTCTACAACCATGGGATAGTTGGAGGAAATTGGAAGGAACAACTATGCCAGAAGTAAGCAGAAGGCCCAAGAAATCTCAACGCTTATATGATTCTTTGAACTAATACTCAGACCAAGTAGTTAATCTTCCAATTTCTGATAACTATCTGATTTGAGTTACTGGGGGTGTAATTCAAATTGGTGCAGAAGGAAATTTGAGTTAAGAAGTTTGATTTAGAGTATAGGTAACTGTGTTCATTGTACTTTTAATGTAGCTGACTTTTTAAACAGAGTGTAATTATTAGTATTCATTTTCTTTGATCTTTGTGAAGTAAAATTATTTCATTTTAAACTGTGAACTTTGTGCCTTTATTCTCTGGTAAATACCTGGGTTATCGGATTCTAAAAAACAAAAAAAAGCTAAATACACCACTGGTCTCTACCGAGATCATAACATCATAAACCAATAGAGCTACGTGTCGAGGAGCTAACAGCTTCTCAGTTGGTGTGAAAGACCAAGGCCAGAGAGAGAGAGACTGTTCTGTCAACTGCAGCCAAACCTTGATTGTAAAGCGCAACTGAAAAAGCTGTAAAATCATTAATTTAAGTTTGTTAAGTATAATCTTACTTTCTAATAAACATCCTGGAATTGCTATTAATTACCCTGTTCCTCTAATTGGTTTAGCCTTCTTGAATCAAGCGTTAAGAGTGAATCCACCTTCAGGCTCTTGATCTTTTCCCCCAACGGGGAGAGTTTCTTCCTCTCTACTCCATCCAGACCCCTCAAGATTTTGAAAACTTCTATCAAATCTACTTTTGATCTTCTCTTCTCCAAGGAGAACAGCCACAGCTTCTACAATCTATCTATGTAGCTGAAGTTCCTTATCGCTGGAACCATTTTTGTGAATATTCTCTGCACTGTCTCTAATGCCTTCCTAAAGTGTGGTGCTCAGAATTAGACACAATACTCCATTTGAGGCCAAACCAGTGTTTTATGCAGGTTTATCATAATTTCTTGCTTTCGTACTCTATGCCCCTATTTTAAAAAAGCAGGACCCCATATGTTTTGGTATTAGTGTGAATAAATACTTCTTTGGTACAGTGCTACAGAGTTCTGCAGCCCTGCATTGCTGCTTGACATATGATGTACATCCCCACCAAACACTATGGGCTAGAAATTGGTCTGTACCCATTTTTGGGCACAGGGGTCGTGATTCACAACCTGCCCACATCCATTGCCATGAAGGCAGGCAAGATGCAAATTAGAATAATTCTCAGCATGCCAACCATTGCACCCTGTGTAACTGGCTATCTGCATGCAAAACAAGAGGCCTAATAGCAGGCCAGGTTAGTAATGTAGTCTCCAGCTCTTAAAGGCAGTCTGTTCCTCTTAGAGAGAAGCTGTACTGGATAATAGGAGGTAGCTACTGAATTCTATTTCTGAAACTCTGAACAAGGGAAATGGAATACCAGGCCTGAGAGAACATTTGTAGGTTCAATGTTGCAATGCTAGAGGGATTAGGGAAGGAGACCAGCCATGTTTCCACAGGAGTCCATGAGATCCTCAAGTCAGGTCCACAGAAGGGATTAGGAGCAGATGGCCAGGGTGGACAATGCCCAGAGTGATGCCCCTAGGTCCTGGCAACAGTGCTGAAGTTCAATGACCTCATGCAGGTGGTCAGGGTCAGTGAATGCACCTTCACATGATATCTTGTTAACACCAAACTGCCAGCCTCTCACTCAATTCGCTACATCTTCATCGCTTAGCCAGCAACAGACCCTAGCACTGAGGACTCACACATTCACTTACTCCATCACGTTCTTCACATACCTTCCAGCTGTGGCTCAGATGGCCGCACTCTTGTGCCTGAATCTGAAGGTTGTGGGTTCAAGTTCCACTTCAGTACTTGGCGACTCAACCATGAAAATCTAGGCTGACACCCCAGTGCAGTACTGAGGGAATGCTCAAGTGGATGCAAATGATCACATGGCACTTGAAGAACAGAAAGGGAGATACCCCTGGTATCGTGGCCATTGTTGATCTCTCAATCAATGTCACAAGAACAGACTATTTGGTCATTACCGCATTGCTGTTTGTGGGAGCTTGATATGCACAAATTGGCTTCTGTGTTTCCCACATTACAACAGTGCTCTTCAAAAGCGCTTAATTGGCTGTAAAGAACTTTGAGACACCCAGCATGCACATCACCCAAACACAGTGCCGCACAATCACTGACATTCTGCCCTCTCTCTTGAAGGACATGATTGTCCATAACAGGAGGGAGCAACAGAGAACTGGCAAAGGAGTAGAGAACTGGCAGAGAAGTAGGGGGAGGGGGTGGCTGGAATGTGTTCATCCAATTAACAAAACAGGGGAGTTAGCGCTCCACATCATTGGCTGGCTGCAACAGAGCACATAGTATTCAGCATTGCTGAGACCACCCATGAAGGTGGTTTATTGCTGTCTCATGCCCCTCCTCACCCTATCCTGCCATGTGAAATGAAAACTGCAAATGGTGTGACTATAGCCCTCTTCTTTTAAACCCCATTCCCTGCCCTCACCCCAATCCCACATTGTGCTCTTATGCTTTCAGACACCCAAGAACTGCTGCCAGTCAGGGAGAGAGCAACCCTATACCAGTGAGGAGGCCGCTTGATCTGACACTCACAGTAACCAGCTCAGATACTGGCACCTCACATACCTTAGAGGATAATATAGAATTGGGATCTACCTATGGTGAATCATCAGGCATGAGTGGGCTGCAACCAGCCCAGGGTTATAGGATAGTTTGCATGCCACCTTCCCATAGGGCAAGGTCACAATGAGCCCAGCTACAGGGGACTCTGATGAGGATTTTAATGGAGCATCATACAAGAGAATGCTGATGGTAATGCCCACTGAGATGCATGGTGTGTTGGCAGGACAGTCACTCATCACTGTCAAGGGGCATGAATGAGTTTGGCTATGTTGTGGCAGAGAGCATTGTGCAGAACTTGGAGCTCATCCTTTCCATCATGGAGGTGGTGACTAACGCCATGGTAGTACCAGCAGACTCAGCATGATTGAGCATCAAGTGGCCGCTGAACCAACTTCTACTGCAGCACAAGCATTGGGAAGCCACGCGTTGACAGTGTGCTGCAGTGTAAGTTCAGATGGAGATTATTAAAACCGTGCTTGCTGGCATACAAACTCAGACTGCTGCCAGCGTGACTGCAGATCTCAATGAACAAAGGAGCATAGGAACATAGGAAATAAGAGCAAGAGTAGTTCATTCGGCCCCTCAAGTCTGTTCCATTATTCAACTAGATGAGGCATGCAGGCTTTCACCGCAGGTCCAGCAACCTGTGCTCCAACAGATTATTGGGGTTGGTGAGGTGCCACCCCATGGGAGTGGCAGTGACACTGTGGTCCTCTCTCTCAGGATGGACACATTCATACTCTCATCACTGCCACTACTCCAGTGCCCTTGCTGTAGCCTCTCAGTCACATCGCCCATGCTGAGGTGATGCTCCAGGGCATCACGCAAAGCCATCTGCAGTCACCCCCAGTGAGAGTCAGCAGCCTTTGATGAGTGATATTGTAGCCACTGGGGTAGCACTGTGTAGGAGCACTAGATCAGGTGAAGGCACTTGCAAGACAGGCACTAAGGGAAGGTACAGGGGTGATTAGTTAACTTTGATTTGGGTAATTATACCTGCTGTTAGATCACAGAATCACAGAATCACACAGTGCAGAAGAGGCCCTTTGGCCCATCGAGTCTGCACCGACTCATGAGAAACACCTGACCTACCTACCTAATCCCATTTACCAGCACTTGGCCGATAGTCTTGAATGTTATGACATGCCAAGTGCTCATCCAGGTACTTTTTAAAGGATGTGAGGCAACCCGCCTCCACCACCCTCCCAGGCAGCGCATTCCAGGCCGTCACCACCCTCTGAGTGAAAAAGTTTTTCCTCACATCCCCCCTAAACCTCCTGCCCCTCACCTTGAACTTGTGTCCCCTCGTGACTGACCCTTCAACTAAGGGGCACAGCTGCTCCCTATCCACCCTGTCCATGCCCCTCATAATCTTGTACGCCTCAATCAGGTCACCCCTCAGTCTTCTCTGCTCCAACGAAAACAACCCAAGTCTATCCAACCTCTCTTCATCACTTAAATGTTTCATCCTAGGCAACATCCTGGTGAGTCTCCCCTGCACCCCTTCCAGTGCAATCACATCCTTCCTATAATGTGGCGACTAAAACTGTACACAGTACTCCAGCTGTGGCCTCACCAAGGTTCTATATAACTCCAATATGACCTCCCTGCCTATGCCTCGATTAATAAAGGCAAGTGTCCCATATGCCTTTATCACCACCCCACTAACATGCCCCTCCGCCTTCAGAGGTCTATGGACACACACGCCAAGGTCCCTTCGTTCCTCAGAACTTCCTAGTGTCATGCTGTTCATTGAATACTTCCTTATCAAATTACTCCTTCCAAAATGTATCACCTCACACTTGTCAGGGTTAAATTCCATCTGCCACTTATCTGCCCATTTGACCATCCTGTCTATATCTTCCTGTAGCCTAAGACACTCAACCTCACTGTTCACCACCCAGCCAATCTTTGTGTCATCCACAAACTTACTAATCCTACCCCCCACACAGTCATCTATGTCGTTAATATAAATGACAAATAATAGGGGACCCAGCACAGATCCCTGTGATACGCCACTGGACACTGGCTTCCAGTCACTGAAGCATCCTTCTGTCATCATCCTCTGGTCTCCTACAACTAAGCCAATTTTGAATCCACCTTATCAAATTACCCTGTATCCCATGTGCATTTGCCTTCTATATAAGTCTCCCATGTGGGACCTTGTCAAAGGCTTTGCTGAAATCCATATAAACTACATCAACTGCACTACCCTCATCTACACACCTGGTCACTTCCTCAAAAAATTCAATCAAATTTGTTAGGCATGACCTCCCTCTGACAAAGCCATGCTGACTATCCCTGATCAAACCTTACCTCTCCAAGTGGAGATAGATTCTCTCCTTCAGAATTTCCTCCAATAGTTTCCCTACCACTGACGTGAGACTCACTGGTCTGTAGTTCCCTAAAGATGTTAATGAGAAGGTTTTTGTGGCGGACTTTATTATAGAGTGGTGACCACGGGGACGCTTTGATGAAGTGTCTCAGATAGACGTAACACTGAGGAATGGTGGATCTATGGTGGTCAAGGGAAACATTTTTATGGAAATCGGACTCTGAGAATGCACTCTCTGACAGCCATTCAGAGTGAAGGGGCCCAGGATGCATTTTCCCTGCCTCCACTTCATTCTCCTCGTCCTCTCCTTCCTTCTGTCGCTCTTCCTCTTCCTCCTTGTGTTCCTCCTGCTCTCTTCCTCCTATCCCTCCTCTTCATCCTCCTGAGGTTGCCTCTTGACTCCTGTAGTCAGTGGCTGTGACCGCATGATGACAATGTTAGGGAGAGCACAGGAGACCACCAAAAACTTCAAAATCTGCTCTGGCGTGTACGGTAGGGCTCCCCCACAAGAGGTCAAGGCAGTTGAACTGTTTTCTGAGGAGGCTGATTCCTCCATCCCTTCATGGCTTTTCCGATCCCTATCTCTGTAACCTCCTGCAGCCCCCCACACTTCCTTACTTCTCTAATTCTGGTCTGTTGCACAAACCCTAATTTAATCACTCCACTGTTGTTGGTCATGCCTTCAGCTGCCCAAACTCTAAACCAATGCTTCCCAAACTTTATCCCGACGTGATCCCATTTTAATGCCTCAGACTTCATGTGACCTGAGTGAAATGCAGGCTGGGGGCAGGGTTGTAGAGTGGGGTGGTGGGAGCGATGAATGATTGACCAGGGTGGGGGTGAGAGGATGTTGAGAGTTGTTCAGCTGAAGCGAGGGCGGGGGAGTGGATTGGGATATTTTTTGATGGGGGCGAGGTTTAAAATTGCTGGGTTTGCCCTGAATAAAGGGAAGACCCACTTTTTTACAGGCTGCGGTTGTAGTAGCCATTGGGCTTCAGAGAACAAGTGATTAAGCCACGCCCACCAGAGAAAAAATCATTTAGAGGGGCTGTGATAGCTATCAAAATTCAGTCCGAGCTCCACAGCCACCATTGCTATTTTGGAGCTCATGATCCAAAAGGCCAGGATTTTCCAGTCGTCGGGCGGGCTCAGCGGGAGTGGGCGCGGGCGGTCGCCGAGCTGACTGCCGCCTGTGATCGGCTCCGCACCGCGATTTCATGCGGGCGGGCCAATTAAGGCTCGCCCTGCGTGGATCACAAGCGGTAGTGGGCCTGTACGGGCGGGGGCAGGAAGGGATCGGGCCTGGCGCGCAGTTCGCGCATATGCAGGAAAGAGCTCTTCAATCTCCCTGAGGCACGGAGCTGCCTCAGGAAGATTGAAGTGCTTTTTGAAAAAATAACTAAAGACAATAAAAATTTAATGAAACACGTCCCCTCATGTGACTGTGTCAGGTGAGATGGGACATGTTTTTATTTTCAAAATAAAGTTTTTATTTAAGTAGTAAAAGCTTTAGGAAACCTCATCCCGCTCGTGGATGAGGTTTCCTAAAAAACGTAAAGGCCGCTTAGCCTCTTTGCCTGCCTGCCAACCGTTAGTTTGGATGGGCAGTGTAAAATTCAATTTAATTACCTAGTTAATGGCCTTAATAGGCCTTTCAATTATCAGCCGACTCCGGCGTGCGCCCACCAAACGAAATATCGCGTGAGTTCACGATGACGTCAGGACGCATGCCCAACGTCATTGCGCATCATTTTACATTCCAGCGTGTCGGGTGCATGCCCACACGCAGAATGTAAAATTCTGCCCAAAATCTTGTCCCCTGACCCCATCGGGGGGAGAGGTCATGGCCCACTGTTCAGGAACCTCTGACCTAAGCTCTAGAATTCCCTCCCTAAGCCTCTCTGCCTGTCTCGCCACTACTTTAAGCACCTTAAATCCTACCTTTTTGATCAAATATTTGTACATCTTTCCTAATACCTCCATATGTGGATCAGTGTCAAATTTTGCTTCATAACATTCCTGTGAAGTACCTTGGAATGTTTTATTACATTAATGGTATTATATAAGTGTGAGTTGTTCTTGTTCTTGTTGTCGACAGACCCATTAGAGTTGGTAACACAATGGTATCTGGGGGGAATGGCCATGGCAGTCAGCCACATTAATTCCAGATCCCATTAAGTCTCATGGCATCAGGTCAAACAGGGACAAGGAAACGTCCTGCTGATCACCACCTACCATCCTCCCTCGGCTGATGAATCAGTACTCCTCCATGTTGAACCAGAGTGATTATGTGCAAGGCGAATGCTGTCCTTCTGCACATGCGCAGCTGTATGGGAGCCGAGCCCAAAAACCTTTCTGCCACACCAGCTGCCACCAGAACTGTGCATGAACATCTCATTTGTGTCTGTGCGTGTGCATGTAGTTTTACTACATCAGATCATTTATTGCTGAGAACATTGAATTACTCTATGCAGGCAGGATCAAATTATACATTCCAGAAAAATTTTTGGGTGTAATTTTCTCAAGGGGATCAATCAGAAATCTTGTCTAACCCACATAGAATCATAGAATCTTACAGCATAGAGGCCACTTAGCCTGTCACACCCATGCCAGTAGTTTAAAAGACCCATCCATTTTAGCTCCACCCTACAGCTGTTCCCCATAATACTGCAAATTATTCAAGTACATGTCTAATTGTATTTTGAAAGCTCCAATGGAACTTGATTTTACCACACTTTTTGCTAATGCTTTCCCTACCTTAACAACTCACTGTGTGAAGAAATTTCTCTTTATTTCTAATCTTGTTCTTTTATCAATTATTTTAAATCTATGATCTTTGGTTACTGACCATTGGCAAGAGAAAATAATTTCTCCCTACTTGCTCTATCAAACCTCTCATAGTTTTGAACATCTCTATTCGGTCTTGCCTTAACCTTTCCTGATCTAAGGAGAAAAATCTCAGCTTCTTCAATCTCTCCACATAGTTTACTTCCCTCATCCCTGGTAGCACCCTGGTAAACCTCCTCTGTACCCTCTCAGGGCCTTGGTGTCCTTCTTGAAGTTTTGTGTCCAGAATTGCACACAATAATCCAGCTGAGGCCTCACCAGAGATTTGTAAAGCTCAGGAAGACTTCCTTGCTTTTGTATTCAGTGCCCCCATTTACAAAGGCAACTATTCCATGTGCTTTCTTAAATGCCTAATCAACTTGCCCTGTTACATGCCAAAAATTTGTGGTTATGCACCTCCCCAGTTCCTCTGTTCTTGCACCTGTTCTTGCACCTTCCTCAAAATTGCAAACTCGTGGATTATTTTCCATCTGCATGTTGCTTCTCCCAAAGTGCATCATTTCACAATTATTTTTAATTCGCAGGATGTGGGCATTGCTGGCAAGGATGGCATTTACACATTTCAAGTTGTCCATGAATAGGTGGTAATGAGCCACCTTCTTGAACCACTGCTGTCCTTATGATGAAAGTACTCCCACAATGCTGGAAGTAGGGAGTTTCGGGATTTTGACCCAGTAATGATAAAGGAATGGTAAAAATGCCCAATTTAGGATGGTGTGATATGGAGGGGAATTTGGAGATGGTGGTGTTCCTAAGTGCTTGTTGCCTTTGTCCTCCATAGAGGTCATGGGTTTAGGAGATGCTGTTGAGCGTTGCTGGAGCTGCACTTATCCAGGCAAGTGGACAGTATTCCATGAAAGTCCTGACCTGTGCCTTCTAGGTGGAAAGCCTTTGGAGAGTCAGGAGATGAGTCACTTGCCAAAGAACCCAGTCTCTAACCTGCTTTTGTATTCATGCGGCTCGTCCCATTAAGTTTCTGGTCAGTTGTAACCCCCAGGATGTTGGTGGTGAGAATTTGCTCATGGTAATGCTATTGAATGTCAAAGGGAAGTGCTTAGATTCTCACTTGTTGGAGATGGTCCTTGGTTGCCACTCACCTGATGCCAATGTTACTTGCCATTTATTAGCCCAAGCCTGAATGTTGTTGAGGTCTTGCTGCATGTAGACACAGATGGCTTCATTATCTGAGGAATTGCTAATGGAACTGAACTAAGGGGAGGTGATGGTGTACTGGTATTGTTGGTAGACTAGTAATCCAGGGACCCAGGGTAATTCTTTGGGGACCTGGGTTCAAATCCTTAAAGGTGCTGAGAGCACATTGAGAGAATGAGAGAACTCAGTGTCACCTACCCACTACTACATTCTGGCAGCAATGACTAGCACTGCCAAGGAGGGAGAGGAGCAGACCAGGAGGGAGAAAACTTCCGACCATCCAGAGATATGTGCATTGAGCCCTCAGTCGGTGGGGGTTTCTTTTGGAATTGGACTGTGTTGTGATAGGAGGGGGAGAAGTGGAGGAACAACAACTGAGGGGTGTGGGTATGTTTGGACTGTGATTTAGACTCTCATCATCCGATATTCACCCCACCCCTCTTCTTCCCGTTTGTCAGAGTCCAGGCTAGCTGGGGCTGCCTGGTGAAGACGTCACCCTCCCCTATCTGAAGAGCAATCGGACCCCTTGCAGCACTCTCTTCCCCACTTCTGGCACACCACCGCCCTGTGCCTTCTCTACCTCCTCCTGTGCCCTCCTCTTTCTCTGCCTCTCTCTTTCTCTCTCTCTTGTGCACCTGCCGGGGGAGTTTATTTCATCCCTTTATTTTCTCCTAGCCTTCCCATTGTGCAAAACCTTTTCTCGGGGTGGGTATAGCTTAACTGCCCCATGGCAGCACCTTTGTCACCAGTGGTGAAGCCTTCCAAAGCCACCTATGCAGGGGCAGTAGCCTCCTCAGCTCCTGCTGCTGCTCCTGCAGCCCCGTCACCTTTTCGGTTAATGACAAAATAACTCGGGGTGAAAAGCTACACCCACCCTGACATGACCATCGAGGCATGCATCAGGGATATGGCTGGTGCCATCAGCTGCTCAGCATAGTCGCCGCCTCAAAAATGTATGGTAAAGCCGTCATTTTCTTGAGGTCCGAGCGGACAGTGCACCTAGCCCTAGAAAAGGGGCTCACTGTGGGCAGGACATTTCTGGTAGCGGACCCCCTTGAGGCCACTGCCCACAGGATCATCATTTCAAATGTCCCACTTTGTCCCCAGTGAGCTCCTCCTCTCCCACCTCCATCAACTGGGTGAGGTCAGGTTGGGGGTTGCACCGATCCCGCTTGACCTCAAGGACGTGGCCCTCCACCACGACTATTCCTTCCGGCACCAGGTTTTTGTCCACCTGGCCAGGGAGGAGTGCTTGGAGGGGGCCTTCACCCCAGAATTCGAAGGGGCCGCCTACAGAATTTTCTGGACTGCGGATGGTGTGCGGTGCCACACCTGCAATAGGGTGGGGCACGTCTGAAAGAACTGCCCCGCCCCGAGGCTGCCAGCACCATTCAGGTGGCCGTGGCTGGCACCGCCGCTCCTCCTCCCACCACCATTCCATCTCCCTCCCCGCAAGGGGAGGTATCGCCAGCAGCCACCGCCATCTTGAAGGCACGGAGGAAGACCCACCACCTGGGGGCGGCCCCCAAGACCCACTAAACCCCCCAAAAGGACACTGCACACCAGACCCGTGAAGACGCCGGCTCAGGGGAAACAAGAACGTCCGGCCCCGGCATCGTTTCTGCGCATGCTCCCGGGCCCGTGTGCGACTCGGCGCAATGTGCTGGGCCCAGCGTCATCCCTGCGCGGGTTCCCGGGGCCTGCTGGGGTGAGGCGCACAATCCCGAGCCGGTTGTCCCTTTAAAAAGGGTGGACCTGCCCAAACCCCAGGTGGCGGAGCGCCCGGCAGGGCTGGATGAGGCGGAGGAGGCCTCACTGATGGAGGTCTCCCCAATCCCCAGCCTGCCCCAGAAGAGATTTCACCCCTTGGAGGGGGAGGACATTCCGACTGATGAGGTCGGGTGTGTCCCCTCCCCCAGTGAAGAGGTGGTGGCGTCCCCACTACACAAGTCCTCGCTCTGCCCTCTGGGGGGAGCCCAAACCCCTGTCACCCCCTTTACCCCTGTTACCCCTATTACCTTGCTGCAGTCCCCTGAGCAGGGCCCAGCGGGGGTCGGTGAAGGTACTGCCCTTGCAGTGGTGCCCCACCCCAACCCACCTTGTACCCCCGAGATGTCATCTGGCCTGCCAGGGGACTGCGGCAGTCCCTTCAGGGCCCCTCTAACTGGGTCATTGGGTGGCGGAGGCGAGGAAGGCCTCCCTGCTCCCTCCCAACCTTCAGCACCAGGCGTCACTGCTTTGGGTCCGGTGCTTTTTCCGGACTCACCGGACGACCCGGTGTCTGGGGGGGAGCGGGGGTCTGAGCCGCCCTCTGACCCCAATCCCCAAGAGGAGACCAGTCAGGACCCCTCTGGCCTTGATCCTGGGGGTGGGATCGAGGTGGAGGTGGAGCCGACTGGCAGCTCCGAACCAGCCCCCGTACTCAATATGGGGGAGGGGCTGGAAGCTGGAGGCGACGACCTGGAGCAGGGTGGGGTTTCGGTGGTGAGCAGCAGGGACAATGTAGAGTCGTTGTCAGGTGAGGTGGTGGATCCCCTGGTGCCCTCCACTGACTCCCCTCATCCCTTTGCGGGAACTCCAGGACTTTTTAGCAAGAAATCGCAGTCACCGAGACAGAGTCCAGTCGGCCATGAACCGGTGGCATTCTTTTCCGCTGGTGTTCTGGTCCACCCGCGAGGCCCTAAAAGCCCCCGAGTTGAACAGGAACGTTTCTCGCTGGGCCCCTGAAGGAGAGGAAGACTTAAAATAAAAAGCTCTCTCCTTCTTTTATTTAGTCTCGGTGATGGTAGCACATACTTCTGACAATGAAGACTACCATAGCCAGCCTCAACATCCACGGCAGCAGGGACGCACAGCGCAGGTTCCAGAACTTCTCAGTCCTCCGGAACGGGAAGTATGCGGTGTGCTTCCTGCAGGAAACCCTGACCGTTCCGGAAGACAAAGCTACGTGGCTCCTGGAGGGACGAGGTGGGGTCTACATGAGTCACCTAGCCTCCAATTCTGGCAGGGTGGCTATCTTGCTGGCCCCACATTTTCAGCCAGAGGCCTTGGGGGTCAAGGAACCAGTGCCAGGCCGGTTGCTGCACCTTACTGTGTGCCTGGGCGCGCAGCAGAAAGCGAGCTACTTTGAGGAAGTGTGCACTCATCTGGGGCTCCATCGACGCGGGCGAGTACATCGTCCTCGGGTGGGGGGGGGATGGATTTCAACTGTACCCTTGAGGCCCGGGACCATCACAGTGCCCAGCACCGCACGTTAGGTGTGAGTGAGTTGCGGGACCTGGTCGGGTCCTTCGACTTGGTGGACGTCTGGCGAAATTTCTATCCTGACTCCAGCATTTTCACTTTTGTGTCATCTGGAGTCAGAGCGTCCAGACTCGACCGCCTTTACATTTCTAAGGCATATATGTCCAGCAATCAAACGTGGTTCCTTGCAGGCGTTGCCCGTCTTTTACCAGGACCTGATCAAAGTCTGCAACATGGTCGCCTCACGACGCAGCTCTCCTCCGTCAGGAGTAGCGGCTATCATCAGAGAGCTGCTGCTCAGGAATCCACCCCTCCGTCCTTTTGAGTGGCTGGCGGAGAGGAGGGTTACGGGGTGACCAGGATCAGGGACATGCTGGGTGGTGGAGGAGTGGGCTGGATGCTTCCGCAGGAGTTGACGCGTCGCGTGTCCATGGATGTCCGACTTGCAGCCAATGCCATTCAAGACCTTAGGACAGTCGTGCTCAGACCCGAAGTCATACTGGGCCTTGAGGTGGCGCAGGTGCGCGGTGGTCTTCCATCTGAGCGTACCCTGAGCGACGGAATTCCACATTGGCCCCAAGCCCTGAAACCTCCCTTGGGAGCCAGTGCCCTGCAACCTGAGTCGCCTGGTGGAAATGCCCTCCGTGTCCTTTCGCACGGCGCGGAGGGGTTTCCTGTATGGGCTGCTGCTGCACACCCTTCACTTCCTTGCCCTCGCCCGCCGCCTGAACATGCCCTGGCGTGCCTTGTTGGCATGTAGCAGCGCAAGTCCCCATTGGGGGGCCGTCTACGGAGGTGTCCTCCCGCTTTCCATCGGGGTCCTGGGGTGGAGGGTGTTGCACGCAACAGTCCCGTACAACAGCAGGATGTGTCAATTCACGGACTCCCAAGAGACCTACCCCTTTTGTAGTCTTGTGGAGTCCGTGGAGGGTATTGTAGGCTGCATTCCCTTTTCAGTTATTTGAAAAACTTGTTATTGATATTTTGTTTGCACTTCAGTCCTACGCTCCTGACCTATGGGCACCCGGTGTGGAGGGGAGCCGGGAGGTAGGAGGACCTCCTTGTGAACCTGCTCCTGGACCTGGCCAAGTTAGCGGGCGATCGAGGGGTCGTCCAACCCGACTGTCTGCCCCTCTTCCGTGGCTACATTCGCAGCCGGGTGTCCCTGGAGAAGGAGCACGCATTATCTGCCGGCACCGTCGAGGCCTTCCATGTTCAGTGGGCACTGCGGGGCTGGAGTGCTTTATTGACCCCCTTAATCACATTTTGGTTTGATGTTTGTAAGTTCCCTTTAAATTTTGTCTTTGGTTTTGCAGTTCCCTAATTTAGGGGCTGCGTTTATTTTGTCCCTTATTTTTGTTAATTTAGTTTAATTGGTTGAATCCAAAAGAGTTAATTCTCCTAGGTTGCTCTCAGCTGTGGCTGTTTTGCTGCTGCAGTCTGGGAGTAGGGAGAGTTGGGTGTTGGCTGCTGCTGCGTGCTGACTTCTGGCTCTGGCTGCTCCTGCTCTGATGCAGCGTGACTTTCAGCTTTGCTGCTGCCCAAGGAGCTCGAAGTGTTCCTGTAACTGAGGCCTGAGGTCCATACAATATCTGGGCTGCCTGTTGTGGTGCTGCTGCTGCCGCTGCCTGACACCTGCGAGAGGGGTGGCCTGCAGCTCGAGACCTGAGGCTTTTCGAGCCTACGTTGCAGAGAGAGGAGGGAGAGGAGCGCACCAGGAGGGAGAAGAGCTTTCCATCTTCTGGAGGTGGGTGTTTTAGACTTGAGTTGGGGGGCATTCTTGTTTGGAATTGGACTGTGTTTCGATAGGGGAGGGAAAAGTAGAGAAACAATGACTGAGGGGTGTGAGTGCATTTGGACTGTGTTTTAGACTTTCTTCATCTGCTATCCACCCTACCCCTCCTCTTCCCGTTTATCGGAGTCCAGGCTAGCTGGGGCTGCCTGGTGAAGAGCAACTAAACCAGCTTCTATTTGCCAGACAGTCCCTCCCCTGTCCAAAGAGCAACCGGACACCTCACAAGCTGCACGTCTACTCCTTCCAGCACCAGGTTTTCATCCACCTGGCCCAGGAGGAGTGCGAGGAGGGGGCCTTTAGCATTGAGAATCAGGGGGCCACCTACAGAGTATTTTGGACTGTGGATGGCGTGCGGTGCCACACCTGCAAGGGGGTGGGGCATGTGAGGAAGAACTGCCCCACCTCCAAGGCCGACAGCACCATCCAGGCGGCTGCAGCTGGCACCGCCGCTCCTCCTCTCGCCACCACTCCATCTCTCTCCCCGCAAGGGGAGGTGCTGCCGGCAGCTACTGCCATCTTGGCTGCTAGTGAGGCGGGCACCGCGGGGACTGAGGTGTTTTATTGACCCCCTTAATCACATTTTGTTTTAATGTTTGTAAGTTTCCTTTAAATTTTGTCTTTGATTTTGCAGTCTCCCTAACTTAAGGGCTGTGTTTACTTTCTCCCTGATTTTGTTAATTTAGTTTAATTGGTTGACTCTGAATGAGTTAATTTTCCTTACCTTTCCTGACTCTGCCACTATGCCTTGGTGCTCCCCGGACATCCGCAGCGGAGGTGGAGGCAGCCTGCTGACTGCAACACCCTGTCTGTGATGACTTTGGCGGGCGTTGCCTGGAGGGCCGAGACTTGGAGGGCCCCGGCCTGCTTTCGGGCTCCTGCTGTGTGACAGTGGCACTCTCCTCGGCCTGTGAAGCTGGATCTGCGGAGGTCACAGGAAGTGCAGATTCGGATGAGCTGGTCACTCCCAGGATCACCAGGGTGGATGGGCCCGGAGTGTGCACCTGCTGATCCTCCTCCCCATTCCTGATGTTCCCGAGCCTGTCTTTGCAACTCAATAACTGTGACATGACCACGTGCAGAGGCTGGCCATCTGATTCGGACTCAGCAAATTTCTGGCCTCCAGTAGTCCTCTGAGTGCTAAACACCTGGGAAGTCCCTGCCTCCGCCTGCCATGGATCAGAAAGTGCAATATGCTCACCAGATTGTGATCCCATGTCTACTCTAAAGCTAGGTCACACCGAAGTCTGTGTCTCTTCACTGGTGGAAGGTGTGGGTGTGCGCTGTGATGAGACTTCAGGGAGGGTGCCTTCAGATTCCTCTTCAGAGGTTTCTTCGGGGCTTGATTGGAGGCTCTGGGTCATGGACTCTTTTGGCTGTTAGGCAGATGTGCCTGTGAAAGCAAGGGGAGATAATTATTGCATGGTAGTGGCCTGTGAAACAGGACACATCACTCACAGCATGCTTGTCTGATGGATGTTGCACTGCTGGTTCCTCACTTGGTAGAGTAGCGCCTACCTCTCCGTTAGCACAGGACCGGTCCAGGTTCTCACTGGCCAGCTGGATGGCTCTGTATTCAACATCCATGAGGACCTTGATTTCGGTATTCCACCACTGGTCTGGGACCTCTCTCTCTTGTTGTGTGCCAGATGGTCGTGCATGAATACAGATGGGGAAAGTGCAAGCAGGACGCCTGCCAGGCCAGATGATAAGTATGCCTGGCATGTGTGGGTGGTGAGTGGTCCCATGGACGGGATGAGGACAATGAAGGTGTGAGTGAGAGAATAAATGGTGATGTCCCTTGAACTGGCAGTGAGTGAGGGCCCTGTGGGTGTGTGCTGGGTTTGTGACTGAGAGTTGAGGGCGATGAAAAGAGTGACTTACCCTGGCGGAACGGAGGACATCATTGATTGTCTTGTGGCTCTGGGTGGCTGTCCTCTTCTGTAGGACGTTGGCGCTGACCACTCCTGCCACCACCTCCCAAGCCAGATTGGTCATGTTGCTGCCCATCCTGCGGCCAGAGCTGGGGTACAGGACATCGCAGCGGACCTCCACAACATCCAGCAGGCATTTGAGGGATTTGTCATTAAACCAGGGTGGGGCGGGGGGGGCGATGGTGGATGTGGTGGGTGCAGTCTTTTTTCCTTTGCTGGCCATGTCTCCCAGGCAGCAGTGGTGAGCTGGTAGCGATGAGCGCTGTGCTGGCTGCTGCCTTTTAAACATGGCGGCCGGCGTGATGCAATGGTGGGGAGATGGCAGGAGGGCGATGAGAGACCACCCCCCATGGAAACAGTGTGTTTCCTAGGAATGCATAATTAATGCGACGGGTTTGGGTGATTTGGCATGAAAACCCGCCATCGCCATCGATGGGTAGGACACCATTTTTCCCACCCACTACTGCACTTAGTGCACATCTGGGAAAATTCCACCCAAAGTATTTGTTTAGTTTCTTAGCTATTTCCTTATTCCTCATTATAAATTCTCCTGGCTCAGCCTTTAATGGGCCCACATTTATCTTTACCAATCTTTTCCTTTTTAGAAACCTGCAGAAGCTTTTACAGTCCATTTTTATGTTTCTTGCTCCACATCATGGGCTGGCTGTGACAGAGCACATAGTATTCAGCATTACCGAGACCATTCATGAAGGTGGTTTATTACTGCCTTATGCCCCACCCCCCCCCACACCCTAATCCCGCCACGTGGCATGGTGAAAACTGCAAATGGTGTAACTATGGCCCTTTCCTTTTAAACCCCATCCCCCTGCCCTCACCCCAATCCCCCGTTGTGCTCTTATGCTTTCAGACACCCAAGAACTGCTGCCAGGCCAGCTACAGCAAGCTGAGGAGGAAGGGAGAGGTCAACCCTATACCAGTGATTTGGCCACTTGATCTGACGCTCACAGTAAGTAACCAGCTCAGGTACTGGCACCTAACATACCTTAGAGGATAATGTCCATTGCAATGTCCTCTACCCTCGCTTTGGCCACAGGAGATCCAGTAAACTCACCAATCCAGCTTGGGAGGTGGTGGCAGTAGTGGTCACTGCCAATGCTGCAAAGAAGAAGCCAGGCACCCAGTGCAGAAAAAGGATGAATGATCTTATCTGTGCGGCCAGGGTAAGTCAACCACCTCATCAATCTCAACTCACATACTCACAAGCCCATCACACGTTCAGTGGCATCTCACTCACTGCCAGCTCAAAGAACATCACCACTCACTCTCTCACACACACCCTCACATCTCTATCTGGGCACATCTCCTCTGGAGATCGCATCCTCATCCTGTCCACATCTCCCCTTACCAGCCACACATGCCAGGAATCCATATCATCTGCCCTGGCATGTGTCTTGCTCACACTCTCTCCAACTGTCTTTATGCAGGACGAGATCGACATAATTGCAGGGAGAGCTCCCAGGCCATGGCTAGAGTGTCGGAACTCAAGGTCCTCTCTCAGTTCAAAAACTGAGCCACTGAGCTGGCCGGAGAGGGCATGGACCATGCGGCACTGGTGAGGTCGGCAGCAAACACCCACGTGAGGATCCTGCACCATCTCATCCCTCAACAACCATACTGAGAGTTCATTGTCCTGTTTGGAGTCTCATGCCATATACTAATTATCTCTACTTTCTTTCATAGGAACCTCAGCCAATGGCCCAACGGCCTCAACCAGCCAGGACCTTAGCTCGCGCCCAAACGACACCTCGGATGAGGATCCTGAGGACACCACTGCAAAAGACCCATCACAGTGCTCACCCACACCCTTCAGCAATGCAGAGACTCCCATCTCGGTGGGACCTAGTTCGAGAGCAACCTCGGGGTCACAACCTGGTGAGCACAGTGCACAACCTGATCCACAGCAGTTGGAGGCAGAAGCATTCGAGGTTGGCGGCACTCAGAGGACTGCTGGAGGCCAGGACTCTGCTGACTCCAAGTCAGATGACAAGCCTCTAGACTCGCTCCTCAATCAGCTGGTGGAGCTGCAGCGACAATCATGGGGACATCAGGAAGGGATGTCAACTGCAGTCCTCAGATTGCAACGGATGATGGAGGAGTCTGTCTGCCTTTAGGCTGAGGTGATAGCGCTGTCATGCCAATACACAGAGGTCAACACTGGCGGGATGGCAGCTCCATGGAGCCCTTGGTCCAGGACATCTGTCCTGCATTGGTGCAGGAGGTACACTGCATCACTGTAGCCATTGGTGGCATCCATCAGTAGCCAAAGGAGAGGCGGGGTGGGGGGGGGGGTGGTGGAGGCACTTCGATCTCACTCCAGCTGCCCCTTCTCCTCAAGGAGTCAGCCAGGGGCTCTCGGGCACCCATTGGGATGAGGATCAGCAGGTGGTCACCCCTGGGCCATCAACCCAGGTGACTCCAGGAGTGTCTAGTTGATCCCAATCCCTCTTCCTGTGACACTATCACCTCCAGCTCCACAGGCCGAGGAAAGTCCACCTGCCCCAAAGCTGGACACCCAAAGCAGCTGGGGCCCTCCAAAGGATGCTTGTCAAAGTCATCACAGAGAACAGGGCGTAGCAGTCACCAGGCTGCCTCCAACAGCACTGTAAATGTTGTGGATGCACGCAGCTGTAGCAGTAAGGTTAGAAAATTTAAAAAATTTAGGAGCACAGTAGTGGGATGGGTGTTCACAATATGTATATAATGTTCAGAAATGTAAATAGAATCTCACCCATTTCACATGTTCTCTTGAGTATGCCTCCTTTTTATGATGAGCTGTGTTGCTATCAATATGGTGTGATACCATAGTGCCTCCCGTCACTTATCGCAGATGTCGCTATCATGGGCCTCTCACCTATGTAGTGTGCTTCCATATCATCACAGTCTGTGCCCCTTTTTCAGGTCATTCTCGGCATCAGTGATGCTTCGACTTTAATGTAAAGTGCACTTGTGGGAGGAACCTTGTTCACATGCTTTGTAGGGCCATGTCATGTTTATCCTTGGCTACGGAAGATTGAGGCAGAAGTGTTCTATCTTGTCTGCATCCTTGAAAGGTGAAGGTGCTGTGTACAAGGACAGATTGTTTACGCATGGAAAAGAGTCTTATATCGTGCAACTCCACGTGCTCTCTGCCATCAGCAGGGTTTTCATGCAATGAGCCCATACTCGGAGCTCGTGTGCGCTCCTGTCTGCCAACCTTGTTTCCGACTTTCTGAGTGTACATCTACTAAACTCACCAATAAGTGGAAGGACCTTGCCACCTCAAGCTGCCAAAACTCTGCCGCTCTCAGTCACATTATTGCCCTGGCGCTCGATCCCACAACCTTGATCGTTTCTCAGCCTGTAATTGTTTGTATTGTGGCCACAAGGCTCTCGTCGCAATGTTGGGATGCAACGCTGTGTGTCCCATCGCCTAAACATCGCCATTGCCCCTGAGACATATGATGTCATTGTAAATGGTGATTTTTGGCAGTCAATCGAGCCTTTGAGCATGCTCTGGAAGTGCACATCATAGCTTCAGACAATGTTGAGGGGAGCAATGGGAGAGGAGCGAGGATGTACAGAAGCTGAAGTCTGGTCTTTATTAGCAATGACTCATCACCTTGAGGGCCTCATGGTGTCTGAATATTTTGGAGTTTGCAAGGGACAGGGCTGGCCATGAGGGCACAATGTGTGTCTCAAAGAGGAAGCATTTTAATGCCTGGCAGGCAAATGATTGAACGTCGTCATCTTCAGGAGGTCTACATACATGGTGCATACATACATACAGCGGTGAGGATAAAAGCTGGCCAGCATCCCTAACTGAGAGTGCCAGATGTTAATGTGATAGAGAAGAAGGTAACACAGAGGATTGCATCATCCCTGAATAGATGCACACCTGTGGAACGTCCTCAGCTGCCTTGGCCCAAGTGCCACCTGTCAGTTTTACCACCAGGGTTACACAGAATGCATTGTGCCATTGCTGGAGATTGATCCCCTTGAGGAGCTTTGTCAGATTGAAGGTGTACAGCTACGATAGTGGAACAGCTCCTGGCTCTTGTAGGTTGCCGCTGCGACTGGGATTCAAGAGATATGCTTGAAGAGGCAGCACCTCCTGGTGTCTGATGCCGAGACTCCCTCCTCCCTGTTAGCACCTCATCTCAGCAAGGGCACATGCTCCTGAGGCTTCATCATCCTTCAAAAGGATCAGGACAATGTGAGCCTGATGTGTAACTATTCATTCTTATATTAAAGTGAATGGTTGAATTGAGAGGAGTAGAATGCTGGTGTTAATGTTGGCCCATGATGGAGGGCACTTGTCCTAGAGGTTACTCACTGCAACTCATCATCCTCCTCGAGGAATCTGGTGACTATGAGGGCCCCACACACATGCCTGCCTCACTTGGCCTGTGCTATGGTCTCTTCCTCTGTGGCCTTACTTCCTCCAACTCAATGCCCTCATCCCCTTCGATGTCCACCTCATCGGGGGAGGCGTGCAGCTCCTCCATGTCGGCATCTGGCAAGACCTCCTCTCTTCACAGCACCAGGCTGTGCAATGCGCAGAATGCCACAATGATCTGTGAGACCCTTTGGGGACAGTACTGGAGTGCTCTTCCAGATCTTCCAGGCATTGAAGTCACATCTTTAAGATTCCTATGGTGTGCTCCACCTATGGTCGGGTAGCAGCACGAGCATCGTTCTAGCTTCTCTCTGCAGGATTCTGTTGCATGGGCGTTATCACCCATGTCCTTTGCGGGTACCCCTTGTCACTGAGGAGTGAGTCCTGCATCCTGTGTGGTCCCTTGAAGGTTTCTGGGATCTGCAATCTACTCAAGATGTATGAGTCATGGGCGATTCCTGGGTTTCTGGCGCAAACCTTCATAAGTTTCTTATGGTTGCAGACCAGATGCACATTGAGCGAGTGGAAGTCATTCCTGTTTATGTGTTGGAGTGCCTGTTACCAGGGATTTTTATAGCCACAAGTGCAGTCGATGGCACCCTGCACCTGTGGGAATCTGGAAACTGCTCAAAGCCCACTGCTCTGGGGTCCTGGCTTAATCTCTGTTGAAGTTAACATAATTGTGGGCCTTCCGTTTGTGCTTGGATGCTTGTGAGACCCATCAGAGGTCCCCGGTAAAGCCCTGGAAGGAGCCACACGCGTAGAAGTTCAGTGTAGTAGTTACTTTCACAGCCAGTGGCAATGGAAACCTTCCCAATCCCCGTGGCACCAATTCCTGGAGAATGTGGCAAATTTGAGTCACCAGATCCCTGGACATGTGGAGGCGTTGGTGACTCTGTGTCTCGCTCATCTGCAGATAAGACATGTGTTTTCTGTACACCCTCGGTCTTGCAAGGCGCCTATGCACGATGTAGCTGTGAACCTTAACCTCTGCATCCGGGAGGAGCCCCTTGGTCTTGAGAGTTTAGCTCCACCCTTTAGCGAGCCAGGTGCCTGCATCGCAATCTTCTCCTCCTTCCTCCTGCCTGTAAGCGATTATGCAGCAGCAATAAATCCAAGCTCCATCTTCCTGATGGTCTCCACTCTGCAGCATCAATGAGAAACAGACACGAGTCAGCAGCAGCCTCCAAAGGTCCTATTTCTGTCAATGACTCGTCAATGAATGTGAGTTCAAGGACTTTGTTCTGATGTTGGAACCTAATTGCCCTAAAAATCCAAGCCAGTGCCAGGTTCGTTTCAAGGTGCACCTTCCCTCCACCCACCCACCCCTCCGCCCGCCCTTTACATGACCGACTGCTATGAGATTGCTTTGGCCAGGTGCTTGAATGTGCTGCTTTCAGCCCAGGTGCATGGATCATCATTCACTCTACTCTAAAACCACACTCTTTGAACATTTTCCGTCATGTGTATTCCAATCAGGAACTGAGATTACTTGAGGTAGGCCTGAGGCTTCTCCTTTGTGAAGCTGCCAGTGCCATGATTGTAACACGCATCTGGAGCTTATCCAGTTGCCCAACTTCTCTGGAGTGCGATACCGCTCTGGGGAAACTCCACACTGTGAATAGGGCGTTAACACAAGGAGATCAATTAGTGCCACTTTGCCAGACTAGTCTCGCATGAAAGCACCTGATAGCTTCGCTTTCCTGATTCCCTGCATTGTCATTGAAAGGTTCCTAACATGTCTCAGCTGTGCACTGCTCCTCATTTAGGAAAGCACAGCTCAGTTGGGTGCCCCTTTAATCGGCCCCCCAGTGTGTGCACCTGCCGTCTAATCGGCCCTCAGAGCCCTCAAAAGCAGAGTATCTCCTCATTTTAATATTGTACTGCGCCTTCGCTGCAGGTACGAAGATGGTGGTGCTGAGGTCTCACTACCAGACCAGCCTAGTCCCTCCCTGTCTGAGTATGGAAAACCCTCCCATTAATCTTCAGGAGTTTAATGTTCAGGTTTACCTCCCTCCAAGAACCTCTCAATCCTCCCCCTGTATTCCTTGATCCCATCGTGATTGTGCTGGATATCCCTTTGTTATTCCCTGAACATGGTGAGGTAGATGTGCCTATGCCCTGTGTGGACCTCACCCCTCCCCATCTTTAGGGCACATGCACAGTCTGATTTATACCTACTCCCCCTTCCAACACTCTTTAAAGCCACCACAATACCTTTTCCCCATCTAAAGGCTGCAGATGCCTCCCATGACTATGCCATCTGTGGCAAGTATGTTGCAAGAAATCCCCAGAATAACACGTGATGTTGAGATAATGCCCTGCACACAACATGCTGGGCGCAACTGAGACTAGACTGACATGCCCTCCCCCTGCCTGGACTGGGACAAGGACAATCTTTGCAAGCTCAACATTGAAGTGCTTCTTCACTCAGCGATCCTCCCATTCTGACCCAAAGTCGCTTATGTCTTTCTGTAACTGACTCTCTCCCCATGCTGGCACTGAGGACGCTTCCCCACCGCGCACCCCACCCCCAGTCATGTCTCTGAGTGCAACCTTCCCCACTCTCACCCCGCAGTGGAGCCCTTGCACTGCAGCTCCTTCCCTTGCCCCAGGCCAGTTTCCCCCCTTTCCCAGAGAAGGCCTAGTTCTGCAGCACATTAAAAGCCACTGTTGCCTTACTGCTAGTCTGGTAGATAGAGAATTGCCTCTGACACGCCCCCTGAAAGCGATGTGGTGCTGCCTGTGAAGCCTGGCGTTGAGTCTGAGTGGCTGCGAATGCTGTGCTATGCAAGGTAGGTGAATGAACCTCAAAGGTCACGAGCAAAGTGCGGGTTGCCAGGTGCACATTGCTTATATACCATTGTGAAACACGTCAGTGTAATTGGACCCCAGTGATCCAGTGCAGGGGGATGATTCCAGCAAGCAGCCTTATAATAAGATGCAAATGTATTAAAATGATGTTCGCTGTGTGTTGTGGCGGGATTCGCGGGCCACCATTGACAGCTGGAATGGAGGATCCCCGACTGCTTTTATGACAGCGGTAAAATTATTATTTTTTGATCTTGCAATATTTTCCGCTCCCACCCGCCATGATGCCCACCACGGGCTGGAGTGGAAAATCCCAGCCTATGTATGCTAACTTCTTCCCTAACAGCACTGTGGAAACAAAGTTCACCACACGGAATGCACTAGTTCAAGGTGGCCTCACCTTCTCCAGGACATCTAGGATGGACAATAAATGTTGGCATTGCCTGCATCCTGAGAATGAACAAACAAATCCTTTAAAAAAGGAAGGCGTACTCTGCACTGGTCCGACCAACATGCATGACATTACAATGATGTGTTATTTGCCAGACTATTCCAATGTTCTCCTGGCCAGCCTCCCGTCTTCCACTCTCAGTGAACTTCATCTCATCCAAAGGTTTGCTGCATGTATCCTAACTCACAGGACATGCCATTCACTCATTAAGCCTGTACTCATTACCCTTCATTGGCTCATGGTCTACCAATACCATAATAGTAAAATTCTCATCCTTAGGTTGAAATCTCTCCATGACATTAACCCTTCCAATTTAAATTCGGCAGCATAAGCATTCGTGTGCTCAGTACTGTTAGCACTATGAGTTCTCTAAGATCAATAGTGTCAGTACTGCATGTTCTCTGAACTCAACAGTGTGAGCATTGTGCATTCTCTGGAATTCATAGCATCAGAACTGCATGTTCTCTAAACTCAGGAATGGGAGCACTGTGTATTCTCTGGAATCAGTAGCAAATGCCGCACATTCTCTGAACTCAGTACTGAGTGCTGTGCATTCTCTGAAATCAGCAGTGAGTGCTATGTGATCTCTGAACAAGGTGGTGTAAGCATTGTGTTCTTTGAAATCAATTAAGTAAGCCCCGCACATTCTCTGATGTCAGTGCTGTAAGAGCTGTGTTCTCACAAATCAGTACTGTGAACCCTGTGTTATCTGAATTTGGGAGCATGATGCGGTGGATGCTTTGAAATCAGTTGATGCTGTCTTCTCCGAATTCGGCCATGTAAGTCCATTCTCTCAACTCAGTAATGTGAGCACGATTAGTGCCTTTTTAAGGTTTAAATCCATAACGAACAAATTTGTAGATTGATGTGGGATGAAGCAGCATCATCATATTATATAAGCTGTAGATAGAGTTCAACCTTGTATTTATTCAATCAGATAATTGCTTGTGGCAGTAGTACTAAACGAGTCATCAGATGTATAGCAGATGTCAGATGATTCTAAACTTCCATTACAGCATAGTAACAATGGAAGCTGTTAAAAGGCGACAATTAGAGAGAATTATGCAATACTGCTTTGCTGCATTCTGAGACTTACATGTGGTCAATTATCGTAATTTTAGAATTTTCACCATTGTCAGGTGAAATCAAAATTAATGGAGTGCCACACCAGTAAGCACTAACCTGCCAAAAGGTAGTACACTGATAATCCAAGGAAGAAGACTCCAAAGATTTTCATTTATATGGCACTTTTCACAACCACTGGACACCTCAAAGTGCTAAACAAAAACAAAAATACCTGGAAAAACTCAGCAGGTCTGGCAGCATCTGCGGAGACGAACACAGTTAACGTTTTGAGTCCGAATGACCCTTCAACAGTTCTGAACTGTTGAAGGGTCATTCGGACTCGAAATGTTAACTGTATTCCTCTCTGCAGACGCTGCCAGACCTGCTGAGTTTTTCCTGGTATTTTTGTTTTTGTTTTGGATTTCCAGCATCTGCAGTTTTTTGCTTTTATCTCAAAGTGCTATACAGGCAATAAAGTACTTTTTTTGAAGTGTAGTCACTGGTATAATGTGGGAAATGCAACAGCCATTTTGCACAAATAAATTCAAGCAAATTGCTGTTCAACAGTCTTGTGTCATTTTACAAGTGTGGTAGAATACAACTGAAGTATGCATCTGTTAGGAGAGACATGGAAACCCGATCCAGATATCTATTGGTTTATTTAGCTTTTTATAAAGTGTGTAAATGTGTCCGTTCTTGTACCCTGATTTGTAGGGGCTTAAGGACCTGGGTTGCCATAATGTTGTTGCACTGATAATCCAAAGGAAAGAAACTTCAAAGACTTACATTTATATGGCACTTTTCACAACCACTTGTTTCGAGATAACCGAGTTAGTACAATGGAGAGAGACGATCAGTAGATTGTTCTTAGGAGAAACACATTCTGTTTATTTACAAAAGGAACTCAGCAGCTACACTTGTGTGGTTACAGCTCAAAATTCTGTGCTTACTCTTCAGTCTCTAACTCAAGACTACAGAGGTAGCCCGCACTACTCTGCTATTGGATACCAAGGTCATGTGATCTTCCATTACAGCATTCGCCTTAAAGATATATTACACATCAGATTACGAATTCCCTCCCCCTTTACTCAGAAATATATTTTACAATTTTTCTCTAGCAATTTTTTCGCATAGATAAGTAATTTACAAAGTCAGTCTTTCTGGGGGTTTCCTTATCCGTGTAGAGCATTTCAGCTCTACAGCTTCTGATGTTTTATCTGGAACCTCCCTCACTGTAGTTGTCTGAGCATCAGGCTCTTTGGTAGGTACCTGCAAATCTGCTTCTTCGACTCAGAGGTGCAGGTGACCCTTCAGACACATCTATACTCAGCTGAGTTCTTTGAACAGGAGACGTTAATTCAGTCACGAGCGATGATGGAATCACTTCTGGTATTTTGTTTCCTTTTCTTATATGATCCACATGTCTCCACTTGACTCGACCTTCCACTTTCAGGTGGTAGGAAAGAGGTCCAGTTACTATACGTATTTCACCAAACAACCATGCTGGTCCTTCCCTAAAATCCTTCACAGATACCTTCTCTCCTACGTTAAACGTCCTGTCACGACTGTGCCAGTCATGTCCAATTTTCTGACTTCCCTGACTTCTTTCCACCTTTCCCCCCCCACCCCCCTTCCAAGTTTGGCATAATTATTCTCAATCTTGATCGGAGACGGCATTTTATCAATGATTCCGCAGGTGTGACCCCTGTTGTTGTATGAGGGGCGGTCCTATAATGGAAAAGGAAATATGCTAGTTTAGTCGCTATAGAATCTCCAGACAATTTCTTCATACCAGACTTGAACGTCTGAACCTCTCTCTTGGCCAGTCCATTTGAAGAAGGGTGATACGGTGAAGTTTTTACATGAATAATACCGTTGAGGCTGATAAACCAGTGAAACTCAGCACTCATAAATACAGTTCCATTGTCTAATACGACCACTTCTGGTCATCCGTTGATGGTGAAACTTTGACGTAGCTTGTCAATTGTAGCAGAAGATATTGGTGACTTCATTTCATATATGTCCATATCGAGTGAGCATTGACGATAAGTTGTTCCCATAAAAGGTCCCACATAGTCGATGCATAATCGCACCCATGGCCTTCCTGGTCACTCCCAAGGGTGTAACAGAGCTGTTGAAGGTAACTTTTGCACTTGCTAAAACACTGCACAAAACTTCTAAGTTCTCTTTTTCTCCATCCAATTCAGGCCTCCATAGATAGCTGCGTGCTATGGCCTTCATTCGGGAAATTCCGGGATGTGCACTGTGAAGTTCAGACAACAATGGCTTTCGTCCTTTTGGAGGAACAATCACTAGTGCTCCCCACAATAAGATATCTTCCTGGCTGGTTATTTTGTATCTTCTCTGAAAATATGGTTTCATTTCATCAGATTCCTGTTCTTGTAATCAACCATGAAGAGCTCGTTCTCATACTTTAGATAAGACTGGGTCTCGACTTGTCCAATCTCTAATCTGTCTCGCACATATCAGCGATGAATCCAGGAAGTTCAATAATAAAATGAATTCTTGAGGAATTGGAACATCTTCATCGCTTACTTGCATAGGCAAACGACTATCAGCGTTTGCAATTTGACTTCCAGGTCTATGAATGAAAGTATACTCATACGCTGCCAAGCTCAATGCCCATCTTTGTATTATTGCTGAGGCTATAGGTGGTAAAGCCTTGTCTTCACTGAACAATCCCTCCAATGGCTTGTGGTCCAATATGATAGTAAACTGACGACTGTGTACACACTGGTGAACTTTCTTAACACCAAAGATGATTGACAGGCCGCCTTTTTCTAACTGTGAGTATCCCTTTTCCACCGTATTGAGTGTTCTCGATACATATCCCATAGACCGTTCTGATCCATTGTCCATTCGATGGGAGAGCACCGCTCCCACTCCGTAGGGATGTGTGTCACATGTCAACACAAGCTCTTTCTTTGGGTCAAAATGTACTAGGAGGGTAGATGATTGCAACAACTGTTTCACTTTTGTGAAAGCTCCTTTCTGTGGTGTTTGCCAAGACCATAATTGGTTTCTCTTGAGTAAATAATACAATGGTGCCAGTTCTGTCGACAAATTAGGCAAGAAGCATCCAGAGTAATTGATCATCCCCAAGAATGATTTGAGTTCGGATGTATTCTTTGGTGCTGGTGCCTCTCTAATGGCTTTCACTTCTTCCTCAACCGGGTGTAGGCCTTGTGAATCTACCTTGTGACCTTGGTAGGTTACCTCTTTCGCTTGGAATGTGCACTTTTCTTTTTCCAATCTCACTCCCATCTGCGAAAAACGTTTTAAAACTTCTTCCAAGTTTACCAAATGTTCCTTTTCAGTGAGTCCTGTAACCAGAACGTCATCTAAATAAACTACAACATGGGGCAATCCCTGTAGTAAGCTTTCCATGATTCTTTGGAATAAAGTGCAAACTGAAGATACGCCAAAAGGTAAACGGGCATATTGGTACAACCCTTTTGTGTATTAATGGTGACAAACTTCTGGGAGGTCTTCTCTAATTCCAATTGTTGATGAGCATGACTCATATCAAGCTTCATGTAGGCAGTTCCGCCTACCAGTTTAGAGTGCAAATCTTCAATTTTTGGTATGGGATTACTGTCCAATTTAGTCGCTTTATTGACTGTTAATTTGTAATCTCCAAAATTTCGCACACTTCGGTCAGGTGTGAGAACAGGTACAATTGGTGCTGCCTGCTCTGAAAACTGCACTGCTTGTATCACTCCCAGTTTTTCTAATCTGTCCAGTTCGTCATTTACCTTATCCTGCATTGCATAAAGTACTGGTCTTGCCTTCATGAATCTGGGCTTTGCCGCTGGATCCACATGAATTTTTGCTTGTTGCCCCTGAATCTTCCCAAGTTCGTCCTTTAAGGCTGAGGCATATTTTTGTAGTAGCTGCGCTAAACCATTAGTTCTCAGTTGGAAGATTTCAGTCCATTCCAGCTTAATTTCTTTCAACCAGTTTCGTCTAAGGAGGCTAGGTCCCTCACCTGCTACCACGATCAAGGGTAATTGCACTGTTTGACCTCGTAGTATACTGCGACTTTACATATGCCCTTGACTTGTATTTCTTCTCCCATATAAGTTTTCAATTTGGCATCTGTTTCTTCCAAATTTCGTTTACGTTCTCCATGATTAAGATATTTAAAAGTATGCTCACCTATCACCGTAGTGGATGCTCCTGTATCCACCTCCATTCTGATAGGCCTGTCATTCACTCTCATGGTTACATAGGTTCTGTTTAAATTAACAAAAAAATATCTGAATCCATTACTTCAGGCTTTTCAATGCTGTAGATCACATTGGGTTTTTGCTTTTGTTTGAAAGTCTGCCTGATTCTATCTTTACAATGTCTCATGATGTCTCTGTTTCGATTACAGAAAATGCATTCAATTTTTTAAAACTGTGATTCATTACAAGGTTGTCTGCTTCCACCTCTATTACCATTATGCCATGTTTTCACTGCTTAGTTATCTCTTTTAATTTGTCTGCTAGCGGTGGCTGCTTCCCACTTCTGAGCAAAGCCTTGTACTTTCATGTTCTTTTTGGCTGAGGCTCCCTGGCCAACATGGAGGGTGGTGCCATTTTGCACTCCCTGTATGTCTTTCGAGTCCCGCACTGCACCTCCCATTGCCAGGGCAATTTCCAATGCCTTCTGAAAATTAAAATTTGTTTCAGACAGTAATCATCATGCATCTTCATTTATACTGCACACCAAATAACCTCTAAGTATATCATTGATAGATGTACCAAACTCGCAATAATCAGTTAATTGTTTCAGGCTTGCAACATAACAAGCAACTGTCTCCCCCACAGCTCTATTCCTTGAGTTAAATTTGAACAGTTGCATTGTCAACGAGGGCATTGGCTAGTAATGATTCTTTACGAGGCTCACTAAGTCATCAAAACTTTTCGAGTCTGGGGCATTGGGCGCCAAAAAATTCTGAATTAATCCGAATGTCTTACTCCCGCGCGCTTCTTCTCCTCCCCCGCAATGTCATTCACCTGGAAGAAGAACGTGAGGCATTCAACATAATGAAACCAATCGTCCGAGGCTGGATTGAAAGGTTCAACTCTTTCAAATTGTGACATGCTCAGAGGGGATTGTTTTGATGATCAGGACGGAAATTTTTCTTTACTTACAATTGTGGTGCAAGGTATGGCCCGATTTCGGTTCTCTTGATTTCCTTCATTCTTTTTTGCTTTTTCTCGTCCTTTCGTGCCTTTTTCTTCTTCTTCACTCTCGTCGACAGTTTGTTGGATCCTGTACCCTGGTTTGTAGGGACTTAAGAATCCAGGTTCCACGCTTGTTTCAAGATGACCGAGTTGGTACAATAGACAGAAAAGATTAGTAGATCTTTGTTAGAAGAAACACATTCTGTTTATTCGAGTCTGGGGCACCGGGCGCCAAAAAATTCTGAATTAATCCGAATGTCTTACTCCCGCGCACTTCTTCTCCTCCCCCACAATGTCATTCACCTAGAAGAAGAACGTGAGGCATTCAACATAATGAAACCAATCGTCCGAGGCTGGATTGAAAGGTTCAACTGAAGGGAAGTCCCTACAAACCAGGGTACAGGATCCAACAAACCGGTGACGAGAGTGAAGAACAAGAAAAAGGCACGAAAGGACGAGAAAAAGCAAAAAAGAATGAAGGAAATCAAGAGAACCGAAATCGGGCCATACCTTGCACCACAATTGTAAGTAAAGAAAAATTTCCGTCCTGATCATCATCATTCTGTTTATTTACATAAGGAACTCAGCAGCTGTACTTTTGTGTTGTAAGCTTTTGTGCTTACAACACAAAACTTTGTCTTCACACTTCAGACTCTAACTCAAGATTACTGACTACAGAGTTAGCCTGCGCTACTCTACTATTGGATACCAAGATCATGTGATCTTCCATTACAAAATTCGTCTTAAAGGTATATTACACATCAGGTTACTACAAAATATTATTTGTAATATTATTTGTAAGTCCCAATAATATTTGCACCACACAAGTGCCCGGCAATGACCAACTCCAACAAGAGTCTAACCACCTCCTTGACATTAAATGGAATTACCGTTGTCAAATCCCCTACCAACACCATCTTTTGTGGGGGGGGTGTGGGGGATGCGGGGGTGTCCCCATTAACCAGAAACTTGACTGAACCAACCACATACGCAAAAGAACAGCCTGTGGCAAGTGATTCACTTTGTGACTCCTGTTCACTATTTAGGCACAAACAGGACCCAGGAGGTGGGGTGGGGTGGGTGGAGGGGTGGGGGGCAGCATTGCAGATGGTGCCAAACACCAGGGCCCCGGGCTGGGCTGGGGGGGGGTGCAGGATCCTTGCTCTAAACGGAGTTTCTTGTTGTCCACCAGCTTGAACAACCAGAGGTAGAGCTTCAGGCCTGAAAAGCCAACTTCAAAAACACAAATCAGAATCTCCAAGCTGAGTTCTGATATTTTAAAAGCCGATCTGTCAGTGTCAGGCCAGTTTCACTGAGCTGCGGCGATGCTACTGCATCCGATCTTCAGGCAGAAAAACCATGGAGCTGCTCAAAGGTCAGCAGCAGCAGCACAGCAACGGAGAGTGTTCCTAATGGTATGTCAAATCTCTATCTTAGAGCCAATTGGATGCGGGGTGGGGAGGGGGAAAGATGGTCAGGGCAGGTTGGTGGCCTGTTGGAGGTTGTGGACAATTCGAGAGGTGTGTGGTGGGGTGGAGGTGGCGTGGGTGGGGGGTGTTACCTTTTTTTGCTCATGGAGTTTCTTATTTATTAATTACATTTTTCCGTTTTAGGCTGTAAATTGGGTGTCAACGCAATTTGTAGGACAGTTTCTGGGGGATGGGGAAACAATTCAGTTCTTGAGCTCAGGCCATACTCAATTTATGTACCTTGTATCATTCTTCTCTGAAAACTTCAGATCAATAATTCAACTGACTGAAGATTTTTCCTAAGCTGCTGGTAGATGTCTGATTGGCAAATCCTGGGGATAGTATCATTAGCGTAAAAGGAGAAGATGCCATTTATGATATATTGTGAGTTAGCACCAGAGAATTCAGAATGACAGGGTTGTATTAGCTACAGAGTTGAATTTTTTGTAACTGTAGTGATTCCTTTATAACATCAGTTGATTAGTATATGATTAAATACCCTTAGAGAATTAGCATTTGGCCTCCAATTTCACCATTGCTAGTCACCCAGCCTACTACATGCAGATGTAATGAAAGAAGGACAAAACCTACATTTATACAGCACCTTTCATGATGTCTCAAATCACCTTACAGCCAATTAAGTACTCCTGAGTTGTAATCACTGGTATAATGTAAGTAAAGTAATCAAACAGCAGAGCGTGCTTGAGGGACCAAAAAGCTTACTTCTGCTCCTAATATGTATGTGTTCTGGATATACAAGATGAGCTTGGTTAAATGACCTTTATCATCCATAACTATCTTGTGAACAGAGGGTGGAATTATGGCGATAGTTCTCTTTATTTTGTTGCTAATGGATGTTTACTGTGAGCAGGCTTTGTGGGGTGAAATTGCCTGGACAGGAGTGTGTAATGGGCTCATAGTGAATCAGTAACCTGTTTTATCTTGCACATGATTGTCAAGAGTCTTTTCCATGGACTTCAACCTTGTCCTTTTGTCTACTTACCTATTATCCCACTCTATCTTGATGCTTTTATGACATTTTTGAGATATTGAAATATTGTAGACATTGAAAATATATTGTAATGAAAAGCAGCAGTCAGCAGAGTCTTCAGACTTGCTGATCAAGAAAACACAGATACAATTATGAACCGTTCAGTCTTTGCCTTCTGGCCTCTTAAAAGTGGTGTCACATAGAAACACCTGAGGGCTCCAGTGCTTCTCACTGACAGTGAAGACCTGCGTTGTTCAATCATTCTACTTTATTGCTCAGGAGTCATTCGATTTTTCTATCCTGTGAGATTACTGATAAAATATAATCCAATTACACCCCTTCTATGAAATAATTGTGTTGAATAATATCATGCACCCAGGCAAGAGATGTTGTGCAGTTTATCTGGGTTGCAAGCATTGAATCTTTCCCCTAAATATGAATTTACTGTCACTGCGTTCATATGGTGCAATGTGCAGAGTATGTGAATGAGGGCTGAGGCAGTCTCCAAAATCAGTGTTATTGTCTGCACTGTGTTATAAATAACAAATAGGATATTTTCCTGTCAAATTAACAATACTGCATGAAGCTGCTAAAATGAAATTTTTACTCTCTGGTTTGTTTAATAGTCATGGTGGGATCACTTAAAGGATGCGTACAAATGAACACTGCATTAAATCATTGCTGCTCTTTAATATTAATGACCCTTGCTGCATATATATTGAATGATATTTGTAACCAGAGCATCATCATTTTACTAGTACCTGTCTGTGATTGGTGAATTGATTGGTTAATCTTGAAAAGCAGAAAGATATCATGCATGATTGAGGGGGGAGGTGGGTGTGGGGAATAAGGGTCCCAGAAAGAGAAGCTCCAAGAGTGCGATGGATGCTCTCCACTTGCCTGAATGAGTGCAGCTCAAGCAACACTCAAGAAGCTCAACACCATGCAGGAAAATGTAGCCCGCTGATCATTATCCCTTAATCACAGAATCACAGTGCAGAAGAGGCCTTTCGGCCCATCGAGTCTGCACCTACACGTGAGAAACACCTGACCTACCTACCTAATCCCATTTACCAGCACTTGGCCCATAGCCATGAATGTTATGATGTGCAAGTGCTCATCCAGGTACTTTTTGAAAGATGTGAGGCAACCCGCCTCCACCACCCTCCCAGGCAGCGCATTCCAGACCGTCACCACCCTCTGGGTAAAAAAGTTTTCCTCACATCACCCCTAAACCTCCCGCCCCTCACCTTGAACTTATGCCCCCTTGTGACTGACCTTTCAACTAAGGGGAACAGCTGCTCCCTATCCACCCTGTCCATGCCCCTCGTAATCTTGTACACCTTGATCAGGTCGCCCTTCAGTCTTCTCTGCTCCAACGAAAACAACCCAAGTCTATCCAACCTCACTTCATAACTTAAATGTTTCATCCCAGACAACATCCTGGTGAATCTCCTCTGCACCCCCTCCAGTGCAAACACATCCTTCCTATAATGTGGCGACCAGAACTGCACGCAGTACTCCAGCTGTGGCCTCACCATGGTTCTATACAACTCCAACATGACCTCCCTACTTATGTAATCTATGCCTCGATTGATAAAGGCAAATGTCCCATATGCCTTTTTCACCACCCCACCAACATGCCCCTCTGCCTTCAGAGATCTATGGACACACGCACCAAGGTCCCTTTGTTCCACAGAACTTCCTAGTGCCATGCCATTCATTGAATACTTCATTGTCAAATTACTCCTTCCAAAGTGTATCACCTCACACTTTTCAGGGTTAAATTCCATCTGCCACTTATCTGCCCATTTGATCACCCTGTCCATATCTTCCTGTAGCCCAAGACAATCAACCTCACTGTTAACCACCCAGCCAATCTTTGTGTCATCCACAAACTTACTAATCCTACGCCCCACAGTCATCTATGTTGTTTATATAAATGACAAATAATAGGGGACTGAGCACAGATCCCTGTGGTACGCCACTGGACACTGGCTTCCAAGTCACTGAAGCATCCTTCTGTCATCATCCTCTGGTCTCCTACAACTAAGCCAATTTTGAATCCACCTTATCAAATTACCCTGTATCCCATGTGCATTTGTCTTCTTTATAAGTCTCCCATGTGGGACCTTGTCAAAGGCTATACTGAAATCCATATAAACTACATCAACTGCACTACCCTCATCTACACACCTGGTCACCTCCTCAAAAAATTAAATCAAATTTGTTAGGCATCACTTCCTTCTGACAAAGCTATGCTGACTATCCCTGATCAAACCTTGCCTCTCCAAGTGGAGATAGATACTCTCCTTCAGAACTTTCTCCAATAGTTTCCCTACCACTGACGTAAGACTCACTGGCCTGTAGTTCCCTGGCTTATCTCTACAACCCTTCTTAAATGGCAAAACCACATTAGCTGTTCTCCAGTCCTCTGGCACCTCCCCGTGGCCAGAGAGGAATTAAAAATTTGGGTCAAAGCCCCTGCAATCTCTTCCCTTGCCTCCCTCAGCAGTCTGGGACACAAATCATCCGGACCTGGAGATTTGTCCACTTTTAAGCCTGCCAACACCTCCAATACCTTGTCACTCCTTATATCAATTTGCTTAAGAACCTTGCAGTCTCTCTCTCAGAGTTCGATACCTTCATCCTCATTCTCTTGGGTGAAGACGGACATGAAGTATTCATTCAACACTCTAGCAATGTGCTCTGGCTCCACCCATAGATTGCCCCCTTGGTCCCTTATGGGCCCTACTCTTTCCCTGGTTATCCTCTTCCCATTGATATACTTATAGAATATCTTGGGATTTTCCCTACTTTTAAGCATTCACTCCCTTCACCACCAATGCAACGTGGCAGCAGTGTGTATATTGTTAGGGAATAGACTTAGTTTAAGTAAGTTATATTTGTATTTGTGGGTGTTAGGAATGAGGTTTACCTTTAATGTTTAAGTTTGATTTGTATTTCTGTATCTGTGTGTTAAGAAAGATCAAATTGAATTTTAGTTTCACTTTTATTAGAAATGCAGGCACCTTTTAGACTTTTACGACCCTAAGCTAAGTTTAAAAAACAAGAGTAGAGAAACTGGGCTGTTGCCTAGCAACAAGGGTCCAGAGAGGCAGGTCCCTCCCGCAGACACGCACAGAAGAAACTAAAAATGGCAGTTTTGGAAGCCATTTGAGTTGTTGGTTTTAAAAGTAGCTGCCAGGAGAGACTGGAACGAAGGGGACAGATAGCCAGTCCCAAGCTAAAGAAACCCCAAAATCCAGGGGAGTGGAACAGGAGAAAGTGCCAAGCAGACCTTCTAGTCAAAGGAAGGACGGGAACCTAGAAAAGGTCCTGCTAAATGAAGTTAAGAGCGAGGGGGAGAGAGAAAGACTCCAAGCTTTGGATTTAAAGAGACAAAAGCTGCAGAAAGCAGATTTAAAGTGAGAACAGCTTGCAAGAGGCCAGAAGGTCTGTAACTCTTTGCTATGGGCATGTGAAGCAACGGTACTGTTGATGGCTGAGTCAGTAGGAGTACGTGGAAGACAACTTGAATGCTCATGGTGACCCAGGGGAGAGGAACATCAGAAAGAGTTCAGAACCCTGGAGGTGAACCGTTGCAGAAGATGTCTGAGAGAAAGCATCTGAAGTGAGTTCCAGTGGAGATCGGGAATCCTTGTGTGAAAAATGGAGTTTGTTGAGACCAGTTGGCTCGTGGTGTGACAGGCATCTGAGGAGTGGGGGTGAAGAAGAGTTGAGGAGAGATCCATTGCATCTGATTGAGGTGGCATCTGTCACTTGGTTTCAGAACGTGGTGTCTGACTACAGGGTGCCTATTGGTTTACATGGATTGTGTACTTACTGCGAACATTAGAGTATAAAATAGCTTTTGTAATTTGCATTATATCCTTACAACTCTGTATATATCTGTAAAAGTATATTGATGGGTGAAGGAGTATGGTAATACAGTTAATCTTTTCTTGTTAAATAAAAGTTTTATTCTTTTGTTAAACGTTTATTAGGTGACTCTAGTGACTCTGTTCAGTGGCCGCTCCCCACGCACCTAAACAAACAAATTAAAAGTTAGGATCTATCAAGCCCGGTTCCACTCTGGGACCAAGCTTGTCCAGGGGCAACCTCAGCTGAGATCCTAACAGTATCATCTACAAGATGTTCTGCATCACTAGTCTCTCACCTTTTACAGTACCTCACATACCCACAACCTCCATCATAAAGTCAAGGCCAGCAGATGCATGCGAATACCATGTCCTGCAAGTTTTCTTTGAAGTCACACACCATCCTGACTTGGAAATATATTGCCATTCCTGTGTCTCTGGGTCAAAATCCTGGAACTCTGACAGCAATGTGGGTGCAACTTCACCATACAGACTGTAGTAGTTGAAGGCGGCTCACCACCTTCTCAAGGGCGAAAAGGGTTGGGCAATAAATGCTGGTTTTGTCAGCAACACCACATTCCATGAATGAACAATTTAATAAAAAATCTGAGCCAAATGATTGGCAAAACAAAATGGTAAACACAAACTCAGTTCCCATTCCTTGTTCCCTCCTCAGTCTTCCTCCCCTCCTCCTCTTCCCCCATATTGCTTCCATTATTGCTCCACTCTAAACCTATTTGACCTGAAAAATTCAAATTGATCTAGAGAACCCATTTTCAACACTATGATAGAACGACCAGTAATGCAAATAACTGAAACAGGTTTTCAGGGGTTTTCATAAGATTGAAGTAAGTGGCAAGTCATAATTTGAGGGTTCATATCAAGGAAACGTATGTATACACACTCACCTCTAGGTGGTATTGTAAGTCAAATTTGAACAATTTATTCATTAAATATTTTAAATCCCAATTATGCTGTTAATAAAAAGCTACACAAACATATAGATCAGCTTGTATTTTATGCTTCTAATTTGATAATTGCTAATTGCCAGTAAGTATTCATATAAATTGAACGTATTCTACAGATCAACCCCTTCCATTTCTGTCACTTTCAAACACACCTTCCCCTTTCCGCCCCTTTCAGCATTCCTAAGGGACCACTCCTCAGTCACCCCAACACCCTGGTCCCCTTCCCACAGCACTTTTCCATGTAAGGACAGATGTGGCACCTGGGCCAGGATTTTTCATTGGTCGGGAACCTGACCACCGCCAGCGATTGGCTCCGCACTAAGGCCAGTCCAGCGTAATACACGAGCGGTGAGTGCTGCCTGTGCGGGCAGGGGGAGAAGGGAGAGTTGGGTCCAGTGCTCTTTCACGCATGGGCACGGAAGAGCGCTTCAATCTCCCTGAGGCAGCTCCATGCCTCAGGAAGATTGAAGCGCTTTTTAAAAAATATAAAAACAATAAAAATTTAATGAAACGTGTGCCGTCATGTGACAGTTACGAGATGGGACATATTTTTATTTTTCAGAGAAAGTTTTTATATAATCATTATTAGCTTTAGGAAACCTCATCCCACGTGGATGAGGTTTCTTAAAAAATGTAAAGGCTGCTTGGCCTTTTCGCCTGCCCGCCAACCGTTAGGTTAGATGGGCAGCGTAACATTCATGTTAATTACCTGTTTAATGACCTTAATAGGCCTATCAGTTATCAGCGGCCGCACAGCCAACTCCAGTGCGCATCCACCGAACAAAGTATCGTGAGACAGCGCGATGACGTCGGGATACATGCCCGGCATCATTGCGCTTCACTTTACCTTCTGGCATGTCAGGCCCGCCCCCGCACGCTGAATGGAAAATTCTGGTCCTGCTCTTTTATCCTCTCTCTCTCACCATCCAATGCCCCAAAACTGCTTCCAGGAGGAGCAGCAATTCACATGTTATGATCCCGGTAGAGACCGATAACTTGTAAAAAAAAAAAAAATATTCAAACTTCTAGTGACTGACTGGATGGATCACACAAGATTTCAAGTTTTAAGACGCTTACTATAACAAACGAAACACATTGACTAAACACTTTTTGTGGGCAACATAAACTCTAGACTGCAGAAAAGTTTCCTCCATTTAACTTTTAGAACTGAAAATCCTCCATCATAATTATACTTTACTCTGTCCCTTAGTAGATACTTGGAACCAGTCCAAACCTATTCCCCACTCCTGAAGGCTTGCTTCTTTTTCCTTTCCCAGCCAGCTAACCCCAGGGCTGACTTTCATTGAGGATTACACTGGAGATTCCTCCCTCTAGCCAAGTCTTCTAACCTTGTTTAAATCCTCTCAAACTTGGGCCTCTTCGATATGAGAACCACTTCCCACCCGAATTCTGCATGTTGAATAATAGCGTTTTCTCTGCTTCAGGTGCAGGGCTAGCTGCTTCTGTCACTCTGCTCTCTCTCTGGTGCCTGCAGGCTCCTTTGTCTTAGAGTTTCAGGGATACCTTAGGGAAAAACCCCTGTAATCCAATACTACAATGGCTTGCTATGGTTCTTCTCAAAGCCCAGATCACTGGCAACATGAATCACATGTATCCAGATAGAAATGCTAATTCACTAAACTCTGGACTCCCAATTCCTTTGTATCTTGGAATAAAGAGAGTTACAAAACATAACCATCTTATACACTTCGTATTGGTAACATAAATAGACTTCTTTCAATTTTGCATGCTGAATTCGCTGCTCACAATGCAATCTCCTCTACATCGGGGAGACCAAATGCAGATCGGATGATGGCTTTGCAGAACACC
This sequence comes from Cetorhinus maximus, assembly GCF_964194155.1. Taxonomy (NCBI): domain Eukaryota; kingdom Metazoa; phylum Chordata; class Chondrichthyes; order Lamniformes; family Cetorhinidae; genus Cetorhinus; species Cetorhinus maximus. The sequence goes on along the minus strand of NC_135881.1, from coordinate 145,749,531 downwards.
TCCACTCAGTCTGCAAGCATGAGACCCAAACTTCCAAAGGCTTGTCATTTTAAGTCTCCACCTTGCTCCCAGGCTGACATCTCTGTCCTCGGCCTGCTGTCATGCCCCAGTGAAGCTCTGTGCGAGCTCGAGGAACAGGACCTAATCTTTCAATTAGACACCTTATAGCCTTGAGTTCAACAATTTCACCCCCATCTTGTCTCCTCTTCATTGCAGGTTTCAGTCTTAATTTGTTTTTGCTTTCCAACAGCAGCTGTTAATTATTCTGACATTTACACCTCCTCTGGATCCATATTTTGTTTCTTTCCTTATCACATTACCACTCCCTTTGGCTATTCCCACCAACTCTTTGGTAATTTAATCTCTCCTTTCTTTCTGTCCTATCACAGACCTTCCTTTTGGTTGCTTTTCCACTCTTTCCCCCATTTCCCCTCCTTAAAAACTATTACATTTCCAACTTTTCCAAGTTCTGATGAAAGGTCACAGACCTGAAACATTGGGTGAAATTTTACGCCAGCAGGATTTTACAGTCCCACCGAAGTCAATGGACTTTTGAATGGCTCATCACATTTTATGGCGCCACCCCCACCGCCACAGGGCTGAAAATTACGCCCATTAATTATTTGACTTCACAGATGCTGCCCGGCCTGAGCATTTTCAGCATTTTATTTCAGATTTCCATCATCCACAGTAGACAAAATCTTCTCTCTCAATTTTAATTTTAGCCCAGATCACATTCTACCAATTCTAGGACAATTTCTTACCCACTGCACTGTATCACAACATGAGATTCATCAGACTGTCTTGGAGTGTATGAACTGCTCATTGCTTCCATATTCTATGATCCTACCCAGACAGCACATTGCCAAGCGCAGGTGCCTGATGACTGACACACACGCACACGTACGTCCAACTTTGATGTAAATGACAATTTCCAACGGTTACATGCAAACAGTGCTTCATACACAAAACTAAAGTCTTCTTTGATTGCAGTCTCTAAACCTCATTGCTAGACTTTGGGTAGGTTTCCACTGTAGCAATATTCAACTAATTTATATCCACCGGGAACTTTACAAGAACAAAAGAGAATTGAAAATAACATAAACACATCAAAACTACAAGATCCAGTGCCTTTTATTGGACAAAATATGATACCTTGACTGAAAAAAAAAATGTCCTCACATCTGGAATCATGTTTAATACAAACTTGAAACAGTTCCCTTTGGTACATCCACAGAATTTGCAAAGTAAATAATGATTGAATTCAAAGGGGCAATTATCACCTTCAACACAAGGGCAGTAAACCAGTAGAAAATCAGGCAGGTGTATAATAGATAGTCAATCAGCTCCTCTAGTTTACCATTTAAGTAGAGATCAAAATTACCATAAAACCATGATCCTTTAAAATAAAAGTTAGCACTTCAGCTTATAAATTTAACTAAAGTCACTTTTCAAAGACAGGGTTCACAAAAAGTTTTTTTTTAAAAAGCACAAATAGAAGCATTAACAAAAATGCCACCAAACAGTTGGGATGGCCATTTTAAAAGGTTATTTTCTTCAAGAGAATGGATTGTCAAACTATTTGAAAAAACAATGCAACTTAGTCATGTGCATAGGGTTAAAAATCATCATCTTTCATGAATGAAGTCATAATGAAAGTGATACAATTCTCTTACCCTCTCCCTGCCCCTTCATGAAGATACTTGCTTCATTCAATTTTTGTGGAGAGTATGTCTGGCAAATGACCAAGATATCTTCACAGAAAAGATGATATTGAAATCAGAAAGTGGTTAATTCGTGCTCTGATAACTTGTAATCAAATAAGTTTTCAAACCTATCTGCCTAGTTAAAGCTCTGAGTACATTCATATGAAATATTCAAGTTTGGATTGCAAGTAAATTAATATTTTCCTCCAGAAACCGCTTGGCAGAACTGGATATCCAATACTAAGTCATAAAATAACTTACGCTGCAATCTGCATCAGTCCATGTTTGGCATTTTTTTTTAAAAAGTAGAAACCTAAGATTAATTTGCATCAGGACATGCTGCTTCAGCACTAAAGTTTTCGATTTTTGAACATGACTCAATAGATTCTGGAATTCTTATTGTATCATTGATTTCCATCTTTGCATGCTGTACTTGTTCTTGATGTTTTTCGGACTCTTCTGTGGCCCCAAGGATCTTATCACATTTTTCTTCAGGTTCTTGTAGTATGTCAGAATCCCCTTTCAAATGTTCAGCCTCTCTTTTTAAATTCAATTCCCCTTCTTCCACTGGCTCATTTTTCTCAGTATTTGCAGCCGCACTGTCTGATCCTTCACCCCTACTCTTGTCTCTGAAAACCTCGACTCCCAACATTCGTAGGTAATGGAAACGCTCGTTCCTAGCGACAAAGGCACGGATTGAATTCTTTCCCCTCCAACCACACAGTACAATTGGGCAATTTGGACCTTCAGTGTTTCTGTAAATATAGTTGTGGGAAGAAAAAAAAGAGTAAATAATTGGAATGAAGTCAGTAAGTTACTTTTATGTCCATTTGGGGTAGGGAGGGGTGGAAATCACCTAGAAATCAATTATTTCCAAAGAAATTTTTCCAAATCAATAGCTCACCATTTCTAACCATGGGAAAGTTATAACAAAAACCAGCACAGAGATTTGTAGTTTGTTAAGATAATAGCTGAAATAGTTAAAAATTACCTGTCTTCAGCACCATCATCCCCATTCTTTGAATGGAACTAATTTATTTCCCAACACCTTTGGAGTGCATCATTAAAGCAGCAGCAAATGAGAGAATGATCAATCACAAAATAGATAAGTGAAGGCAATAGTATTTAAAATGGGAGTTAGACCTGCTCCACACAACCAAGCCAGACAAATGTTCATTAACTCAATTATAACCACTACTTTTCTTCCACAATTCATGACTGAAGATTTGTTCAAGATGTCCACAAGGAAAGTTCCACAATTAAAAAGAAATAGGTATTCCCCACACTGAATGGACAATGATACACCACTCATGTGGAGAACATCACAATGCTTCAAAGAAAGAAAAAGCAACAAGTTAAAGAAAGCTGCAAAAGCATGGCAAAAGAGAAAAATTTGAAGGAGACAGTTGAAAGCATGGTGGAAAGTTGCTTTAGGGAGAGATTTCCTAAGGACAAGAATTAAAGAACTAATGACTAAAGGAATGACAAGTGGTGGTGGATAGGTCATCAGAAAATAAAGAGATGTGGAGGTTATAAACAAGGACAATTGGCTACAGGAACTCTCACAGTAGGATATGACAAGACCAGGGAGGAATTTTAACACACAAAACAGCATCTTATAAGCTGATCTGTTGGGTTTGCCAGTGTAGCAAAGTAAGGGTAGAATGTGAGACACTGTGCAGTTAAGTGTAGGGAATGCTGATTTTTGGATAATTTGAAATTTGAGAGATATAGGTGGGGAGTGGAAGAGGAGGGCAGAGCAAAAAAAAAGACCAGCAAATTTGAGAAGTCAAACCCCCTGATAATTGTACAGACAAAGATCTCAGCAATGGTTGGGAGTGATGGTAGCCAGCGGGGAGAAATAGGAGCTGTAGGCAGGCGATATTTCAGAGATGGATAAAAGCATTATTGATAATGGATGGGATGTAGGAAGAAGTTTGGCAAACACAAATGGAAGGTGACAATACTTAATCTCAATTATTTTTGAGGATTAGTCTTCTTCTTGCTAGATTAAGTTTAGTACTTGACTTGCAAAGAACAGATTTTGGAATAAATTATTTTTAAAAACACACAGGTATTTAAACCTAAATTACATAAACAATCTGTGGGTCCCCGATGGATAGTCACTATCCAATATAAGGGAGTGGTTTAGTGGTTAGTATAGTCAACCTAGAGATTATCGCTTTGAATTCCACTACGACAGCTAGGAGTGTGGATTTGTAGAATGAAATGACAAAAAAAGTTGTTGAAATTGGATTGACATTGCTAGGAAAATATATTTGGATAAACTTCAGTTGAACACAGGAGCAGGTTCTGCTGTGATGTCCAGCACAGTGAACGCTGGACAAGTTAAAAAGGGTGCAAAATCTAACATGTACATTAAAAGTACCAGTGAAAATAAATAATTTAGTGAAAAACTTACGAAGGATCTGGTTCATACTTCAACACAATGCTCCCCATATCTGTTTTAATAAAAAGGGAAGTATTTATTTGGCTATTCATTAACTCCATTCGAGTAATGTTAAGATAACATCTCAATTTTCTTCTGAACAATTCATTGGCTGTTAAATGAAGATTTTAGCATGATACATATTGAGTTACAACAATTCTAGTGCTGTGGAAAGACATGGCCACTTATAGAATTAAGTTACTTCTGTGGTTATTCAGTACAAGTAAAACACTGTATTAACACTACTTTGCAACAGATCAGCATATCAGCTACAAAGACTACAAATTCCAAGCCACATGCCATCCTCAATCCATCCCAGTCAAAATTCACACTCTTCCCTTCTAGTTCCCTTCTCTCTCATTCTGAATGAATCACAACATGGAAAGCGAAGATAGTCAAAAAAATGCCTCTATGCTATACATATTGCTGTGCTTTATATTCATTATGTTACATTTTCTTTATGATTTAGTGACCATAAACATTGTACCCAAATCTGGTTTGGACTAACTCCACTAATAAATAAAATCAAGTAAGGTCCAACATTCTGAGGATGAGCGCTCTGGAAAAATCAAATACGTCATATGTGGCAAGTGGCCATCAGCAGATTTTGCATACATGCAATTCCTTTCCCACTTTGCTGGCTTCACCTATTTAATGCTTGCTGTTGACTGGAAAAAAAAGAACAGCCTTAAAGGGAATGCTAATGGTACCTACAGATTTTAATCATATTCTGTATGGTAAATCACTTCAGTGGATTTGAATTTCAGATGCAAACACATTGGGAATTGCGTGATGCAGTGAGTGAGCTCATGATCAAACAAACACCTGGCATTTTTAAAGCTTCACGCTAAGCTTCTAAATTTAATTTTTACTATTGCAGCTGGAACCCATTCTACATACCAAAAGGCAATTAGATCATTTCTGAGCAATGTAAAAAATAACATGCACAGCAGCAAAAAAAAAAATGCTAACTTATACTTTCAAGAAAATGCAGAAACATGGTTAATTCCTACAGTTATAATAAAGGGTTCTCTGCTCATTTAAAAAAAAAGACACTGACATAGCAACTTACTTAGCTTCTTGGCTTGTTTCTGAGGTTCACTTGTAAGTTTGCCAATGAATGGATTTTCTTGCGTTAGCAGCACCATAACGTCCTCAATAGAAATCTTAATGATTCTTCCATTAATGTATGGGTTTATAGTATAAATACCCTGAAGAACATATAAGTGTACTTTTAGCTGCTTATATTTTACTTTGAGGAACAGGCATCTAATTTCCAATACACAGGTCAGCTAATATAATTCAAGAAATTCACACTCTACACAATAAGGTATTTCTTTTGATATTCTAATCACAGGTTCTCTTACAGTAAGGGTGTTCTCCTTATGCATTAGTAGATCACACTGTATACATTGGAACATCAGAACGACATAAATAAATTTTAAATCCATGCTCCAGTTAATTTAACCATCAGGCTTCTGATGACAACAAATTTGGGTGATTTAGGATGTAGCCACCAATTGGGCAACAGCAGTACAACTCAACCTTCCAAAACATCCACGCCCAAAAAATTCAAACAGGATGAAATATGCATCCTGAGCGCAAATAGAGCAGAGATATCTGTGTTTCGAGAGCCATAGTGTCAGGTCCTGGAGAGTCTAAAGTATCCAATTGGCTGCAATTTGATACTCCTGCTCTACATCTCAATATTTGCTGAGCTCAAGTAATGCTAAATTGTAACAACTTCCAGAGCGCAGGTTTTGGATTGATTTTTAAAAATTAAGTACAATTACTGTGATAAGTAGCAGCGGTTCCAAGGAATTCTGCATATCCCTCAAAAAAAACTCAGCTCACAGACACTATTGCTAAAAAATTGTTAATGCCATTTTAGCACAGGATCCATATTTTGAATGGTTTTAAACAGTTATTTCTGCTTATTCAATCTTAATAATTTTCTGAGCCTCCAAAGTTCCAACACATTCTTGATGGCACTCAAATTATCTAAAATTTATATCTCATTAAATATTTAAAAAGTCTTGTTCCCTCTGCCAAATGAACGTCACAAACACGTCAACTCTTAATTTTTTTTGCAAAGCGATAATGTGCAAACCAGAACCACTTAAGTTATCTCTTCAGCTGCCCAACAGTGCAAGCACACCCAAACAGTGCGACACATCAGCAGCAATTTTGAGTTAAACTCCAAATGCGGTAAGGGATAAGGTTGGATGAATCCAACCTTCAATAAGTACATTCAAGCTGCCAGCTATACCGTTTTCCTCAGGCATAATAGTGATTGGTTATTTTCTGGCACAGTCTCCTTGTATCTTTGAGGATGGATACAAATCTTCCTTACACTGAAAATCTCCTTTTCTGCTGGCTGTTAGGGCCCAAACTGAAATAAGTTTGGGCAATCTCAGCCGAGGTCCCATTGTGTTCATGTTCAAGTCCATAAAGTAAGACTGGAAACAGCTGCTGCTAAATTATGGACAGATATTACTGCACAATCAGAAAAACACCAAAGAGAACCAGGGGGTGGGGTTTCTGCTTTGGGTGCAAATTGTGCTAGTTGAGATGTGTTCTCTTCTCTCAAGTTTCTTCATTTATTTGCATAATGCAAAGCGTAAAATCTACGCTGAACTGGAACGACTGGGCAGCAGTTTGGAATGTAATTTTTCGTAAAAATTAAAAATTTTTAGAATGATAACATGGTGTAAGCCAAAAATGAATTTGTCACAAGAAATAAACAATTTTAATCAGGGCTTAGCCAGTGAGTAACCCCAATTTTAAATAACTGAAATGAACTTTAAAAACTACACAAAACCATGGGCAGAATTTTCTGCCTGTCAGGGGGGTTGTGCCAACGTGTTTGCGAGCGGGTTCCCGGCTAGCGCCCCCAGTCAGGGGCGCGCTGCCATTTTACGTGAGTGGGCCAATCAAGGCCCGCCCAGCATGCTGTCCGCCCTGAAGCGTTGCGTGCTCCCTGTGCGGACGGGGCTGGATTCCCTGGGTAAGTCTGTGCGCTCTTTCACGCATGCACGAAAGAGCCCACAGATCTCCCTGAGGCAAAGTGCTGCCTCAGGGAGATCGCTTCAACTTTAAAAACTGTGCTGAACAGAGAAGAAAAAAATTGACATGTCCCCTCATGTGACACTGTCACATGAGCTGGCACATGTCAATTACTTGAATATTAAAACTTAATAAACATTTTTAAAACCCTCACGAAACCTCATCTCACCCGTGAGTGAGGTTTCATGTTTTTTGCCCGCCAACCGGCCTGCCTGCCAACCGTAAGGTTGGACGGGCAGCCCTGACAACGACCTCAATCAGGTAATTAACAGGCCTTTGACAGTTTGGCTGCGCACCAGCCAAACTGAGAATCTAAATGATGCGGGGTGACATCAGGATGCCTCACATTACGCGTCGGCGTGTAGGCCCCGTTCCATATATATAAAATGTCTTTTAAATTTAAGAGCCTCTTCAATGGTTCAATTACCTGAAAGTTGCAATGGTGTGAAGTGACACTACTTTTGTAGGCAGGGCCAGCATTCAGCACAATGCTGTTTTTAAAAAAGAAAATCACAAAAGATCGTGGAAACTCAATTTCTGCTGGACATAATTTGCTTTTGAAATTCTGTGATCCTATTGTGCTGTTTTGGCTAACTTCCAGTGAAAATAAAAAGCACAATCTAGCAAAAACTCTTATTTGAGGCATTTGACAGCACTTCAGTAGACTGGAGGATTATTCTATGCTTAGGCAGAATGGGGTTGGGAGAACTGGAGTGGAACTGGAGTTTGGCAGGAGCTCCAGAAGAGGGGTGGGGGGCAGGGATGTGGTCCTTGCCCAAGAACATAATTACAAGACAAAAAAAACTGCATCTAATTTGCCTTCAAGCATCCTGATAGATGCATAACATAATTGGGAGTTCTTGAATACTCATAGCTATGAACTTCCATCAAAATAGCCTACCACAGGCCCAGAAATGATATGAAGAAAACCCCAGTGTTGCAGTGCTTTGGAACCATGGCTCCAAAATCATCTTTTCCGCCAAAGCATGCTACATCTACCACGTTATGGGTAAAATACCATGCTGCAAAATTTTATTTGCTAAAACAAATCTTCTAATTGGAATTTGGGTGAATTACGGCCACCCGGTTCCATCGCCGCCTGAAGAAGCCTACAGATTGACCAATCACTCATAGGGAGGCAGGGGAAAAAAAGAGATCCTGAAAGCTTTTAAAATTACTAAACAGGGTAGCTTGTTGGGTCGGGAGGAAACAAGCCCATTGCCCAGCTCACAAGTAGTGTTGTAAAGACACACATGGATCCAGCCCATCTTGTTGACTTTCACCTGCCAAGTTTCCAAAGCTCTGGGAAGCCAGTCCAACAGTAGTAAAAAAATGGAAACTTTTTTTTTTTAAAAATGAAGAAACTTGACCTTCTTTAAAAGTTGCAATGACTGTCCTGTCTCCCAACAACGGATTGGTCAACCCGCTCTCCCCACTCCTATCTATCTGGCATCACTGCACAAAGGGAAATCCAAGGATTGGTAGAACTATAGAAGGCAAATCTGTAGTTTGGTACAAATATGGTTAGCATATGAGGTTTGACTCACTGCCAGACTTCTGGAGTGTCAGCAAAAGGGAGGGCAAGGGCTTGATAACATTGGGTGCAGGTTCCATGTCTGGCAGAGCTGATTTGGTGACGTTTAAAAGTATCCTTCCAAACCATGAAAGTAATGTCTTATGATGGATTCTTCAACATGTACCTCTTTCTCTCTGTTGTAAGAAAGTCTAAACATTCTAATTTCCAGCTATCAGCAGGATCCCACCTGAGGTACCACGTTCAGTTTTGGGCACTGAACTTCAGGAAATGTGCACAGGCTTCGGAGTGGGTACAGCACTGATTCACCAAAATTATACCAGAGCTTTAAGGATTAAATTAAGACTGCTTACATAAGCTTGGTTTTACCTCCTGGAGTTTAGCAGAATGATGTAATCAAGGTTCTTGAAAGTGACAATGATTAGAGAAGTTAGGGAAATTATTTCCCCAAGTGGGGAATCCAGAACAAAGGGAAATTATCTTAAAAGTTACAGCTAGGCCATTTAGGAGCACTTTTTCAGATGATTAGTAGCAGAAATCTGCAACTCTTTTCCCAACAAAAGACTGCGGGTGATGGATCAATTGAAATTCTCAAAACGGGGTTTGATAATATTTTGTTAAATAAGGACATCAAGGGAAATGAAACAAAGATGGGTAAATAAAGTTGAGGTATGGATCAGCCATGACCTAATCAAAGTGCTACAGGCTTGTGATGATGATTAACTGACAAATTGTTCCTATAAATCATAGCTAATAATTAGATCTATTAAAATTATACTAAATTTGTTGCTCGCTTTAAAGGATTTAAATTATAAAGACAGACAATGTTGAACAGATGTCATAAATTAACATTTAAAATTTTCTATCACTGGAACAGGTGATAACCAAGAGCTAATTAAAGGTTACTTCTCTGGACTCACCTTATCTGGCAGGTGTCATTACACTGACACTAATATTTTCTAACCATGAATACCACTATCAATCATCGTAATTATAGGCACTTTGCTTCAAAATTCAACTAACTTATCATTTGAAAATTGAATTCAAGTGAAGATGAGGGAAGGCTTTGTGTCTCTCAATTTTATGCACTCCCTGAAGCTTATAGCACACAAATGGTTCAAGGTGTACAATTAGAACTGTCATTTTGTTATGTGCACACATAAAACTGCAAATTGAAAAAAGTAAAATTGAACTTCGCCTGAATGAAGTTTTTGAAATTTCCGCTCTAGATTTTCAAATGATTAAATAACTAAGAAGCAGCATGAAGAAAAATATTCCAACAGTTCTGTTGTTGATGCATCTTGGGGAGTATGTATGCTGCACAGGCTGAGGCTGCACAATTTAAATTCAGCAAACATTACAATTCAGGGCAAAAACAACCTTCCTAAGTCCAGGTTTTTGGAAGAGGCCATAAAAGATAAAACATAAAAGCCAATTCAATGGATAATTATATCGTGAAATATAATATTTTGAATTTTTACTTTAAGAAAAGTGGCATTTTATCCCAGAAAGTTCACCAAATAATTATGGGGGGCAGACAGAAAAGTGGAGCCGCGACTAGATTAGCCATGATCTTATTGAATGGTGGAGCAGGCTCGAAGGGCCAAATGGCCTACTCCTGCTCTTATGTTCCTATGAAGGACCAGACAAACCCTCACAAACATTTGGTGTTTGTTACAGATGAGATTAAAAGTCCAATCACAACACCACCTACAGTCATTACAAGTAATTGCAAAATGTGAGATTTCCCATGAGAGCTAGTTACATACATGTTGAGTTACAACTTAGTGTACCTGAATATGCTCGATTAGGGCAAGGGTTTACATTTTTTAAAAATAAATTTGAGCATTTTTCTAGTTGAAAACCTAATTTATGCAACAAAAAATGCCCCACAAAGTTAATTGCCTAAATGTTAGAAAGTTATTTATCTTAAACTTATCAGTAAAATCACCACAGAAAATCTGCAAATGACGAAATTGTTACCTCTTGTGCTAATCTGAAGGCACAACCAAATTCTTCCCCATCATTATTGCGACTCAAAACTTTAATTCCTGTATTGATCACCTAGGAGAATAAACCAGATTTATCACAGCACCCTACAAATATTAAAGTTAAAAATGTTCAATTTTGTTTTAAAAACAAAATCTAAAAATATAATTTGTAGACAATTATATAGCTTCTTTAAGTAAAGAAGTACTTCACAAATAGGAAAAAAGAAAACTGATGTTGAACCTCGAGAGAGGTTAAAAGGCAGTAGGTGAAGTATTGAAGAGATAGGCCTTTTATTTGATTTTTAAAATTATTTTTAATATTTTTTTAATTTTCTTTTAAGTATGGCGCGCTAACTCAGTTAAAAACTCAGTCATCAACATTACGTGTGAAAGTTAAGGGGGAAGGTGCAGTGAAGAGAAAGAAGATTGAAAATTAAAGAAGTGGAACATTTGGGAGGGACTAGTGGTTGGAGAAGGTTGAAGAGACAGGGTGAAGTAAGGCCATGAAACGATTTAGAGGGTAAGGATTTTTAATTTGGCACACGGGGGCATGAAATGTTTAATTCCAACATTTGGACACTTACATGAAAACCATTAGTGAAGAAACAGTTCATGACTGTGAAGTTTTGTTGTTTAAAAAGTATATGGAGTATTTATATTTGATACCAAATTGCACATGGGTGCTATTTGACCATGACAAGCCAGTTGCTTGAGTTTTCAGATCTTGCATCATAATGGTGAATAACTATTAAAATAATAAAATAACTCAATTCAAAAATTGCTTTACTCCTATATGAACCATATAATCAGTGACTTTAGCACTTCAATTTTTCTAGTTATATCATATTCTTCCCTTCCTTAGCTTTTTAAAAAAAAAATCCACTTCATTTCATTAATAACTCAATACTAACTCATTAAAAAGGGTTTTCACTAGCTGAAAATTGGTTTTAAAAGTATATTTATTGAAAAGCAAGTCTCTGAAGACTGATCTGGCAGGCTGCCTGTCATAGACCGGGTCGATCTGTCACAAGTAAAAGCATGGTAAACGAGGAAAGAGGCCACCCCAAATGAAAATGTTCAATGACTCAAAAGCCTACCAATATGAGCTAGACTTAAAAAAAACAATAGGAAACTTTGTCAACAACCTTCATTCGTTCACTGTTATGGAGAAGCACATTTCTTAGTTCCTTTGAAACCATGTAGAGGTGACGCTTCTTTCCCTCATGCGTTCTAGTGAGGACATTCGACTTGGGAAAAGATGGATCCAATTGATAAAATTTCCTATTAAAAATTGTTTCAGTATTTTGATAAAATGTCTCACATTTTTCTTATACAGCAGATAATCTAACAGAACACCCGTATTGACAACATAGATGAGCAGATATCGCCCACCGGAAAATTACACCCTGTAAAATTTGCACAGATTACTGTTTTAAATACTTGAGTTTATTGGATATGTTCTTACCACAAATTAATATGCATATTTAATGTTTGTTATTCTTCAGTTTGATTACAGTAATATAAGCGTAGCACTAAACCTTAATTAGCTCAGTCAGCAAGCTGGACATTCCGCAACTCAAAAGCTGTTCCAAAATGCAATCAAGGCACCAAAGCTTTGACAAAAGATACATCATTGCCATAATTGGCATTCATCTGCATGGAAGAATTTGCACAACTGCATCTCTATGACCACTACTTTGCATTACACAAAGACATAATTAGCCCAACAAAGCAAGAAACAGATTAGCTTCAACAACTAAAGGATTTTATATGGTTTGCTGTTACAAGACAATTCAGTTTTGCAGCAGCAACACTGTGTGAATGAACTGCAAGTTGTTTCTGAACAGAACCAGGTTGTATTACTGAATTTAAATTTATACATACAAAATTACACACAGATTGTAATTCCTCCCATTACACACGATTCTCAAAATCACTTTCCATGTCATAATTTTGAGACGCCTTGTGACTCTTAGCAATTCTTCTAATGGACAATACTAGTGCCTGCTTAGAAACACAAGATGATGGCAATAGGTAGGCCATTCAGTCCCTCAAATCTGTTCTGGCATTAAATTAGATCATGATTGATCTTTGTCCGAATTCCATTTACCTGCCTTTGCACTATAGCCATAGATACACTTGTCCAACATAAAATAAAATTTCAAATGCCTTTAGACAGGGTAAAAAAAGTTCCTGATTTTCACTACCCTCTGTATGAATATGTGCTTCCCGATTTCATTCCTAAATGGCCAGGCTCAAATTTTAAGATTACACACCATAGTTTTATTTTATTCTTTCATGGGGTGTGAGCGTCGCAGGCAAGGCCAGCATTTGTTGCCCACCCCTAATTGTCCATTAACTGAGTGGCTTGTGAGGCCATTTCAGATAGCAGTTAAGAGTCAACCACATTGCTGAGGATCTGGAGTCAAATGTAGGCCAGACCAGGTAAGGACGGTAGGTTTTCTTCCCTAAAAGGCATTAGTGAACCAAATGGGTTTTTACGAAAATCAGTTTCATTACTGAGGTTAGCTTTTAATCGTCTTACAGATAGTTCTCCATAGGTGGCACTGTTTCACTTCAACTCCAAATCCTAGCTCTGCCAACAACCAACTGCCCTGCCATTAGATATACAAATGTACTGTTCAATCATTTTGTGCTTTATAAAAAAAAATTATAGAACTTCTAGGAACATTTGCAGGTTAAAATTAAACAAATATTGCCTGAGCAGATGCGACTGGGTTTCATGAGAGCCGAGCAGCAATAGGTTAAAGCTTTGGATCAGCAGGCTGACCCAGCAATTAATTAAGCAAATAGGTGCAGCCTTAGACCCGGATTCTGGGTCTGTAGATTCATCCTACATTATAGCTCACTGTATGCCAGCGCAGACACAATGGCCCAAATGACCTTTTTCTGTGCCACAAACTTCCTATGATTCTAACTGCAGCCCCCCCTCCACCTCATCCTTCAACAGCCACATTATTGTTGGCCAGAGCCACCCCACATTCTGACCACCACCCATCTCAAAACTCTGTACTCCCCTGTATATATATATATCTGTATATATATATATATATATATATATATATATATATATAAATATATATCTACCATAATTATACACCATTACACCTACCATCTGAGTATCTCATCCCACTTTCAGATTCATCCACCACACACCATCTTCACCATGCACCACCCCCCACCAACTATTCACCACCCCACCTTAACTACTCACTACCCTTCTACATGTAGGCAACACTTTTACAGCAACATCATATGACTCATTATACAGTGACAAGAGTCCCCTGTGGACCCATCAGATCTGGAAGGTACACTGCTTATGGGTTAACTAGCTTATGTCACTCACCAAGTATCCTTACATTATATTGATAAACTTTTTCCATTCTTGGACCTACCGAATTGAGACATTTATTAAATCGACTTTAATTCTAAGCAACTACTAGCTGTCATAAACACTTCATGGAAGACAGACCCAAAAAATGCAGCCCAACTCAAACCAGTAGCATTTAATCACTGGTCACTCCTAAATCTTTCCATTTTCATTCAGACAGGAAAACAGGAGCAGCAAGTTCAAAGAATTCTTACTGAATCGGTAGAAATATTGGATCGTCTTCACTCAGGAACACAAACGGATCTTCTTTGAATCCAAATAGTTTCATTTTCTTTGATGGTGGTGGACTAAAGATAATTGAAAAATGGAATTTTCACAAGAATCATTTTGATGCAATATTTGCAAGAAATTGCAGAGAAGATACTCACTCACATTACATGTCAAATAGCATCAGCATTTTAAAGTATTTGACAATGGACTATTTAAACCCAGACAGAGAGGAAAAGCAACAAATTGCGTGAGAATAGTAGACTTCATAAATAGTAAACATATTAAACAAGCCTGACTGTATTTTTTTCATACTCTACTTTAGTGTCCAATGTCAGCCAGTGAAGTTAAAACCCAACAGATAATTGTATTCGAGATTTTAGTGAGAAGGACATGGGAAAGCTTTAAAAAAAAAGTTTCCACCTTACGGTTTCTTGGATGTCCTTGAATTGCAACTCAAACTATACTAAGATGGCGGCCAATTTGCCCAATGGTTTCAGAGTGTAGTTCGAATAGTCAGTCATTAAGAGTTGTAGTAAAAACACCCCAAAGCAACTCAGCCCAGACTTTCCTTTTCCAACTTGGAAGCTCCAACCCTCTGCTCCCCCCAGCTACACAGTTAACCATAATTAGCTCACCACAGAGGATCAAAAGCACAAATCCACATTATATTGCTCCACAACATGGACTGCTGCAGCCCTTGAAGACTAAGAAACCATGCCACAGTTGCACAAAGCAGTCATAAAATATACAAGCGGCAAGTGACCTTGGAGCAGGATACTTAGTGAGCTCCACAAATTATAGTATAACCTACCAACAAATACCATCTTTACTGGCTGATGATTCTTCACCATCATCATTTTTTTTAACTTCTTCCATTACCGCAAGTTTCTCATCGCCTTCAACTGGGGTATTAGCTGCTCCTGTTTTATGTCTCAGCTGCCAAAGACACAGATTAAAACAGTTACTAAATTAGCTTTGGAAAGATTGGTCCTCTACAGCCACTTGTGTGCAGTCTGTCTGGCTTCTTCTATCAATCTTTTTCCTTCGGAATGGGAAAACAAGAATGGATTCAGGCCACTTTAGAGGAATCAAATTCTCTGCGTATCCTTCCATTGTTTCCACAAAACCAGTGTCTGGATTTTTAAAATATATTATTACATGAAGCAGATGGGGGGGAGGGGGCAGTGGGTAGGTGGACATGGATGAAAGGCTGTCAGGTTCAGCAACCCAGTCCAAGGAAACCTTTAATAGGGCAAGTGGTTTACAGTGACTGGAAAATCCATTCTTCACAGAAGGTTCCATAGTTTTTGCCAGTATTATGAGGATTGAATTCATCAATTCTTTGCAATCTTTTTGAAAAGGACAAATCTTTCACCATACATATGTACAATTTCAATTAGAGTACTACAGTAGTACTGGGCACAGATTCACTGAAGGCCAAGCCTTCCTCAATTCCCAGGCATGGAGCTGATAAGAATATGGTTTAACCCAAGCTTAATTAAGCATTCCAACTTGCTAAGGATCCAGGTGTTTAGCAAGATGGTAGTGCCAGGAGGGCCAACGTTCCTATTCCTGTGTTAATTAAAACAGTTTGCAGGGTAGAGATAAGGGACATGATTATTATGGAGTGAACATACTGCAAAGATTCATTGCACAGATGTCAGTTACAAAAAAAATGTCCTAGTTATAAAACAGGATTAGATTTCTCTCAAATAGGACACAGCATAGTTGAAATGATTAATCATAGATCCTTTTCTTTAACCTCCCTCCCATCCCCAATATAAAAACGCATACTACTGCAAAGCATAACCTTGGAGGATAAACCGAAGGTCGCTATACAGGCAGATTAACGAAAAGGACAACAAAAAATTTTAGGCAGCTTAGTGATGCTTGTACCAGCATAGATTGTCTAAATGATTACAATGCGATACAACAAAGATGCTTCCTTACAAGAAGCAGGGAAGAAGTAGAGGGGGAAAAAAAGGTTAGCTCAACAGCTCTTGCAAATCTCCTAGCAATTCTGTTCAATATGTAACAATGAACAGGGTACCTGCCTACATTTTCAGTCAAATGCATAATGCAGAGACAGAGACAGGAACATTACTCTCAACAGCACTGTCTTCTTGCTAACTACCTGGAACAGTAAAATTTGGAGATAGAAAAGCAAAAAATGCAGAAACATTTCAAGTACTAAAATATTTCTTTAAATATTACAAACAGGCAGACCATCTTACCTTTGGTTCTCGCTTGTTCCATGGCACTGGAGCCTTTTTCTCCAGAACAGCAACAAAGAATCCTCCAGTATTTTGATGATGAGGGAGTATCCTAATACTGTAAAAAAAAAGGGCTGTCATACAAGATAAGTGAAATCTGAATATGTCTATATATTTTTCTTGTGAGCCAGTGACATACCATAACTTATACACAATTCTTTTCAAATATTCATAATCTTACTGCTTGCAATTTTCTTTCCTCTACAATCAAAATGCCAATTAAGTAGGGAAAGGAGGTTTGATATTTTGGCACAGATGAAAAAACAGTATTTGTTGCCCCTTTCTTAATAGTTTCTTTCAATATGGCAATCCTAAGCAAAACCTAAATTAAGTACACTTGCCAAGATGCTACTATTTATAATTATAGTTTATACAAACAAAAACAATTTTACAAAATAAACTGCACGCATAAAATTTTATACCAAAAATGTCATGAATGATTTAAAAGTATTTAACAAAGGTTGACAACACATGGTCTCATACTTCAGAGTAATTTTATATTTCATAAAGTACCTTTTTATTACCACGATATGCTACAACAGTTTAAAATAAGGATAGTGTAGCATTGACAAGGTTAACAAGCCACAGTGAAAGAAAACTCCTTGTAGATGTTGTAATGATAGGTTGAAGCTTTTATTAAGCATGGACATGCCCAAGGTTAATCTCAAGATACAAACATATGAACTAGGAGCAGGTGTACGCCTCAAGGCTGCTCTGCCATTCAGTGAGATCATGGCTGATCTGATTGTAACCTCAACTCCACATTCCCGCCTTTCACCCCCTTGCTTATCAAGAATCTCTGCTTTAAAAACAGTCAAAGGCACGATTTCCACCGCCTTTTGAAAAAGGGAGTTCCAAGGACTCATGACCCTCAAGAGAAAAAATTTCTCATTTGTCTAAAAATAAGGGGTCGCCCATTTAAAACAGTGACCCCCTAGTCTGGGATTTTCCCACAAGGGGAAACATCCTCTCCACATCCACCTTGTGACAACCCCTCAGGATTTTATATGTTTCAATCAAGTTGCCTCTTCCTCTTCTAAACTCCAGCAGATACAAGCCTAGCCTGTCTAACCTTTCCTCATAAGACAACCCACCCAATTCAGGTATTAGTCTAGTAAACCTTCTCTGAACTGCTTCCAACGCATTTACATTCTTTCTTAAATAAGGAGACCAATACAGTATACAGTACCCCAGATAGCAAATCACCAATGCCCTATATTACTGAGCAATAACCTCCCTACTTTTGTAATCAATTCCCCTCGCAATAAATGATAACATTGTTAGCTTTCCTAATTACTTGCTGTACCCGCATACTAATCTTTTGCAATTCATGCACTAGGACACCTAGATCCCTCTGCAATCTATCACCATTTAGATAATATGCTTCTTTTTTATTTTTCCTGCCAAAATGGACAATTTCACATCTTCCCACATTATACCCCATTTGCCAGATCTTTGCCCCTCACTTAACCTATCTATATCCCTTTGTAGCCTCATGTCCTCTTGACACCTTACTCTCCCACCTTTGTGCCATCAATTAAATAAAAACTCAAACCGTGAACTAGTGCTCCAATTTAACAGATTCCACAATTTAACTTAGTTATACTTTCACCTTTAAGTTTAAACATTGTATACATCATATTAGTAATATCACAAGAACCAAACACTACCAACCATCTTTCCAGATTCATTAGTTTGAGCTTTTCAGGGTCTTTGATTGGGAACATCGTAGGGCGGATCTGGGTCTGTTTATTCTCTGGTACCTCTGACCATTCCGCATACCAATGGCCTTCTCTCGTCATTACCTGTCGTACAGTAAAATAAATTTTACGATCAAAGGCAAAAGCGACCAATTCAATTATGCACCAATAAAACATGAAAAATTATAATTTAAGAACTACACTCTTCATATCTTAACACCGCATCTTTTCACCCCACCCATGCTACTGTGAGTTAAGACCAGAAAACCCAGTATTGCGTGAGGTCAAAAAAAGAGCTAGAGAAAACAGAGCATGTTGAAAAGTCAACCACAAATGGAATTCAAATCCCACCCTTTCTTTCAGTTGTAAAGTCACAAGATGCCACATTTCTAGTTTGGGTTGAATTCAGCTTCAATCGTACATTGAAAGATTTAAATTGATTACTTCACAGTGTTCCGACAGTCAAGAACAAAAACATGATATTTTAGAGGATCTTGAGCAGGGGAGAGGAGGAAGAAATGAGCTTTAGCTCAAATAATACCTTCCATGATGTTAAGCCAGGCATCCGCTTCAACCCTGGCAACTCTGATGAGACGTCGATTAATTCAAGAGTTCCTACAACAAATTAGCATTTTGTCAACAAACCTAAGTGCAAAAGTTTTATATCTCTCCCATGCACGCCTGTCAGAATTGATGATTCAAATGTTAAACTAATTTATAAGACTCAATTCTTCTCTTCCTTTAACTCAAACAACTTGAAAGATGCCAGCTTTTGTAAGAATTTGAAGTTCCTAAATCAAAATAAAAGTGGATTTTAACCTCAAATATGTCTTTGGTACTTTAGAATAACAGAACATTTTCACATGCAGATATTCTTTTAAAGCATTCCACTTTGATTATAGTGATTTTAAAGTTGAGCTCCAATGCAAATATTATAGGTTACAAGTATTATCGTTTTTCAAAAAGGACAAATCTATAATATTATTTCACAATTTTATTTTAAACAAAATTGCACTCAGTGTAAATATTGGACATGCTCACCTTCACTCTTCTCAAGAATAGTTGCTATTACAGCTTCATTTTCAATAGGGTTCAGAGAACAGGTAGAGTAAACCATTCTGCCTCCAACTGCCAACTGTTCCACACCACGGATTGCAATTCTTTGCTGCAAACTTGGATATGGAAGTTAAAATGAGACAAAAATTTTGCTCTATGAAGTGCATGAGTAAATCAGAACTAAAGAAATAAAATAAGAGTAAACATATAAAACTCTAATAGAATACAAAAGGGAGTATTGCTAGCTTTGACAAGATCGACTTCCATAATGCAGGCCAGGTCTTCCAGGAAAAGAAGCCAGAGACTGCCAAACCACAAGATGACTGTCTGGACACAAGGCAATTTTTTCTGAAGTAACAGACTTTCACAACCATCTCGATGATTTCAAAAATAATAAAGATGCACTTGCTACCTACCATACACAAACTGATTTTGATCGCACCAGAAGGGTATCTGTATACCAAGTGCTGCATCTTTTTATAAAACCGTTTGCAATAAAGAGATTAGGAACTATTGGGCAATGATATCTTCCTAATTGGAAGCTAACCCCACTCTACACTGACATTGGAGTGCTGTACTGAGGAAGGCTTCAAGTGCCTGCTCTTGTAGGTGTAAAAGATCTAAAGCACAGTTGTATACAGTCAGGAGGGAGTTGCCTAGGAGTCCTCAACATTGACTCTAGACCCCATGAAGTCTCATGTCATCAGGTCAAACATGTGCAAGGAAACTTCCTGCTGACTTACCTGAAGCATCAGGGAAGTATTGAGTGGGGGAAAAAAAGTTGGTGGGGGTGGGGAAATCAAACTGTGACATCACAGGAAAGCCGTGACGTGATTGGCTGGTGAGTGTTGCTGCTGTGTTTCCCTTTCTCTAAAGTTATGGACTGACTCTAAGCCAACAGAAAGGACGGAGTAGCTGGCAAGTGTAATTTTAAAAAAATATTTAAGTAAGGTTTATTAGTATCAGTAAAGGTTTATTATTTAATGGATAGAGTAATGGCAGGGCTGCTACAACCTTAAGAGTGTACATCCAGTGCTATATGGGAACTCCAGGATCCCTAGCTACCCATGTCCTGGATAACCATTTTGCGTCAGTTGCAGCAGTTTGAACTCTGAGTTTCAAAGCTTTGAGCAGCAGCTGGCATTACTGCGGTGCATCCATGAGGTTCAGAGCTTTGCGTGTAGCATGTTCATAGATATGGCATCTCGCAGCTTAAAAGTACGAGGGGAGAGAGGGTATGGGTAACCACCAGACTGTCATCCCAGTCTCCAACCATACTGATGAGAGTGATGGTTCATCTGGGCAGTGAAGTCAGAGACAGGTCCATGGCACCACAGGTGGCTCAGCTGTACATGGGGAGGTGGACACAAAGAATACTGGAAGAGCAATAGTGATAGGAGATTCAATAGTTGGGAGAATAGCCGTTTCTGCGGCCACAGGCGTGGTCCAGGATGGTGAGTTGCCTCCCTGGTGCTAAGGTTAAGGATGTCACTGAACAGCTGCACAGCATCCCAAGGGGAAGGGCGAACAACCAGTAGCCAAGGTCCATCTGAGTTTCTAGCCTTTATGGAACACATACCTGCCACAGAGCTTCACCTGCCTTCTCTATTGATGCTAACGAAGCTGGATCTGGCATATTGGTTTTATTTTTGGCAAACTTTTCTTACTTATAGCCCAGGCTGATGAATTCTCAACTCTTCTGCTTGGTTTTAACTTCTGCAATTTTCGCTTCAAAGGCACTACTGCCTTTAGCCTGACCGAAAATGTATTTCCAAGTAGAAAACATAGCTAAATATTCTACCATTTTGGATTCGGCAAGGGTCTTTTGTTCTTCCTGGGCGAGTTCAAACGTCTCTGCCACATCTGCACTGACTTCATTCAAATCCAAATCATTTTCATCAATTGTCTCAGCCAATCTCTGGGTAAAGTTCAGCCGGCTTCACTAGCAAGGTTGACTCGCAGGCTGTGCTGGATTTAAAGCACAGGTATGCTAGTGAAGCTGTCAGAGAGCTGAGCAAAGCTAAGCTACTCAGAGCATAGGAAATGAAGTCACATGAAGCAGTTAGCTACTCAGTACACCACCGCGCCAATGGAGCAACATCCCAAACAAGCCAGTAAGTTTTTTCACTCATTTAATAGTGACTTAAAATTCTTGCAAAAATGTCCATTTTTTGGATACCGCAGTTTTCAGATAGCCGAATTTGAGGTACTGTGCTGTAGTAGTATAAAGAGCAGAGAGGGGCAAGAGTTCCTAGAGCGTGCTCAGGAGAATTTTCTACAGCAGTATGTTTCCAATCCAACGCAAAAGGAGGCACTGCTAGACCTGGTTCTTGAGAATGAGGTAGGCCAAGTAGATCAAGTGTCAGTAGGGGAACATTGAGGGGACTCATAAGGTTTAGGGTGGCTATGGAAAAGGACAAAGGGGGAAAGCCAACTTCAGTGGGGTAAGAATAGATCTCAGCCAGATAAACTGGAATAGAAGGTTGACAGGAAAAACAGTAACTGAACAATGGACTATTTTTAAAGAAGAGATAGTTCAGGCACAGTCGAGGTATATTCCCACGAATTGGAAAGGTAAGGCAAACAAATCCAGACCTCCCTGGATGGTGAAAGAGATAGAGATTAAGAAGAAGAAAAAGTGTGCTTATGACAGATGTCAGGTGGATAATACAATCGAGAGCCAGGCTGAATATACACGGTTCAGAGGAGAATTTTAAAAGCAAATAAAATAAACTAAGAGAGAATGAAAAGAGACTGGTAGTAAACATAAAATTGATAAGGCACTGGGACCGGATGAGATGTATCCAAGGATAGAGGGAAGTGAGAGTGGAAACTGTGGCGGCACTGGCCATAATTTCCAATCTTTCTTAGACTCGGGGATAGTGCCAGAGGACTGGAGAATTGCAAATGTACTCTTCTGTATATGTGCATAAGTCATTGAAGGTGGCAGGACAGGTTGAGAGATTGGTTAAAGCATACAGTGTCCTAGGCTTTATTAAGAGGAACATAGAGCACAAGAGCAAGGAGGTTATGTTGAACTCGCATAAAACACTAGTTCAGTCTCAACTGGGCACCAGAATTTAGGAAAGATATAAAAGCATTCGAGAGTACAGAAAAGATTCACAAGGATGGTTCCAGAGTTGAGGAACTCCAATTACATAGAAACTAGGAGCAGAAGTAGGCTATTCGGCCCTGCAAGCCTGCTCCGCCATTCATTATGATCATGGCTGATCATCCAACTCGATAGCCTGCTTCTGCTTTCTCCCCATATCCTTTGATCCCTTTCACCCCAAGAGCTATATCTAACTCCTTCTTGAAAACATACAATGTTTTGGTCTCAACTACTTTGTGGTAACAAATTCCATAGGCTCACCACTCTCTGGGTGAAGAAATTTCTCCTCATCTCAGTCCTAAATGGTCTATCCCATGCCCTCAGACTGTGACCCCTGGTTCTGGACTCCCCCACCATCGGGAACATCCTTCCTGCATCTACCCTGTCAAGACCTGTTAGAATTTTATAGGTTTCTATGAGATCCCCCCTCATTCTTCTGAGCTCCAGCGAATATAATCCTAACCGACTCAATCTCTCCTCATATGACAGTCCCGCCATTGCAGGAATCAGTCGGGTAAACCTTCATTGCACTCCCTCTATAGCAAGTACATCCTTCCGCAGATAAGGAGACCAAAACTGCACACAATATTCCAGATGTGGTCTCACCAAGGACCTGTATAATTGCAGCAAGACATCCCTGTTCCTGTACTCGAATCCTC
Organism: Cetorhinus maximus; assembly: GCF_964194155.1. NCBI lineage: Eukaryota > Metazoa > Chordata > Chondrichthyes > Lamniformes > Cetorhinidae > Cetorhinus > Cetorhinus maximus. The sequence goes on along the minus strand of NC_135881.1, from coordinate 145,726,363 downwards.
TGGCTATGAAGGCCAACATACCATTTGCTTTCTTTACCACCTGCATGCTTACCTTCAGTGACTGGTGTACAAGGACATCCGGGTCTCGTTGCACATTCCCCTCTCTCAATTTATAGCCATTCAGGTAATAATCTGCCTTCCTGTATTTGCTACCAAAATGGATAACCTCACATTTATCCACATTATACTGCAGCTGCCATGCATTTGCCCACTCACTCAGCTTGTCAAAATCACACTCAAGCATCTCTGCATCCTCCTCACAACTCATCCTCCCACCCAGCTTTGTGTCATCTGCAAATTTGGAGATATTACATTTAGCTCCCTCATCTAAATCATTAATATATATTGTGAATAGCTGGGGTCCCAGCACCGATCCCTGTGGTACCCCACTAGTCACTGCCTGCCATTTGGAAAAAGACCCGTTTATTCCTACTCTTTGTTTCTTATCTGCCAACCAGTTTTCTATCCATCTCAAGATGGATAGATTGGAGAAGTTGGGACTGTTTTCTTTGAAGGAGAGAAGGTTGAGAGGAGATTTGATAGAAGTGTTCAAAACCATGAGCTGTGTAAGAGTAGATAGGGAGTAACCATTCCTACTTGTGGAAGGATCAAGAATGAGGGGGCACAGATTTAAGGCAATTGGCTAAAGAAGCAATGGAGTCATGAAAAGAAATGTTTTCACAATGAGTGGTTAGCATCTGAAATGCACTGAGAGTTTGGCAGAAGCAGATTCAACCGAGGCATTCAAGAGAGAATTAGATTAATATCTGAAAAGAAAGAGCAGCATTATTGGGAGAAGGCAGAGCAATGCCACAAGGTGAACTGCTCGTTTGGAGATCCAGCGCAGACATGGGTCAAATGGCCTTCCTCTGTGCTGTGACAATTCTGTGATTTTGCGATTACCACCTATCAACACCCCCTCCCCCGCAGCTGACGAATCAGTCCATGTTGAACACCACTTGGAAGAAGCACTGAGGGCAAGGGCTGTGTGGGGATTTCAACGCCCATCACGAAGAGACGCTTGATAGCACCACTACAGACCAAGCTGGCCAAGCCCTGAAGGACATAGTTGCCAGACTAGGCCTACGGCAGGTGGCGAGGGAACCAATGAGGGGGAAAAACCTCCTTAACCTTGGCCTCGTCAATCTACTTGTCGCAGATTCATCTTTCCATGACAGAATTGGTACTGCACAGTTCTTGTGGAGACGAAGTCCTGTCTCCACACTGAGAATACCATCCACCAGGATGTATGGCACTACCATTGCGCTAAATGGAATATTCAGGACAGATCTAGCAGCTCAAGACTGGGCATCCAGGAGGTGTTATGGGACATCAGCAGAATTGTATTCAACTGCAATCTGCAATCTCATGGGCCACCATATCTCTCACTCCACCATCACCAAGCCAGGAGATCAACTCTGGTTCAAAAAGGAGTGTAGGACAGCATGCCAGGAGCAAAACAAAAATTGACGTGCCAACCTGACGTACAACATAGGACTACGTGCATGCCAAACAGCAGAATCAACATGTTATACACAGAGCTAAGCAATCCCACAACCAATGCATCAGATCAAATTTCTGCCACATCCATTCTTGAATTTTCATAGACAATTAAACATCTCCATCCTCAATGAAGAGGGAGCCCAGCACATCAGTGCAAAATTAAAGGCTGAAGTGCTTGCAACCATCATCAGCCAGAAGTGCAGATTGGATTATCCATCTCAGCCTTTTCGCGAGTTCCCCAGCATCACAGATGTCAGTCTTCAGTCACTTCGATTCACTCCATATGATATCAAAAATCAGCTGAAAGCACTAGATACTGCAAAGGGCTCTGACAACATCCCGGCAATAGTAATAAAGGCCTGTTCTCCAGAACTAGCCAAGCTGTTCCAGTGCAGCTACAACACTGGCATCTACTCGACAATGTGGAAAATTGTCCAGGTATGTCCTGTTCACAAAAAGCAGGACAAATCCAATCTATCCAATTACCGCTTCATCAGTCTACTCTCAATCATTAAAAAGTGATGGTAGGTATAATCAAGCAGCACTTACTCAGCAATAACCTGCTCACTGACAATCAGTTTGGGTTCCGCCAGGGCTGCTCGGCTCCTGACCACATTACAGCTTTGGTCCAAACATGGACAAAACAGCTGAATTCAAACGGTCAAGTGAGAATGATTGCCTTTGACATTGAGGCCTTATTTGACTGAGTGTGGCATCAAGGAGCCCTTGCAATTGAAGTCAATGGGAATCAGGGAGGGAAACTCTCCATTGGTTGGAGTCATGCCTAGCACAAAGGAAGATGGTTGTGGTTGTTGGAGGCCAATCATCTCAGTCCCGGGACAGTGCTGCATAAGGAGTTCCTCAGGGTAGTGTCCTAGGCCCAAACATCCTCAGCTGCTTCATTAATGATCTTCCCTCCATCATAAGGTCAGAAGTGGGGATGTTCACTGATGATTGCAGCACTCAATACCGTGACTCCGCAGATACTGAAACGATCCATGCCTATATACAGCAAGACCTGGACAATATTCAGGCTTGGGCTAATAAGTGGCAAGTAACATTCGAACCATACAAGTGCCAGGCAATGACCATCTCCTACAAGAGAGAATCAATTGATGATAGAGAATCATTGTTCTTTATATCAGCATGTGCCATTATATAGTGGACTCTATAGAACACCATAAAAGTGGCATTTGCTTCAAGTCAATAGCTAGTTCCCTTGTATATGCAATATATGAGTAAACAATATATAGTTTTCACGGTGGCAAGTTAATTTTCCTACACTCGCCCATTGACATTAAACAGCATTAACATCACTGAATACCCCACCATCAACATCTTGGGGGTTACCACTGACCAGAAAAATAACTGGATCAACCATATAAATACTGTGGCTCCAAGAGTAGGTCAGAGGCTTGGAATTCTGTGGCTCCCCAAAAGCCTGTTCACCATCTACATGGCACAAGTCAGAGTGTAATGAAATACTCTCCACTTGCCTGGATGTACAGCTCCAACATGCAAGAAACTCAACTCCACCCAGAACAAAGCAGGCTGTTTGATTGGCACCCCTTGCACCACCTTAAACATCAACTCACTCCACCACCAACACAACATGGCAGTATGGACCATCTACAAGATGCCTTGCAGCAACTCACCAAGGCTCCTTCAACAGCACTTTCCAAAACCACAAACGTCTACCACCTAGAAAAGGGCAGCAGACATGTGGAAACACCATCACCTATAAATTCCCCTCTAAGTCACACGCCATCCTGATTTGGAACTATATCGCTGTTCCTTACTGTCACTGGCTGAAAATCCTGAAACTTCCTCCCTAACAGAACTGTAGGGTGTACCTACACTAGAAAGGTGCAGCAGTTCTAGGAGGCAGCTCACCACCACCTTCTCAAGCGCATTAGGGGTGAGCAACAAAACTAGCCTAGCCAGCAATGCTCTCATCCCATGAAAGAATAAAACAAATAGAAGTGCTATACAAATTATTTTGTCTTCAATGTTTATGTCCATTATAAATTAATTATATTAAAGAAAGAAGTAGACTTAAGACAAGGGACACATAAGTAAACGGTTTTATCAGGCAGCAAAGGAAAGCTGCTTGCATTTTAAAAGTCTGAATCAGCTTTACATGGTTCAGGTAGAGAATTAAGCCTTCACTTGGATTATAAATTCTCCTAATTTTTCATAACTGGTTAGTATAGGAAAATTAATTTGTCACTGAAAACTGTATATTGTTAACTCATATATTGCATATAAAGGGGAGCTTGCTATAGGTTTGAAGCAAATGCCATTTTAATGGGAGTCCTATACAGCCCACTATAGATTGGCACATACTGATAGAGAACCATTGTTTTTTTATATCATTTACCATGATACTGGCAAATAGGGGGGAAAAGTTCTGCTTATCAGGAGACTAGTTTTGCTGAACAGGCGAGTATACTTGTATAATATAGCATTTCTAACTTATTTAGAAAAAATAACTGTGGCCCCAATACTGATCCCTGTGGAACTCTACATATTACTGGTTTCTACTCAAAAACCTTCAGCACACCACCGCTCTTTAAATTGCTATCTATCCTACTGGCTAACACCTTGCAAATCAGTCAATTACTTGGGGTAATGTTAAATGTCTTCCTAAAATCCCAATAATCTTCACTGCCTCACCCTTTTCCACCAGATCCTCAGAAGAGCTCCATTATAATGGACAGACATAACCTGCCCCTTCTGTACCCATGTTGGTTCTCTAACTAGGCTAATTCATAGTAGCTTAAACTCAGAAATCCATTAGTCAGTACTTGTTGGCCACTGTGAAAAATACAACAATGTATTAGATTGTTCTATTTCATCAATTCCCTTAGAAATGACTATAACCTAGAAGATTATTAATAATCTTACCCATGCAAGTGTAGGCTGTTGCTGGTTGTCCACTTTTTCCACACGTCAATATTCTTTCTTAAGGTTGCATCACCACTACATTCATAAAGAAACACATTCTCAAAATTCAGATAGACAAATTGACAGACAGACTTATGTGCAGACAGTCCAAATTCAAGTCCTAGCCCTGCATGTTATTATTTCCACAAGACAAGCTTATGCTCGGATACGCTATTAATTTGAGACAATGGACTGGAGCGCTGCAACTCAATGGGGAACAAAAACTCTCAGAAGTTATTCAGCACAATAGGAAGGCAGTGTCTGGTGGCAAACTGCATGACAAAAATCCATGGTACAGACATCTCTACCCTCCTGGATAGAGGCAGTAATTGAGAGTTTAACAGGGGGGTGATTGGAGAGTACCTCGAATACCAAATTCAGTACTTGGAGCAGCCAAATAGTAAAAGTTCAATTTTCAATGGCTAGTCCTGTTTAAATGGCTTTTCCTAAAATCACTCCAAATTAATGCAATACGGTAGCACAGCCTTTTAGATGATTAATGGTCTTTCATTGCACTATAACTAGGGGAACTTCAAGGACAAGGACACACGCACCCCTTCAATGTTCTGCAGCAGTTAATTCTCTCAAAACCAATACTTCAGTCACTTTTACATACTCCATATGCTCACAAAATTCTAACTGTGCTTCACTATTTAACTTTCACCATTACCAAAGGAAGCATCGGTTTATGTTTGTGTCCAATTATGAAACATAATAAAAAGGGCAAGCTACACCACACAAAATGCACTGAGAATTATATTTCTTCCTCTTAATAACAAACGGGTAAGTGCCATATGTAGAAATGAGGATGTCGAAGAGGATTGGTATCAAATTACCATGAATCAGTGTGAAAATTTGCATGTGAATGACATGCAACCAGATGTAGCAAGTTTAGCTGTAATGAAGGAATCTCTCACAGCTACTAAAAGACAGTAATACATTCTCATAGCATTCACACCATGCAAAAGACCTACTGTACCTGCATGGTACATCGCACAAAATCCTGTCATAGAAGAGAATGTTCCTTTGACCATCAGTCTCCACCATCTGTAATCTTGGTATGTTCGATGCATCATGATTTACTACCATGATACAAGGGCTGTGCAAGCGCTTTGACTGATGAACCAACAGGTAACACCGCTTGTTGTCAACATCATTAGCAATTACAAAACCCTCTTACAAAACAAAGAAAACAAAGCATTAGTATAAAATTCCAGCGATAAAATGTGATGAAAGAGTAAAAAATATCAAGTTAGTAAATTTGAAAAAAAAAGTCATTCTGAATACACAAATCACATAGTTGAAACATCACTCTTTTTCCCCAGTCGATATTGCTTGATTATTGCAGCCTTCAAACATTCCTAGTAATATTATTCTAGTGGTCAAAAGGAAATTGGCTTCAGCTTGCATCACATTCTAGTCCATCATAAAATAGCATTTATAACCTGTTCCATTCTGCCGAGTAGAAAGCAAACGGAACCAGCTTTATTTATACATTTTATAACTCCTTTACTGTAATTAGTTGATACCCCTAGAAGGTGAACTGTGGGAGCAATCAATAACAGATTTAGGGACTATCCATGAATCAAGTCTACCAAAATTACAATTTATGAATCCTGCCCAATTGTTTGCTATTCCAACCACTCCAAAGTTGACCCTCAACATTTTAGAAAAAGAACTTAGATATCAAATCAAATTTAGATTGTCTACAATTTAAATCTGTTCCTGAATTAATGTTACCTATGTTTATATAATCTGACATTGTGATCAGTAAATGATTGCAAATAGTGCGCATATGTTTCAGCAGTTGTCCCTCCTGTGTGCATTTTCAACTCCCCACTTCCCCACTCCTGGGAATAAATAAAAGCTGTGATATTATTAATATGCTGAAAGTAAAAAGATAAAAGGTTTTAGTAACAGCATCAAGTTGGAACATGCTTCAGGGAATATATAAAAAGATCAAGCTAAGCCTCCTACTAGCCATCAGCAATAATTGTCGCACAAAAGCAATTTACATTCTACACTTCCTTGTAAAAACAATAAGCAATACTGATTTAAAACATATATCACATTTTGTTAGAAATAGGTGAGAAGAGTGCACTAATAATTATAATTAGACAGAGCTAAATCAGGAAGAGAATTCAACAAAGATTAATGCTTCCTGTTGCCTTCTAATTTTGGGCAGCTGCACCAGTAGCAAAATTTTAAATTCATAAATTAGAAAAAAAATAAAACCAGAGATAAACAGAAACAAATTTTAAAATGCACATTTGTCCTGTTTGTGTGTGGTCAGAAACATTATAGCGTTTTTCATCTGGTTGCCTTTTTTGTCCTGCTGCTTTATAATTCAAAATTTTTATGACTAAACATTTTCAGATGTCAATTTCAGAGTAACGTTTGTAAAAGGAAATCAATCTGCAATGTAACCTGCAATATGTAATCATTAAATAAATTGCAAATCAAATAAAATTGCAATCAAATATAAGGATCCACTTGAAAAAGTCTTGGGATTCGTGTTAAATTAGGATTCATCTCACTTTTAATTTGGCAGGTCACCGAATTGAAATGGAAAATTACTATTTACAGGTTTTAATACTGTAGCAGCCCTCAGAAGGTCTATTCTTTAATAATAGAAATACTAAAGTGAAGACTTCAACACTGAAAAATTCAAATGCCCTCCGATCAGAAAAAGGATAATTACCTGGGAAAGCAACATTCATGTCAGAATGCAGCATTTCAATCAGCTGAGCAGTCTTTGATCCAGGTGCTGCACACATATCAAGAATCTAACAGGGAACAAAAGTTTTGCGCATTGACATGACTCAATTTATAGGATAATTCAACTATGAAGATGTCAACACACAAATACCATGTAATAGTAAAATCCAACAATTTACATTTTGAAAGGCAAAACATTTGTGAGATGGAGAATAAAGTTTAGTTGACAGCATTCTGATTTTTTATCTGAAAGAGGATCATCATCATTTTGAAAACTGAACCAAGTCTTTAAGAATCACGTCAAGATGATCTCAGAACAGATTTGGACAGAAAAAAAAAGCCGGGGCTCAGAATGCTTAGGTTCAGAAACCACAATGGTTATCATTTGTACTTCACTCAGGTATATAATTTAAAGGTGACAAAGTCAAATGTTGCTTTATGGCAATGGATTTTGAAAGTGGAATTCAATAATTCTCTGATTTTCACGAAAACCATACATTCAATAGCTTTGAATCATTTCCTTTCTAAGGGAATGGCTAAATAACTACATCTTGACCTCCATGCCTTTACATGAACAACTAGAATCATGTGGTTGACAAACAGGAAGAACAGATTTTATAAATCTCTTAAGTCTAAGCAACAGTTACCATCTCTTACTCTTGACTGCTCTAACCTCAGTTATCCGCATTCCTTTGGTCAGTTTACAATCTGATATCCATTGAATTTTGCACATTTCTTTTACTTCTTCCAGGAGCTTGGTTTCCTCTTTCATGCCAAATACTTCTCACCTCGATTCCTCCCAACTTTATAGAAAGCCCAAGTCCATTCTAAGCTTAAGCACTGGGGAGATTACTCCAGCACTCCCTTCACACTCACTAACAAGAAATTAAAGATAACACTTCTAATAGTCTAGTCTCTAATTTCCACACCCTATTGCTATTTTGCTCAATGTTCCTTGATTTTTTTTCTCCCAGTTTCCTTCTAGCCTTCAATTTTGGGAACTCTGGTGTATCATCTATGATATATGACAAGCAACCCAGAGATTGTGCGCTTAAATTCCACCATGGCAAATTATGAAACTAAAACAATTTGCTAATTTACAGGCTAAGAGCAATACAGGTAAACCTTAAAGCTGCTGAACTGTTATATGAAGTCAACTCGTTTGCACCTAATGTTCTGCATGAAGAGAAAGCCATTTGGTCTCACCTCAATGCTACTCCAGAAATATTACATGGCTATTCTTGATGTTCTCTGAAGTGACCTCAAAAGCCTTTAGTAGGATAAAACCAATTGCTTTAAGAATCTACTTTCCAGAAGGCTGTGCCTATTTTCACAGAATTGTAATAGTTTATTCAAAATGCAAACTAATCCATCAGGTTATCTTGTGGTAACAAAAAGTAAGCTAGGTTACTAGGCTACTCCGTGCAAACTCTAATTAGAATACACTATCTCCTGGACAGGGTATATATCTCAGGTCTTCAGTGCTGAATTATGCTGTCATTTTTATTTTGATGTTGACTCAAGACTACTTTAACACAATTCAAAAGAAGTAACGTAATGGCACCCTCTAGATTTTCAAATGCAGCTGATCTCAGGTGATTTATTTTGAAATACTGAATGCAGAGGAGAAATCTAAATATTTTTCTCTTACTCTGTACAGCACTCTTGTTCCTATATAGAAAAAAATCTAAGGTACCTTGTGATGAGCCTTAATATCAAGCAATAAAGGAGGGATCATACTGACAGCTTCCTGGCGACTGATATTTCCCTGGAAAAAGGAAACAAAAATTATACAGCTGAAAGCATGTTACAGCCCCAGACTACTACAATTTATAGTAAAGGAGATGGGCTCAATCAAGTGGGAGACTATCTAAATGACAAAGGATTTATGAGAATGAATTTGGGTATGACATGAGACGCTTTCAATTGTAACCCATGCACAATTAATCTTGCAATTTTATACACATCATAGGGTCTTACAGCATAAAAGTGGGCTCATTATGTGTGCCAGCTCTTTGAAAGAACTGTCCAATTTAATCCCACACCTCAATTTTGCAAATTAGTCATTTTTAATTACTTATCCATTTGCCTTTCAAAAACTCCTATGAATAGGATTCACAACCATTTTAGGTTGTGTGTTCTGGATCTTAAAAACCCCGTGTCTGAAGAAATTTCTGCACATTCGCTCGTTCTCTTGCCAATTATTTTAAATCTATGACCTCTGGTTACTCTCAAATTTTCAGAGGAAACAATTTTTTTCTCTACTTGGTCTAACACATAATTTTGAATATCTGTTAGGGCTTCCCTTAACCTTCTCTACCAAGAACAACTTGTGTGTATGTATTGCATTTAAATACAATAGTGTGCACCAAACTAGTTCATAAGAGTACTACAGGGCAACATTTGACACTCAACCACATAAAGAAATATTAGTGCAGATGACCAAAATCTTGGTCAGAAGTAGGTTTTAAGAGGCATTTTAAAAGGAGGAAAGAGATGGAGGGCTTAGGGAGTGAATTCCAAAACTTAGGACTTTGGCAGTTGAAGACACGGCTACTAGTGGTGGGCCAACTAAAATTGAGGATGCTCAAGAGGCCAGAATTAGAACAGAGATTTCTCAGAGGCTTGTGGGGCAATGGGAGGCTAGGGGCAGGAAGGGGCAAAGCCATTGAGATTTGAAAATATGAATGAAAATTTAAAAATGGGACATTGCTTAACCAGGAGCCTACATAGGTCAGGAGGCAGAGGGGTGATGGGCGAACAGTACTTATGCAAGTAAGGGCATGGGCAGAGTTTTGGATGACCTCAAATTTATGGAGGGTAGAGCCTGGGAGCCCAGCCAGGAGTGTGCCGGATTACTCAAATCTAGAGATTACAAAGGCAAGGATGAAATGAGAAAATTCCAGCTTCTCCAATCTCTCAATATAATTGAAGTCCCTTTTCCTTGGTGTTATCCTGGTAAACTTCCCTGTACCCTTTTCAGTGCCTTGGCCTCCTTCCTGAAGTGTGGTGACCAGTATTGCACACAATACTCTAGCAAAGGCCTAGCTAGCTATTTGTAAAGGGTTAGAAGACTTCCATGCTTTTGTATTCAATGCCCCTATTTGCAAAGCCACATATCCCAAATGCTTTGTTAACCACCTTCTCAATTTACCCTGCTACCTTCAAAGGTTTGTAAATATGCACTTCAAGATCCCTCTGATCTTGCACAACCCTATCCTTAAAGCAGTACCATTTAGATTAAACTGCCTCTACATGTTATTTCTGCCAAGTGTATCACTTCACACTTACCATATTAAATTGAATCTGCCAAGTAAGTGTCTTCCCATCTTACCATGTCCTCCTGAAGTCTACAATGAACATGCTCATTATTGAGTTGCCAAGTTTTGTGTCATCTGTAAGCATTGAATTTGTATTCCTATACCCAAGTCCAGGTCAATAATTTACGGTACAGCAAGAAAAGCAACAGTCCCAATACCTCAGAAACCCCACTACATACTTCTCTACATTCAGAAAACATCTATTCACCATTACTCTCTTCTCCTTATTCAATAGGAAATTTTGTCCCCAAGTTAACACCATCCCTCTAATGCTAAGTGCTTTTATTTCCTGAATCAGTCAGTTAGGAAGTACTGTATTAAATGCCCTTTGAAAGCCCATTGATATATCTACTGCAGTATTTTCATTAACCCTTCATTTTACTTCAAAAGAACTAAAGAATAGCAAATAAATTGAGATAAAAGTAACCGCACAATTTGCAACACATTGGATTTGGAATTTGAGTTTGCACTGCGTTAGTTTCAAGATCTTTTGGACAGCACAGCTTTAAGTGGAAAATTGCCACATGTAGAGTCATCCTTATAACCGTCAAATATTCATTTAAGGTTTCGGTATGCGTAAAAATGTAAAACATAATAAGCTTGTGAAAATTAAAATAGCTATCCTGATAAGGCAAAGATCTGAATATTTCTAGGTTAAATTGTCTGGATTGTTCATAAAGTTTCCATTAGGTGTGAAAACATTTTAGATTTGAAGAAAACTATTGTATTTGTATCATACTACAAAATTACGCCAAAAACAAATTTGCTAATAAAAGTAGAAATATTCAACAGAAATATATTCCAAGTTTCTGTATTTGTGATATTAAAATAAAGATATTGTATAATTTAGTTAAGATGAAGATCCATTAATAAGCCAAGAGATACATTTATGGAGTAATTTAAGAACTTGTGTCTCTTGCATTCCCATTTGTAAGAGCTTTCTGCATCATCTTACTGGGCTGTCTTCTTTATTAAGTGAAGCATTCCTGAATACTTACAGACTCAGTCTCACTAACAAGGAACTGGTGGAACTTCTCCAAGACTGGTGACTTTCTCAGCATCTTCCTGCTAATGTTAATATGCCAAGCTAATTCACTCGGATACCTGCAAGAGAATGTGTCATTTTAATCCAACTGTTGAAGAGAACAACTTCAATAGCACTAATATGTGCACATTTCTTACCAGCTCAAACGTTGCGGGGCCTCAATCTTTTGCCCATCCACCTCTAAGTCTTGCAGTTCTTGGAAGTATTTTGTTTTTAGACAACGCAAAATCTCTTCTGCATGACTTTACAAAAACAAGGGGAGAAAAAAAAAGAAAAATTCAAAATTTCTGAATGAAGAAAATTGTGGCGAATATTTAGTTTTTGTGCAAGAAAAGCAAGTTTCCCCATCATTCCTAGCTTCCCAAAAGGTTTATAAAACACACACATACACACATAACAGGGTGCATGCTAAAGATAAATCTTTTGCTCGATAAACTCTGCCACTTAAATACATTCTTAAAAATATTAATAACACAAGTTTAAAATGGAAGATGTTCTTTCCTTATTTTACTCAAAGAAAATGGATGCCCAGAGGCAGTTGAGCTATAAAGAATTAATGACAATAAAGATATTTTAATCCAAGAGTGATTGAAAACAGCCTAATTAAGTCAGCAATAAGCTAGCAGCTGACAACACCACTGCAATTTATACAATTGCATTTTTAAAAAGCTCTATCTACTGCACTGTAAGTACATTTTAACCTTGGGTAAATATTAAGAAAAGCTGTATTGCCAAAGAGCAAAAATGCTGTATTACTTTAACAATCTTGATAGACATTATTCATTTCAAGAAGAACAATATGCTTAAAGCAAAACTTCCACTGCTTTGGCAATGTTCTCAATTTGAGCATCCACAAGGAAGAAACGCTTAATAGAAGAGTATATTATATCATTTTCAAAATAAGAGGCTTCATAAAACTTAAGCACATAGCTAATGCAAACTTTTTTGAATTGTGCATGTCAAAAGGCCACAGAAAAATCACCTGAAAAACTTGCAGTTATATAGCGCTTTTCATTAGCACCTCAAAGAGCTTTGCAGTCAATCAAGTGTTTTTGAAGTGCAGTCACCATTGTAATGTAGGAAACTTGGCAGCCAATTTGCGCACAGCAAACTCTGACAGCAGCACAGTAATGACCAGATAATCTTTTTTTTAATGTTGATTGAGGGATAAATATTGGACAGGACATTAGGGATAACTCCCCTGCTCTTCTTTGAAATAATGCCATTGGATCTTTTACATCCACCTGAGGGGCAGGCAGGTTTACTGCCTTATCCAAAAGACAGCAACTCCGTCAGTATAGTACGGCACTGAGTGTCAGCCTAGATTGTTGTGCTCAAATGCTGGAACAGGACTAGAATCCAGAATCTTCTGACTCAGAAATGAGAATGCTACTACGGATTCATAACTCACTGCCGTTTTAACAGTCTCAGTGTAGCATATGTATAAAAATACTACATTGTGGTGCATATCAACAGCTTTAAATTAAGTGAAAATGCATTTGGCTCAGTTGAGTGCCCAAAGCTGACCTATTATAGGTTTGTCAAATTGACAAGACAGTGACAACACACAAACTCCAATATACAATACTACTTCAATATAGAACAATTGTTAACCGTGGTCCATTAATCCAAAACACGAGGAATGCAGTCTGCTTCAAGTGGGGTTGGGTTTGTACAGCCATAGTAATAAAACACTTTGTGGGATCTTGCCATGCAATTAATTGGCTAGTGTGTTTGTCTATGCTTCAACTGGGACTATGCTTCAAAAGTCACTCATTAGCCCACTGGGGTAATACGGAGGACATGGAAGTCATTGTAAAAATGCTACTTCTTTCTTTTCCTTACCACTGGTACATGTACCTGGATTTTGCTGTCAGTGGTTAACGAATGTACTCGCCATTCGTTACATTTACACTCACTTACAAGCTTTATGTGGGCTTTTGCAATATGATTACAGCAATCAGAACTCCAAAATAGTGCAGCGCCTTCCAGAGAAGATCTGGTACCTGTTTGAACAGGGCAAGCAATGGTGTTTCTGTTTAACCATTCAGATTACCAATCAGATTGAAGAATGCCTACCAAGGCATGTGGGGTACAAGTTAAAATAGTTAATTCAATGCCAAAATCATGTTCAGAAAGCAAAATAAAGTGGGAAAGAAAAAGACAAAAAGCAAATGCTTTTAAAAGTGTTTTGTTTGGATTTTAAGTCCCCAACCATAAGAAAAATTTGAAGGAATGCGAGTTCACAATTTTAAAAGCAAATTTTCTGTGCCAGAGATGGTTTGGAAGTACTTAAGGCAATTGCAAATTCACAAACTTGACTGAATAAGCCCTAAAATTTTCTGGCATTTCATGTGTATCCAAGTTGGTAAATACCCTTCATGTATTTAAATGTCCAGTCTTTCAGCAAGGTACTTTTAATGTGAAGCTTCTAGACGGGCAGGGCAACTTGAACAGCGATTCAGCAAATTACTGATTGCTGCATTTAATCATGCATTTGCATGGAAGTTGCCACTTGATTTACTCCAAAGTAACGGTGATCACTGATAGTCTCACCGTTAGTCTACCACAAAAATTCGGGCCACTAATCCAGTTCTCACTCAATTACCTCTTATATCCAGTTATCCGAATAGTTGCTGGCAATGCTTCTCTCATGGTTGCCATAAACTGGTCCCATTCCCCCTCAGGAACAATCTTTTGTTCTTGGTAATATTCTTCATAGAGTTTGTTTTCTTTAATAATCTCTTGATAACCAGCTCCCCAACCCTGTAAGTGAAGCAGGGAATATACGTTCAACTGTTAAACAAGTGCTACAATTTTTACCACAATATGGTTTAACTCAACTTATCTGCACGGTACCTTATACTACAAAGTGAAAAAAATACATCTTGTACGTAACTTGGTCTTTATGTCATCCTTTTGCACATGAACATGAGTTAATTACAATAGGGCTGTCCAAACTACAGCCTCCACATCTTGGCAATCTGGTCCACAAAGCCCAGGCATTCCAGCAACACAAAAGCAAAATAAACACAAGCTAGAACTCTGGCATTTTTTGTTTTTATTCCAGGCATTTCTGTTCTGTTGTGCAGATACCTATTGGACTGCTTGCCGATTTGTCCTCGGGAATCGGTAAGGACTGTTGCTTCATTGCAGGGTAACCCCTAAAAGCACAACACCAAAATTATTCAGTATCAATAATATGGATTTAATCTAAAAGCAGCCTATGGGGAAATAAAGCATGGAACAATCAGTTGAAGTTAAGGAGTTAGTCACAGAGGTTGATGTTACTGGATTAGTAATTCACAGGCCTGAACTAAATCTAGGCAAGTTCAAATCGCACCGCAGCAGCTGAGGAATTTTAATTCCATTCATTCATTATGTAAATCTGGAATAAATATCAGTAACTGTGACCATGAAGTTACCAGGTTGTTTTAAAAACCCATCTAGTTCAGTGAATGAAATCTGCCATCCATGTGCAGTTTGGGCCTATATATAGACTCTCAGCAGTGCAGTTGACTGCCCTCCAAAATGGCCTGGAAAGTCACTCAGTTGCAACCAAATCTGCAAAAAAAACTATAATAATAAAATGGACAGAGCACCCAACAGCAACCTAGATACCGGATTCAGACCCAACAAAGGCAAACCCAGCTCAATCAACTCTGCAAAGTCCTCCCTCAGTAGCATAGTGTCAAAATTGAAATTGGGATCCGCAGACTATTCAAGCAACAACCCAGCAGCCATACTCATACCCTTCAGCAACATCCCAAATTCCTCCATCACCATCCCTGGGAATGACCTGCCCACCAGTAGGAAAGTTCTATCAGAGGTAGCACACACTGGATACAGTCGTCAGGTATCACGATAAGAGTTCTCAACAGCGCCTCTGGGTCTCAGAGTAGAATTTTGCCCCGGCATGCGGGCTCAGCAGGGGTGGTCGGGAAACTGACCGCTGCCCGCAATTGGCACTGCACTGCAATTTTACGCAGGCAGGCCAATTAAGGCCCGCCCAGCGTGGAACACAAATGGCAGCGCTCAGCGCGGCCTGTGTGGGCGGGGGGAGGAGGGCCAGCGGACCGAGCGTGAACTTCACACATATGCACGGGACATAATCTCCCTGCGGCACAGAACTGCCTCAGGGAGATGAAGCGCTGTTTAAAAAATAAAGAAAATAAAAACGTCATAAAACATGTCCCCTCATGTGATCCTGTCACACAAGCAGGGACATGTTTTTAATTCAAGTGCAAAATTTTTATTGATTTTTATTTGTTTTAGGAAACATCATCCCGCCAATGGATGAGGTTTCCTAAAAAGTGCAAAGGCCGATTGGCCCTTTCACCTGCCCGCCAACCGCAAGGTTGGACGGGCAGCGTAAATATGAATTTAAAAACAAAAAGCTAAAAGCTACTGCGGATGCTGGAAATCCAAAACAAAACAAAAACAGAATTACCTGGAAAAACTCAGCAAGTCTGGCAGCATCGGCGGAGAAGAAATCAGTCAACGTTTCGAGCCCTCATGGCCCTTCGGCAGAACTGCAGCATAGTTTCAACAAGGGAGAAATATAAATTGGTTTAAGGTGGGTGGGGGGGGGCGGGGGGAAGAGACACATTGAGGGTGTGGTGTGAGCAGATAATAATCAAAAGATGTCACAGACAAAAGGGTCAAAGAGGTGTTGAAGGTGGTGGTCTTTGTCTGAGAAAAGTGCTAATTAAGAATGGAAAACAGGATATTCAAAGTACAGCTCTAGTGGGGGTGGGGTGGAAAGACTAAAGGTTTTAGTTTTAGATTTAAAAATAATGGAAATAGGTGGGGAAAGAAGAATCTATATAAATTATTGAAAAAAAAAGCGGGTGGGGGGGGAAAAGAAACGGGGTGGGGATGGGGGGAGGGGGAGTTTAAGATCTAAAGTCGTTGAATTCAATATTCAGCCCAGAGGGCTGTAAAGTGCCTAGTCGGAAGATGAGGTGCTGTTCCTCCAGTTTGCGTTGGGCTTCACTGGAACAATGCAGCAAGCCAAGGACAGACATGTTGGCAAGAGAACAGGGTGGAGTGTTAAAATGGCAAGCGACAGGGAGGTTTGGGTCTTTCTTGCGGACAGACCGCAGGTGTTCCGCAAAACGGTCGCCCAGTTTGCGTTTGGTCTCTCCAATGTAGAGGAGACCGCATTGGGAGCAACGAATGCAGTAGACTAAGTTAGGGGAAATGCAAGTGAAATGCTGCTTCACTTGAAAGGAGTGTTTGGGCCCTTGGACGGTAAGGAGAGAGGAAGTGAAGGGGCAGGTGTTGCATCTTCTGCGTGGGCATGGGGAGGTGCCAGAAGTGGGGGTTGAGGAGTAGGGGGTGATGGAGGAGTGGACCAGGGAGGAGTGGGCCCCAGCTATGCCTGTCTCTTTATGGGGTATGTGGAACATTCCTTGTTCCAGTCCTACTCCGGCCCCCTCCCACAACTCTTTCTCCGGTACATCGATGATTACTTCGGTGCTGCTTCATGCTCTTGTCGGGACCTGGAAAAATTTATTAATTTTGCTTCCAATCTCCACCCCTCCATCATCTTCACATGGTCCATCTCTGACACTTCTCTTCCCTTCCTTGACCTCTCTGTCTCAATTTCTGATGATAGACTGTCCACCAATATCCATTACAAGCCTACCGACTCCCACAGCTACCTCGACTACAGCTCCTCACACCCCGCTTCCTGTAAAGACTCCATCCCGTTCTCTCAGTTCCTTCGCCTCCGTCGCATCTGTTCTGATGACGCTACCTTCAAAAACAGCTCCTCTGACATGTCCTCCTTCTTCCTTAACCGAGGTTTTCCATCCACGGTCATTGACAGGGCCCTCAACCGTGTCCGGCCCATATCCCGCGCATCCTCCCTCACGCCTTCTCCTCCTTCCCAGAAACATGATAGGGTCCCCCTTGTCCTCACTTATCACCCCACCAGCCTCCGCATTCAAAGGATCATCCTCCGCCATTTCCGCCAACTCCAGCATGATGCCACCACCAAACACATCTTCCCTTCACCCCCCTTGACGGCATTCCGTAGGGATCGTTCCCTCCGGGACACCCTAGTCCACTCCTCCATCACCCCCTACTCCTCAACCCCCACTTATGGCACCTCCCCATGCCCACGCAGAAGATGCAACACCTGCCCCTTCACTTCCTCTCTCCTTACCGTCCAAGGGCCCAAACACTCCTTTCAAGTGAAGCAGCATTTCACTTGCATTTCCCCTAACTTAGTCTACTGCATTCGTTGCTCCCAATGCGGTCTCCTCTACATTGGAGAGACCAAACGCAAACTGGGCGACCGTTTTGCGGAACACCTGCGGTCTGTCCGCAAGAAAGACCCAAACCTCCCTGTCGCTTGCCATTTTAACACTCCACCCTGTTCTCTTGCCAACATGTCTGTCCTTGGCTTGCTGCATTGTTCCAGTGAAGCCCAACGCAAACTGGAGGAACAGCACCTCATCTTCCGACTAGGCACTTTACAGCCCTCTGGGCTGAATATTGAATTCAACGACTTTAGATCTTAAACTCCCCCTCCCCCCATCCCCACCCCGTTTCTTTTCCCCCCCCACCCGCTTTTTTTTTCAATAATTTATATAGATTCTTCTTTCCCCACCTATTTCCATTATTTTTAAATCTAAAACTAAAACCTTTAGTCTTTCCACCCCACCCCCACTAGAGCTGTACTTTGAATATCCTGTTTTCCATTCTTAATTAGCACTTTTCTCAGACAAAGACCACCACCTTCAACACCTCTTTGACCCTTTTGTCTGTGACATCTTTTGATTATTATCTGCTCACACCACACCCTCAATGTGTCTCTTCCCCCCGCCCCCCCCCCACCCACCTTAAACCAATTTATATTTCTCCCTTGTTGAAACTATGCTGCAGTTCTGCCGAAGGGCCATGAGGGCTCGAAACGTTGACTGATTTCTTCTCCGCCGATGCTGCCAGACTTGCTGAGTTTTTCCAGGTAATTCTGTTTTTGTTTTGTTTTAAATATGAATTTAGGTCTTTTTAATGACCTTAACAGGTCTTTTAATTGTCAGCGGGTGCTCTGTCAACTCTGGCACACACCCGCCGAACAAAATATCGCAGGACTGCGCGATGACGTCAAGACACTCGCCCAACGTCATTGGGCATCATTTTACGCTCAGCCGGGTTGGGTGCATGCCCGCCGAGCTTAATATTCTACCCATGAAGTCTCATGGCATCAGGTCAAACATGAGCAAGGAAACCTCCTGCTGATTACCACCTTTCACCCTCCCTCTGCTGCTGACTCAATACTTCTCCATATTGAAGTCATTTGGAAGATGTACTGAGATGAGCAGGGGCACAGGATGTCCCTCTTGCCGGGGGGGGGGGGGGGGGGGGGGTGTGTGTTGGTGTTGCACAGGTGCAATGTCCATCACCAAGGGTGGCTTAAAGACATGAATACCCAGGATACTCACTCAGTGTCAGGTCTCATTACAGCTTTTGTCTAAACGTGGAAAAAGGGCTGAATTTTAGAGATGAGGCACAAATAGTCACCCTTGACATCAAAGAAGCATGTAACTGAGTGTAGCCTCAAGGTGCCCTGGTAAAATTGCAGTCAATAGGGATCAGGGGAAAACTTTTCAAAGGCTAGATTAAAACCAACTCAAACGAAGATGGTTGTCATTGTTGGAGGTCAATCATCTCAGACCCAGACTATCGTGGCATAAGTTCCTCAGGGCAGTATCCCAAGCCCAACCAACTTCAGCTGCTTCATCCATAAGGTCAGAACGGGGATCTTCACACTGTTCAGTTCCCTTTGCAACTCCTTAGATAATGAAGCAGTTCATGCCCACATGCAGTAAGACCTGGATAATATTCAGGCAGTGAGAGTGTACCTACACCACATGGACTGCAGCGGTTCAAGGCAGTGGTTCACCACCACCTCCTCAAAGGTAATTAGGGATGGGCAATAAATGTTGGTCTAGCCAGCAACACCTACATCCCACAAAATAATTTTTTATAAGTGTAACTATTTCAATGGCATGACCAGCACTGAATCTCCTATTATCAACATCATGGGGGTTGCCATTGACCAGAAACTGAACTGGACCAGCAATATAAATACTACGACTACAAAATAGGTCAGAGATTGGGTATTCTGCAACAAGTGACCATATCCCTAACTCAATCCCCCAAAATCGCTCCAGCATCTATAAAGACACAAGTCAGGAGTGTGGTGGAATACTCTCCACTTGTCTGGATGAGTGCAGCTCCAACAACACTCAAAAAGCTCAACTCCATCCAAGCTAAAGCAGCCCCTTCATTGGCACCCTATCCACCATCTTCATGACTCCCTCCACCACTGTTGCACAGTTGCAGCAATGTGTGCTATCTACAAGATGCAATGCAGCAACTCACCAAGACTGTGGACAGCACCTCCCAAACCCACAACATCTACCACCTTGAAGTCCAAGGACAAGTGGACATGTGGCACTGCAACACTGCCCCTTGTAAATTCCTCTCCAAGCCACACACCATCTTGACTTGGAAATATAGCAGTGCCACAGGGTAAAAAAAAACCTGGAACTCCCTCCCTAACAAACACTGTGCTGACAACCACAGAGGTTCGAGGAAGCATCTCAGCCATACTCCAGGCCAATGGAGCCCTGCCCATAGCCTGTGAGTGAGTAAAAAGTTAAAGCAAAAAAAAATGTTGGGTTTATTCACATTGCCTTTCTGGACGACGATGTTGGAAACTGCACAGAACGGTAGAAAAGATACTTCCAAATGCCTGTGGTCCAACAAAAGCTGGGCTCGGGGCACTTTTTTTTTTAAAAGGAATATATTGATTAATTAAAGGAACCGGACCTGGAGTCCTACTCAATACCTACAGGTTTGTTGCCGATGTTTTCATTCCTGTCTCTATTTCTGGGTCTGTTCCTTCGCCTCCCCATGGTGCAGAGGACGGAGAAGCAGCGAGAAAACGTGGCTCTCGCCAGCGGGCGCGGACGTCAGTTCAAGGCGAGCAGGCCTGACGCGCACGCGGCACCGGGCGAGAAAAGCCAGGAACTGGAGCGCGGAGCAGGCGGCTGGAAACCGGAGCTGGAAACCTGGAGCTGGAGCACAGAGCAGGCGGCGGAAAACCGAGGCTCCTTCCGGCTCGAGAGAGATCTTCCTCACTCTCAGCCCCACTGACACACACCCGCTTTGCTACTTGCGCGAGTGCACGCGCCACGACAACAAAATGTAGCAAAAATATAAGATACTGCCGCAGCCGCTACTCCATATCCCGCACCCTTCACTGCTCACAGCGCATCCGCCAAACTTAACCCTTCACATGCGGTGCACATAGTTACTGGCTAATAGCGTGGGCAGCCGCCTTCATGTGACCAAGCTCAAATATTGTGCAATTTTATTATTATTATTATTGTGTACGTTGGTAATCACTGGCAAATTACCATCACTCATTTTGCACTCGGTATAATGGGAGAATATTTACTTGCAATTTTTAATATATTAAATTCTTGTTTGCAACTCTGTGCGGTCGGGGCCGGGATCGCATAAAATGTGCCCGCTTTCAAAATGAAGGCAATATTTCTGGGAGATTAAAAATTTGCTTTTGTAGGGCTGATAACTCTGGTTGGACATATTCCTGCAGGTTTGATTCCTATTGCTAGCTGTTTGCAAATTAATACAACCTTATCTTTTTAGAGATAAATTATGTATCTAGACATAATTTGGACGGATAAAAGCAAAAACTGCGGATGCTGGAAATCTGAAACAAAAACAAAAAAAGCTGGAAAAACTCAGCAGATCTGACAGCATCTGCGGAGGGGAATACAGTTAACGTTTCGAGTCCGTATGACTCTTCATCAGATATTATAATTTGGACGGAAATGTTCTGGAATCGCATTTTATGAATATTTGTCACTTATGCCAGGATCTGAGTGAACAGGCACGAAATTTATGACAACCAGCCTATTTACATCAGCAGCTTAGCATAGGCAAAACGAAGTACTTACATTTATATAAAGCTTTTCACCAACACCAGACACCTCAGTGCCAATGAAGTACTTTTGAAGTATAGTCACTGTCGTAATTTGTACACAGCAAACTCCCACAAACAGCAATGTGATACTGACGAGATAATCTGTTATTGTTGATTGAAAGATAAATATTGACCAGGACCACGGGTATAACTCCCCTACTCTTCTTCAAAATAAAGCCATGGGATCCTTTACATCCACCTGAGCAGGCAGATGGGCCTCAGTTTAACATCTCACCCAACATACAGCACATCTGATGGTGCAGCACTCCCTCAGTACTGCACTCGATTTTTGTACTCAAACCTGGAGTGGGACTTGAATCCAGAACCTCCTGACTCAGAGGTGAGAGTGCTACCAACTAAGTAATGGCTCACACATTACACATTTTAGAGCACTGTTTTGTTGTCGATGCCTGGTTTACAATATGCCATATCTATAGAATAAATTAGTCTTAAGTACGGAAATATGGAGGTCTTTTTTATACAGAACTTCTTATTCAGTTCTCTGCTCAAGTCAGGTCTGACCCACAACACCATGAGCTCCACCATGGGTAGGGCAAGGAAGCAGGTCTTAAATCTCTCAGACTATCGGGCCCTGGGGATTTATTAGCTTTTAGCCCCATTAATTTCTCCAGCACTATTGTTTTAGTAATACTACTTTCCTTCAATTCCTCCTTCTCACTAAACCCTTGATTCCCAGCATTTCTAGGAAGTTATTTGTGTCTTTTCTCCATGAAGACAGAACTAAAGTAGTTGTTTAATTGCTCTGTCATTTCCTTTCTATTATAAATTCTCCCATTTCAGAATGTAAGGGACCTACATTTGTCTTCACTAATCATTTTGTTTTTCCATACTGCCTATCTGGCATTTATTGTAACTGTTTTCTATGAAAGCAAGGGAAAGATATTGAATCAAAAATATAGCAGAAGCCTTAACACTACAAAGGCCTGTGGTTTTAGTAAAATTCTTTCACAAAGTGCCAGACTAGCCTTGCTTCCAAAGCATTCTTTTTCTCTTCTGTGCATTTTTTAATCTTCAGAAGTGCGCAGCTCTAGTTTTCCCGAGCCCAGACAAAAATCCAGGCCATAGTGTCAGTTCCCATTTGTATGCTGATGACACCCAACTCTATCTCAACACTAACTCTCTCAATCCCTCCACTATCTCTAAATTGTCAAACTACTCAGTCAACATCCAATGCTGGTGAGCAGAAATTTTCTCCAACTAAATATTGGGAAGATGAAACTATTGCATTCAGTCTTTGCCATAAACTCAGTTCCCTAGCCACTGACTCCATCCTTCTCCCTGACAACTGTCTCAGGCTGAACCAGACTGTTCACAAGCTTGGGATCATATTTGACCAAGATGAACTTCGGACCACATATTAGCACCATTTCCACCTTCGTAACATCACCTAAGTCCACCCGTACCTCAGCTCATCTGCTGCTGAAACTCTCATCTGTGTCTTTGTCACCTGTGGATTTGACTATTCCAGTGCACTTCTGGCTGGCCTCCTATGTTCTACCCTCTTAAACTTGCAGTAGTCCAAAACTGTTGATCATGTCCTAACTTGTAGCAAGTCTCATTCACCCATCACCCGTGTTCACTGACCTACACTGGCTCCCGATTAAACAACACCTTGATTTCAAAATTCTTACCCTTGTTTACACATCCCTCCACTGCCTTGCTCCTCCTTCACACTGAAATCTCCTTAATCTCTACAACCCTCCACTCTCTTCATCTCTATATTGTTTTAAGCCTTTAAGGCACTCCATAAACCCTATCTCTTCAACCAAGTTTTTGCCCTCTGCCCTAATGTCTTCTTACGTTACTTGGTATTAAATTTTGCTTTGTAACACTCCTCTGAAGCGCCTGGAAGTGTTTTATTATGTTAAAGGTGCCACATAAATACAAGTTGTTGTGAGATGTATTTGTCATTTAGTTATTTCATTATTGTTGTGCTCGCGATACTCACTATGCTTGTGATTTTATAACATTACAGTGAGCATTTAATTTATTTGTAACTACCCTCAACATGCTAAGTGAAATGCAAATTTCATTACAAGCCCATTGACTCCCACAGCTACCTTGACTACAACTCCTCACACCCTGCTTCTTGTAAGGACTCCATCCCATTCTCTCAGTTCCTTCGCTTCCGTCACATCTGTTCCAATAATGCCATTTTCCTAAACAGTGCTTCTGACATGTCTTCCTTCTTCCTTAACCGAAGTTTCCCACCCATGGTGGTTGACAGGGCCCTCAACCGTGTCCGACCCATCTCCTGCGCCTCTGCCCTCGCACCTTCCTCTCCCTCCCAGAACCATGATAGAGTCCCCCTTTTTGTCCTCACTTTTCACCCCACCAGCCTCCGTATTCAAAGGATCATCCTCCGCCATTTCCGCCAACTCCAGCATGATGCCACCACCAAACACATCTTCCCCTCACCCCCCCCTGTTGGCATTCCATAGGCACCATTCCCTCCGGGACACCCTGTCCACTCCTCCATCATCCCCTACACCTCAACCCCTTCCCACGGCAGCGCTTCACTTGCACTTCCCTCAATTTAGTCTACTGCATTCGCTGCTCCCAATGCGGTCTCCTCTACATTGGAGAGACCAAACACAGACTGGGTGACCGCTTTGCGGAACACCTTCCATCTATCTGCAAGCATGACCCAGACCTCCCTGCCGCTTGCCATTTCAACACTCCACCCTGCTCTCATGCCCACATGTCGGTCCTTGGCCTGCTGCAATGTTCCAGTGAAGCTCAACGCAAACTGGAGGAACAGCATCCCATCTTCTGATTATGCACTTTACAGCCTTCCAGACTTGACATTGAGTTCAACAACTTCAGATCATGAACTCTTGCCTCTATCCTCACCCCTTTTTGATCCCCTTTTTTCAAATATTTATTTTTTAATTTTTATATGTACATTTTTTCCCCACCTATTTCTATTCATTGTTTTATCCCCACCTTTTAGCTTATCTTGATCCTTGCTCCCACACTGTCCCCTCCCCCACCAAGGCCATCTGTGACTTGCTCATTCTGCTTTCTACTCTTAATTAGCACCTCCTTTAGCCAGTATCACCACCATCAACACTCCTTCAACCTTTTTATGACATGTTTTGCGATCTCTCCTTTGACTCCACCTATCACTGGCCTCCTATCCAGCTTCCCCCCCCCCCAATCAGTATATATTTCACCACATTTCTACTTCTCTTTAGTTCTGATGAAGAGTCATCTGGACTCGAAACGTTAACTCTGTCTTTCTCTCCACAGACCTGCTGAGCTTTTCCAGCAGTTTTTGTTTTTGTTGCAAATTGTACTCTTCATTCACCGTTGATTTGCCATACAGAAGATATGCTTGCAATGAGCAAATAAGAGGCGTTCCTGTGATAAACGTGTGCGCTCAGTGTAGGGCCGGGAACGCTGCTCTGCTGTCATTCGCTGGTTCACAATCAAACTCAAAACGTGACTCGTAAAACAAACCCGCTTTTGAATGGCTGATAACAAGGTCAGCCACAAACTCCTCCTCCTCCCCCTCCGAGTCTTGAAAAGCTAGATTCGAGGTCGCTTTTGCTTAGGAAATGCAGCAACGATACTTGGTTGGACTTCACCGTATTTCATATTGAAATTTCTGGGTTGATAAAGGAAGACTTAGCAATTGGCTTTAAGTTCTCAATATGTTCCCGCAGTCTTTCTTCCGGTTTGTTTTGGGTTTGGATAATGAAAACGAGTTGTTAATGGAATCGTTGTCCTGGCTCATGATCCTCATGGGAGGCTGTTCATTCATGGTTTTGCGGTCCGTTGATTTGCCATATGGAAGATATGCTTCCAATAAGTGGGGGATTCAAGTCAATGTGAAGGCTGCTTGGTTTATCCAGGAGATCCCGTCCCTGGTATTGCCAATTTATCTAATGTTTTTCAGCACTGACATTAAACCTTTGCAGCTTCCCAACCAGCTCCTCCTGGGCATGTTCATCTGTCACTACACCCAAAGGTAAGAGCTGCATGTTTCATATTAATGAAAACAGGTAGGACAATAAAATTAACGGATTTTGCGGTCAGGTGCAAAGTGCTCGAAGAAAGCTTCCCACACGATTCAGTGATCTGTGGCATGGATTTCATTCTTGTATAAAAGCAAAAAACTGCGGATGCTAGAAATCCAAAACAAAAAGAGTCATACGGACTCGAAACGTTAATTGTGTTCCTCTCCGCAGATGCTGTCAGATCTGCTGAGTTTTTCCAGGTATTTTTATTTTTGTTTTGGATTTCCAACATCCGCAGTGTTTTGCTTTTATTTTACTTTGTGCCATCTACTCCTGGGGATCTCTGGTGTCCCTTAACAATGATCTAATCAAGTTAGCTAAATAGCCTTTCGCATTGAGGAATTGTCACAGACAGCAAACAATGAAGTGCAAAGTTAATCATTCATCACATTTTAATAATTTTACTGACAGCAAAATAAAGTTTGGGAAATATGCATGGGATTAAGCTAGAAGCTGAAATATCATAAACTAGCTTAAAATATTTATTAATTATCACATTTCAGTTACGTAGGTAGTTTGGAGAAGCCTTGACTGTTCTCCTCTGAGAAGAGAAAGTTGAGAGGCGGTTTGATGGAGGTATTCAAAATCATGAGGGGACTAGAGAAAGTAGATGGGGAGAAGCTGTTCCCATTGGCGGAAGGATCGAGAGCCAGAGGACACAGATTGAAGCTCATTGCCTAAAAAAAGCAATCGAGAAATGAGGAAAATCTTTTTAATACAGCAAGTTGAATCATGACTTTCAAAAGAGAATTGGATCATTATCTGAAGAGGAAGTATTTGCAGGGCTTTGGGGCAAAAGGGCAGGGAGTGGTACTGGGTGAATCACTCTTGCAGAGAGTGAGCACAACATGTCGTGTCAGATGGCCACCTTCTGTGCTGTAACCATCTGTGATTCTATATTCTTGTCATGGCATTCCACAAATATGAAACTAGTTTTTCAGGGCATATGAGGTTCGTTCAGGAGTAACTATGAACTTAATCTGCTGCTAAAAGTCCCGTTAGACCTCATTCAACAATGCATAACTTTTTCAAGGATTCTTACACTGAGAATAGTAGCGTAAAAGTGGATGTTCAATTTGATTCAGGTGATTTTAGATTTCCAGCGACAAGGACTTCAACTTTGCAGCCTGTGGAGAGTGGGAAATCACTGACAGCAACTTCTAGATTTCCACATTTAACTGCACATCTGTGGGCACCAGAAGCTTCTGTCAGTTTCACAGTTGCAATGATGTTGAGCCCTGATAGTTTAACTGTCATTGCAACTGCAAAATCTGAGCTATTAATAAAGATGGTATAGCGACCCTTAAATGGGACATGGGCCCAGATATTGCTGGAAAAAAAATGGTGATTTTAATACACATCCTATTAATGTTTTTTTTTTAAAAAACACAGCAAACAGAAATAACCAGTAAGCCTCAATTCACCATGAATTGGTGGATGATTTCACTGCAGCTGATTGGTGATAGAATCCTCATTAGTCGAGTATGTCCAAGCTGTAAGTGATTTCATCGCCTTCTGTGGGTTCTCTCGTGAATGAAGAATCCAATGTGAGATCGGCATGGACATCCACAAAACTGGCAGTTCATGTTGTCGTTGTTGGTGCTTGGGGGAACTTTTTCAGCTGCGCCACCTCTAGCCTTTCTCTGGCATGCTAGACGTTGCTAGTTTGATGTAGATGTTGAAGCATGCTGAACCAAATTTCAGTACTTTCCTCCACGTAGGCCAATTAACTGCAGTGTTTTACCAAGAAAGGTAGTCTGCAATGCATAAGTTTGTAAAGCTCTTTTTAGGGTGCCTTGTATCATTTGTACTGACCACCTTGATGTCATTTGCCCTTAGACAGCTCCCCACCTTGAGGATTCTGCAGTCATCCATGCGGGGGACATGGCTTGCTCATCTAAGTTGTGCAGCCCTTAACCAATTGCAAGTTCTTGTATCTAGTTCACTTTTCATTTAGTAAATGTAAAACATGCTTCTTGACGATTCAGTAAAAGATGAAGCTATATAATCAGGAAATGAGATTCTGACCTTCCAATATGGAGAATTCACAGAATCAGAATCACAGTGCAGAAGAGGCCCTTTGGCCCATCGAGTCTGCACCGACACGTGAGAAACACCTGACCTACCTACCTAATCCCATTTACTAGCACTTGGCCCATAGCACGTCATAATATTCAAAGATAAGTGCTCATCCAGGTACTTTTTAAAGGATGTGAGGCAACCTGCCTCCACCACCCTCCCAGGCAGTGCATTCCAGACCGTCACCACCCTCTGGGTAAAAAAGGTTTTCCTCATATCCCGAGTGTGCATGCACAACTATTCCTGATGCCTTTCTGGTCAGCAGCAGAGTTACAATGTTACAAAAGAAAAATTGTAAAGGAGATTAGATGGTTGCTAAGACACAAAAGAAAATTTCAATGAAATTATTGAAATAGATTGACCCACTCTCAAATCTGCTAGTAGATATTAAAGGCTAACCTGCTGCAACGAGATGATTGTTTTTGATTAAATAGCTTATTTTTGTAATTTCAAGAATTGTTGTCATGACAAAAACTGACTATTGGACATTGGCCACGCAGCTTCTGATTCAGTGACATGCTGGTTGTTGGGTATTCTAGTTAGAAATGCAGGAAATATGGAGGAGGTTGCCTTGATTGTGGGGTGCAAACAAGTGCTACATGATGTTGGGGTGGGGGGGGTGACGAATGGTCCCTCATGCAGCTGAACACATGTTTAAGAGAGGATCCTAACAGGACCTGTCAGATCCAAAATGACAGATTGATGGCCAAATCAGCGTTAGACATTGTGTGACATCATAATCTGCCCATTCTGCTTACTTCCAGCACATGCAGAGCACACCTGTGTTGGCACACCTTCTAAGCATGGTAATCCGTGCAGGCTACACCAGAAGTATCTCTCAGATTCTATGCTGATACAGCTCTTGTTAAAGGCGAGTGCCTGAAATTTAGCTCCGTTTACTTTAGTCACTGAGATTCTTGCAGATGCATTTGTAAGGCACAGTGTACTTGTAGTTCGATCGTTGGGGTTTTGATGGAGCAGTACATGCATGAAAATATTTTTTTTACTTCATTACTAGATTACCACTTCCTTAGTCAAAAATATTACTACCAGCGCATAACACATTAAAAGCGGGCATTGCTGCCCTGTGCCCCTTTCTGCAGGGACAGAGCTACTGCAGCCCATTTAATTTACGTGCCTAATCGTTTGAGCTTGTTCTGTTTTTTTGAACCCATTTGGTGAAAGTAGGTCTACCAATGGGTAAGGAGCAGGTGCTTGTGAACATCTACAAATGGCTTTTGGTCAGGAAAATTAATTTAAAATCTTTGCTTCCGTGATTCATTTCAGTATTTCCAAGACTCAATAGCCGCCTGCTGCATAAGAAAATGAAGAAATTAGGAAGGCATCTGATCATAAGAGAAAATGTGAGATAAGAAAACTATTGACTATGAAAATGAAGAGCAAGAAGTGAATAGTAGATTATGAGAACTTAGATATGTTGTAGTAAACTACTTACCCAGGTTCATTGTTACTTACAGATTTGAATATTTTTTTGAAAAAAATAATAGTCAACAATTCTGTTTGTTACAGGTCACTGATATTCCCTTTTTTAATTAAAGGAGGAAAAGCAACGCCTTTCATTTCTTTTATATTAGCTTTCATATTTTGCCTATATAATGGATATCTGCAGGCTAGATTCCTAAGCAAGTACGCTGTCTACCCCTCAGACTGGATAACTGATCAACGCTTCCTCACAGGTAATCTTAATTTGATGTAAAAGTTTATTTTTGGGGAGGGGGTGATAATGCTGTAGTGGAGGATGCTCCAGAGATCGACAGGCATAAGACAGAGAATATTCCTTTCTCCGTACAAGTCAACCTATAGTAGGTAGGGTTACCACCCAGTTTGGATTGTGCTGGAGTCTTCCAGAGCTAAAGATTTAATTAGCAGGGCACATTCTCCCACAGGCAATGCAGGAGAAAATTTGCTCCAACCAGACTTATAATAACAACAGGGCAGCAACACGCTCAGGATATAATGCAGTCCTAGCGGATGCATGTGCTAACTGATGAAACTGTCTAATGAGTGATAATGTCTACATAACTGCACAGCTGATCTACAACGGTATGCCATTGTGTCCCTATTTTAGCAACATGTCCATTCTTCTTGCTCGTCCTGCTTCTACCTTTAATGTCACCATTAGCACATCCTAAAAGTCAAAAGGTACAATGGAATTGCAGCCCATTGACTTCAGTTGGCTGTGAAGAGGTGGGAAAATAGAGTAATGCAACATTCCCAATGCCGGGAGTGGCATTCCCTAACTGTGCATGTGAGTGAGCGTGCATTAGTGACTGTTGGGGGATATTCCCTAACTGTGCATGTGCGAGTGAGTGTACGTGTGTGAGAGTGAGTGTGCATGTGTGACTGTGTGAGGGGGATATTCCCGGTGTGCCCGTGTGAGGGGGTGTGCCCGGATACAAAGTGAGACCTGATTCATTTGATTGAATCTGTAACTGTTCCTGAATCTTGCTCTGTGATCAACCTGTTTTCTAAGCTGTCAATGATTGACTTGCACCCCACCCTTGCTCGGTCTTCAACACTTCCCAGTCAAGAGCCCAGTGTGGTGGGCTCAGGTCCCTCTGTCCCATTAACCATGGCCTTGCATCTCCCTGAATTGGCTGAGACAAGAATTGAATTGAATTGTGTTTGAATCAAGGCTGATCTTTTGAGGGGCATTAAAGAGAAATGCATTGTTTCCAGCTGGGTCAGATATAACCTCTGGAATTCCTCTGGGCTGTGTGCAGAGCTGTTAGCCCACTTAATTTAAAAGGGCGAGGGAGTTGGCAGGGGGAGTGCCACTGTTGATCAGACGTTAGGACCTGAAATGTGATTTAGAGGGGGATTTAGCCAGTGTCACTCTTATTGTGTTTAGTAATAGTGCTCTGGTATCACTAGCACTGCCTTTGTACGTGTCCTACTGGAGTCTGGCATTTACACCATACTAACACTGGGACTAGCCCATTATGCAAATGCAGTAACTTCCTTCTTATTTTAAAAACTTGGTTAAAATTCTCCCGTTCTGTGAAGATAGCCACTGAAGGTCCCCTAATAATTGTGAGGGAGAGAAAAGCGAAGGAATTATTTGGAGCAAGACTTTTCACACATTCCAGTAAAATCTTACAGAACATCATGGGGGAGAAGATGAAATAATACCCAGCTTCATAATTGTAAGAGTCTGATATTATCATTCGGCACATCTGTACACACTGAGTGTCTCCTCCAATTTGCTAAATCATTCAGATTCTTGTCCTCACTGCTGCATCTCTTGTTGGCCTGTCTCCCTTACTCACTCAGCAGGTACGATAGTGGTGTTTAAGAGGCAGCTTGACAAATACACGAATAGGATGGGAATAGAGAGATACGGACCCCGGAAGTGCAAAACATTTTAGTTGACAGGCAATATGATCGGCGCAGGCTTGGAGGGCCGAAGGGCCTGTTCCTGTGCTGTACTTTTCTTTGTTCTTTAGTTAATATCACCACCGTCAACACCCCTTTGTCCTTTTATCTATGACATCTTTGGCAATCTCTTCTTTGCCTCCACCTATCACTGGCCCTCTATCCAGCTCTACCTGTCCCACCCCCCTCAAACAGCTTATATTTCACCTCATTTCTATTTTTCTTTAGTTCTGATGAAGAGTCATACGGACTCGAAGCATTAACTGTCTTCCTCTCCGCAGATGCTATCAGACCTGCTGAGTTTTTCCAGCTATTTTTGTTTTTGTTTCAGATTTCAAGCATCTGCAGTATTTTGCTTTTGTCCATTCTTCTTCTTCAGTTCTCTGCCCAAAGGCTGGTCTGACCCACAAGTCTGCAATCTCCACCACAGATAGGTCAAGGAGGCAGGTCCCCAATCCACCCCAGCCGGAACAGGCTTTGAACCTCGTGCTGTTGGCAGGAATCTGATCCACACTGACCATCCAACCAACTGAGCCAACCGGCCCAAGTTGCTGTGGCAACATGTATTTTTATATGCATGTTGTAGGCTGGAGCTATGGATATTGATGATAGATACTCCAATTTTCTTTCCATCACATGGCTAACCAAGAATCTCTCCTGCTCTTATTGCCTGCCATTACCCTATGTCGGAAGGATTTATTGGTTGATATTCTATCTACTTTGGCTGTGTTATGGATGCACCATCCTTGGCCATCAAGTCCTGGAGTGGGACTTAAACCCAGAGCTTCTAGCTCAGATGCAGGGATGCTGTCCACTGTGCCACAAGACTTCCAGCATGCCCGCATGAGGCTGAAAGAGGGGCATCGTCCATAATGTTCTACACAAAGACATAAATGGGCGGATTTTCATGCTGCCTTTCAGGTTCATGCGCGACTCTGGCATTGATTCTTCTGTCTGCAGTTGGGTTGCTATCTTGACCTGCTCTTTTGAGCAGTCAAGAGGGACACAGCCTTGAAAGCATCCGGGCCCTCGTTGAATATGTAGATTAGGCTTTGATGGTGTCATTGGGGCTTGACTGTGATTTTAACAGTTAACCTGTGTAAGGAGGCCATTATGGTTTCTCTGCTAGGTCAACCTGGTTGCAAGAGGCACTAGGTCCAGAAGCAGCAGAGAATGGTAAGCGCATTTTAATTGTAATTTTGTTTTGTGGACCAGGAAGAGTGTGAGGAAACTTTGGGAAATCTTGGCTTCCGTTCCCCTCCCCTGATTTCAGTATTCCTGATCACCCTCTCAACCACTTACCTGAGTTCCTTCAAGGTACTCCTGCTGAGCAGCATCCTGCTCCCACCCACAAGTCAACTACCATAAATGGCTTTGGGCAGAAAAATCTCTTGAGCTTCATGCTGCTCAGGTCCGACTGGCTGCCATCTGCCTCCCCTCTTGGACCCCATAGCTAAAACATGTCCTAGAATGTTCTGTTATACTGGTTTATCTCCCATTGCAATTTGCAAAAATAATTTTTTTTTCTCTTATTATCTTACTGCAACTTTTTTTCTATTTTCTAATCCTTTCTCTCAAACATGCCTTAGTTATCATTGCTGTATCATTTTTTTTGTCTGTCATTTTCCCCACTTTGACTCCAGTTCACCTTTTTGTAAATGTTTCCATCCCTCTGTCATATTTGACCTTGAAATGAGCTTCCGACCACACATTTGCACCATCAATAAGACTGTCTAATTCCACCTCCATAACGTGGCCCGATCTCGCCTTGTCTCAGCCCATCAGCTGTTGAAAACCTCATTAATGTGTCATGTCAATAAGACATAAAAAGAAATCAGAATTATATACCTCAAACTTAATTTTTTTTGCTATTTTATTTAATGAAATTTTGCTGAATCAGAAAGATGGCTGCTGCAGGTCACATTACTCACAGGATTAGCCATCTGTCCTGGAAGCTTCCAACAGAAGTTACAAGAACATAAGAGTTCCCTCTCATCCTTGTGGAATCTCACACCCCATTGTAATGACATTATAATCATGAAACAAGGGGACTTGTAGAGATCGAAACTCGTTATTCCTGCAGCATTGTTAAAAGACCCATCTCACAACAGGGAGCGTCCAGGTCCATTTCAAAACCCCTTTGGACACCGTCCTGCTCCAAAGTGCCATGGTCCACGTGCTGGCTGTGCTTTGCCTCCCAGTTAGTAAGTAATTTTTTCTTTTATTTATTCACGGGATGTGGGCTTCGCCGGCTGGGCCAGCATTTATTTCTCATCCCTAATTGCCCTTAAGAATTGGACCTGTTTCATAGGATTTGCTTCTGCAGATTCCCGTTTCTATCTCACCGAGGTTCCCCTTATTCTACATAGTATTGGTCACACACCCCCATTCTGAACCTGCACCTGTCTGCAAGATGTGACCAAAGTCTGGATCTACACCTGAAGTGCTGTAACCTGGAAGGCAATGGACCAGGTGCTGAAAAGTGGGATTAAGATGTGTGTATTTTTTTTTTGGCCGGCGCAGACACGATGGCCTAAATGGCCTCTTTCTGCACTGTAATTTTTCTATAGTTCTATGGAATGGTCGTGGTGTGCTGCACTCTGCACAACAATATATCTGGACCTGCAGAAGGAACAAGGCAAAGAGCTTAGATCCTCCTCAGGAAAATTCAGGCAGGGAAAAAGAGAAGGAAGGTGATGATGGCACATCACCCCCAGCTGCTCACATTGCTGCCCAAGATGTGAGTGATGCCCTATTAGTGCAAACTTCATTGATGTTGCACCAGTGGACTGATGTCACCAGCACATGTTATTACCATTCTTCCCACTCCCTCCTCCTCCCCCATGCCACAGACACAAAGGAGACCTGCAATAACCAATCACGTCTTGAACATACCCTCATGAT
This sequence comes from Cetorhinus maximus, assembly GCF_964194155.1. Lineage (NCBI taxonomy): Eukaryota > Metazoa > Chordata > Chondrichthyes > Lamniformes > Cetorhinidae > Cetorhinus > Cetorhinus maximus. The sequence continues at coordinate 145,692,382 of NC_135881.1, read as the reverse complement.
CTCCAGCAATTCATGAATCCCCATTCATCAGCAAACAAATTAAAAGGTGACTTGTGTCCCCAGCACCAAGAATGGATGAGAAGGGAAAATTGAGCCAAATAAAAACGTTTATGTGACTTAACAATACAAACTAAAATAAAAACACAACATTTTCTTGTACTGATGTGCATACCTTTGTGCAATGAATGACAAAGCTTTATTCTTCCTTTTCATATCGCTCCTACCTGGTACAATCTTTGTCGTTTCAGTCAAAAGGAGACAGGTTGCTCATATCCCTGCTCTGACTGCTCTGATGCGTTTACCTGACATCTTCTGGTTTTTTTTTGTGCCTCTGAAGGCCTTGCCAAAGACTGCTCCGTCTGCATTTGTGCAATGGCAGACTTGACCATTAGGAAACAAGATTCCAGGTCGGCTACTGGCTGAGAAAGGGCAAGGGATGAGAAGTGAACATGCTTTGACTGGAGTCCACACTTCCATGAGCCTTTTTACCATCATCCCTGTAATGGTCCAGTTGCATTTTACTGCTACCACCATGATCGTGAGCACTTTGGTGTAGTTCGTTGTAGCATTGTAAGGCCAAGGCTAAGGTATTTACCCTCCTATTTAAGGTAGCAGACATGTTGACTTCCAAAGTCAACATGGCCATGTTCAAGACATTCATGTACACATTTTATTGCAGAGTTTAATGTTCCACAGTCTTTTGTATCCAGACAAGGACGCAAGATGCAAATGCCCTGCAACATCAACTCATTCATGCTTGTGGCAAATACTTCCATCCACTCTGCAATTGTGGTCAGTGTGCTTGGAAGGCCTGTCAGCACATTGCACATTGTCTGTTGCTGCTCAATGGTTCTTCTTTACATTGGTGACCCCCAAGGTATGGTATCTATGTCAAGCTGGACAGAGCTTAGAAAGCAGTGTCTTCTAACATGACCTCACCACTGTTGTCCCTGCCACAACCATCTGCTCCTGCTCACTGAGTCACCAGGTGAAAACCCAACTACTGTTCTAACTGGTCCCATTGAAGTGCGATTATCTGAGCTGTTGCATGGCCTGCTTGAATCCTAAAATGGTGCAACTTCAGAGGGATTGAGGTCCTCTGAGGAATCATGATCAATAATCTCCATTATTGTGCTGCTGCAGGCAGTGAAGGGTTGGCGCGAGGTACTGTTTCCCAGCAATGGTCAGCAGAAATCTGCTGGTGATAGCAAAAAGGGAGAGAAAAGATATGAATTAGATCCAGGGTAAGGATTTATCATTATGAACATGATAATGTTTCAGTCAATGTTGTCATCAAGTCAGCATGACTGAGTTTGGTATGATGTGGGTAGCTAATATTCAATTGTGTCACCAGGTTGCTGAGATAGCTCCCTGTTTCTGACTGCCAGGGAGACCAAAATTCTACTGATTTCCAGCTCTTGCTCTCCTGCCCTATGTTCAAAATCTGTGGAGGCCTATCTCCAGTTCTCTCCCTCTCCCTCAAGTTCTGTGCCTTTGTCCAAAATGAGGGAACGAACAGACTTATGAGTGAGAGTAAGGTCATATGTTCATCCAATGGATGCAGTGAATTTGGTGAAGCTGACTATGAGGGGGAAGCATGGAATTTCTTCATGTGGCAGTGATATATGGATAGATGGAAATGTGTGGAATTGCATAAAAAGAGAAGGGTCAGTATCTGTGCAGGGTAAGTGCGTATGAGGAATGATGCAAAGAAGTAGGCTTGGTAAGATCGAGCGATCTGTACTCATTCTTTTTCATCTGATTAGTTCATTGAAAGCATTTCCTGCACTGAATTCAGGAGTACAGCATGATGTTTCTGCTACTCACCACCTGTGCCATCTCCAGCTATGCCTTTTTGGTGTCAGCAGCAGATTTATGCTGACCATTGCTGGGGAACAGTACCTCGTGCCAAGCTTTCACTGCCTGCAGCAGCACATCATGCAGGGTGTAATTGAAGCAGAGTGCAGCCTTTGAGTGCCCTGACTCCACACTGAAAATTCTTCCTCTATTGCTTCCAACTCCAAGCGCCTCCAAGTTTCATCTTTGGACTGGCTCTTTTAAATACTAGAGTTGATGCTGTGATACGGACTCATCCCCCAGCTGCAACAGATTGAATGCGAAACCCAGAAGTAAAATGATAATGAAAGTGCCCATGTTAAACAGTCAGACCGATGCTCTGAACTTCCTTCCAGATTTCTCATTCTATATTGGAACCCACCTCCCTCCCTGCTGCTCCCAATGTGCCTCCAGATTGATATTGGAGCCACAGAGTCTAATCCAGAAAGATTTGAATTAGAATATTTAATTTCAATGCCAAATCATATACAGAAAGTGACATAAAGATAAGGGAATGGAGGTGGGATTAACTGAGATAAGGGAGACAGAAATCAAAGTAAATCAAAAAATATTTAATTTTCTTAAATCTCCAACAATAATTAAAATCTGAAGAATGTGACGTTGCATTCTTTAAAGGTAAATTTTCAGTACCAGGAAGGTTGATGACAATAACTAAAACTTATCACCGAGTTTAAAAATTCATTTATTCTGAAATGGGCAAGCCCTAAAGAAAAATGGCCTTGAGAAAAAGTATTAGTAACTCTCTGCCACTCTCTGTTGCCAATTGTCCTGCTCTCCTGCCTCCAGTCGCACCTCCAACACAATTTCAAAATTCTACCCTTGGCACCTGTTCTCGATCCAGTCGAGTGACATTAGTGTTTGCACTTTACTTAACTAAAGAAATACTTGTACATCCTAATTTACTTCTCCTGGCACCACGTACAACCCTTGTTTTTCCATGCTAACTTTCCTTTATTACTTTTGAAAACAAAATGGAAACTGTGAACAGTTGAGAGGAATTTGATGAAGTAATTATTAAATGTAAGCTCTTGGTTTTTTAGGCTTTGTACTCTGGTTTCTTGGATTGTCAGTAAACCTGCATTCTGACCATATCCTCAGAAAACTACGAAAACCTGGTGAAACAGGATATAAGATCCCCCATGGTGAGTGATTTTAAAATAATATTCTATTGGGCCTTTACTGCAACAAATTGTACTATATATTTTTGTAAACATTAATTTCTCTGATATTTTAAAGGAGGAATGTTTGAATATGTGTCTGGTGCTAACTTCCTTGGAGAAATTGTAGAATGGATTGGGTTTGCCATAGCTTGCTGGTCACTGCCAAGTGCAGCATTCGCTGTATTTGGATTTTTCATTCTTGCTTCTCGGGCTGCACAACATCATCGGTAAGGTTCAAGTTAATTTTAGTGTCCTGTCTATTGTTTTATTCAAATTACTTTTTAAGTCAGAAATGAATATCAATGCCAAGAGGAAAGTATTCCTGTTCTCTGTTGCTGCTTTGTTATGGGAGAACTTGCATCAGCATGATGGAGTGATGCACCAGGTTCAGCTGTTTCTTGCTGGAAAGAAGTGCATCATGCCTATCACCAAGGTCACTTATTTACGCCTCTGTCCCCACTTCATCCCATTGCTGTTAACACTTTCATATACACTTTTGTCACCTCTAAACTACAAAGGACACAACATATAGCAGTACCAATTTCTGGATGCAAGCAGCATAGCTGCCACCATATTGGTCCCCAATATTTTTGGACATCCCTGGTATCTACCTGAAAACAGTATTCAGACAAGTTAGCAGAATGGACACACAACTGGAACATGCAGTTTAACATGGATAAATGAGGTAACATATACTGGGGTTGTCTTGTTGCGCAGTGTGTATCTTGAGGCAAAAACTCTGGGGTTCAAGTTCCAATCCAGGGGCTGAATTTTCCCAGAATTGCACTAAGTGCAGTAGTGGGCAGGTAAAATGAAGTCCTACCCGCTGATGAAAATGGCAGATGTTCACGCCGTATCTTCCCCAGCCCGCCTCATTATATATTTACTCCTGCGAAACATGCTGTTTCCATGTTGGGTGGGCTCTCATTCGCCCGCTCACCATCACCCCGCTGTTGCATCACGCCAGCCGCCATCTTTAAAAGGCAGCCGCCAGCAAACGCTCACCACCACTGCCCGGGAGACATGGCCAGCAAAGGCAAAAAGACTGCAGCCCCCCACTTCAATGGTGGGTCCCTCAAGCGACCGCTGGATGCCGTGGAGGCCCGCCGGGATGTGCGCTACCCCTGCTCTGGCCGCAGGATGGGTAGCAATGTCACCAACCCGGCTTGGGAGGGAGTGGCAGCGGTGGTCAGTGCCAATGCCCATCAGAAGAGGACAGCCACCCAGTGGCGCAAAAGGATGAATTGTCTCCTCCATTCTTCCAGGGAAGTCACTCTTTTCATCACTGCCAACTCTTTCACTCTCAAACCCATCACACACCCACAGGGCCCTCACTCACTGCCAGTGCAAGGGACATCACCATTCACTCTCTCACACACACCATCATTGCCCTCATCCCATCCATGGGCCCACTCACCACCCACACAGGCCAGGCATACTTATCAGCGGGACCCCGAAAGCAGGCTGGGCCCCTCCAAGTCTCAGCCCTCAAGAGGATGCCCGCCAAAGTCATCACAGACAGGGCATCACAGTCAGCAGGCTGCCTCCACCTCTGCTGTGGATGTCCGGGGAGCACCAAGACATAGTGGCAGGGTTAGGAAAGTTAAGGAGTCAACCAAATAAACTAAATTAACAAAATCGGGGACAAAATAAATGCAGCCCCTAAATTAGGAGAGTTACAAACATTAAACCAAAATATGATTAAAAGGGTCGACAAAACACCCCAGTCCCCGCGGTGCCCACCGAGCATGGGAGGCCTCGACGGTGCCAGCAGACACTGCGTGCTCCCTCTCCAGGGACACCCAGCCACAAACATAGCCGCGGAAGAGGGGCAGACAGTCGGGTCGGACGACCCCCTCAATCATCCGCTGCCTGGACCTGTTAATGGCCAACTTGGCCAGACCCAGGAGCAGGTTCACGAGGATGTCCTCCTCCCTCCTGGCACCCCCTCCACACCGGGTGCCTGTAGGTCAGGAGCATGGCAAACAAAACAGCAGTGAAAGGTTTTTTAAATAATTGAAATGGGAGTGCAGCCGACAACACCCTATGTAAACGTGGTCCACAAGGCCGCAGAAGGGGCAGGTATCTTGGGAGTCCGTGAACTGACACATCCTGCTGTTGTATGGGACTGCTGCGTGCAACACCCTCCACCCCAGGTCCCCAGTGGAAAGTGGGAGGACACCCCCGTAGACGGCCCCCCAACGGTGACCTCCACTGCCAGACGGCAACAAGGCACGCCAGAGCGTGTCCGGGCGGCGGGCGAGAGCAAGGAAGTGGAAGGTGTGCAGCAGCAGCCCGTACAGGAAACCCCTCCGCGCCGTGCTTAATGACACGGAGGGCTTTTCCGCGAGGCGGCTCAGGTTGCGGGGCACCGGCTCCCGAGGGAAGGTTCGGGGCTTGGGGCCAATGTGAAATTCCGTCCGAACAGACGAAAGACCACCTCACACCTGCACCACCTCGAGGTCCAGCATGACGTAGGGGCCGAGCACGACCGTCCTAAGGCCTTGAATGGCATTGGCCACGAGCCGGATGTCCACATACGTGCGATGCGCCAACTCCTGTGGGAGCATCCAGCCCACTCCTTCGCCACCCAGCACGTCCCCGATCCTGGTCACCCTGGCAGCCACAGCCCTCCTCTCTGCCAGCCACTGAAGGGGACGGAGGGGCGGATTCCTGAGCAGCGGCTCTCTGACGATAGCCGCTACTCCTAATGGCGGGGAGCTGTGTCGCAAGGCGACCATGTTCCAGACTTTGATCAGGTCCTGGTAAAAGATGGGCAACGCCTGCAAGGAACCACAAAGGCCCCCCCAGGTCTACAAACAGGAGCTGCACGTCATAATTCAGGCCGTGCACCTGGCGGAAGAAATAGGTCGCCAGGGCACACCATCTCGGAGGGGGCTCGCGTAAAGGTACCGCTGCAGGGCCTGAAGGCGGAAGGTCACCACCTGGGTGAGTAGGCACACCAGCACCTGACCGCCCTCCCTAAGCGGGATACTCAGAACCTCAGCAGCGACTCAGCGCAGCCTTTTGTCCCAGAAGAGGTCGATGATGATTCTCTGGATTTTTGTGACAAAGTCCAGGGGAGGGGTCAAAGTGACCAGCCAGTACCACAACATGGCAGCAATCAGCTGGTTTATGACCAGAACTCGACCCCGGTAAGACAGCACTCGGAGCAGTCCTGTCCAGCGCCGCAGGCAAGTGGTGACTTTGGTCTCCAGCTCCTGCCAGTTCACCGGCCAGGATTCCTCAGCAGGGCAGAGGTGGACCCCCAGGTAGAGGAGGCTAGTCCTGCTCCAGGTGAAAGGCCCAAGCTCCTCGGGTAGGGGATCCATCTACCACTGTCCGACCAGGAGTCCAGAACACTTGTCCCAGTTGATCCTGGCAGAGGACGCAGCAGAGTAGACCTCCTGGCACTCGCCCAGCCTCCGCAGGTCAACCGGGTCACTAAACATGAGGAGCACGAGAGGATCACCCCGATGCCCAGCCCATGCAGAACAAATCCTGACAACCACCTCCACAAGAGGGCACTAATCTGGAATGAGCATTAAACCTAGCCTTGCCTACATACTAAGTGCAAATTTCAGTACTTTGTACACTGGATAAAACCAGACTCACTTCTTGTATTGCATTTTTAATTCTTAACATTTAAAAAAAATTCATTCATCAGATGCGGGTGTCGCTGGCTAAGCCAGCATTTGTTGCCCACCTCTCATTGCCCACGAGAAGGTGAGCTGCCTTCTTCAACTGCTGCAGTCCATGTGGTGTAGGTACACCCATAGTGCTATTAGGGAGAAAGTTCTAGGATTTTGACCCAGCGACAGTGAAGGAACGGTGATATATTTCCAAGTCAGGATGGTGAATGGCTTGGAGGGGAACTTCCAGGTGGTGGGGTTCCCATGTGTCTGCTGCCCTTGTCCTTCTAGGTAGTGGTTGTGGGTTTGGAAGGTGTTGTCGAAGGAGCCTTGGCGAGTTCCTGCAGTGCATCTTGTAGGTGGAACACGCTGCTGCTACTGTACATTGGTGGTGGAGGGAATGAATATTTGTGGATGGGGTGCCAATCAAGTGGGCTGCTTTGTCCTGGATGGTGTCAAGCTTCTTGAGTGCTGTGGGAGCTGCACTCATCCAGGCAAGTGGAGAGTATTCCATCACACTCCTGACTTGTGTCTTGTAGATGGTGGATAGGCTTTGGGAAGTCAGGAGGTGAGTTAATCACTGCAGGATTCCTAGCCTCTGACCTGTTTTTGTAGCCACAGTATTTATATGGCTAGTCCAGTTCAGTTTCTGGAGTATGGTAACCCCCAGGATGTATATAGTGGGGGATTCAGTGATAGTAATGCCATTGAATGTCAAGAGATAATGGTTAGGTTCCCTCTTGTTGGAGACGGCCATTGCCTCCCACTTGTGTGATGCGAATGTTACTTGCCACTTATCACCTCAAGCCTGAATATTGTCCAGGTCTTTCTGCATTTGGACATGGGCTGCTTCAGTATCTGAGGAGTTGCAAATAATGCTGAACATTGTGCAATCATCAGCGAACATCCCCACTTCTGACCTTATGATGGAAGGAAGGTCATTGATGAAGCAGCTAAAGATGGTTGGGCCAAGGACACTATCCTGAGGAAATCCTGCAGTGATGTCCTGGAGCTGAGGTGACTGACCTCCAATAACCACAACCATCTTCCTTTATGCTGGGTATGACTTCAAGTGGCGGAGAGTTCCCCCACTGACCATTGACCCCAGTTTTGCTAGGGCTCCTTGATGCCACATTCAGTCAAATGCGGCCTTGATGTCAGGGGCAGTCACTCTCAACTCATTGCATTGTATTCCCTATCTTGAAACTGGTGTAAAGGAAGCTGGTGAGTGGAGGTAGTGAATGGGTCAAGAATCTCACTAATCTGGAGGAGAATAGGGGAGCTCTTCCTATTCTCTTGTGGAGGTGGTTGTCGGGATTTGTTCATGCCTAACAACAAGCCAATTTACACAAAGCCAGGTATCACAAACGGCAATGAGATAATGACCAGATGATCTATTTTTTGGCAATGTTGGTTGAGGGATCAATATTGCACAAGGGAAAGGCTCCACGCAGATAGAATACGATTAGCAGACAGGGGGCAGCCCTGACGCACTCCCCTCCCAAAGCGAAGGGGCGCCGTCAGGGACCCGTTAACCTTAACTAGACACTCTGCGGCAGTGTACAGAAGTCCGAACAGGGCGACAAAATGCGTCCCGAACCCGAATGATTGCAGAGTCCCAAATAAATATTCGTGATCCAACCTGTCGAACGCCTTCTCCTAGTCAAGAGACAGGAAGGTGCTCGACAGACCAGTCCTCTGGGAAAAGGGGATGACGTCCCAGACCAGGTGGATGTTATCAAATATGGTGCGGTCCAGGACCATGTAGGACTGGTCAAGTTCAATCATGTGGTCCAGCACGGTGCCAAGGTGAGAAGACATGGTCCTGGCAAAAATTTTATAATCCGTGCTGAGGAGGGAGACCGGGCGCCAGTTTTTAAGTTGGCGGAGATCCCCCTTCTTAGGCAGCAGGGCAATGGCTGCCATGCGCCACGAAAGGGGCAGCTCCCCGGTTGCGATACACTCCCCCAGGACCCCCACATAGTCATTCCCCAGGACGCCCTGAAGAACTCCACGGTCAGCCTGTTCAGCCCCAGGGATTTGCCCCTGGAGAGGCTGTCGAGGGCGCTGGTCAGCTCCCCCAGACTTATAGGGGAGTCAAGCTTTCTGGCGCCCTCCAGGCCGACCTGCGGCAGGTCCTCCCACAAAACTCTGCGAGCATCCTCGCTGGACGGGTCCAGAGAGAATAGGGCAGTGTAGTAGGTTCTGGCAATGACCCTGATGCCCTCCGACGAGGCAAAGGATCTGACATCGGCCAGCAGCGTAAGGAGCTGCTGACGGACCCTGTGCCTTTTTTTTCCAGCGAGTAGAAGAAGGGGGAGCCGCAGTCCAGCTCCTGGAGGAACCGGATCCATGACATCACGAACGCGCCCCGGGACCCGACGAGTTGCAGGTCCCGCAGCGCGCCCTTCTTCTCATCGTACGCTGACCTCAGGGCCAGGTCCGCATCGGGCTGATGGAGACGTGCCTCCAGGTCAAGCACCTCCTTCTCCAACTCCTCGAGGGTACAGTTGAAATCCCCTCCGAGGACGATGCACCCGCCCGTGTCGATGGAGCCCAGATGAATGGGCACTTCCTCAAAGAAGCTCGCTTGCTGCTGCGCGCCCTTGGGAATGTACACATTCACAAAGTGAAGCGCCGCGCCCCCCAGGCGCACAGTCAGGTGCAGCAACTGGCCTGGCACTGGGTCCTTGACCCCCAAGATCTCCGGCTGACAATGTAGGGCCAACAAGATAGCCACCCCGCCAGAACTGGAGGCTAGGTGATTCATGTAGACACTCCAGGAGCCACGTAGCTTTGTCTCCCGGAACGGTCTGGGTTTCCTGCAGGAAGCACACCGCATACTTCCCGTCCCTGAGGACCGAGAAGTTCTGGAACCTGCGCTGTGCGTCCCTGCTGCTGTGTATGTTGAGGCTGGCTATGGTAGTCTTCATTGTCAGAAGTATGTGCAACCAACACCTGAAATAAAAGGAGGACTTTTTTTATTTTAATCCTTCCTCTCCTTCAGGAACCCAGCGAGAAACGTGTGGATCCTCCTCTTAGCGTCCTGTAAAGCCCAGGGGCCTTGAGGACCTCACAGGCAGACCAGAACATGAGGAAAAGAATGCCACTGGTTCAGGGCCGACTGGACCCTATCTCAGTGACCGCGATTACTCGCTTAAAAATCCTAGAGTTCCTGTACAGGGATGTGGGGAGAGTCGGTGGGGATCCACCACCTCACCCAACAATGACTCTAAATCATCCCCAGTGCTCATCACCAAAACTCCGTCGTCCTCCAGATCGTCGCCTCCAGCTCCAGCCCCTCCCCCGTATTGAGTACGGGGGCTGCCAGTCGGCTCCACCTCCACCTCGATCCCCACCCCCAGGATCAAGGCCAGAGGGGTCCTCTCTGGTCGTCTCTTGGGGATTGGGGTCAGAGGGCAGCTCAGAGCCCCGCTCCTCCCCCAGACACCAGGTCGTCCGGCGAGTCCGGAAAAAGCACCGGACCCAAAGCAGTGACGCCCGGTGCTGAAGGTTGGGAGGGAGCAGGGAGGCCTTCCTCGCCTCCGCCACCCAATGACCCAGTTAGAGGGGCCCTGAAGGGACTGCCGCAGTCCCCTGGCAGGCCAGATGACATCTCGGGGGTACAAGGTGGATCGGGGTGGGGCACCACCGCAAGGGCAGTACCTTCACCGACCCCCGAGGGGCCCTGCTCAGGGGACTGCACCACTGGAACAGGGGTAACGGGGGTTTGATTTCCCCCCAGAGGGCAGAGCGAGGACTTGCGTGGTGGAGACGCCACCACTTCTTCACTGGGGGAGGGGACACATCCAACCTCACGGGTCAGAACATCCTCCCCCACCTCCGAGGGGTGACGTCCCTTCCGGGGTAGGCTGGGGGCCGGGGAGACCTCCATCGGCAAGGCCCCCTCCACTTCATCCAGCCCTCCCAGATGCTCTGCCGTCTGGGGTTTGGGCAAGTCCACTTCCTTCAAGGAGTCCACTGGCTCGGGGTCGCGCGCCTCACCGCTGCCGGACCCGGGAACAACACCGCGCCCGGGAGCGCACACGGTGATTTCTGTTCCCCCGAGCCGGTGTCTTCAGGGGTATGGTTCTCAGGGTGGGTTTGGGGTATCTGGGGGGACCACCCCCAGGTGGCGGGTCTTCCTCCGCATCTTTTTACAGCGTGGGGGCTCTCCCCCCGCCTCACCAGCAGCCGAGATGGCGGTGGCTGCCGGCGGCATCTCCCATGCTGGGAGGAAGATGGAGCGGTGGCGGGGGGAGGAATGACGGTGCCAGCCATGGCCGCCTGGATAGCACTGGCGGCCTTGGAGGTGGGGCAGTTCTTCCTCTCATGCCCCACCCCCTCACAGGCGTGGCACCGCACGCCATCCGCTGACCAAAAAATGCAGTAGGCGGCTCCCTCAAGGGAGATATCAAAGCCCTCCTCGGTGCACTCCTCCCGGGCTAGGCGCACAAGGACCTGGTGCCGGAAGGAGTACACATGGCGAAGGCTCGGGTCCTTTATGCCGCACGAAATCGGTGCCACCCCCGACTTTACCTCCCCCAGCTGACGAAGATGAGGGAGGAGGGGCCCATCGGGGATGAGTCTCTGGGCGGTGGCCTCCAGAAGGTCCACCGCCAGGAACACTCAGCCCCTTTTGGAGGGCAAGGTGCACCTCCCGCTCGGCCTTTCAGGAAGAACACCGGCCTTCCCATGCATTTTTGAGGCCGCAACTATGGCTGAGGGGCCGACAACCCCAGCCAGAGCCTTCACACAGGCCTCCATGGTCATTGTGGGGTGGGCGTAGCACTTCACCTCAAGCTGCCTGGTCAGCAATTTAACCAGCAACAGGGCCGCAGGGGCTGAAGAGGCCACCGCCCCTGCATAGGTGGCCCGAACAGGCCCCGCCACTGGTGAAGACATCATTGCCGCCATCGGGGAGCGCTGCACCCACCCCGATACAGGTAAAATATACAAAACAAGCAGTGAATTGGGGAGTGGGAGCAGATGGAGAGGAGGAGGGGGAGGCAGAGGGAACCAAGGCAGACAGGTGCCCCAATGTTTCTTGAGGTGGGCTGGGGGAAGGGTCCAATGTTTTGCAGCGGGAGGAGTCTTCCCCTGAGCAGCCAACACCACTCAGGCACAGTTCAGGAATGACGGTAGATGTCCTTCTATGCAGATGGCTTTGGGCAGCATTAGCTATCCCAGGTGAGGCAAGGGAGGGCAGAGTGGGGTGCAGGTTCTCTTTTCCCCTTTTAAAGCTCAGTCAGTCACTGCCCTCCCTTCTGAAGAAAGCAGGTCTTCCTTCCCTCCCCCTGCAGGCAATCAATCAGTTGCAGTTCTTTTCTTCCCCCAGGCACCCACCTCTGGCACAGCAAAATGTCCTCCCCGTCCGGCTGGAGTTCTATACTCTCCCCTCTGGCTCTCTCCAGACTCCCACTTCCAGGCTCTTCAGGCCTTGCAGTAGCAGAAGGTTGTAGGGGTCCCCAGAAATAAAAAGTCCAACTCCCCGAACTCCTTTTCTCCTCCGTATGAGCAGTAATCTTCTTCCAGTTGAAGGTGAATAAAAAAACTCCAAAGTAGTAACAGCAGCAACACAAGAAAAGCAGCCGTCAGAAAGTCAGGAAGCCAGCAGTCGGCAGCCAGAAATCAGAAGCTGGAAGCCAGCAGCCAGAGCAAGAGCAGCAGCCCACTCCCAGACTGCAGCAGCATTAGCTATGGCTGAGAACAATTGGTGAGAATTAATTGCACAGCCTGGGCATGGGTGTTAGTCACTTGTAAATACTGTTCACTATTGTTAATAAACTCCTTAGAATGTCTCCCTGCCTGTGGCTCCTTGTGCTGATGAACAGTGTTCTTGTCACTCAGATGTGAAACCTTTCTGCACAAGATAAAGGCAGGTGTCTCAGTCCAGGGCCTCTTCCCTCTGCTCTGTGCAGCCTTCAGACCAAAGTGATGGTCCAGCCTCACACTCCCTGGAAACATTACTGATGCCTGCACCTTGACAGTGCTGGTCATTGCTGCCAGAATGTAGTGGGCAGGCACCACAGAGTTCTCTCATACTCTGTGTGTGCTCTCAGCACCTTTTAAGATGGGGCTGGCCCTCATCACACCAGTATCTGCGACCAGTGATGCTGTGCACAGCTCCTGAAGGGCTGAGATGCTGAAGGCAGACACAGCATCAGATGCATCTAAAGTTTCATGGCTGTGTCTCTGAGATGGCCCTGGTCACAGGGCACAAGTGAGCTGCCCTCAGCCAGATAGGAGTCAGACATTCTCAGAGGCTGTGTGAAGATCTATGGAGTGTCCTCACTGTATGTCGTCATCACCCTCTGGCAATCGAGCACCTATTAGGGCCTCCACTGCATCTCCATGACAGGAGCCTTGTCACAGAGATTATTGGTGCTGAGGTAAGCCAGACTGGAGTCAAACATTCACAACTGTGTTGTGAGGATCTATGGGGACACCTCACTGCATGTCGTCATCATCCTCCACAAATCTGGCAGCTCTGAGAGCCTCCTGAGTGCACCTGCCTCGTTTAGCCAGTGTGAGAGCCTCATTCTCATCGTTGTCACCACCGAGGACCGCCTCACCCTCATCCCTGTCGGCATCCTTCTCATCGGATGAGATGTGCAGCTCCTCCATCTCCTCCTCAGTCAGCTCCTCACCCTGTTGCAGAGCCAGGTTGTAAAGGGCGCAGCAGACGATGACGATGCGTGACACCCTCTGTGGTATGTATTGCAGGGCTCCACCAGACCGGTCCAGGCACCAGAACCACATCTTCAGCATCCCGATAGTCTACTCCACCATATTGTGAGCTGCTGCATGAGCCTCGTTATACCATCGCTCTGCTGCAGTCTGAGGCCACTGCACGGGTGTCATCAGCCACAGCCTCTGCAGGTAGCCCTTGTCCCCAAGGAGCCAACCCTGCAGCCTCTGTGGACCCTGGAAGACTGCAGGAATCTGTGACTGACTCAGGGTGTAGGCATCATGCACACTCCCTGGAAACCGTGCACATACCTGAAGGATGCGTTTCTGGTGGTCGTATACCAGCTGCACGTTCAGTGAGTGGAAGCCCTTGCGGTTGATGAAGTCCACTGAGTGTAGCGACGGAGACCTGAGTGCAGTCAATCGCACCCTGTATCTGTGGGGATCCCGAGATTAGGGCGAATCCAATGGCCCTTGTATCCTGGCTGTCCCGGTCCCAGGCGAAATGCACAAAGTTGTGTGCCATGGAGAAGATGGCATCTGTGACCTCATGGATGCATTTGTGGAGGGCTGATTGTGATATCCCACAGAGGTCATCTGTGGAGCCCTGAAAGGAACCACTGGCATAGAAATTGAGTCACTTTCACAGCCACTGGCAGTGGATGCCCTCCATGTCTCCTTGGCGCCAAGTCCTGCAATAAGTGGCAGATGTGAGCCACCAGGTCCCTAGACATGCGCAGTCGTCAGTAACACTGGTTCTCAGTCATCTGCAGGAATGGCAGGCAGCGTCTATAGATCCTGGGTGTTGCTAGGCGCCGACCAGTCTCGTCTCGCTGTCGCTCTTGGGTATCGTGTGCGGGAGCCCCTGCTGCCCCTTCTTCATGAGGTTGCTGCTCCTGCCTTTGCACAGCCAGGAGCCTTAGTTGCTCTCTCCTCGGTCTTCGCTCTCTGTAGGCCATCAGGCAGACAGCTAGGTCACCAGGATCCATGATCCTGATGTGATCCTCCTGCAGAATGAAAGAGAGAGAGACATGGTTATCATGGCTGTACTTAACACCTTTCCTGGCCCAGTGTGACCGCCCCTCGGATGGCCAGAGATATGTGCACTGCATGGCTGCCCTGTCAACCTGCGACATGGGGGACACTGGTCCAGACCGGGATGCTGAGATTACAAGGGGCTGTGAGCGCCTCCAGCAGTGACTGCTACACGGCCAGCGTTGGCGAGGAGATTGTATAACGTGTGCAGTCCAACTGCTCCGCGGTCCAACAAAGCGGTGGCGGACTCTTAGTGTGTGCCGGAGGTTGGGGGGGCGGGGGAGGCTGGGGGTAAGATATGGAGCACTTGGTGGCCCTTTGGTGCCTCTGCGATGCTTGCATTGGCGAGCAGGCTAGGAGCCTGACCCCAATCATATCACTGTGGCTGCGCCTGATCTGTCTTAGTTACAGTGGCATGGTCAGTTTATACAGGTGTCCCTAATGCCCAGCCACTTCCCTCGCTTACTGCCCCTGCCCCCCCATTTCCGATTGCTTGTGAGCGGGATGCAGCACTAGGGCAGCACTTGACCCCCCCCCCCCCGCCCCCCAGCAGTTGCCTCCGTGGCTGGTCAGCACTTGCCCCCAGACATCCCAACCCCTCAGCAGTCGCCTGTGGGGCCAGGCATCAGTTTCCCCCAACCCCCCGGCACCCCTGAGGCCTGTAAACAGTGGGTGAGCTGTGGAGAACGCTGCTGCTCACTCACCTCAGTTCCCCCAAAGTGAAGGCCGCCAAGTGCACGTCATCTCTATGCTGTTGTGAAACACGCCGGCGTGCTTTCCCGCTGACGTGGACGGACAATACGGTGGGATTACAAGAGCCTGGCCTTTTAAATATATGCTAATGTATTACAATTAGCTCTCTGCCGACCAATGGAGGGAAACGCGGCCCCTTGTCGGCGGGTTGAGCGGATGATTGCAACCTACCTTCACGTCATCATGAAGCAGGTCGTGCCTTATTTTCCCCACACGCCACCTATCATGCCCGCTGCCAGTGGGCTTGGAAATTTCAGCCCCAGGACTTGATGGCCACAGAAGGTGCTTTCATAACTTGGCAAAACAGGATAATTATCAACCTTTGAATCCTTCTAATATGCCAGTGGCAGGTGGTAAGAGCCGGAGAGTATCCTGGTCAGCCATGCTTGACGTGGAGTGGTGACCCTCGAGCTATAGCCTCTGGTGACAGGCTGGCGACCTGTTCCAGGAAAAACTAGCCATGGAAACAGGTATAAGCAGGTGCTTTGTCTGCCTCATACACCACTGGGAAGAGAAATTAAGATAAGGGATATATTTTGGACAATTATTTATTCAATGGAAAGATTTGTAGGGGATGAATGAATAGAAAGATCTAGAAAAGAATACAAGAGTAAAGAAGTATTAAAATGTTTGTACAGAACATTAGTTAAGCTATAGTTGGAATACTGGGTGCAGTTTGAGTACCTCATAATAGAAAGGGCACTAAAGCCACAGTGAGCATACAGCATAAATACACCTCACCAGAATGATGCCAGGGATGAGAGAGGATATTATGAGATGCTAGGATTATTATAACTGGAGTGGAGGAACCTAAGAAGTAATTTAAAGGAGGATTTAAAATTATGAAGGATTTTGATAGGAAAAGACTGTGGTCGGGGAGTCAATGATAAGGAAATGTAAAATTATCCCTAGGAGGTTGAGGAGAATGGTTGGATGAAAATTTATTTACACAAGGTTTTTGGAGCATGGAACTGTTGAGGCAGAAATTTTCTTTAAGGAACAGTTGGATCAATATTTGAAGAATGGTTAATCCGCTGCTTCATTGTCCTTCTGAATTTTCTAAAATTTATGGAAGTCGATGTTGGCTCTCAATTGGCCACTTCTAAAATTTTGGTCTAAACCATGTGCCAATATGACTTTTAGCATCACAATGTAACTATTTACATTCTGTTACCTATCTTGGCAGTGCTGTTTCTGAACACAATGATTCATTTAGCATTGCCTTGCTGCTAGTGTAGTTAATGAGTCAGCTTCTACCTCCTTTCTCATCAACTCAGGTATTCTCCTTGGTTCTGTTCCCTTCCTCCACTCGTCTTTTTCACCAGATCACATACACACACACACATAACATTCATGCCTCTCAAATGAAGTATTGAATTATTCTCCTCTACATAACAAATCCTCAATAACTTTGCATTCACCAAAAGAATGCAGGAGGGCATGCCAAGTGCAGCACCAGGCATACCCAAAAATGAGATGTCAACCTGATGAAGCTATAACACAGGACTACTTGACAAACAGAGGTAGTAGCATACAATGGACAGAGCTAAGTGATCTCTCAACCAAAGGATTAAATCAAAGTCATGAACAGTAGTGGACAACCAACAGGAGAAGGAAGCTCCACAAATATCCCCACCCTTAATGATCGGGGAGCCCAGCACATAGTGCAAAAGACAAGGTTGAAGCATTTCAACCAACTTCAGCCAGAAGTGCTGAGTGGATAACCATGCTGGTCCCCTCCTGAGATCCCCAGCATCTAAGATATCAAGAAATGGCTGAAGACACTGGATACTGCAAAAGCTGTATGGGCCCTGACAACATCCCAGCAATAGTACTGAAGACTTCTGCTCCAGTACCAGCCACATCCTTAGCCAAGCTTCTCCAGTACAGCTACAACACGGGCATCTACCCGGCAGTGTGGATAATTGCCCAAGTACGTCTTGTTCACAAAAGGTAGAACAAATCCAACCAGACCAATTACCCCCCCATCAATTCACTCTCAATCGTCAACAAAGTTATGGAAGGTGTCATCGACAGTGCTATCAAGCAGCATGTACACAGTGCTCACCAATGCTCACAAGTTACACCAGGGCCACTTGGGTCCAGATCTCATTACAT
The DNA here is from genome assembly GCF_964194155.1 of Cetorhinus maximus. Lineage (NCBI taxonomy): Eukaryota > Metazoa > Chordata > Chondrichthyes > Lamniformes > Cetorhinidae > Cetorhinus > Cetorhinus maximus. The sequence goes on along the minus strand of NC_135881.1, from coordinate 145,675,137 downwards.
CCTTGGTCCAAACATGAACCAAAGAGCTAAACTCAGGAGGGAGGTAAGAGTGATTGCCCTTGACATCAAGGCAGCCTTTGACCGAATGTGGCATCAAAGAGCCCTAGCAAAATTGAAGTCAATGGGAATCGGGGGGGGGGGGCGGGAAAGTTTCCAGTGGTTGGAGTCATATCTAACGCAAAGGAAAATGGTTATGGTTTATTCAAGGATATTCAAAATATTATTGAACTACAAAAAATGAAAACTGATGAGTTAATGTTCTGAAACATTTCTGCTTATGCTTTCAAAATATATTTTATCTTTTCATTGCAGATGGTATCTGGAAAAGTTTGAAGATTATCCAAAGTCAAGAAAGGCCTTAATACCTTTCTTATATTGAAATGTCAAATACTTACATATGGCTAGATTTTCCACTGGATAGATAATAAATGCATTGAGAAGTCGGTATACTTATCTCTAGACAAGAACTACAAGTTAGAGCCTTCCCATTCTAACATAAGAACCCATTTTTAACTTTGTGATATGTACTAATTGCTTCTGAATAACCCTCCTAACTCTGACAGTTAACTTCTATAAGCATGGAGACTCATTCCTTCAGATTTTAGTCATTTCGGGAGATTTTTTGACAAATAAATAGAAAATGTTTTTGTGCTTTTTCTTTCAGATCCTCTTTATATCTCTTTCTTAATACAATTCTCCTTTTTCCCCCTCATTATTTCAATTCCTGTATCTGCTTTGGCATTGAATTTGATATTCTAACTGGTATTTCCTGGTTCAGGCACTCCACTGCTCATTAATGATTCTTCATTCAGATTAAGGAATTACACAGTTACTTGCTCTGTTCTCACAGATCCCAGGTTCTCCATAGACCGAGCTGCATTTTATGGTTCTCTAATTTGTAGTAAATTCCAGTGCAAAATCCCATAAAAAGTTTATGAACAAATGTAATTAATGTATTTTTTCACTACTGAGATCAAAATCCAGGCCACTGAAATTCTTGAAATGGACCGTAACAACTAACTTGCCTCCTTTTCTTATTAAATGCTGCTCTCTAATATAATTGACATATTGATTCTTATCTTGCATTGCACTAAGATGAAACTGGGCAATGTTAGTTGAAGATGGAACCCATAGAAGAAAATTTTGTGAGCTGAATAGTAAAACAGAAAGGCTGTTGGAATGCATGGTACAGTCTGTGATTTACTCAGCTTGACACAAGTCATTTAATGTGCTGCTGCTCTATGCTTTTCAGTCATATTACTCGAGATACTTTTATTTTGGTGCACAATATTTAAACAAGACAACTTACTGAAAATGATGGGCTATTGAAGATTACGAGCTCTCTGTGAAATATTATGATTGAATTCCTATATGTATGGCTATATATATATATTATATATATTATATTCTTGTAGCTTGACCAATTTTATTGCAATATATATATAATGGTATGGGTTGGATTTTGTTGTAAACCATCAAGTACCAGAATATCAGACAGCAACTTCAGTTGACCACACATGTAAAGTTAAAGGAGTAAGCCATTTATCCGTTCATGTCTGTTCTACCATTCAATGAAATCATGGCTGATCTGTGTCCTAACACTACATGTACATTTAAGCAAATCTGGAAGTTGCTGTCCAAAATGGCCTACACCTCCATAAGTTAACTGAAAATGTTATCCTTCCATCTGACTTGCCATTAAAATGTATTGAACTGCATGATGTTGCTGTACTCCTGTCATCGATATGCACTGACCTCACCAGAAAATAATAGCGCTTTTCTATTCTAGTCTAATTTCCCTTTGACTGTGTGGCTATTTACAAACGACCTCCCTGGCATTGAAAAATAGCTTATACAAGAATGGAGCCTCATTCCTTCATAACGGATTCATACTCAGCCCATAGTCAAAACAATCTTGCAAAAGCACATCTTCAAAAATGCATATTGAATGTTCGCTGTTTCAAAGCAATTAACATAAATGGAAACAGTTTCCTCTTCATTTTGGTCGTATTTGTGAGCCATCTGTGATTATAAGGGTTTTAGCCTGTAATCCATCACAAACATCTGAATCAGTTGTTCAAAAGATTGTAGGGGTCTTTTCAAGCATCTTTAAGTTATTTTTTGATAGATATGGAGGTTGATAACCATAAGAAAATATTATCCTTCTCATTTGCAACCAACCAGTCCTCCAACAAACAAAATTCCAGATCCTTTATCTGCATCATGCTCAGCTGTTTCCCCAACATAATCTATCTAAGCAATAAATTATCCTGTATTCCACACAACCTGTTTTTCTCATCCAAAAGCAAAGTCATCTGAAATATAAATAGAAATGCTCAGAGAGGAACATTTCTCTCCATAGACGCTACCAGAATTGCTGAGTCTTTCCACCATTTTCTGCTTTCATTTTTTTTCTTATCTCTGTTTTCACTAAAATATCTTGGTAGTAATTGTGTGGGCCAAATCACATCGAGCCCACCCACAACAGTAACTGTAAAAAATGAAACATTTTATTTTTACAAAGCTTTCCCACCATATTCACATTCTCTCATGATATTTTCAGGTCAAAGTCACATTCACTCCCTGGCTACAAACTGGAACCACCAGATGGCAATAGTCCTTATCCAATTTTACATGTTGATATATTAAAATTTACATTCCAGAAAACAGTATTATCAGTTCTCGTTGGCTACTTTCTTGTAGTGCAAGTCAACAGTGCACTCGCACTGCAGAGAAATCAATGTAATTGATCAGTTTTTAAATATTTTATTCAGAATAAAGAATCACAGTCATAGGGCACCTTGCTGCAAAATGTAATATCCGAACAAAAAAATGATCGGTGTGAAATTTTGCTCCTTATGACAAAAAAGATTTTTTTAAGTTTTTCAAAAGTAGATACAGATTTAAAGCAAGTTTTTTTTTCAATTTTCTTTGTCACCCCTAGACTTGACTATTCTAACCCACTCCTGGCTCCATTTTCTACCCTCTGTAAACTTGAGGCCATCCAAAACTCTGTTGCCCATGTCCTTGCAACAAATCCCATTCCTCTATCACACCTGTGCTTGCTGACATGCATTGGTTCCTGATCAAGCAATGCCTTGATTTTAGAATTCACATACTTGTTTTCAAATCCCTCCATGGCCTCACCCCTCCCTATCTCTAATCTCATCCAGTCTCACAACTCTCTGAGATATCTGTGCTCCTCTAATTCGGGCCTCTTAAGCATCCCCTAGTTTAATCACTCCACCATTGGTGGCCATATCTTCTGCTGTCAAGCCCCTAAGCTCTGGAATTCCTTCCCTAAACCTGTCTGCTGCTCTAATTTGCTTTTCTTCTTTAAGAGGCTCCTTAAAACCTACCTCTTTGACCAAGCCTTGGGTCATCTGTCCTGATCTCTCCTTATGTGGCTTAGTGTCAAATTTTGTTTTATAAATCACTTTGGGGTGTTTTATTACATTTAAGGTGCTATATAAATACAAATGTTCTAAGCAATGATGAAACAGTTGAATTCTTTCCAGTAAATGATCCAAAAACTGAACCTCATTACATGCAACTGAACAGTATCAATTTCATGGACTCCTGGCAGCTGGATAAACAGTTGAAAATCAGTTAAATTGCCTCCTTACCAACATCAACTTAATAACTCGTATTTCTTTCCCTGAATGCAGTCCTGAATGAGGAAGGGTTATCAACAACAGCTTGCATTTACACAGTACCTTTAAAAGAAAGAACTGTAATTTCTCGTCAACGATGAGCATTGATGTTCATTAAAGATCATCCCAAAGCACTTCACAGGAGCATTATCAAACAAAATTTGACAGAGCCACATGAGATGTTAAGGCAGGGGATCAAAAGCTTGGTCAAATAGGTAGGTTTTATGAAGTGTCTTAAAGGAAGAGAAAGAGGCAGAAATATTTAGGGAAGAAATCTCAGAGCATTGAGCCTCGGCAACTAATGACATGGCTGTCAATGGTGGAGCAATTAAAATCAGGTATGCACAAGAGTACAGAATTGGACACATCTTTTGTTTCTTGTCCCATAACCACACTCTATCCAATACCACCAACTCTTTTGACATTTAATCTCTCCTGTCTTGCACCCTATCACAGACCTTACCTTTTGTTATTTTTCCACCCTCCCTTTTCCTTGTTTAAAACCTATAACATCTCGAACTGTTACGGATAGGAGAGAGAGGCAAATCTCAACTTCTTTATTTTCTCACCATCTGTCCATAAGCAGAGGTGTCTTAATTTTTGATATAGGCAGTGACGCGTTTCCCCAAACCCTCTGTGGGGTCAATTTTTAAAGTAACTCACAGCAAACTCTCTTTAGAGTTAAATCGGAAGTATTGTTTATTCATACATTCAAACCCGGAGAATGCTCGCAACTTCATACACACACAAGCACACAATAAGTTGATAGGGGAGTTTTTGCAACTATGAATAACTTAGAGGAAAAAGCACCACAAATATAGATATCAGCTCACATCTTTGCCAGAGTCCAGAAAGTCAGAGTCTGGTGAGGATTCCTTCACACAGGACTTATAGTTCAGGTGGGTGAAGCAGGATTTGAAGAAGCCCTTTAAAGTTGATGGTGATTCAGTGAGATGCAGTTGGTATACAGAGACTTAATCTGCTCAGCAGGCAATGGCAGGAATCTTCCAGAGAAACTGGCTCCAAGGAAGCTTAGACTTGATGCAGGCTGATGGTCAGCCTGGAGTCCTGCTTTGATGTTTGCAAGCTGGAGTTTAAACAGCAGACGGAGTTGTGAGTCTAGAAATGTAACATTAAAACTTTCCAAAGGCCATAAGCTTAGGTCATGTGATGTTGCCCATTAATGTGTGAGTTGCAGGCTAACAGCAGTTTCTATGCCTATTGTCAAAATCCATTGATCACCCTAGGAGATAGATGATGGCTTCTAGCACTTCTGCAGGTATAATGAGTTCCAATGGCTCTCCCTTTGTTATAGGACCAGGCTGGTCCCTGGTAAAAACAAAAAACTACTGCGGATGCTGGAAATCCAAAACAAAAACAGAATTACCTAGAAAAATTCAGCAGGTCTGGCAGCATCGGCGGAGAAGAAAAGAGTTGACGTTTCGAGTCCTCATGACCCTTCAGCAGAACTGAGTGAAGTTAGGAGAGGGGTGAAATATAAGCTGGTTTAAGGTTGCGGTGGGGGGGAGGGGGGGGTGGAGAGAAGTTGTGGGGTGGGTGGTTGTAGGGACAAGCAAGCAGTGATAGGAGCAGATAATCAAAAGATGTTACAGACAAAGGAACAGGGAGGTGTTAAAGGTGGTGATATTATCTAAGAGAATGTGCTAATTAAGAATGGATGGCAGGACACTCAAAGTACAGCTCTAGTGGGGGTGGGGTGGAAAGACTGACAGGGTATTATAGTTATAGATTTAAAAATAATGGACATAGGTGGGAAAAGAAAAATCTATATAAATTATTGGAAAAAACAAAAGGGAGGGGGAAGAAAAGGAAATGGGGGTGGGGATGGGGGAGGGTGTTTAAGATCTAAAGTTGTTGAATTCAATATTCAGCCCCAGAAGGCTGTAAAGTGCCTAGTCGGAAGATGAGGTGCTGTTCCTCCAGTTTGCGTTGGGCTTCACTGGAACAATGCAGCAAGCCAAGGACAGACATGTGGGCAAGAGAGCAGGGTGGAGTGTTAAAATGGCAAACGACAGGGAGGTTTGGGTCTTGCAGACAGACCGCAGGTGTTCTGCAAAGCGGTCGCCCAGTTTGCGTTTGGTCTCTCCAATGTAGAGGAGACTGCATTGGGAGCAACGAATGCAGTAGACCTGTGGAAACCAATGTCTCCCAATCATGTATGCAGTAGTTTGTATTCTCCTTGGCTTAAAGCAAGAGAATGAACAGAGGCAATACAGATGAGGGCAAGCCGCTGGAATCAGCCAAAGCAGCCAAGTGAATGATCCATCTCGGCCTCCTCCTGAGGTCCTCATCGCAGATGCCAGTCTTCAGTCAATTCGATTCATGCCACATAAGTGCCAGGCAAAGACCATCTCCAACAAGAGAGAATCTAACCATCTCCCCTTGACATTCAATGCCATTACCATCACTGAAACCCCCACTATCAACATCCTGGGGTTACTCTTGAGCAGAAACTGAACTGGACCAGCGATATAAATGCTGTGGCTACAAGAACAGGCTAGAAGCTGGGAATTCTGCAATTAGTAACTCACCTCCTGTCTCCCCAAATCCTGTTCACCATCTATAGGGGACAAGTCAGGAGTGTGATGGAATATTCCCCACTTGGCTGGATAAGTGCAGCTTCAACAACACTCAAGAAGCTCGACACGATCCAGGACAAAGCAGCCCACTTGAATGATACCCCATCCACCACCTTAAACATTCACCCCCTCTACCACCGCCACACAGTGGCAGCAGTGTGTACCATCTACAAGATGCACTGCAGCAGCTCACCAAAGCTCCTCCGACAGCACCTTCCAAACCCGTGACCTCTACTGCCTAGAAGGACAAAGGCAGCAGATGCATTGGAACACTGCCAACTGCAAGTTCCCCTCCAAGGACACACATCGTCCTTACTTGGAACTATTTCACAATATCAGTGTCACTGGGTGAAAATCCTGGAACTCACTTCCTAATAGTACTATACTCCACATGGACTGAAAAGGTTCAAGGAGGTGGCTCAGTACCACCTTCTCAAGGGCAATTAGGGTTAGGAAATAAATGCTGGCCTAGCCAGCTATGTCCACATCCCGGGAAAGAATATAAAAACTAGAAGGGAGGAAGAGGGTGGCGGGGGAGAGAAGAGCTCTCAGCAGGAGGCCATGTCCTCTCAAGAGTCTTCAGGGAGCATTTCTCCTACCTGCACATTAGCGAAGGACAACATGTCAAATGCCTCTGCTTCACTAAGGAGGCCCTCACTGAAATTTGCCACCTGTTACAACCACATCTGCAACATCAGAGCAGGGCGAGGATGGCTTTGCCAATAGTTGTGCAGGTGAAAGTGATCATGAACATTTATGGTTCTTGCCCCTTCCAGGCTGTAGTAGGTATTATTTGAAACATCTCCCTGTTAAACACCCACTGCTGCACAAGGGCTGTCATTGAGACTTTCTATTCAATGAGAGTTAACTATATTTCATTCTTTCTTAGCAGAAAGAAACAGGCAAAGCGAACATAAGGCTTCACGAAGACCTTGGTTCAAGGTGCTGTTAACTGCACACACGCCGCTCTCTGGACACTGCATGTCAATTCTGAGATGTATTGCAGGGATACTACTCCCTTAACATCCAGCTGATGTGTGACCATACACTGTACCATGCAGCTCAAAGCTTGATATCTTGGCAGCAGTCATAATGTCTTCATTCTGTAGCAGGCCCCTGTGCCACCTGCACTTTGTTACATTCATTCATGGGGTGTGAACGTTGCCTTTTTGAACCACTGCAATATGTATGCTAAAGGTACTCACAGAGTGTTGCTGAGCAGGGAGTTGCAGGATCATGGACCAGCAACAGTGAAGGAACAGTTTTATTTCCAAGTCAGGATGGTGGGGACCTTGCAGGTCATGGTGTTCCCATGTACCTGCTGCCTTGGTGTTCCAGGTGATTGTGGTTGTGGGGTTTGGTAGGTGCTGTCAAAGGAGCCTTGACAAGTTGTTGCAATGCTTTTTGTGGATGGCACACACTGGAGCCATGGTGTGCCAGTGATGAAGTGAGTGAATGTTTAAGATAGTGGGTGGGCTGCCAATCAAGCCAGCTGGGCAGCTTTGTTCTGGATGGTGTTGGGCTTCTTGAGCGTTGTTGAAACTGCACTCATCCAGGCAAGTGCTTTGTAGACAGGCTTTGGGGAGTCAGGAGATGAATTACTTGCTGCAGAATTCCCAGCCTCTGACCTGCTCCAGCCACCATAACAAACCAAAGGGTGGATATTAGGTGACAAGGGCTATCTACTGACCACATGGCTCATTCAACGAAAGCCATGCTGCCCTATGAAATGTGATCAAGCAGATCATTGGGGTGCTTAAACCCTTTCATTGCCTGGATCATTTAGCAGTGCCCGACAGAATGCGTGTCACAATTTGTAGCGGTCTACTATGCTGCTCAACCTCGACATCATGAGGCCTCAGTCCTTGATACAACTATACAGTGACCAGCTGAGGAGGAGGAGGAGGAAGAAGGGAAGAGGTAACCAGCACAAACCCTTTCCTGCCAGACTGTGTGTGATCAACTCATCCAACTGCAGCACTGGTGAATGCTCAATTGCCCATTTATCAATAGTTTCTCAGTGTCCACTTATCACAATCGTTACATAAGAGCCACCACAAAACAAACATTCCAACACAAATTTATAAATCAAACAAGTGCAACCTTGACCTGCAGCAAACTGGCACCTGTTTTACCCTTGTCCCGTACCCTATCTGCAACCCATTCATGCCCACCATATAGAGATCCTGCCTCTAATCTAACCTCAAAGTACACTCTGTGTCAGCAGCTATCCTGGTGGCTGCAAGTGTGAGAGCGAGTGATGATGTTTCTTCATATTACTGTCTTCCGGCTCTTCCACCTCTTTCCCTTCCGCCACAGCCTGGCCAGGTTGCAGTTCTCGAGTATCTGAAAGGTGAAATGTGACAGAGGAAACCGAGGACAGAACAGTTAGCATAACATCTGTTGTGAAATTGTTAGAATCTATAATTGAGGATAGGGTGACTGAACATCTTAAAACATTCAGCTGATCAGAGAAAGCGAGCATGGATTTGTAAATGGGAAGTCATGCCTGGTGAAAACGATTGAATTTTTTGAAGAGGTGACTGAAGTAGTAGATGAGGAAATCTCTATGGATGTTATTTATGTGGACTTCTGAAAGAGCTGAGAGACTGTTATTTAAAATTGAAACTCAGGGAATTGAAAGCAAATTATTGACCTGCTTATGTAATTGGTTGAGCAAAAGGAGACAAAGAGCAAGTTTAATGGACATGTAGATGTGACTCATGGGCCTGAACCTTCTGATCAGCATGCGGGGGTGGGCCCCGCTCGCCGACACATAAAATGACGCGCGGTGATGTCGGGCGTGCGTCCCAACGTTACTGTGCGTCATTCAGATCTTCAGTTCGATGAGCACGCACAGGAGTCGGCTGCGCAGCCACCGATCTGTCAAAGGCCTATTGAGGCCATTTAAGTACCAATTAAAAGGATTAACAGAGCTGCCCATCCAACCTTAAGGTTGGTGGGCAGGCAAAGAGGCCAGGCAGCTTTCGCATTTCTCATGAAACCTCATCCACGGGCGAGATGAAGTTTCATGAAGGCTTTATAAATCAAATAAAAAATTTTCTTAAAATTCATTGGCATGTCCCAGCTCATGTGACAATGTCACATGAGGGGACATGTCTGAATATGTTTTTATTTTTATTTCAAATAATAATAATCAAAGTAATCTCCCTGAGGCACGGAGCTGCCTCAGGGAGATTTTTGCGTGCATGTGCAGGCCCCGAATCTCCCTCCCCCCCCGCCCGCACAGGGAGCGCTCAACGCTTCCAGGTGCACGTCACGCTGGACAGGCTTTAATTGGCCCGCCCACGTAAAATGGCGGCACGCAGCTGATCACAGGCAGCAGTCAGCTGCGCACCCGCCCATACCCACACCCGCTCAGCCCCTCCGAAGGAGAGAAAATTCTCCCGTGGTGTCCCATAAGGATCTGTGTTGGGGCCTCAGCTACTCACCCTATTTATTAATGACTTAGATGATGGGATTGAAACACTTATACCCAAAAAACAGCATTGTAAGTAGTATAGACTGAAGTATACAATTACATAGACATGATAGATGAAGTGAATGGACAAAACTGTAGCAAATGGATTTCAATGCAGGCAAATGTGAGATCATCCAATTTGGACCTAAAAAGATAGAACTGAGTACTTTCTAAATAGTGAAAAGCTAGAAACAGTGGAGCTCCAAAATGACCTCGGAGTTCAGGTGCACAAATTATTATGAACTGTCACAGAAATTAATCCAAATGATTAATGGGTACTGGCCTCTATATCTCAAGGACTAGAATACAAGGGGTTAGAAGTTATGCCTCAGTTAGCCCTCATTAGACTATACCTGGCGTATTGTAAGCTGTTCTGGGCACCAAACCTTAGGGAGGATACATTGGCATTGGAGGAGGCGCAGCGTAAATTTAATAAAATGACACCTGATTCTAAGGGCTGCGCTACAAGGAAAAATTATACAAATTAAGATTATCTTCCCTGGAATTTAGAAGGTTAAGGGATGATTTAATTGAAATTTTCCAGATATTAAGGGAAGTAGATATGTTAGATTGGCTGTGGTTATCTAGAATGATACAGGATTAAAATATGTGTCAAGAAACAAATTATAAAATTGCTGAAAAAAAGAGACATTTTGAGCTCATCAGGACACTAGCAAGAATACCAATATAGGGGGAAAACAACAATTGATACCGTATGTGGAGAACATGCTGATTGGTTGGCAAGTGGCATTGCCATGGTTTCAATTTTGGTGTGCCTTCATCACAAATCAAACGGGAAGAGGTATTAGTTGAGTTTGAACTCCTCTACTCCCAACTATCCTGCCACAGACCAGCGTCCACTGAAGATGCTGAATCCTTGAAAGTGTGCTTAGCTGATCTAGTGCAGTCATATTGCGGGATTCCAAACGACTTGTTGGGCTTTCACATGCAACACGAATGTCTTACAGCATTGCGAGGCATTAAGACCAACCCGGACATACACATCAGTAAACCTAGCAAAGGGATGGGAATAGTCATCATTAACTAGCATGGCTATATTAACAAAATGCATGGCATTCTTAATGGCAGGTCCAAATTCGTATCCATTAGACCTGCCGTTCAACATGAGCGGAGAGCCTTGCTCGAAAATAAGCTAAAAAAACACCTGCTGGACCTGTGCAAGAACAATGAGCTACCGGGTGATATATAAGACAGGATTCGTCCTCACGGTTCATTACATCCGCATATATATGGGCAGCCCAAGACACACAAAAGTGATGTCCCTCTACGTCCCATCTTAACTATGACTGGTTCTGCACAACATGAATTGGTCAAGTGGTTGGGCGAATTGTTACAAGCAGTTTTGATCAAGTTTTCCACATACACAGTGAAGGATTCCTTCACATTTGTGACGGCCATACAAGATTCGTATTTCAATAGCAATGCTGTGTCCATGTGCTCATTTGACAATGCTAGCCTATTTACCAATGTTCCACTTAAGGAAGCCATGGATATTTGCACTGCAGCATGGTGATCTCGACCCGCCACCATTGCATGAATCAGTATTCATTGAACTTTTGAACTCAACAACTCGCGCAGTTGAGTTCAGTTTTAATGACACCACATATGCCCAAATAGATGGTGGTACCATGGGATCCCCTCTAGGCCCAGTTCTCGCAAACATCTTTGTTGGGTTCCATGAGAAATGTATCTTCGATGGAATGATACCCAGCCTCCTACCCCTCGCTTATTTCCGATATCACAGTACTACAGTGTCTTTACAGTGCAGAAGGAGGCTATTCGGCCCACTGGGTCTACACTGGCTCTCCAAAAGAGCATTCCACCTAGTCCTACTCCTCTGCCTTATCCACATAACCTTGCACATTCTTTCTTTTCAGGTAGCAATCCAATTCCCTTTTGAATACCTTGATTGAAGCTGCCTCCACCACTCTTTCAGAAAGTTTGTTCCAGACTCCAACCGCCCTCTCGGTGAAAAAGATTTTCCTCACATCACATTTACTCCTTTGCCAATTATTTTGAATCGGTATCCTTTAGTTCTTGAGTGGGAATAGTTTCTCACTATTTACCCTGTTCCTACCCCTCAAAATCTTGAATATCTCTATCAAGTCTCCTCCCAGCCTTCTTTTCTCCAAGGAAAACAGTCCCAACCTCTCCAATCTATAAAAACAAAAAGCTAAAAGCTACTGCAGATGCTGGAAATCCAAAACAAAATAAAAACAGAATTACCTGGAAAAACTCAGCAAGTCTGGCAGCATCGGCGGAGAAGAAATCAGTCAACGTTTCGAGCCCTCAGGGCCCTTCAGCAGAACTGAAGCATAGTTTCAACAAGGGAGAAATATAAATTGGTTTAAGGTGGGTGGGGGGGAAGAGACACATTGAGGGTGTGGTGTGAGCAGATAATCAAAAGATGTCAGAGACAAAAGGGTCAAAGAGGTGTTGAAGGTGGTGGTCTTTGTCTGAGAAAAGTGCTAATTAAGAATGCAAGACAGGATATTCAAAGTACAGCTCTAGTGGGGGTGGGTTGGAAAGACTAAAGGTTTTAGTTTTAGATTTAAAAATAATGGAAATAGGTGGGGAAAGAAGAATCTATATAAATTATTGAAAAAAAGGCGGGTGGGGGGGGAAAAGAAACGGGGTGGGGATGGGGGGAGGGGAGTTTAAGATCTAAAGTTGTTGAATTCAATATTCAGCCCAGAAGGCTGTAAAGTGCCTAGTCGGAAGATGAGGTGCTGTTCCTCCAGTTTGCGTTGGGCTTCACTGGAACAATGCAGCAAGCCAAGGACAGACATGTGGGCAAGAGAACAGGGTGGAGTGTTAAAATGGCAAGCGACAGGGAGGTTTGGGTCTTTCTTGCGGACAGACCGCAGGTGTTCCTTTTTGAAAACCTTTTTGAACAAGGGTGTAACATTCGCTGTTCTCCAGTCCTCTAGCACCTCCCTTGTGTCTAAGGAAGGCTGAAAGATTATCACTAGTGCCTCTGCAATTTCCACTCTCACTTCCCTCAGTACCCTTGTATAGTAATTATAGTTTAGATAAACGTAGAACTGTAGCGTTAAGAATAATCCTGTGTTGTAAGATCACATGATCTGTGTAAACTAGTCAGTTTGCAGTGCGGGGAACCTCGAGGGAAGAGTTCTTCTTTAGTTATAGAGTTAGGCGCACACATGTAGTTGCTGCTGTTGTCTTGTAAATAAAGGTCAATGTTTCCACCAAGAAAAGTTTCCTAGAAAATTGACTCTATAACGCCTTGGATGCATTTCATCCGGTCCTCGTACCTTATCTATTTTAAGTAAAGAGAGCCTTTCCAACACCTCCTTCCTCTTGAATGTAAGTTCTTCTCGTGTACGCGTAACCTCCTCTCTCACCTCGGCCTGGGTAGCAGGTTTTTCCTTTGTAAAGACAGATGCAAAGTACTCATTCAACACCTTTGCTGTTTCCCCAGCCTCCACTTGCACGTCCCCTTTTTTTCATTCATTCATGGGATGTGGGCTGGGCCAGTATTTATTGCCCATCCCTGATTGCCCCTGAGAAGGTGGTGGTGAGCTGCCTTCTTGAACCGCTGCAGTCCATGTGGTGTAGGTACACCCACAGAGCTGTTAGGAAGGGATTTCCAGGATTTTGACCCAGCGACAGTGAAAGAACGGTGATATATTTCCAAGTCAGGATGGTGAATGACATGGAGAGGAATTTCCAGGTGGTGGTGTTCCCATCTATCTGCTGCCCTTGTCTTTCTAGAAGGTAGTGTTCGTGGGTTTGTAAGGTGCTGTCAAAGGAGCCCTGGTGAATTCCTGCAGTGCATTTTGTAGATGGTACACACTGCTGCTACTGTGTGTCGGTGGTGGAGGGAGTGAACGTTTGTGGATGCAGTGCCAATCAAGAGGGCTGTTTTCTCCTGGACGGTGTCTAGCTTCTTGAGTGTGGTGGGAGCTGCACTCATCCAGGAAAGTGGAGAGTGTTCCATCATGCTCCTGACTTGTGCCTTGTAGACAGGCTTGGGGAGTCAGGAGATGGGTTACTCATTACACAATTCCTAGTCTCTGACCTGCAGTTGTAGCCACAGTATTCATATGGCTAGTCCAGTTCAGTTTCTGGTCAATGGTAACCCCCAGGAAATACTCGATTTGTCCCGAATCAGTCCTACTCTTTCTTTTACCACCCTTTTATTATTTACATGCCTATAGAAGACCTTGGGATTCCCTTTTATGTTAGCTGCCAGCCTCTTTTCATGCTCTGTCCTTGCTTTTCTTATTAGTTTCTTCATTTCCCTCTGGTCCTTCTATATTCAGCCTGATTCTCCAATGTATTTTCTACCCAACATTGCACACGCACTTCTTCCTTTTCATCTTCACCTCTATCTCTCTCCTCATCCAGGGCACTCTGGATTTATTTGTCCTACCTTTCCCCTTCAAGGGAATATACCTTGACATTGCCTGCAATACTTTTTCTTTGAAGGTGGCCCATTGTTCAGCCACTGTCTTTTCTGCCAACATTTCATTCCATCTCACTTGACTCAGATACATTTGCTGTATTTAAATCCGCAGCTACATGTAACAATTTCCTTACGTGTCTATATGGGCTCCATCTTACGCTCAAATTCACCTATGAGATGGAGCAGTTAAATGAACTCCTCTTCCTTGACTTACTAGTTGATAAATCTGCCAGGGGATTCTCTACCATGGTCTACCACAAGCCTACCTTCACTGGTCAATATACGCATTGGGATTCTTACAGTTTCACATGCTATAAGATTGGTCTTATCAGCAACCTTGTAAATAGGGCCTGAGCCATTTGCTTGCCATGCAAGCTTGATGCTGAAATAGGGCCCATCAAAGGCATCCTGTAGGATAATGGCTACCCTGATCAGATCATTTCGCACTGTGTATCACGCAAACTCATGAACAGGCCTAAGGCCATCACTTTCAGCTCTGAAAAGTGCCCAGTCTAGCTCAGATTACCCTGGAAGGGTAAGGTATCTTAAAAATTTGAGCAACCGGTGAAGCTAGCTGTTTCACGCTGCTACTATGCAGTAGCAACACGAGTGGTATTCACCACTAACAGGATACTGTTGTCAAGTCAAAAAGACACTCTGCCTATCACACAAATGAGTAATGTGGTATATGAATTTCAGTGCCAATGTGATGCTAGGTATGTAGGACATACATCCCAAAGACTGGCAGATCATATTAAACAGCATATCCCAGTGGTTGTTTGCAATGGGCAGGGTACAGACCGTACCCAACCAGCCCGTGCTAGCAAAACTCAAAACACACTGTACAATATTAGATGTGATTCCGCAATTGGACAACATTTGCTAAGTAATCCTCAATGTGATAAGAATTACGCTCACAACCAATTTAAGATTGTCAGTCGGGCTCGCAATATGGTATATTTGCATGTCCTGGAAGCTACATATATTAATACACAGGGCCCTGTTCTTTGCAGATAGAAAGAACATGTACACACATTGCGCCTGTTTCAGCTGAACAAAATAAGTGATAGCCATTCACTGACTCATTCCTCAGGGCAATGTCTTAACAAATCAGGGTCAAATTGCCTGGTTTAAATTTCAAAAAAAAGTGCTTGGCAGTTAACTGTCAGTCACCATCAGTGGTGCATTCTCCATGGTAACAACACTTGCCAACCAATCAGCATTCTCTTCACATACAGTATAAATTGTTGCTTTCCCCCTTAAAATGGCATTCTTGTGCGTGTCCTGATGAACGCAATATGAAAAGCTTAGACATGTCTCTTTTTTCAGCAATATTCAAGTTCTGTACTACCAAATGACTATTTAAATTATAAAACAAGGGGCTACAAGTAAGTTTCGATAAATTTATCTAATATGAACTCCAAATATATTTTTCTCAAAAGTAAAGTTTTACAGCTGAAAATATTGGTTTTAAGGGTCCTTAGAGTATATAAGTAGCAGAGAGGTAATTCGTAGATGGGGGTAAGGAAGTTATCTCAGTCCTGAAGCATGTTTCAAAACAGCTCAGCTGCCCACAAGGCAGCAGAGGTACAGATTGAAAGTGTTCTCCTGGAACAGAGTGTATTACTTCAGTCTAGTGACTCATGCAGAGCAAACATTCAAACCGAGAAAATAGCCAGAGGAAAGGATGCAATAAAAGGTTGCCTTCATGCACAGAATTACACAACATGATCTGAGAATAAATGGCCCATAAATTCAATGGCGTTACACCCATTTTTCAGACTTGCACTTGTGTTATCCTTGTCCCATACCCTAAGTGCCTAAGCATCCAATATTTAATAATATCCAATAAACATGTTATTAGAAGTTTGCCACCCGACATATAGGACCGGGCTTCTCCATAGACGTCCAGGGTGCATTTCAAAACTATTAAATTAACAAATCAAATTATTTAAAGAAGGGTGGCAAGCTTTGACAGACCCCTTTTTGATAGTGCCCTACACCAGCACGTTTGCCAAATGATCAACGTGGCCAGCTACCCGTGGTGCTAACAGGCATAAAGGACCCTTCAATAATGCTATTTAAAGGGGTTATCCATTACTTGCATATAAACATATAAATAGTAAGACGGTAATCAAATGAAGGATGCAGCTGATTAGGGACCAAAAAGGAAATCTTGTGGAGGCAGAGGGCAAATAAAGATGTGATTACTTTGCATCTGTCCTCACTAATGTGGCAACGTGGCAGGAAAGGAGGCGGTAACAGAGAATTTGGATAGGATAAATATAAAGGGGAAGTACTTAATAGGCTGGCATTACTCAAAGTAAAAATGTCTCTGCGCCCAGATGAGATGAATCCTAGATTACTGAGGGAAGCAAGGGTGGAAGTTGCTGAGGCTCTGGACATAATCTTGCAAACCTCCTTGGCTATGGGAGTGGTGCCAGAGGACTGGAGAATTGCAAATGTAACATTCCCGTTCCAAAATTGGGAGGTGGATAACCCGGACAACAACAGCTTGGCAACAGTGGTGGGAAAACCTCTTGAGGTAATGGGCTGGAAATTCATTCACACCACTGTTTGGATGGGGGTTGTGGGGAGGTGGGTTACCATTTGCTCTCTGCTCGTGCAGGTTGGAAACAGGTCAGGCAGCATGTAAAATTTGTATACCCACTTCATCTCCATGATTGTAGGGTGTCCACCAGTGGGTTCTGTGCTGAACTGATCTCTGTAGAGCCACCAGTGACAACTGTGCACCACTGGGGACAGTGTAGCTTTCTGAAGAAACCATGTGCTTCAGGTAGCTTTCCTCTTTCAAAGGTACAGTCCCCATAAAAGAGGAGTTGGAGCAATGCATTGCAGGCTGTCGGATCATCACGTTAGAGCACTGAGGAACAAAGAGAATGTCACATCATACCAGGGAAAGAGCTCCCCACATCACTGACACCCCCATGGATGCACTGATTGGATCACTGGAGACCAGGAAGGAGCTCATGTTCCTGCCAAGGGCAGGAATCCTTCACAAATGAGCTACAGGAGAGAATGGGAACAGGTGGCAAGGGCAGTTACTGCCCAATGCCAAAAAAGGTTTGTTGATCTCACTTGGTTAGTCAAGGTGAGTGAATGCATCTGTACATCATAATTCAGACCCACCAGACCACCTACCTTTCACACTGTTCAATGAAGCGCAACTCCCATCACTCACCCAGTAGCACACCTTGGCACTCAGGACTCGCCCTTAACATCCTTATACTGCACCTCACCCCCATACACACACACACAAACGTTCCAGTAATGCCAGTCACGCACACAACTCTCCATACCTCCGCAAACTCATTCAGCTACGGCAGACACATCATCCAACCACACTGACACACAGTCACTGACATTCTGCCTTCTTTCCTGTAGGAGATGGCCCACAATAGGAGGGAGACTCAGAGGCCAGTGGATGGGCACACCTGCATCCCCTTAGTGCCCTCAAGGTGATAGTCCAAAGAATCTGTGGGACAAATGGCACAGAACCAGTGGCACCCAATACTGCTGACCTTCATGGATGTCAGTAAGTTGTTGCCTAATCACCTTCTCCATTCACTCCTCACCCTTACCCTGATAGATGATATAAAATGGAAGCTGCAGATGGAGTGATCTGCTGCTTTCCTCCCCACCTGCCCTTCCCTCAATCTTCCCCTCTCCTAATGTTTTTGTGGTTTCAGATTATCAAGAATTGTTGCCTGGCCAGCCACTGCAGCCTCATGAGGCAGGAGAGAGCAACAGCAGACCTCTGAGGATTTTACACTCACAGCCACCAGCTCAGATATTGGCACTGCGTGTACCTTAGAGGCTAATATAGAGTCCGGAACAACATGTGGTGGCACTAGGCATAAGTGGGCTGTAGCCAGGCCAGGAGGATAGGTCAGCTCATGTGCAAACTGCCAGGAGGACAAGCTCATAGATGAATTCTGCTGCATGGGAATCAGATGAGAACCTCACTCAAGTAGACTACAGGAAAATGCTGTTGACAATGCACACTGAATGCTTGTGCATTGAGAGGCCTGCCAGAAAGTCTCCAGTCACTGGCTAGGAGCATGCAAGAGTCCAGCTCTACTGTGAAACAAGGCTTCGCACAGAGCTTGGAGCTCATTCTTTCCACTGTGATCAATGGCAGCAATGCCAAACTAACCCATAATGGAGTGTCTGCTGGCCACTCACTCTGCTTCCACTGCAGCACAGGCAGAGAGAGGCCTACTGATGCAACTGTGCTGCAGCAGAATCTCAGACAGAGGTCATGAGATTTCTTGCTGCTGCCATCCAGGCACAGACAGCTGCCATTGTGGGTGCACCTCTTAGTGCTCAATCAGGGCATACAGGCTCTCACAGCAATTTTTCCTCCAGCAGACTACTAAGATTGCTGACTGTTGTCCTGTGAGCATGGCAGTGGCTTCAGGAAGCACAAACCTACTGCCGAGGGCATCCTGCAAGGCCATCTGCAGTCTCCCACAGTGAATGTCAGCAGCCTTCCAACAGCCATGTTACAACCACTGAGTGACACTGCATTGGAGCACCAGACCAAGCAAGGGTACCTGCAAGACAGGCACCAAAGGTGATTTAGTTATTTTTTTGCATTACTGGTACATTGCTGGATAAAGTTGTTAAGTGAAGGTGTTTACTCTTGGCCTTTATTGAATGATGTTGGCCAAGAGGACTTTGTGTTGGGGAGTCTGATATGGATGTACTGATGGAGAATAGTTTATTTCAGTTTATTTCAACTGAAGTGAAGCCTCACAATGCGATCCCGCTCACTCCTCCTTGCTTCCTCCTCTTCTTCCTGCTCCTTGTGAAGTGGCCTCCCAGAGGTAGTGGCTGGGCCCTTAGAATTGCCAAGTTTTGGAAAATACAGCACAACACCATGAACATGGAGACTCCCTCAGGCACAAGATCCCCCAACGATATAAGTAGCAACTTCGGCTTCAGAAGACCAACAGCTTGTTCCATGGTGTTGTGGTGTCCTCGGCTCTCATTAAAGGCCCTCTGATCTTGCATGGTGGGATGGTAGAAATGGGTCATGAACTATGTGTGGAGAGGTAGCTAGTGTTGTCCAGCAGCCATCTTCTAATGCCTCTTGCAGCTGAACGTCTTGATGTGCTTGTGCACAAACAACACATTCAGAGAATAGTATTGTGGTTTCAATATCATTCCCCGTTGATGTGGGAGGCACGCAGAGCCACATGCATGCAGTTGATATCGCCCTGCACCATCAGGAAACCTGCTATCGTGGCAGCATCTTTCATCCTGGTGTTCCCCCCACAGAGGGAAAAGGATGAAGCCTCCTCTCCTTCTGTGCACTACCTCTGTGATCTCCCTGATGCTTCTATGCACGGTGAACTGCGACATTTTAACCAAATTGCCTGCTCCTATCTGGAAGGATTCTGTAATGTTCCGTGTAAGGATTCACGGAATGTAAGAGTCCTGGTGATTTTCACGGCCACTGGGAGGGCGATCTTTGCCCTGGTTTGAGGCTCCAACTTGACATGAACAAGATGACACCATGACCATCTTTTTTGTGAATTACAGCTCACTGTTAAGTAGGAGCTGTGCACCCAGAAGATTCTTTCTGATAGGGTGTTCTATGTAAATGCCTCCTTTCCCTCCCCCTTTACAAACATTCCCCTTTCTGCCTCCTGCTATGCAGGTCCTGTTCATGCTGCAGAGCAGGTGACACTTTACTATGTAAATATGATTTCCTGCCTTCCTGTGGTCAGCAAAAACATCCAAGTTACTCCAGCAACTCACCACAGTATTTTCACAAACTTGTCTTCAGCATAAGTAAGTCAAAAACACTTCAGCTGCAACTTGTTGACTGGCTCTTTTAATAGCCCAATAGCAGGGCTCAAATTGCTTCATAATGCTTGTTTTAAGGGTAAATGACAATGATGCTGCTTGCACATGCTTCAACCAATTTTGGTATCCTGGCATTAAATCAACCCATTTAGGTCATCGACATCATGATATTGCACTTTCAGTGCCTTTGCATGCATCGAGGGACACACTCAGCTCCAGGCAGCGGGTGGCTAAAGGGATCGTCCGACCTGACTGTCTGCTCCTCTACCATGACTATGTTCGCAGCTGGGTGGCCCTGGAGAGGGAGTATGTGGTGTCCACTGGTATGCCTTCTGCAATTGGTGGGCACCCTGGGGGGCTGAGGTGCATCATCACCCCCGGAAATGACATTCTGATTAGATTTTGGAAGTTTCCTTTCATGTTTTTGTTTTAGTTACGGTGCCCCACCAGGGGCTGTCACCCCTTCTGAGATATTGATTTTTAGATTAATTTGTTGATTTTGTTCCTTAAAAGAGTCTAGGGACACACTTGAGTGTGCCATTCCACTTCACTAATACTGCAAGGGCCGGGAAGGAAGCAGCCAGCAGCATATTGCAAGCATGAAAACTGAGGGAGGCCTTTGCCGCGTTGCTAGAAGTGACGCTATGCAACTGAATTTTGTGCCCATAATTCCATTAATTGTCATTTGGAAAAGTATGGGCTAATAAATGAAATCCAGCATGGATTTGATAAAAGATATATCCTGTTTGACTAAGGTGATTGAGTTCTTTGAGGAGGTAATGGAGAAGTTTGTGTAAGAGTATAGGTACATATTTACATGATGCAAACCTATCATTTTGGAATTTCATGCTGCAGTCTATGCCCTCTCTTTATCTCACACAGCTGAGCATGGCATTAAACTATGTGAAGGACACCCCCACCACCAACACTATTTAGAGGGATCATCAACTACTTGTGGGTTGATGGTTGGATTATTTCTTCTGGTGGTCGCTGCGATTCTGCAGGTCTCAGGTGCTTTCCCATATGATCTGGCTGGTGCTGAAGTACTTTTTTGGTGGCTTAAAGACTTGTGCACAAAGTAATTGCTTCTAAACATGGGTGGCCTAATAGGGCTTCCTCTTGAAATTGAGCATGGCTCTGGGAATGAGCAGAGGACTAAGAAGAACTGCAATGAGAGGAAGGAAAAGGAGTTCTTAGCAGCAGGCCATATCTGACAAGGGTCTTTAAGATAGAATTATTTTGCCTTAATTTCAATGACAACCAAAGCTTGAGACATCTTCATTTCACTAAATGATTTCTGACTGAAGTCTTCATGGGATGTGGGCGTTACTGGCCAAGCCAGCATTTGTCCTTGAACTGTGTGGTTTGTCAAGCCATTTTAGAGAGCAGTTAAAAGTCAACCAGATTCCTGTGGGAGTCACATAAGGATGGTTGGATTATTTCTCCTGGTGGTTGCTGCGATTCTGCAGGTCTCAGGTGCTTTCCCATATGATCTGGCTGGTGCTGAAGTACTTTTTTGGTGACTTAAAGACTTGTGGACAAAGTAATTGCTTCTAAACATGGGTGGCCTAATAGGGTTTCCTATTAAGGAGACAAGGATGGTAGATTTCCTTCCCTACAGGACAATGGTGAAGTCAATGGGTTTTTAACAACAATTAATGATAGTTTCATTGTCACCATAACTGAGATTGGTTTATAATTTCAGATTTATTGGTTGAATTTTAAACTCCAGCACTGCCATGGTGGGGTTTGAAACCATGTCTCCAGAACATTACTGCTGGATTACTAGCCCAGTGACTTTACCGCTATGCCACTATCTCCCCCTAAAATCTGTTAATTGATGCAGCACAACTGCAACCTCAAAGCAGGGCATGAACTGACTGTGGCTGTGAAGGTGACTGTAGCTCCGAACATTTCTACATCTGGCTCCTTCCAGGCTGTTGCTGGAGATATAAATAACATTTTACAGTTTGAAGTGCACAGCCACAAAGAGAAACAACTTCATCTCATTCCCTCTTGGAGGACAAGCAGGCAGAGCTAGCATAAGGGTTTGCAAAAATTGTAGGCTTTTCCATGGTGTAGGATGCTGCTGACTGCATGTTATTGTGCTCGTGTCATGTGCCCGTGAATGCATGAAAACGATGGATATTCTTACTGTTTAAAGGAACATAGAATATGGACAATTTACCTTGATATAATGGATCCAGGGGTCAGGTAACCTCTTCTGTAGCTTCTGTAGAGACACAGGTCCTGGGTTTTGATGACCACTTCTCGCTATTTCAATTGATGAGATTACAAGTAACAATGCCTGTTCGACTTGCTGGCCCATGAAGATGGGATTACAAAAGAAGGCACTTCAGAGGCTATTCGTGGCTGGTATGTTGATGGGATATCAAGCATCCTCCTTTGTGTGACAGATTGCTAAACCATGAACCCATTTGTGTGGACAATAGAAACATTGATACTGGATCACATGACAGAAACTGGCTGGAGAGAGCAAATAAAAAATTAGCCTGGGATATGAAGACCAGAGGGAAGCCACCCACCATTGTTAAAGAAGTGGGACTAATTTGTCTTACCTGCAAGATTATATTCCTTCGTTATAATGGCTGGCCCACAACTTTGGCTGAAAAGCCAGAAACCCGTTATTGCTTGGAATACCATAGTGGGTTCATATTTCCTCTAGAGAACTGAAAGAGAATTTTCAGGCCTGCAACATTTCTGACAACCTTCTTTGAGAAATAGAGTAATATTGACTCCTGGGATTTTAAGGAAATTTAGGTGTGTGCTACATCTTTAGAACTCATCTTTCCTTCCGTGCGTGTTTCTGTGTGTAAAAGGAGTGAGTGTTTGTTGTGATTACATTCTGGACATTATGAAGATAAACATTTACCCTTTCATTTAATTCAAACTTATAGGAAAACCTGTTTCGTAACTTCTTAAATGTCACGAGCGCTCTAGGAGTTAAAACACTCATTCTCAAAAGAAATCACCTTGTTGCAGTCAGTTCGTGGGGGGAAAAAGGGAGGAATTATCCTACATGTCTCCCATTCTGTAACAATGCACATAACTTTTCATGCACTTAAGGTGAACTTGTTCATTTATCTGAACTGAAAGGGATTCCACTCGTTGAACAGCTGATGCGTAGCCATGGGTAGCAAGCACACTGTGCATGTCCAAGCCCAATATCCTGGCAGCATTTTTTAAATTCTGTGGCAGTCCTGTTTGCCAGCTGTATTTGAATCTCCACGGCACGGCAAAATCTGCTACTGGGTGGCTACAGATGACTACTGGACCACAAGGTCCTCCACTCATGACAGTCTAATGCATGCACCACAGGCATACAATGAGAGCCATGCTGCCATAAAGAGTAATAAAGCCATGCTACCATAAAGAGTAATAAAGCTATGCTGCCATAAAGAATCTTACAGAGTACACCATTGGTTTCCTCAGGCATTGCTTCCACTGTCTTGATCACTCTGGAGGTTCCCTGCAGTGCTCAGGTATGCTGGACTCAAGATTTGTATGGTGTGCTACATGCTACACAACCATGCCATTATGAGAATAACAACCTTTGCCACCACCAAACCAGCAAAAAGCTGAGGAGCAGGAACGCAAAGCAGGAGGAGGAGGCAGTGAATGAGGAGAAGATGGGAGAGAAGGAAGAGTAAGGGATTTTGTAACATAGATACCCCCTTACTTCCCGGGCAGTATGTGAACAAATAATCCATGAGCAAAACCGATGGTCTTAACCCGAATTCCCCAATCACCATCAGTAAAACACTCCTTAGCTTTCCTCTATCATTGACCATCATAATGTCCACTACATAAAACTAAAAGCCATCACAAAATATACTTTCCAATCCAAGTTTATCAATTAAATCATGCCATACTCCATACAAAAATAAGCTAATCATCCTTGTGCATTTTCTCACTGCCTTTTCCGTTTCCCTTTGTCTATCCCAGTGTTGCTGTGAGCTGCTATCCCAGTGGCAACAACATGGCTGTTGGAAAGCTGCTGATATTTCAATGGATAAGACTATGGTTGACCTTGATGGTCGATCTCAAGTAGCTCTGGGCCTAAAAGGCTCAGCTGCAGACTACAACTTCTTAGCATAGGATGCACCAGTTTTGGCTGGCTAGTTAACAGGCAACAGAAAGGACACTGATGGAGTGGCAGGGAAGGGAGAATGAATGTTGTCAGAGAGAGAAATGCAAGTCCATACTCCATGGAGCCATTGCTTTCTTCCTGAGCAATTCTAGCAGTTCCAATACTCTGTTGGTGAACAGACTGTTGGGCCATACTGATGTCCTAGAAACCTCTTTGAATGCTAGTAGCCAGAGCCATGATAGCAGAAATCTGAGATTGCATGGTAACAAGCTGAGATTACATGACAGTAGTCTGAACTTCCATGGGGGAACTCAGACATTGGCTGGCTACTGCCTGTGCTGCAATGGAAGCTGAGACATCAGCCATCAGATGCTGCATCAGGGTTGGCTCAACAGGTGCATTGATGGAAGTGTCCATTGTTTCTTGTTGGAAAGGATAGGCTCCAAGTTTCATGCAAATTTCTGTCCTATGCTGTTGCTTGACTCCTCCATGATTCTCAACTCTGAACATAGGCTTTCCAGCAGTCTACCCATTGCACCAAGCATTTGGGTATATAGACCCATCAGCCTTCCTCTGTGGCCAGGCCATTGAAGTCTTCATCTGAATCCTCTGAAGCTGAATTAATGTGCAACCTTGCCTTCGGGCAAGCTGGCATCTGTGCTATAATTTCTCCTTAGCACAGGCAGATCCCACCTCTCTATATGCTGTGAGATATGTGTCAGAATCTGAGCTAGACGGTGTGGCTGTAACATCGAGTGACATTGTCCCTTCATTTTCACATTCCTCTTGCTCTTCCTCCATTGCCAGGGCAGGTTCCAGTTCTTGGTATCTGCAATAAAAAAGAGATGTTGGGTCATGAGCAGAGAAGAGATTGTATAGAGTGCATGTTTCTACCACCTGCAGCTTGTAAAGCAGAAGAGATTGAGGGATCGGGGCAAAGAAGAGGATTAGGTATATGAATACCCTCGCCTCCAATTTTATTAGTCCAATGGTGGCCACAACTTAAGTAATGGCCAGCACTGTTTCATCCATGAGGGGTTAACACACACAGGCACACCTCTCCCCTATCCTGTTAGTTCCTGCTGTCTCCTGTAGTGCATCACCGTCTCCTGGAAGAAAGAGGGAAATGTGGCAGTAATTGTCGTACAAATGCCTGGGTGATGTGACTGTCATGTTGAATAGTTGCCAGCATGTGCAAGCTATGGGTGAGACTTGCAACAGTATTAAGAGTGTGAGGAGGCAGTACAGTATATGTGTGTCCTGGTTGATAGAGATTATTGGTAGTGAGTTGTGGGGTAAAGTAAATTGAGCAATTGATGGGGCTCTTGGTGCAGTTGGTAGGATACGGCACTTTTTTTATTCGTTTATGAGATGTGGGCCTCGTTGGCTAGGCCAGCATTTATCACCCATCCCTAATTGCCCTTGAGAAGATGGTGGTGTACCTTCTTCCTGAACTACTGCAGCCCATGTGTTGTAGGAACACACACAGTGCTGTTAGGAAGGGAGTTCCAGGATTTTGATCCAGCGACAGTGAAGGAATGGTGATATAGTTCCAGTCAGCTGGTGTATGACTTGGAGGGAAACTTGTAGATGGTGTTGTTCCATGCATCTGCTCCCCTTGTCCTTCTAGGTGGTAGAGGTCACGGATTTGGAAGGGGCTGTCGAAGAAGCCTTGATGAGTTGCTGCAGTACATCTTGTAGCTGGTACACACTGCTGCCACTATCTGTCAGTGTGGAGGGAGTGAATGTTGAAGGTGGTGGTTTGGATGCCAATCAAGCAGGCTGTTTTGTCCTGAGTTGTGTCAAGCTTCTCAAGTGTTGTTGAAGCTGCACTCATCCAGGCAAGCAGAGAGTGTTCCATCACACTCCTGATTTGTGCCTTGTAGATGGTGGACATGCTTTGGGGAGTCAGGTGGTGAGTTACTCTCTGCAGAATTCTCAGCCTCTGATCTGCTCTTCTTGCCACAGGATTTATATAGCTAGTCCAGTTCAGTTTCTGGTCAATGGTAACCACAGCATGTTGATAGAACTATTGAATGCCATGAGGGAAATAGTTAGATTCTCTCTTGTTGGAAATGGTCATTGTCTTACATTTGCATGGCATGAATGTTACTTGCCACTTGTCAGCCCAAGCCTAAATATTGTCCAGGTCTTGCTGCATATGGGCATAAACTGCTTCAGTATCTGAGGAGTTGCATATGGTGCTGAAGATTGTGCAATCATCAGCAAACATCCTTACTTCTGACCTAATGATGGAAGGAAGGTCACTGATGAAACAGCTGAAGATGGTTGGGCCTAGGACACTATCCTGAGGAACTCATGCAGTGATGTTCAGGACTAAGATGATTGACCTCCAACAACCACAACCATTTCTCTTTATGCTAGATATGACTCCAACCAGCAGAGAGCTTTCCCCCTGATTCGCATTGACTCTAGTTTTGCTAGGGCTCCTTGATGCCACACTCAGTCAAATGCTGCCTTGATGTCAAGGGCAGCCACTCTCACTTCACCTCTTGAGTTCAACTCTTTTGTTCATGTTTGGACCAAGCCTGTAATAAGGTCATGAGCTGAATGGCCGTGGCGGAACCCAACCTGATCATCACTGTACAGGCTATGCTGAGCAAGTGCCACTAGATAGCACTGTCGATGAAACTTTCCATCACTTTGCTGATGATCAAGAGTAGATTGATGGAACAGTAACTGGCTGGGTTGGATTTGTCCTGCTTTTTGTGGACAGGTCATACTTGGGCAATTTTCCACATTGCCGGGTAGGTGCCAGTGTTGTAACTGTACCGGAATAGCTTGGTTATGGGTGCAGCTGGTCCTGGAGCACAAGTCTTCAGTACTATTGCTGGAAGGTTGTCAGGGCCCATAGCCTTTGCAGTATTCAGTGCCTCTCAGCCATTCCTTGATATCACATGGAGTGTATCAAATTGGCTGAAGACCGGCACCTGTGTTGTTGGGGACCTCAGGAGCAAGCTGAGATGGATCATCCATTTGAAGAGGGGGCTATATTCCTGGAATTGACTTCTGCCACTATATTTCTTTCCAGTGCCCGCTGATTTTTGAACAGAGTCAATTCTTCTAGTGAAAGTGAGCAATTGGTCAGGAATATCCTTGGTACATCATTAGAAATTATCCCCTCCATATACTGCCATTCATTTAGCATTGACAAAATCAGTCAGGTTCTTCCTCAATGACAATTCATGTTCATAGCTGCCCCATGTATAAATAAGGTACGACGCCACAAATGGAGGAACAATCCATAACACTTGACCCTTAAATCAACTCCATGTATTGGGAATGCCTTTTGAGAACTAATTCGCAAATGCCTTCTGTTCAAAGGGAGAGATGGTGTAGGTGATGTAATTTGATCAAGTTTCCGAAGTGGCAACCCATTTTGTTGCCACTAAATCCAAAGTTCTTGCTGTCTCCTTGGTTCCTTGCACTCTCTTTACCATTGTTGATTCTTCCACCACACAATATTCAGATTGATTTCAACACAACCTGCAGCCATGATGCACCTCCTCTTTAAGAAGTGCAGACTATGTTTAAACAGTAGTTAATTAGCATTAATGATATTGGGCCACCTGCTGATGTATGCAGCCAATGAACAGTTCAGGGGTTGCTGGCTGCCCACAACAGTTGTAGAAAAGAGCAGGCATCCTGCTAGCATTGCAGTCAACGAGCCTGCGTTAATTGCACATTGTGATCCTTGTACCCATTTTCAGGGTTTCTCCAATTTAAACCCCATAGGCTTTTAAAACACAGGCTTTTGATCACAGCAGTGGGTTAGTGTAGGAGAGGAGATTGCTGCAATAAGAAAGACAATAGTTTGTTGTGGAACTATTAAGCCATGATTCAGGAAAAGGAATGATAGAAAGCAACAGTAAGGTGTGAAAAGATATGAGGCCTCTCATTCCTGTCTTGCCATTTGTTTAAAGAACTGAGGGTCAATAAACATTGAATAGTGTTGCAGCCAGCAGGAAGTAGGAAATATTTTAAAAGGAGCACAGTATTTGATGCAATAGAAAGACAATTGCTCTCTTCAAACTAGGTGGCATGAACAGGTTTGGAAAAGCCATTTTCATAGTTCCTGAACAAATCCTATGCACATAAGGCTGATGAGAATTGCTCCATAAGAGGTTTTAAGATTAATGTTTTGGAATAAATAAGTTAATGATCAGACGCATTGCTAAAGAGAGGCAATATAAACAAAATGGTGCAATTTTAAACGGGGTTGCAGGAAAGAGTGACCTAGGGCATATGTATGCAAATCTTTTGAATGTGGCAGAACAACTTAAGAAAGTTGATGAAAAGGCTTAGAGGGGGGAAATTAAAGCCCACATTTCTTAAATGGGAGGTGCATTGTAGCTGCAGGTGGGTTTGAATAATTCTGAATATACCAGCTAAAATACTGAAATTGTGTGTACCTTAGAGCCTGGGATAGAGGAGGGATCTGCACATGGTGATACACCGAGTACAAGTGCGTAGGGGCCAGGATGAGGGGAAACAATAGCCCGGGTGCCAGCTGGCCGAGAGTGAGGTCACACAGTAGCTCTGCTACAGTGGATTCAGGGCTTTGAAGGACCAGGTTACAGAAGAAAACTGATGGGTCTACATAACCAAATTCTTGGTGTACTGTGAAGACTGCCAGAAAGCCTGTGTTCAGTGTTGAGGATGGAGAAGGCCGGCGCCAAGTTGGCACAGGAATTTGTGCAGATCTAAGAGACCAACCTTTCCAATATGGAATAGCTGATCAACCCCATCAACATACCTATGGAACCCATCATAATGGCTGATGTCACGGTTTCCATTGCAGTACAAACAGCTTGCATCAAATGTCTGAGTGCTGCAGAGTAAGCATAGGCTGCAGCCATCATGGTACTTGATACCACTGTTCAGTTGGGCTTTCAGGGCTTTACAGCAATCCATCAATCTCCTCCCAAGCAGAACCATGGGATTGATGAATTGCCACCCCATGAAAGTAGCAGTGGCTCCATAGAGCACAGTCCTGGGCCTGAATTTTATGTACGTCGTGCGTGTGTAATTGGTAGGCCAGGGAGCAGATGCGATACCTGCTCCTGCCCGTGATCGCAACCCGAATGCAATTTTATGCTGACTGGCTAATTAAGGACCAGCCAGCGTGAAATGCATGCTGACAGTGACTCAGTGCTGCTGGCAGGGGTGGGAGTGTGGCGGACACCGGATCCAATGGGGACCCGGAGGGGGATTTAAAAACAGCACAGGCAGCTCCCTGAAGGCTGCCAGGAGTTGGTGAGGAGCCTCAGGGAACTGTTCAATAGAGACTTGAAGTTTTTTTTTAATTGGCAGGAGTTATGGCCTCAGCAGCCACTGGGCACACCAGGTGGGAGGGCAATACCAGTGGGCACTCTGCCCCCCCCCCCCCCCCCCCCCCCCCCCCCCGCCCCACTTCTCTGATAACTGTTTGCTCACTCTTGTGGAAGGAATGAGTGCCCAGCGTGAGATCCTCATGCTGCAGGATGGCAAGATGAGGCCACCCCACCAGACTGGATGGAGGTGGCTGCCCAGATGAGTGGGCATGATGTTGTGCGCTGCACATGGATCCAGTGCCGGAACAGGTTCAATTATCTTCTGCACTCTACAAGGGTGAGTACTGACTTGGCGTGGAACTGTGTTTAGATGTCTTGGAGGGTGGCTGTTCTTCATGGCGTTCAGGGCAGTGAGGTGCAGAGGGCCAAATGGCACATATCCCTGTGCTGACCAAGGCTGGGAGATGTGCCTGCTTGCCTTGGGTGTGTACAATGGTGAGGTGTGCCAATCTGATAGGAACCTCAGCCTGGGTCTCCTGGGGGTGGGGGAGGGGGTGGTGTGGGAGACTGGTATGGTGTGGCAGGTAGAGAGTGGACTAATGAATGCACTTTTATCTGTACAGGAGGAGAGAAGCCATAATGTGCCGGACCTCCTGATCCTTTCAAAGCTTGTGATGGAATGCATGGACATGGAATGCAAGCATGGAGCAAGGTCCACAGGTCAGAGAGAGGCAGGAGTCTCGGAGAAAGGTAACAGCCCAGTGGACAGGTGAGAGACTGGGGGAGTGTATAAGAGATGTAGGGTCATGGCATCCCCAATGAGATGTTCAAATCAAGAGACCCCATTGCTCGTCCAATCTCCGTGCCTCAGTGAGGTAGGTGTCCATTGTGACAAGCAACCGCCATGCATGCACAGTCACTTTACAATGATGTTATCAACTGAAATATTCTCTTCCTCCCTCAGATGCATTGTCCTCATGATGCCAGAGGACCCTCCCTTGACACCCAAGGAGGAGCCACGGACAGAAGCATCCGAGTCACATCCTCTCTCAAAACCAAGCTCCAGTGTAGACACAGGTATGTCAGTGGGAAATAGCATGTCGGTTCAGATGGTATTGCACTGTGGTGAAGGGACATCGCACTCGCAGGTGGAGGCAGAGAGCGCCCAGGGTGCCAGCAGCTGGAGGATTGCTGGAGACCAAGAGCATGCTGAGCTTGAGGTAGAAGATGAACCTCTGGAGTCATCCATCAGGCAGCAGATGCTGGATGTCCAGCTGGGTACACTTGACAATCTGGCAGAGATCCCTGAGGGCCTGCGTGCCATGGTCTCTGTCTTGGAGGGGTCCATGCGGGGCATCAGCATTGCGTTGACCTGGAGCTCCAAGTGCACACCCTCCTCTCATGGAGGGGCAGCTCCAGAAACAGAATCAGGGGTTTCTGGGATTGCGCTCGGACCTGCAAGCTCACACAATGGCAGTGACCTCAGGTGGTCAGTGTCAGTGCGAGGGATGGATGAGGCACCTAGTCACTCTGCTAGGTGCCCACCCATCAATGGTGAGCAGGGAGGTCCAAACCAACCTCGTGCTGGCAGACGAGCTGCATGGGCTGAATGGCCTACTCCTGCTCCTATTTTCTATGTTTCTATGTCGCATTTGTGGGATCCTCTCAGGGTACTCCAGATGAAGGCAGCAGTTCCTCTGCCCCTCTGCCTGTTCCTGTGGCATCTCACGAGGCATCAATGACTGAGGAGTGCCCAGCCATGGCACTGAATGCTCCCTCCCAGGCAGTGCCTGCACAGGCTCTGCTGGCCAAAGGACGGCCACCAAGGTCTTCAAGGCTGTCAGGAACTCACAGTCAGAAAGCTGCCCCTAATGCCGCTGCCAGCGAGGGGTTGGGGTCACCAAGACGCAACACTCGCAAGCGGAAGTTTAAGGCATTGTAAACACAAGAGAGGTTGTCATGGGTAACATAACTTCAGTTAATTTGCTCAAATTGTATTAACGGGGCCACCATATATAGATCTCATTATGTCATGGCCTGAATGTGCTTCATATTTTTTATAGGTGTTGGCCATGGGAGTGGCTTGTGACAAACGGGAAGGACCGCAAACTTTGTTTCAGAGATCTTGACATAAGGGCAACAGGATGGCCTGATCAGGAATGTTCAATAAGGTGGTGCCACCCTTGTCCTCACTTTCAAGCCACGCTTTGGATACCCAGCTGAAACAACGGAGAATCAAGGCCTCTCTGGTCTCCCTGCCTCCGATAAGGCTTCTCACTTCCACATCCATGTCCTCATCCTGGGTCTCCTCCAGTTCGTCCTCAGAACTATCATTTGAATCGTCCTCTACAGCCTGTGGAACTGCCTCACTGTCTTCATCCTTCAATGGGTATCCAGTTGACAAAGCCAGATTTTGCAAAGCACAGCACACAATGACAATAAGCAAGACGTGCTCTGGGGAATATTACAGTGCTCCTCCTGATTGGTCCAGGCAGCGGAACCTCATCTTGAGCAGCTCAATGGTCCTCTCAATGATTACCCTCGTACAGCCATATTGTACTTCTCCTCCGCCTCTGTCATTGGGTGTCGGATTGGTGTCGGTGAGCCACTTTTTCAGGGATATCCTTTGTCACCCAGGAGCCAACCATCCAACCGAGCTGGAGCGATGAAAGGCCTTGGCACCTGGGAGTGCCACAGGATGTACACATCATGGGAGCTGCCTGGGTACCTGGTGCAGACCTGCAATATCTGAGCATTGTGGTCGCAAACAATCTGGAACCCCTTTCTGTAGACGAAGGCACCCAGCTCACCCAGTTGGCCACTTTATGGCCTCATGCGTCCAATCTATGGCTCCCTGGATGTAGGGAACCCAGTAATTACAGCAAAGCCTCTGACTCGCTCAACCTGGCTGGCATCGTCAGTCTGGAAATGAATGAAGTTCATGGCCTGCCTATACAGTGTGTCAGTGACCAGCTTGACGCAGCTGTGGGCAGCAGATTGGGAAACGCCACATAAATCTCCCACACACCTTTGGAAAGAGCTGGAGGTGAAAATCTTCAGGACTGCTGTAACCTTAAGAGCCACTGGCATAGGGTGGCAACCTACACAGTTTGAGGCAATCTCTGGGCAATCATCTGGCATATGGAGGTCACAGTGTCCCTAGAGAGGCAGAGCCTCCTTCGGCCCTGGGCCTCAGACATGTCCAGGTAGCTAGAGCACTGCCTGTAGACTCTGGCAGCAGGATAATGGTGTCTTCTGCGGACTCTCCTGCCTTGCATTTCCTGCTGGCCCTGCAACCCCTCTAGCTGCGCCTCTCTTCCCACAAGTCGCTGCCTGTGGAAACGTGGCCGCCTCTCCCTTCTGGCCTCCTCCTCCTCTTCAGCAGAGGTCACTCCAGAAGAGTAGACAATCCCCATTTTCTGAAATACAGATGGTACAGGATAGTGCACTGAAAGGGGCACATGGCAGAAATCCTCTAAGAAAGCTTGTAAGCCAAAGGGTCCTCCGGCAAACACAGAAAATGCAATGAACTGCCTGAAAACCACCTCCAGCAACTCACACCTAAATTCCAACCTACTCAAATTACCATGGTTCTGGTCAACTTTTATTCCGCCCTGGATCAACTTTCAATTAAAAATGGGATGGCTGCCTGGCAGAGTGGCCTGTGCACTAGCTGTTAAATCACACGGGCCACGTAAAATTGCTGACAATTTAAGCCTTTTCAATGGGCTTAATTGCCCCTTTAATTGTCAATGGGCGTGCTTCCAACTCCCCCATGCGCCCGCTGACTGTAATATCATGCAATGGCACGATGATGTCGGGGCGCCTGCCCAAGCTTGGGTCCCTGGGAGCTGGCACTGCTGTCCTCTCTCAGGACTCAAATTGTTAACTTTATTTCTCGTTCCACAGCTGCTGCTAGACCTGCTCAGTATTCCCAGCATTTTCTGTTTTTCCAATAGCTTCTTTACTGCATTTGGGAAGAGATTGTAAGTAGACTGCAGGAGAAAATATTGGTTAAGCAGCTTCAATATAATAGGAAGCATGCAGGTTGACTTATATCTGCCTTTCTATGTAGTGGAGTTGGTCCTGTTGGACTGTCACAGGAAACTAGACTGAGCTTATGCACTGAAAAAGGAATGTAATTTATTTTTCAAAAACAAAACAGATCCAATTCAGGCAGATAAATATGGCTGATAGGTAAACACAGATCTACAGCCATCTGGTTGGTAGGCAACTGTTTGCATTAAGACTGACTAATGATCCAGTTAGTGCACTGCAAGATGATTCTGCTATTATTAATGTACACATTAAAGCTATTTCACTTCAGATCAGTCACATTTACAATAGTTTGAAATTGAATGAAAACATGAGCTGGGCAACAGAATTTCATGCTGTATGAGTTTCACATTTAACATAGTACTTCTGCAGTTTTGACGAGAAATATTAAAGCAACTACCCTTCACATGAGTCCGTTCAAAAAGAAGAAACTTTTTAAAAGGGTAAAAAAGCTTTGATTTACCCATAAATTCAATTTGGTTTTAGGATAAGATGGCATTACCATCAGCCCCTCTTGTAAAAAATATAGCAAGGCGATCATTAACAGTGAGATCTGTTTTTCTGAATTTCTTCAGTTTTGAATATTTTTATTTGAATAGTGAACGCTGCGAATATTTTCAGAAGCGATGAATCTGAGGTAATGGGACAGATTGACGTTGGGTGGAATTTTCCATTCTGAAGACGAAGTCCGGTGGTGGGCAGGGAAGTCGGTGTGATTCCTGCTAGGCGGCGGGGCAGGTGAACACACACAACCTTCTGCTTTTCAGCTCATTAGTTATGCATCAGCAAGGAGCATGGCGAATCTCGTGGCAGGGCAGGTAGGAAGTTGCCCGCCTGCACTTACCTCATCAGGTCGTAGGTCCTGGTGCCATATTAAAGGGGACTTGGACAGACATTCACACAATGCAGGCCAGGAGCTCCGCATTACTCCTCCAGAGTCCTTGCGGCCACAGCTCATACAGGAGAAACTCACAGATGCGAGCAACCACATCCCAGGACATATGAGGGCACCTCCAGCATTACCTCTCGTTCACCTCTAGATGTGAGAACTGCCGGCGATAAACCCATGATCGGGCCAATTCTCGCCATTGCAGTGGTCAATGTTCACCAGCCTCTTGATGTTATAGAGGCTCCACTGCATCCTGCTGCTCAGGCCCTTGCTCCTCCTGGCCCTGTGCCAACTGGCGACGGGCCCTCCTTCTCCTTATCTGGGTGAGAACCATTACCAAAAGCAGGGTTGCCTGCAGCCTGTATAATCGACACCTCAGTGGAGAATTTAAGAGATACATTAAGTGAGCATGTCCTTTACAAGGTTTCCCTCCATCTCAAAACCAGCAGGCAATTGCTAAGCCCTTCACCTGGCCTCTATCTAGACATGGCATCCCCACCCCACCCCTTCCAGGTAAAGGACACCCTGAAGGACCACAGATGGGTGTTCCTGCCATTCATACATGAATGCACATGGAGACATTGCTCTTTGATCATGGTTATGAGAGCCACGTGCAAGAAGTCTCACACAGAAAGTTTCCCGCTTGTCTCCACTAGCATCGAAACTCTATAGAGAGACCATTACCCTGGCAGCACAGAAAGACTAATCGCATGATCGCTTGTCAGGCATAACCATTCACCTAGAAAGATGGAGGTTTGGAGTTACGAGTTGGCTGCCCCCCACCAGCCCTGCCACTTGGAGGAATTCCACCTCCCTCCCTCCCTTCATCCCTGCGTCTGACTGCAGCCGATGGCAAACGGCACCAAATGAATGGCAGCTCCACACCTTGGTGGGATCTCAATGTTATGAGGCCCATGAGTCGGGAACAAACCTGCTGCAATGTGGGCTTCACCATAGACAGGAGAACACAACTGAACATCTTTGACATCCAGTTGCCTCATAATTTATAGGGTGTCCCTTTAGTAAGCAATTGTGCTGACCTTGAACTCCACCCACCTGAAAAGACCCTCCTCTCACCTCGAGGGATCTCACTGACTGACTACTGTGTGGTCAAGGTCAGTTTGGAAAAATTATGCATGTCACTTTTCAAACTCGTTCCACCATCTTGTACCCTCCCCCTGTGACGCAACAACATCTCCCCACACCAGCTTAAAGGGCCAGGCATACCAAAGATTAGCTTAGGTGCAAAGGCTGCTCCTGAAAATTGTCTTTATTTCTTCAGAATGCCGCAGTACCATCAGATTCTTTGATATAGCAGTAGAATTGCTGCTGGACTAATTAAGGTAGAGGAAGGAGGCTCTTTTTGGGTCAAGGTTTCCCAAAGTGGTGTGCTTACCCTCAGTGGAATAAGGAGACCAGAACGGTAAATCAGCATCAATTCCGTAACCTCAAACACAGCAACTCAACCTCACAACATGCCCCAATTATGCATCTTCTCATCCCATACAAAGGGGACATTTTGGAGCACCTGGGTAGCAGGCAGTATAGAAGTTGAAGAAGGATAATCAAAGAGCATATGTCCGTTTCAGGTTTGCTCTGATATTCTGCTTTTCTTCCTTGTCATCTTATTGTCCCTCACCGTACCTTAGCAATGATCTTACCCAGTTTTGCAAGTTGAAAGAAGTTAAGAAGAATGAGGGGCGATCTCATTAAAACATACTAGGTTCTGAAGGGGCTTGATAGGGTAGACACAGGGATTCTGCTGGCCATGGAGTCTAAAATATAGGGGCACAATCTCAGGATAAGGGGCCGATCATTTAAGACTGAGATGAAGAGAAATTATTTCAGTCAAAGTGTTGTGAATCTTTGAAATTCTCTACCCCAGAGGGTTACGGATGCTCCATTGCTGAATACATTTAAAGCTGGGAAGACAGATTTTTGGTTTCTCAGGAAATCTAGGGATATAGGCGTGAGAGTGGCATTCAAGCCCAAGATCAGCCATAATCATACTGAATGGTGGAGCAGGCTCGACAGGCCATATGATCAACTCCTGCTTCTATTTCTTGTGCTCTTGTGAGAAGCCAACTATCTTTTCGATGAATGCATGTGCCTGCCACCAACAATGGCCTTCCTCACACTTTGTTAAAATGCTAGAAGAGTTTACTGTTAATGACCAGCAGGTAATGCAGGGCCCTTTACAGCTGCACCCTTCCTGGAATTAATGCTTCACTCAAGAGCCCTACAAGCATCACTGTATTGCAAGCAGACATCCAGGTTTGACTATATTCCATGTCACCCAAAGGCCATTCTCACACATTTAATTCTTTCTGAAGGAGAACACTGTCCATAATTAAGAGATAGATTGACAGCAGGTGGTGTACCTGCCATGCCCCAGTTATGCATCTTCTCATCCCATACAAAGGGGACATTTTGGAGCACCTGGGTAGCAGGCAGTATAGAAGTTGAAGAAGGATAATCAAAGAGCATATGTCCGTTTCAGGTTTGCTCTGATATTCTGCTTATCTTCCTTGTCATTTTATTGTCCCTCACCGTACCTTAGCAATGAGATCATGGAACCTTCATATCAGACCTTTCACTCAAAATTACATATGAGCTCTGCTAGCCAGCGATTCATTATGTTTTCTCTTTATCTTGTCCTCTAGCAGTGATGCCAGATA
The DNA here is from genome assembly GCF_964194155.1 of Cetorhinus maximus. NCBI lineage: Eukaryota > Metazoa > Chordata > Chondrichthyes > Lamniformes > Cetorhinidae > Cetorhinus > Cetorhinus maximus. Next base: position 145,638,090 of record NC_135881.1, on the reverse strand, counting down.
AAATAGAAGAGGAAGATGTTGGTGATGGCTCCCTATAATTGACCTGTCAACTGTTGGCAGCGGGTAGACTTGATCTCTTTTGAACTATCCCAAAACTTGCCTTTCTAGGTCAAAGAACCCTGGCATGATGGATTACCTTAAAATAAACGTGTTTTAATGGCTTCCAAGGAAGTGAACATACATTTTCATGGGGAAGAATTTTGCCCTTGATGGGCAGGCGGGCCCCACCGGCTCGGTGGCGGGCAGGCAGCCGATTGCCGCCGCTGAAACGGGCCCCACTGCCATTTTGAGTGGGCGGGCCAGTTAAGGCCCGCCTAGTGGGCCGCCCGACAGGAAGCACTATGCACTTCCTTTGCAGGGTGGGAGGGATTTCCCCAACTGTCAGAGTACTGCCTCAGGGAGATCACTGACAGCTTTTGTAACTTGAAAAATAGAAAAATAAAAAAATTATTAACATGTCCCCCTCATGTGACAATGTCACACAAGATGGGACATGTTAATAAATATCAAATAAACTTTATTAAAGTTTTTTAAAACAGACATGAAACCTCATCCCGCCAGTGGATGAGGTTTCATGTTTTTTCAGAAGCCCACTGGGGCTCCTGGCCTGCGCGCCAGCCTTAAGGTTGGACGGGCAGGGCCTTTAATTGGCTTAATTATCCTGTCAATGGCCTCAATTGGCCACTGACAGGTCGGTGGGCAGACAGCTGATCGTGCCGTCCCCCCGCCTTCCTGAATATTTAAATGGGGCGGGATGACGTCGGGGGTTCCTCCCGACATCATCCCGCGTCATTTTCGCATCAGCGTGCGGTCCCCGCCCCCAACTCGCCAACGGAAAATTTCTGGCCATGATATGTCATTGCTATTTCCCCAATTATGCATCATGTTGGTGAATGCCACTAACCTGGCAACACCCACAATGCCTTCATCCTGCACCAGTCAGCCCTTCTCACCATCTTCGGGCCACCACGATGAACAAGGGTTACACCTTGTTATACCCGCTATACACCTGTTAATGGCTTCCCTCCACCACCTGACGATGCATGGACAGTGGGTTCCTGCTCTGCTGACTGCTCCTGCTTTGTTCCTGTTCTGCTGGCTGCCTGCCTCAAGCCTTTTTCTTCATCTTCATCCTCCATTGCTGGGGACCTGGAGCTTGTAAGGCCTGCGAGGCATGCAGAGGGAGAGAGAAGGACAGAGGGAGAGAAAAAGAGAGAGAGAGGAAGAGCTGCTGCTGCTGCTGTTGTTGCTGCTACTGGACAGGGAGGCCAGGAGGCCAGTACTGTGTTTAAACATCCTAGGTGTGTGTCTGGACTTTTATTTGTTCAGGTGGGGGTTGAACAAGAACTGTGTTTTGTAGGGGGAGGGCAGAAGACTTCTCTAGAGACCTGGGGGAGAAAGGGTGTGTGTGTGTGTAAAATCTTGCCACCACCCCTCCCCCCATTCCATCACTGCTTTTCGCTTCAGGCTAGGCCTAAGCCCAGGTAGCCAGTGCTGCCAGGAGAAGAGGAACAGGCCTCAATCCTGTGTGCCAGGCAGTACCGGCTGCCTGGTGAAAACGTCGCCCTCCCCCTACCGGATGATCATCTAGGACCCCACCCATACTCTATTTCCATCAAGAGACACCCACCTACACCTTACCCTTTCCCTCCTGTGCCTTCCTGTCCTTTATCCCTCTCCCTCCTCTCCTCTCTCTGCTGTTAACATCTCACAGTGGGAGGTTAATCCACCTTTCTTCCCGTCTCCCTCAGGGAGGGAGATTAACACCAATAATTCTCGGGGTGGGTGTAGCTCAGCCCCTATGGCTATGACGGGGTCACCTGTAGCCAGGCCTTCCCGGGCGAATGTGGAAGCGGTGCTGTCACCCTCAGAAAACCTCTGCGGGAGCAGCTGCTTCTGTGGCCCCTGCTGCTCCCACCGCCCTGTCAACTTTCCGCCTCCTTACTCAGGCCTTGGGGGTGAAGAGCAACACCCATCCCGAAATGACCATCAAAGTGTGTGTCAGGGATATGGCTGGGGTCGTCGGCCCCTCAGCCATAGTCGCCGCCTGAAAAATGTACGGCAAAGCCGTCTTTTTTCTGAGGTCCGAGCGGGCGGTGCACCTGGCCCTTGAAAAGGGGTTCACTGTGGGCGGGACCTTTCTGGCGGTGGACCCCCTTGAGGCCACCGCCCAGAAGCTCATTATTTCCGATCTTTGTCTCCAGTGAGCTCCTCCTCCCCCACTTCTATCAACTGGGGGAGGTCAGGTCAGGGGCTGCGCCGATCCCGCTCGGCCTCAAGGATGCGGCCCTCCGGCACGTCTACTCCTTCCGGCGCCAGGTTTTCGTCTGCCTGGCCGGGAGAGTGCGTGGAGGGGGCCTTTAATACTGAATTTGAGGGGGCTGCCTACCGGGTCTTTTGGACCGCGGATGGCATGCAGTGCCATGCCTGTAAGGAGGTGGGACACGTGAGGAAGAACTGCCCCACCTCCAAGGCCGCCAGCACTATCCAACCGGCCGCGGCTGGCACCACCGCTGCTCCTCCCGCCAACACTCCATCTCCCTCCCTGCAAGGGGAGGTGTCGCCGGCAGCCACCGCCATCTCGGCTGCCGGTGAGGCGGGGGGGAAGAGCCCCCGCACCGTAAGAAGGCGCGGAGGAAGACTCGCAACCCGGGGGCGGCCCCCGAGATTCCCCAGACCCCCCAGACCACCCAAGACCACCAGACCCCTGAAGACACCGGCTCGGGGGAAACAAAAACATCCGGCCCCGGCGTCGTGTCTGCGCGTGCTCCCGGGCCCATGTGCGCCTCAACGCCATGTGCTGGGCCTGGCGTCGTCCCTGCGCGGGTTCGCAGTTCCGGTGGAGGCACACGACCCTGAGCCGGTAAAAACAGCCAAGGGGGTAGATTTAGCCAAAACCCCAGGTGGTGGAGCGCCCAGGAGGGCTGGACGAGGCGGCAGAGGCCTCACTGATGGAGATCTCCCCAGCCCCCAGCTTACCCCGAAAGAGACGTCACCCCTCGGATGATGAGGAGGGGGACATTCCGGCTGAAGAGGTTGAATGTGTCCCCTCCCCCGGTGAAGAGGTGGTGGCGTCTCCACCCTGCAAGTCCTCGATCTGACCTCTGGGGGGACCCCAAACCCCCATTACCTCTGTCACCCCTATTCCCCCCATTACCTTGCTGCAGTCCCCTGAGCAGGGGCCCTCGGGGGTCCCTGAGGGTACCTCCCTTGAGGAGGTGCCCCACCCAAACCCATCTTATACCCCCGAGACATCATCTGGCCCGTCAGGGGACTGCAGCACCGCCTTTTTAAACCCCATAACTGGGTCACTGGGTGGCGGTGGCGAGGAAGGCCTCCCTGCTCCCTCCCAACCTTCAGCACCGGGCATCACTGCTTTGGGTCCGGTGCTTTTTCCGGACTCACCGGATGACCCGGTGTCTGGGGGGGAGCGGGGCTCTGCGCCGCCCTCTGACCCCAATCCCCAAGAGGAGATCAGTCAGGACCCCTCTGGCCTTGATCCTGGGGGTGGGATCGAGGTGGAGGTGGAGCCGACTGGCAGCTCCGAACCAGCCCCCGTACTCAATATGGGGGAGGGGCTGGAAGCTGGAGGCGATGACCTGGAGCAGGGTGCTGTTTCAGTGGTGAGCACCGGGGACGACGTAGAGTTGTTGTCAGGTGAGGTGCTGGATCCCCTGGTGCCCCCAGCTGACTCTCCCCTCATCCCTGTCCAGGAGCTCCAGGATTTTTTAGTAATCACGGTCGCCGAGACAGAGTCCAGTTGGCCATGGACCAGTGGTATTCTTTTCCGCTGGTGTTCTGGTCCACTCACGAGGCCCTAAAGTCCCTTGAGTTGGACAGGAACGCCCGGCGGAGGGTCCATACATTTCTCGCTGGGTTCCTGAAGGAGAGGAAGGATTAAGATAAAAAATCCTCTCCTTCTTTTATTTCAGGTGTTGGTCGCACATACTTCTGACAATGAAGACTACCATAGCCAGCCTCAACATCTGCGGCAGCAGGGACGCACAGCGCAGGTTCCAGAACTCCTCAGTCCTCCGGAACGGGAAGTATGCGGTGTGCTTCCTGCAGGAAACCCATACCGTTACGGGAGACAAAGCTACGTGGCTCCTGGAGTGGTGAGGGGGGATCTACATGAATCACCTAGCCTCCAATTCTGGCAGGGTGGCTATCTTGTTGGCCCTACATTTTCAGCCGGAGATCTTGGGGGTCAAGGAGTTGGTGCCAGGCCGGTTACTGTGCGCCTGGGGGGCGCGGCGCTTCACTTTGTGAATGTGTGCACTCCCCTGGGCGTGTAGCAGCAAGCAAGCTTCTGTGAGGAAGTGTCCATTCATCTCGGCTCCATCGACGTGGGCGAGTGCATCATCCTCAGGGGGGTTTTCAACTGTACCCTCAAGGCCTAGGACTGTCAAGGTGCCCAGCACCGCTCGCTCGGCATGAGTGAGTTGCGGGACCTGGTCGGGTCCTTCGACTTGGTGGACGTCTGGCGAAATCTCCATCCCGACTCCAGTATTTTTACTTTCGTGTCACCTGGAGTCGGACCATCCAGACTCGACCGCCTCTACATTTCCAAAGTGTTCGTGTCCTGCGTTCCATCGGCTTCTGTGCGATGGGTGCTGTGCACGGACCACCATCTGGTGTGGGTGGAGCTCACTCCATTCTGCGGGGTCCGCGTACTGGCACTTTAACAACCTGCTGCTGGAGGACGAGCGGTTCCTGGACTCGTTTCATCGTTTCTGGGCCAGCTGGAGAAGGAAGCGGGGAGGCTTCCCCTCCTTGAGGCTATGGTGGGACGTGGGCAAGACTCACGTTCGCGTTTTCTGTCAGGAGTACGCGAGGGGGTCGACAAAGAGGCTGAAATCCAGGGTCGAGGAGTTGGAGAAGTAGGTGCTCGACCTGGAGGCGCGTCTCTGTCAGCCCGAGGCGGACCCGGCCCTGCGGCTGGTGTACGAGGAGAAGAAGGGTGCGCTGCGGGACCTGCAACTCGTCGGGTCCCGGGTCGCGTTCGTGAGGTCGCAGATCCGGTTCCTCCGGGACCTGGACTACGGCTCCCCCTTCTTCTACTCACTGGAAAAAAAGGCACGGGGTCCGTCAGCAGCTCCTTACGCTGCTGGCCGACAACGGATCCCTTGCCTCAGATCCAGAGGGCATCAGGGTCATTTTTGCCAGAACTTACTATACTGCCCTGTTCGCTCCGGATCCGTCCAGCGAGGATGCTCGCAGAGTTTTGTGGGAGGACCTGCCACAGGTCGGCCTGGAGGACGCCAGAAAGCTTGACTCCCCTATAAGTCTGGGGGAGCTGACAGGCGCTCTCAACGGTCTCTCCAGGGGCAAATCCCCAGGACTAGACGGGCTGACCGTGGAGTTCTTCAGAGCATCCTGGGACGTCCTGGGGAATGACTACACAGGGGTCCTGGGGGAGAGTATCGCAACCGGGGAGATGCCCCTTTCATGGCACAGGGCGGTCATTGCCCTGCTGCCTAAGAAGGGGGATCTCTGCCTCCTTAAAAACTGGCGCCCGGTCTCCCTCCTCAGCACGGATTATAAAATTTTTGCCAGGGCCATGTCTTCTCATCTTGGCACCGTGCTGGACCACATGATCCAACCTGACCAGTTCTACACTGTCCTGGGCCGCACCATATTTGATAACATCCACCTGATCCGGGACATCATCCCCTTTTCCTAGAGGACTGGTCTGTCGAGCACCTTCCTGTCTCTTGACCAGGAGAAGGCGTTTGACAGGGTGGATCACGAATACTTGTTCCAGACTCTGTGAGCATTTGGGTTCAGGACGTATTTTGTCACACGGATCCGACTTCTGTTCGCTGCCACAGAGTGTCTAGTTAAGGTTAACGGGTCCCTGACGGCGCCCCTTCGCTTTGGGAGAGGAGTGCATCAGGGCTGCCCCCTGTCTGGCCAATTGTATTCTATCTGCGTGAAGCCTTTCCTGCACTTCTTGCAGAGGAGGTTGTTGGGGTTGGTTCTGCACGGGCCGGGCATCGGGGTGGTCCTCTTGGCTTACGAATTGGCAGGAGCTGGAGGCCAAAGTCACCACTCGCCTGCGGCGCTGGATAGGACTGCTCCAAGTGCTGTCTTATGGGGGTCGAGTTCTGGTCATAAACCAGCTGATTGTCACCATGTTGTGGTACCGGCCGGTCACTTTGACCCCTCCCCCAGACTTTGTCACGAAAATCCAGAGAATGCTTATCGACTTCTTCTGGGACAAAAGACTGCACTGGGTCGATGCTGAGGTTCTGAGTCTCCCGCGTAGGGAGAGTTGTCAGGCGCTGGTGTGCCTGTGCACCCAGGTGGTGACCTTCCGCCTTCAGGCCCTGCAGCGATACCTTTACATAGACCCTCCTCCGAGATGGTGTGCCCTAGCGACGTATTTCTTCCGCCAGGTGCACAGCCTGAATTATGATGTGCAGCTCCTGTTTATAGACCTGAGGGGCCTTCGTGGCTCCTTGCAGGTGTTGCCTGTCTTTTACCAGGACCTGATCAAAGTCTGGAACATGGTCGCCTCGCGACACAGCTCTCCTCCATCAGGAGTAGCAGCTATCGTCAGAGAGCCGCTGTTCAGGAATCTGCCCCTCTGTCCTTTTGAGTGGCTGGTGGAGAGGAGAGCTCTGGCTGCCGGGGTGACCAGGATCAGGGTCGTGCTGGGTGGCGGAGGAGTGGGCTAGATGCTTCCACAGGAGTTGGCGCATCGCACATCCGTGGACGTCCAACTTGTGGGCAATGCCATTCAAGACCTTAGGACAGCCGTGCTCGGACCCGAAGTCATACTGGACCTCGGGGTGGCGCAGGTGCACGGTGGTCTTCCGTCTGAGCGCGCCCCTGTTCAGACAGAATTCCACATTGGCCCCAAGCCCCAAACCCTTCCTCGGGAGTAATCCACTTTGGTAGGAAAAATGAAAATGAAGAATATTTTTTGAATCGTTAGAGACTGTGAAATCTTTGTATTCAGAGGGACCTGTGCGTCCTTGCACATGAATCACAGAAAATTAACATGCAGGTATAGCAAGCTATTAGGCAAATTGTATGCTAGCTTTTCTTACCAAGAAATTAGGAAATAAGAGTCAAGAAATCTTACTCCAATTGTACAGGGCATTGTTGAGGCCACACTGGAGTACTGTGTACAGTTTTTATCTCCTTGTCCTAGAGGAGTGCAAGAAAGATTCATTAGACTGGTTTCTGGGGTGAGTGGTTTGTCCTGTGAGGAGAGGTTGAGTCAAGGCCTTTATTCCCTGGAGTTTAGAAGAATGAGAAATGATCTACTTGAAACATACAACACTCTTCAGGGACTTGACAGGGTAGATGCTGAGAAAATGTTTCCCCAGGCTGAGAAATCTAGAACATGGGGGTGACAATCTCAGAATAATGGATTAGCCATTTAAGATTGAAAAATGTCTTCATCCAAAGAGTTGTGAATCTTTGGAATTCTTTATCCGAGAGAGCTGTAAATGCTAAGATATGGAGTATATTCAAGATAGCAGTCAATAGATTTTTGAATATTAAGGAAATTAAGGGATAGGGGGATAATGCGGGAAGGTGCAATTGAGGTAGATCGGCCATGACCTTATTGAATGCTGGAGCAGACTCGAAGGGTCAACTGGCGTACTCCAGCTCCTATTTCTTAGGTTATGTGTGGTGCATTAAGCAGCATGAGAGGTTGTTGGTGCGATGGGTAGGAGATGTCAGATGAACATGCATTCACTGACCATGATCATCCATGTGAGATCATTGGCTTTCTTGCAGTATTTTTGTCAGGTCCTCGGAGCAAGACTCTGGGAATTGCCCTCCCTGGGTCAATAGTTATCTTTTTAGACCCCCATCACGTCCTCTCTTTCACAAAGATATCTTGCCGCAGACAAAGTGCACAGTTTAGCTATGTCTCCTCCAGGGAGTCTGGGAAAGGCGGGAGCTGCTCTTATCCAGGGATGGGGAACCTGTCCAATCAGGATTCATCTGCAATATTGTTCATTGAATGCCTCTCTATTTGCCCAATAGCCCCCAAACCAGTGGAAAACATTACACTGCAGAATCAGAAATAATCAAAGCAGTGAGCTACTGTATTCATCACAATCCAACTGACTTATAAATCTCAATGTATCAGAACCAAAATATTTGCTTCAATGTTTGCAATTAACTTCGATTTTTGAAAAGCAAGGATTCTAACTATAAATCAAGTCTTATAAATTGTGTACAAAATATGTTTCTGTAGTTTGTATTAAAAATGTTTAAAATAATTTCTTGGTTAGTTCTAGCTGTATTTATAATTGTAATGATTTATTGAAAACAAACCTTGAGATTTTCTATCCCCATGAGCGAGATTGAAACGTGTGGCTGAACAACAGGTTTTAAGCATCTTACAGCTCATTTGATTCAAGTGTGGCAAACACAGCGAGCAGTTTAAAAGCCCCGATAGTAGTTGGCAAAATGGATAATTAATCTCTGATGGAACCTGCACTCCCAGGCTACCCTATCGCACCAACAACAGCACTGATCCAGTAATGTAATATTGGCAACAAAATCCATGTCGAACAAATACTCTGCCAGTTTAGCTGTTGCTTTATTGAATTAACTCCAGCTATGCCGGTGATCTGTTAACTAACCATTTTCATTTGTCACAGTGGAAAACTATTGAGCCTTTCTCTAAAAGTTCATTAAACTATACTTAATGGACCCTAACCTCTAATAGCAAATTATAGCAAAATGAATTCTGAATTTGTTTCCTTTTTCCAGCAGAAAATACAACGATCCAGAAAAGTAACAAAATTGGCAATTCCAGCTCTCAATTCCTGGTCTGGGGAATTTTTAACATTCATTTCCTGGATTGTACCCCATGTTCCATTCCTTGGATAATATGGACTGACATGGATGATGTTAAGATCCTTGAGATGCTCATGGGCGGTGACCTCTTGGGGTGAGGCACTACTGTAGCTCCTCAGATGCTCCAGGGCAGTCTAGTCCAACTGGCTTTAAGGCACCATGGTACACGTTAATTGACGGAGTGGCATGGGAGCAGAAATGCTATTATATCGAGAGGTCAATGCTTACCTGTTCCATAGCACCACCATCACTCCCCTGGGGTTGCAGTTCATTACTTCCCTGATCTGAAGGAGAGCAGGAGATAAGTTATGCCTTGGAGGCCCTACTTATATGATCTACTAATGTACCCATCTGGTGCATTAGGCCCTCCAAGGTGGAACAGATGTTGGAGCCTAGAGCCTGGGTGACAGCCATCTGAGCTTCCTTCAAAGCAGTTGGAGGTGGTTTAAGGTGCCTTCTCAGGAGGGCTGCCCCACTTCAAGTCGTCTTCTTCAAGAGCTTCTCGAACAAGGTCTTATTGCTGAGAAGGACCAGGAGCAATACAGAAAGGGAAAAGAGTTAGGGTGCCATTGATTGGCTGAACAGTAGTAGCATATGAAAGGCTTGAACATGCTGGTTGAAGTTTGGAAGCTCGCTAAAGGTTCAATAGCCTATTTTTTATTATTATTCATTCATGGGATGTCAGTGTCACTGGCTAGGCCAGCATTTATTAGCCATCCCTAGTTGCCTTTGAGAAGGTGGTGCTGAGCTGCCTTCTTGAACCGCTGCAGTCCATGTGGTGTAGGTACAACCACCGTGCTGTTAGGGATGAAGTTCCAGGATTTTGACCCAGCAACAGTGAAGGAATGGCAATATATTTCCAAGTCAGGATGGTAAGTGGCTTGGAGAGGAACTTCCAGGTAGTGGTATTCCCACGTGCCCGCTGCCCTTGTCCTTCTAGATGGTAGTGGTCATGGGTTTTGGAGGTGCTGTCTAAGGAGCCTCAGTGAGTTCCTGCACTGCATCTTGTAGATGGTACACACTGCTGCCACTGTGCGTTGGTGGCGGAGAGAGTGAATGTTTTTGGATGGAGTGCCAATCAAGTGGGCTGCTTTGAGTTGAGCGTTGTTAGAGCTGCACTTGTCTGGGCAAGTGGAGAGTATTTCATCACACTCCTGACTTGTACCTTGTAGATCGTGGACAGGCTTTGGGGAATCATGAGGTTACTCGCCGTAGGATTCGTAGCCTCTGACCTGCTCTTGTAGCCACAGCATTTATATGGCTAGTTCAGTTCAGTTTTTGATCAATGGTAACCCCCAGAATGTTGATAGTGAGGGATTCAGTGATGGTAATGCCATTGAACATCAAGGGGCGATTGTTAGATTCTCTCTTGTTGGAGATGGTCATTGCCTAGCACTTGTGTGGCGCGAATGCTCCTTGCCATTTGTCAGCCCAAACCTGGGTATTGTCCAGATCTTGTTGCATCTGGACATGGACTGCCTCAGTACCTGAGGAGTCGTGAATGGTGCTGAACGTTGTGCAATCATATAATCTATGAAGAGATACAAGTAAAAAGCAGTCACCATGCTCAGAAAGAAGCTGCCTGCCTTGCCATCTCCAATGCTGCTAGCTCTTGGTGTCCCACATATTTCCTGTGCTTCTTGTTCCATCTGGATGAGGACCACAATGCCAGGTGCTTTGTCTAATTCACTCGTGGGAAGCAGGCGTCACTGGCAAAACAAGCAATTGTTGCCTCTCCCTAACTGCCTTTGAGAAGATGGTGACATGCTGCCTTCTAGAAGTGCTGCAGTACATCTGGTGTAGGTACACACACAGTGCTGTTAGGAAGAAAGTTCCAGGATGTTGATCCAGTGACAGTGAAAGAATGGCAATATAGTTCCATGTCTGGATGGTGTGTGACTTGGAGGAAACCTGCAGATTCTGGTGTTCCTATGTGCCTAATGCCCTGTCCTTCTAGGTGGTTGTGGGTTTGTAAGGTGCTGTCGAAGGAGCATTAACAAGACTCAGCAGTACACCTTGTACATGGTACACATGACTGCCACCATGTTAGTGGTGGAAGAAGTGAATATTTAACGAGATATATGGGCTGCCAGTCAAGCTGCCCTTTTTGTCTTGAATGGCATCAAGCTTCTAGAGTGTTGTCAGAACTGCACTCGTTCAGGCTATTAGAGAGTATTCCACCACAGTCCTGACTTTTTGCCTTGCAGATGGTGAACAGGCTTTGGGGAGTCAGGAGATAAGTTACTTGCCACAGAATTCCCAGCCTCTGACCTGCTCTTGCAATCACAATATTTATGTGGCTCTTCCAGTTATGTTTCTGGCCAATGATAACCCCTAGACTGTTGATAGTAGGGGGATTCTGCAAAGGTAATTCCATTAAATGTCAAAGGGAGATGGTTTGATTCTCTCTTGTTGGAAATGGTCATTGCCTGGTACTTGTCTGGTGCCCATGGCCAGAATTTTCAGGATGGCAGGGACTCAGCGGGGAACACATCCCCACCAAATCCAATAGCCCCAATGTCATTTCATGCACTAATGAGTGTTGACTGGAAGAAGACGGAACTTCCACCCATCACCAGAAGGAGGTCCCGTCTTGGAGAGCTGCCAACCAATCAGATTGGCCAGCAGCTCTCCAGTCATTCCGGGAACAGCGCTGCAGTGGCTGGAAGGGGTACTGCAGCTAGCTGCTTGGAACTGGTGCCAGGAACCGGAGGAGAAGTAAGTGGCAGGAGTCAAGGGTGGTGGTAGGGAAGGCCTGGGGGTCACTGGGTTGGGGGTGGGGTGGCCCCGGGGGGTGCGGCGATCGGGGTCTCGTGGGAAAGGTCAGAGGGAGGGAGGTCCGGAGGATATGGGGCCCTAAGGCAAGTATGCCCCCAGTCAGATGAGGGCTTCTGATAGAGGCACCGCCCCCATCCCTTCCCGCCCAAGATCGAACTTTGTCCAATTTCGAGTTTCCCCCCGACCTATTGTCCTCCTGCCAGCCTAAAAATTGAGGTTAGGTGGGAAGAGGCCTTTAAGAGGCCAGTAAGTAGCCACTTAGTGACCTTAATTGGAGCAAGGACGGGCTTCCTGTCCGAGGCCCTGCCTGCCCCACCGTAAAAGCACAACCAGGTCGAGGCGAGTGGGATCCCGGAGGGAATCCCATCCATGCAGTTTCACAGTCCCATCCTCCCACCTCACAACTTGCTGGGTAGGCAGCGGAGGGGGGGTGGGGGCTGTAAAATTCTGGCCCATGTTTCCTGCCACCTATCAGCTCAAGCTTGAATGTTGTCCAAGTCTTGCTGCATGTGGGCATGGAACTGTTTCATTATCTGAGGAGATGCAAATGAAACTGAACATTATGCAATCATCAGTATATATTCCCACTTCTGCTCTTATGATGGAGGGGAGGCCATTGATGAAGTAGCTGAAGATGGTTGGGCCTAGGACATTGCCCTGAGGAACTCATGCATGTCCTGGGCTGAGATGATTGGCCTGCTGCAATCAAAACCATCTTTGTTTGTGCTATGTATGACACCAACCAGTGGAGAACTTGCCCCTCATTCCCATCGACTTCAATGTTACTGGGTTTCCTTGATGCTGTACTCTATCAAATGCTGCCTTAATGTCAATGGCCATCACTCTTACCTCATCTCTGAAATTCAGTTCTTTTCTCCATGTTTAGATCAAAGCTATACTGAAATCTAGAGCTGAGGGATCCTGGTGGCAGCAAATGGCAGATCAGTGTGTGTTAGGTATGAAAATGAGAGGTGGCATATTGTACCATTGTGATTGGTGATGAGTGACATGATACACGGGCGATAATTGTTCTGAATACTGGAGAAGGGAGGAGAGGGCCTGCAGCTGAATTGCATGCAGGAGCTGTGGAAAGGGGGAACTGTATACATCTTGGCTGAACTTGTCAAGTCATTAAACCGCTTCCTGTTCTGGACCCAGGTTTTTGATGTGATGCACCTAAACTCACATCATCTGCAAACTCCATCAAGGTTTATTTAGTGAGAATGTTGGGCATCTTCTTCCCACTTTTTGGGAAAAAGCACATCCCTCCAAACTCTGGCCTCTGTCAACAACATCTTCTTGGAGCCATCTGAAACTGTGGGTGCAACCTTTCCCCTCATTCCAGCCATCTTGAATATTCAGCAGTACCAAAATCACAACAGGATGCAATGTTTAAATTCAATGAATACAACCTCCATTTAAGAGATACATTCATCCTTTAAATATGCTGCCTCAAGACTCCCACTGGAAATTATGGAAAAAAAGGTGGGCAAGTGGACTGCTGCTGCTGCAATTGGCTAACTAGCCAACCAATGATATTATACTGAAGCCCAGCCATTAAAATTGGTTGGGCCTTGTTGTCTTTGATCTCTCAGACTTTGCAATATTATTTCCTAATCTCCACTCCCATTTGTGATTTTTGCTAATTTTTATATTTGCTGACCAGGCTCTTCTTTATCCTTCTCCTCACATTGCCAACTTCCAGCCATTTCTGAAAACAGCTTTGCTTCCTCTCTTGTAAACTTTTCTTCTTGTATACAAAGTGTGGTGATGAAATCCTGTAATCTCCACAAGCAGCAGCAAACAGCTGTTAGCCTATAAACACATATTTTAAATTCCCTGATGATTTCAGTCGATGTTCTGGGCCTATTATTTGAAATATAACACGGCCGTTATAAATGCAGGCTGTCACCCTGCTATTACAACTTCATTTTCTTTTCAATAATTTTAGATGATTAAATATTTAGCACAATAGTTTCATTAATTATTTGAAGGTGAGCACAAGCATTAATGTAATTTGATTCCCCTAATTGAGCAGTATTCTTTGTTCATTACCCTTACATAAAAGCATATAGTTTCAATTAAACATTTTGACAAGGCCAGCATTTGTTGCCCATCCCTAATTGCCCTTGAGAAGGTGGCGGTAAGCTATTTTCTTGAACCGCTGCAGTCTATCTGGTGCAGGTACATCCACAGTGTTGAGTGATGTTAGGTAGGGAGTTCCAGGATTTTGATCCTGCGACAGTGGAGTAGCAAGTAATAATTTACAATAATTTAATTGAAAGACAACCAAAACCCAACAATATATAATAGCTTCTGCTATTATATCATTAGGGCACAGCAGAAGAGAAATAATTATGGTCAAAGCAAAGATAATTTAATGCATAAAAAGCAAAAAATTCGATTGACCCGAAAATGGCTCATAGTGATTATGGCGCATGATTAAACTGTAACCATTTAAATTAATGCAGACACCACACAAACACTGTGCTGCCTGCTCATTTAAATAATAGTGGCATAAGCTCAGTGTTGATCATGCTGCTGAGTGGCTATATGCCTCAGCAAGTGGCCCACGTTTGCGCAAAACCAGGATCACTTAAGGCTAGCCTGCACTAAAAGCTGGACTGCACTTCTTAAAGGGGAGGTGCATTCTGGCACCAACAGGTACTGGAAGTGGCAAATGAAAAGTCTGTGACCCACAGAAGAATAGATGGCACAGCATGGCAGAGTGCAGGCTCCTAGATTTTCCAGTGCAGCACTTGAGACCCTGGTGCAGGAAATGGCCAGGAGAGAGGTTCTCCTCCCACAGGGTGTCAGAAGCCATCCAGACAGGCCCATGGAAAGGAATAGAAGCAGAATCATGGAAATCAATGCAAAGAGTCTCATCCCGAGGACCTGGATACAGTGCCGAAAGAAGTTCAAATACTTTTAAAAGTGGCCAAGGTCAGTGAAGCCATCTCCATATAGCTCAATGCACCATTCCCCATCGTTCATCTGGCAAGATTATCAAGCATAATTTGTACTTCCAATTCATACGTGCACCTCACCCTCACACATTTAGCCCTGTTGCTAACCTCACACCCTCATCTCACAACTGCCAGCCATTCAACCAAGACAGTCATGTCACCCAAACACGTTGCACCACTCTCAAGACACACTTCAATCTATCTTGCAGGACAAGGTGGCAGCCAGAGGCAGCAGCAGCTAAATAGCAGAGGACAGGCACAGCTGCATGTTCTCAATCCCATGGAGGAAACGGTGATTGCCACTGTTGCAGCTTCCGTCACTGAGACTGTTGCCAGTGATGACACATTTCATTTGCTACTCATCCCACCCTCTCTTCTGATATGCATGTTGCTGATGGTGACAAAACGCACCTCTTACTTTCCCTCCCATCCCCTCACCACAACAGTACCCTTGTGCCTTTCCCTTTTCGGCTACACAAGAACTGACACCTAGACGGGCAGTAGTGCAAGAAAGGCCAAAAGGAGCAGGACATTGATCACAAAGAAATACAGTCATTCGATCTCACAATCACAGTCACCAGTTCAGACACTTGCATTACATGTACTTTAGAGGGTAGCATAAAGGCAGGATTTGCATGTGGTGAGTCACTGGGCATGAGGAAGCTGCCAAGCCATGAGGAAAAGTGCCAATTTCAGAGGGTGAACTTGCAGTGAATTTTGGTACAGAGGACTTAGATGGGGACTTTGATGGGCAGTGTACAGAAAAAGGCTGATGGTCATGCACATAGAAGTGCTTGGTACATTGGCAGGCCTGCCACAGTCAAAAAACATAGAGGAATACATGGAGGCATTACATAGAGCTTAGAGCCCCTCCTTTTTTAAATATTTTTTTTAATGGGATGTTGGCATCACAGGCAAGGCCAGCATTTATGCCAATCCCTAATTGCCCTTGAACCGAGTTGCTCACCAGGCCATTTCAGAGGCAGTTAAGAGTCAACCACATTTCTGTGTGTCTGGCGTCACATGTAGGCCAGACCAAGTAAGAATGGCAGATTTCCTTCCCTAAAGGGTATTAATGAACCAGATGGGTTTTTATGACAATCTAAAATGGTTTCATGGTCACTATTACTGAGACAAGCTTCCAATTCCAGATTTATTAATTGAATTTATACACTACAAACTACCATCATGGGATTTGAACCCATGTCCCCAGATTGTTAGCCTGGGCCTCTGAATTAGTAGTCTAGTGATATCGCCACTACACTACCTACTGTCTTTCCCATCCTTCCCAGTATGCAAATGGTGGCCAATTCCAAGAGAACACTTGTAGGACCATCCGTATTGAGATGTCTTGGCTTCGTTACAGCTCAAGCAAAAGCCACCCAACATCTGTGTGCCACTCTGCCAGTGCGCCTGCTTCTCCACGGCCAGGCCAGACTGATGACAACCATGCCAAGACGGTGCAGTGCAAAGCCAGCCCTTCTAGGCCCAGAGCTGCTCGATGTGCCCCGCAAGGCCATCTGCAGTCACCACCGCCAAAAGTCAGCAACCTTTCACCAGCCCCATTGTAGCCATTGGGATGACACTGCATAAGAGCACTAGGAAAGAAAAGGCAGCCACAAGACAGGTGTTAAGGAAATGCACAAGGGAATATTGGATGTTTTGTTGGATAAAGTTGTTATGGAATGGCTGTTTTGTGGTGACTTTTATTCCAGGATTGTGACCAAGGGGAACAGATGGACCGTAACGTGTGGAATTGTTGTTCAATGGGGATCTGGGGTTTTGCTCATGAAAACCGGAGTCAAATGACGCACTCATGAACAGCCCAGAGAATGTGGATATGCCGACTATCTCCTCTCTTTCTCCTCCACCACTTTCTCCAACTCTCTTTCCTCCATGTGAAGTACTTTCCAAATACCTGGTGGCAAGCGTTATGTCATCATGATGGCCGGGTTGTATAAGATTCTTAATTTATTCTTTCACAGGATGTGGGCATCGCCAGTTAGGCCAGCATTTATTGCCCATCCATAGTTGCCCTTGAGAAGGTGGTGGTGAACCACCTTCTTCAACTGCTGCAGTCCATGTGATGTAGACACACCCACAGTGCTGTTAGGAAGTTAAATTCCTTTGTTTAGACTTCATAGTGGTTTGATACAGCTGTTAGGCCAATTCAGAGGGCATTTAAGAGTCAACCACATTGCTCTAGGTCTGGAATCATGTGCAGGCCAGACCAGGTAAGAACAATAGATTTTCTTCTCTAAAGGACATAGGATGCAGCAGACCAACATGAATTGGGACAACTGCTAGAGCGAGCAGAGGAGCATTCCTCCTGAGTGATCGAGGCAATGAAGCTTTGCTTCAGCACCCCAGTTGTCTGTTTGATAATGCTTCCCATGGTAGCATGGTACTCATTGTTTGCATGTTGGCCATGTGTGTTTGGAATGCAGACTCTAACCATGGGCCGGATGTAGAGCTGATAGCCCTTATCGCCCATAGCCAACCTCTGGTTGAGTGCTGTGGCTGAAAGTCTGAGGGGACAGAAAACTGGCAAGCAAGCAACATGACTGAGGTGGCAGCCAATCACCAGCATGATGTGCTGAATGTGATCGCATATCAACTCCACATTCAGTGAGTGGCAAACTTTTAGGTTGCGGTACAACTCAGTGCTGAAGGCACCCTGCAGTGTGGGGAATTCTTTCATCCTGCAGCACCTCTTCCTGCGGACTTCATCAACTGTACGCAACTCTTCAAAACATCTAGCACTCCCTCAAACTCAATAAGAGTCAGTAGCAAATAATCAGCACCTAACCTTAAGGTTGTTAACGACCTTTTAGATAGCCTTGGTTGGGGGGTGGGGGGTACAGGGGTACAGGGTATCTGCAGGTGAGTGAGGTGAAGAGAGAGTGTTAAGTAGAGCAGCGAGGTTCAAAATAGCAGCTCTGGTATCAAAGCAGTGTTATACTGACTGACATCACAACCTGTTTACTCTGCACACTTCCTCTGTATGCTTCTAAAGCCTACACTAATGCCCTTATCAAAACATGAGGAGCAAGCATGCCAAAATGCCAAAACTGCTAGAGCTATGGTGTCAGTTTTGCAGCCAGTGTGTTACAGGATTATAGAGTGGTTATAGCACAGAAGGAGGCCATTTGGCCCTGTGTTTGCTGGATCTCTGAAACTGCAGTTCGCCGAGTGCCACTCCCTCACCATTTCCCTGTAGCCATGCAAATTTTTCCTTTTCAGATAATGATCCAATTCCCGTTTGAAGGCTTCGATTGAATCTGTCTTCACCACACTCTCAGGCAGTGCATTCCAGATTCAATGCAAAAAGGTTTTCCTCATGTTGCCATTGTTTCTTTTACCAATCACCTTAAATCGGTGCCCTCTGGTTCCCGATCTTTCCACTAATGGGAATGGTTTATCCCTATCTACCCTGTCAGGACCCCTCATGATTTCAAATACCTCTATCAAATCTCCTCTCAATCTTTTTTCCAAGGAGATTGTCCCAGTTTCTCCAATCTATCTGTGCAACCGACGTTCCTCATCCCTGGAAACATTCTCATGAATCTTTTCTACGCTCTCGCTAATGCCTTCACATCCTTCCTAAAGTGTGGTGCCCAGAAGTGAATGTAATACTTCAGTTGAGGCCAAACCAATGGTTTGTAGATATTTATCATAACTTCCTTGCTTTTGACTCCCTCCTCTCCTTGATCCAAGTACTGATTCCTCAGCCCCAATAATAAGTCGGTGCCACATTTGGAGTGGGCGCCCAATTGCAATATTGGTCTGGAAACCTGGAACAACTTCCAGCACATCTGTCTGCGGCACCTTAACCTAATTAGAATAGAACTTCCATGTTTGGTGTCAAATGCATGGTGTGTCATGCAAAGCTGCATGACACAATATCAACTGAGGTATTTAAAGGGTCAATCCAAAGATGGAATTTGGAGGAGTTGTGAGCCTCAGAATGGATTCAGGATGCTCAAGGACTGTGCCTTTATTTATCACTTGATGTGCTGATGGTGGCATGAGAGAGATATCCTTCCCCAGCAATGGCAGAATAAAATCTGCTGCAAAAAGGAGTTGTGACTGGAGGTGACTGAGAAGGCCAACACCAGGAGCATTGTACCAGGCTCTTGGCTTTAATTCAGGAAGCATTTTAATGGCCTAACAAGTTCAGCAAAGGTAAGTACAGTTGCACATTTACCTACATCCAGATGTGAACATCATCCCCTCACTCTGCCTTGTGAGGCTTATGCCATCACATCTCTCCTCACACCCATACTACATCATATCTCTCCTCACACCCATACTCCATCACGTCTCCCCTCACACGCATACTCCATCACATCTACCCTCACACCCATACTCCATCGCATCGCTCCTCACACCCATACTCCATCACGTCTCCCCTCACACGCATACTCCATCACATCTACCCTCACACCCATACTCCATCGCATCTCTCCTCACACCTATACTCCATCGCATTGCTCCTCACACCCATACTCCATCGCATCGCTCCTCACACCCATACTCCATCACATCTCTCCTCACACCCATACTCCATCACATCTCCCCTCACACCCACACTCCATCGCATCGCTCCTCACACCCATACTCCATCACATCTCTCCTCACACCCATACTCCATCGCATCGCTCCTCACACCCATACTCCATCACATCTCCCCTCACACCCACACTCCATCGCATCGCTCCTCACACCCATACTCCATCACATCTCCCCTCACACCCACACTCCATCACATCTCCCCTCACACCCACACTCCATCACATCTCCCCTCACACCCATACTCCATCACATCTCCCCTCACACCCACACTCCATCACATCTCTCCTCACACCCATACTCCATCACATCTCTCCTCATACCCATACTCCATCACATCTCTCTTCACACCCATACTCCACCACATCTCTCCTCATACCCATACTCCATCACATCTCTCTTCACACCCATACTCCATCACATCTCTCCTCACACCCATACTCCATCACATCTCCCCTCACACCCATACTCCATCACATCTCTCCTCACACCCATGCTCCATCACATCTCTCCTCACACCCATACTCCATCACATCTCTCCTCACACCCATGCTCCATCACATCTCTCCTCATACACATACTCCATCACATCTCTCCTCACACCCATACTCCATCACATCTACCCTCACACCCATACTCCATCACATCTACCCTCACACCCATACTCCATCACATCTCTCCTCACACCCATACTCCATCACATCTCTCCTCACACCCATATACCTTGCAAGCACATTCATTACTTTTCCTATGTACTTCCTTAAATCTCTATCTATCCAACCACTACTGCAACTCACCCTGATCCTTTTGTAATTTGATGCCATTCCCTGATATTTATTCCCACCAAATGCACTACACATGCCATTACACTCATTCAAAGATCTGGACTGTCTCCTGTTGCAGAAGAAGAGTGCAGAACATGAGAGAGAGAGAGAGGGAGAGAGAGAGAGAGAGATCCAGAGGTGGTCCTCCATGTATTTTCTAGTAAACAATTGTAAAGGAAGAAGCATTAGAGATGAATGGTGTTTCAGCGTCTGTGACCATTGGATCTGGGGAGACAAAGACCTCATAACTACCTGGTGACTCAAATAATTAACCAACATGCCATACAAAACTCAAGTCTTGTTACTTGATTTTAGCAGAAGGTGAAATTTGAGCATCTTCATCATATAAATTCATATTTTATCAATACTAATTAATATCTTTTTTTCTCCAGTAGTGTCTTCATGCATATAGCCAGAGTTTTGACGCCATAGACAAAAAACCCTCAGAGCAGCTGATTCCTCCTGAGGGTAAACATCAAACTCAGTAACTAAAGAAGAACTCTCCCCTAGAGGTTTCCCACGCTGCTAACTCATTGGTTTACACAGGTCATGTGATCTTACAATACTGGATTATTCTTAAGCCTACAGTCTCATGTTTCTCAAAACTATAATTACTACAATACTGTACCTTGGAGGCCCCATGATGAAAAGAATAATCATTAAGAGGCCACAGAAATCTGTAGCACATAGGTAGGCCTTTCATCCACACTCCATGATTGCAGAGAGAATGGGTGGATTGATATGACAGGGCATTACGAGGATAGCTTTTTCCATGGGTAGAATGGCTAACTTCACAAAACATCAGTTGCAGCAACCAAATGAAAGACTTGCTATCCAGACTCTCTATGTCAGCATGTCTGGTGCTTCAAATTGGATAGTGCCAGAGTGAAGGGCAACTGTCCCATGAGAGGGATGTTGGCAAAAGTGGATATTGAAATGGGAATGATGCTTAAAGTGCTCCCACATCTGGCCCATTGGCCCCCTGACCTCAGTCAGTACTCAAATGCCACCTCCTCTACCAATGCCTGTGTCTGCCCCTGCGCATGTGCAGGTGGGGCAGACTTTTCTGGGCTCTCATGGGCTCCAGAACAGAGAAGTCATCAGCCAAAAGCATCTCAACAGTCAGAGTAGCAATCTGAGCAGCCTGCCTCTACCTCTGCTCAAGCCACAGATGTTGCACCATCATCTACATCTAATGTTGGGGTGGTGAAAGAGGGGGGCATGGGGGGGTGAAGGAGACGGAATGGGATGAAGAAGGATGGGGAGATGGGGCACACGCAACTCCTTCCACCCACCCCGGTCAACAACTTAAGAACTAAAGTCAATGATTACCCTTCATCAGAACGATGAAGGGTCATTGAGCTGAAATGTTGGATGGGTTTTTTCCAGTCCCGCCCCCTGCTGGAATCATCACCGGTGGGCCAAGAAATTTGATGGAAAATGTTGCCTGACCTGCTGACTGTTTTTAACATTTTCTGTTTTTATTAAAGGATATGAAAACCTCAGGTCTACTTTGCACCTCATGGGCAGCATTATCCCCCCGTCGAGGGTGTTGTGTGGGAGTGGGCGCAGGCAGGCGGGTTCCAGGCCGCCATTTTACATGGGTGGGCCAATTAAGGTCTGCCCAGCGTGATGTCCGCTTGGAAGCGCTGAGCACTCCCTGTGCAGGTGGGGGGTTGGATTCCCTGAGCTCTTTCACGCATGCGCATAGATCTCCCTGAGGCAAAGTGCCACCTCAGAGAGATCGGTTGAAGTTATAAAAATTTTTTAAAGGCTGGAAAAAATTTTCCTGATGGGTCCTCTCATGTGACACTGTCACATGAGCTGGGACATGTCCATTACTTTTATTTTAAAATATTCTGAAAATTTTAAATCCCTCATGAAATCTCGTCCCGCCCGTGAATGAGGTTTCATGCTTTTTCTGAAGGCTGCCTGGGCTCTTCAACTGCCCACCAACCTTAAGGTTGGACAGGCAGGTCCATTCATCATTTCAATTATGTTTTCAATGGCCTTAATAGGCTGTTGACAGGCCGGTGGGTGCGCAGCCAACTCAGCTGCGCACCCACCAAACTGAAAACCTAAATGACGCGGAGAGACGGCGAGACGCACGCCCGACGTCACCCCACGTCATTTTATGCGTCAGTGAGCGGGCCCCACCTCCGCTCACCGACCGGAGAAAGCTGCCCCATGTATTTGTGTATGTAACAAGGTTTATTAAAACCCATATTATGATCATATGATCTCTAGGCTGAAGCAACACCCAATTGGATAAGAATCTACATAAAATGGACACTATAAAGAAAGCGTGTTTGCTTCAAACAAGTCCTTGTTAAAGGTTTTTGTGTACTTCTTAGCTACTCACTTTTGTTTTATGGTTTTGGTTTTATTGTGGTTTTGAATGAAGGATGTTGGGGGGAACCCTTGCAGCCTCCTTGAATGATTATTAAAGCTGTAATTAGGGTTGCCAACTGCGATTAAATGTACTCCTGGAGGTTTCATCACATGACTTTCCCCATGCTCCAGCCATTAATCAGCCAACATATCCATGCTTGTGACACACTGCCTTCCTACGCCAATTCAAAAACAAATTAATTACCTAATTGGATGATGCTTTGCCGTCAGCCAAAGAGCCTTTTTCTCCAATTTTCAGTATTTTTATATCTGGTAAAGAGAAATGTTCAAAGAAAATGACAAAAAAATCTTTTAATGTCCCGATGATTTTTCGCAGCACTGTCCTGCCCATTGATCTTCAATTCCTGGAGACTCCAGGTCAATCCTGGAGGATTGGCAACCCTAGCTGTAATACAACTGCTATCTGTACCTGTTTCTATCACAGAAACTGATAGTTAACTCATTTGCATGCATCAATGAGGATCCCTGTTGGCATACCTCTCTATTTCCAAGTTCTAAAGGAAGAGTACCATCATGGAAGGCACGATAGACAGGTGCATTTGCAGTTGAGATGCACCATTCGAACTTGTCAGTCCACCGTCACTCACATGTACAGAACCAGACCTTCATGTTTGAACCAGTCCAAAAACAGCTGCCTGTGCAGGCTGAGATTTCCAAAGGACTCCGTAAACAGACTACACACATTTCTGCAGCAAGACATGAGAAAGTGCTCCAGCACAGGATTTTCACTGTCACTAACTGACGAGGGACAACTTTCTGAACTTTTACAGGTACACTTCTTCAAAACAAACTTGGGATATCTATTTTACATCTCCCAGCCTTCAGAGCACACCTGCATCAAGTAGGTCACATCAACAGAGCTTGTAAGCTATTTTAAGAAAGTCTTTGAAAATGTTTGTGAAGGACATTTCTTGGCAGGCTGAGAGGCCAGGACAAAACTTGCACAACATCAGCTCTGTGATAGCAGGTTACTTGGCTATCTTGAGATTTTTGGGAGAGCAGGTTTTGTAGATTTTGTTGTCAAAATTGGTGGCTGCAAAGCTCGGTTCCATAGCAGCTGTAGGTTGGGTATTAGGGTGCCTGTTTAGGTGAAAAATGAGGCTGCAACATTCCCGACCACTTCCAGCATGGCCTATGGTCGCTACATGCACGTGTTGGAAGTATGCAGAGTAGAGAAATCAGGAAGTCAATCAATGTCTAATGCTAATTTAACACACAAATTACGACTGAGGTCTCAACACTCTAGTTAACACTCTCTCATAAACATGCACAACTGAACATGAGTTCAGCTGTGCAAGGAATGCCCACTCCACTAGCACTATTTGATTTGATCCCTCCAACTTGCAGGTTAGTTACTTATTACCATCTATTGCGGAGTTTGTGGAAGTAATGGGTTGTTAAGAAGAGTTCAGAAAAGCTAGTAAAATCTACAAGGTGTTGCTGCACATTGGGAAAGCCTTGATTGTTACCAAAATGAGTAGACCGCTTGTTCCTCATCATGGAGGTTTTAGTTGGAGTCCCCCTGGAATGCAACATCAGATGGATATGGAGCAGGGGCAGCAAAGAGGACAAGCTGTTTGTAGAGAGAAGGAAAGGTGGGTTCTCATCAAGAAGTCTCACCAACCAGGGTCTTCGAAGATCACTTCTGCCTTCTGCACCGAAGCCACAAACAATGTGTTCGGCAGTTGTGATTCACCAAGGAGGTAGTCAGCTCTTGGAAGCTGACCTGCAGTCACAGAATAGGATGAGGACGACACTGCCCGTAACCATCAAGGCAACCGTGATCCTGAATTATTTTGCCAGTGGATCCTTCCAGGCCAGAATAGGTGACATAACAAAGATCTTGCAGCTTGTGAGAAACATCACTGCATCAGGGAGGTCTCAGCAAAGTGATGGAAGGTGTTGACAGTGCTATCAAGTGATACTTACAAAGAAATAAACTGCTCACCAAGGCACAGTTTGGATCCTGCAAGGGCCAATCAGCTACTAACCTCATTATAGCCTTGGTTCAAACATGGATGAAAGAGCTGACCTCAAGAAGGGAGATGAGAACAACAGCATTTGACCCAGTGTGGAATCAAGGAGCCTAAGCAAAATTGAAGTCAATGGGAGTTATTGATTGGATTCATACCTAGCACAAAGAGAGATGGTTGTGGTGGTTGGAGATCAATCATTTCAGCCCAGGACTTTGCTGCAGGAGTACCTCAGTAGTGAGCTAGGTACAACCATCTTCATCTGCTTCATCGATGATCTTCCCTCCATCATAAGATTAGAAGTGTGGATGCTGTTATGACATAGGCAATGGTAAATGCTGAATTGTTCAAATCCCAAAGGGAAACTTGAAACAACTGCCACAACTTGTTTTGCAGTTCGTATAAATTTTGAGATGCGTGCCTTGAATTCAGTAGTAATAAGCCCACCAAGTCTTATAGGTTTTACGAAACTAGGTTAAACATTTATTAATAAGAAATGTTTTTTAAATACATACATAGATCTACAAATTACTACCATGATAACTTCTAAATCCCCCAATCAATTTAACTCCCAGTTACACTTTTGTTAAGGCAACAGTAAGACACATAGATTTTAAAAGACCCAGGCAAAGAAACATGATACATCTGAACAAGTCGAATTCAAAGTGAGTTTTCTTAACTGCAGTTCTTTGAAAATAACAGCTTGAAGCATAAATGCTGAAGACTTTTCACACTTGTAAGATCTTAAAATGCCTACCATTACACACAACCTTCACTCCTTTATACATTTTTTCCCCTTTGGATGCAAGTTCCCATTATTTCACTATGTCTTTGGACTTTGTCTTCCTGATAATAAAAATTTCTCATAGCACTAAGTTTTACCAGTAATCTTTGGGAAAAATAAACACACTGTTTCTAAACTTCACCTGGCTAGATGACACATTTCATCCCTTCTTTGAAAACAATCTAGTCTGGTTTATTTAAAAATGCAAATGTCCTTTTACCTTACATTCTAAACTTCCCTCATGTTTACCATGTTTACATCAAAGCCTTCAGACCAGTTACCTTTAATCCAATTAAGTCTCTCTCGCTCACACACATAGACACATCCGACTACTACTCTATTTTACAATAAATTCCAATAACATTATGAGAATTATTATATCTTCCTGACAGTGTTCACTGATGAGTGCACAGCGTTCAATACCATTTGTGATTCCTCAAGATCCGGACAGCATTCAGACTTGGGCTGATAGGTGGCAATTAAAATTCATGCTACACAAGTGCCAGACAATGACCATCTCCTATAAGAGAGAATCTCACCATCTCTCCTTGACATTCAACAGCTTTACCATCACTGAATCCTCCACTATCAACATCCTGGGCTACTGTTGATTGGAAATTAACTGGCCCAGCACTATAAATACTGTGGCTACAACAGCAGGTAAAAGGCTGGGAATTATGTGGTAAATAATTCACTTCCTGTCTCCCTAAAGCCTGTCCACCATCTACAGGGCTCAAGTCAGGAGTGTGTTGGAATACTCTCCCCTTGTGTGCTTGAGTACAGCTCCAACACTCAAGAAACTCAACACTATCAAGGACAAAGCAGCCTTCTTAATCAGCACTCCACCCACCACCTTAAACATTCACTCCCTCTGCCACCAATGCACAGTGGCAACAGTGTGTACCATCTACAAGATGCACTGCAGCAACTTACCAAGGCTCCTTCAACAGCACCTTCCAAACCCACAATCTCTATCACTTGGAAGCATAAGGGCAGCAGACACATGGGAACACCACCACCTGAAAGTTCCCCTCCAAGCCACTCACCATTCTGACTTGGAAATATATCACTGTTCCTTCACTGTCGCTGGGTCAAAATCCTGGAACTCCCTCCCTAACAGCACTGTGGGTGTCCCAACACCACATGGACTGCAGCAGTTCAAGAAGGCAGGTCAGCACCACCTTCTCAAAGACAATTAGGGATGGGCAGTAAATGTTGGCCCAGCCAGTGATACTAACATCCCATGAACGAATAAAAAAAAGCCTGCTGACTTTCAATGGGAGAGACTGCAGATGGCCTTGGAGGATGACCTTGAGCAGCTCTGGGCCTTGAAGACTCAGACTCAAACTGCACCACTGACATAGGTTGCTGAAGCCACAGGAATCAATGCACAGTTCAGCCATTGTGACCTCTGCTGGGGGTCCTTTTAACTCGAAATCCTTTCTTTGACGGATGTGGGTCGTATCTTGGCTTGGACTCTCTAATTGGTTGGGAAACCTGGGAGTGGAATGTAAATTTCATGGCTGAGTTAAAAGCTACTGCAAAGCCCGCTGACAGGACAAATAGGTTTCCAACATACTACAGTGCTCCCTGCTGTTTGCAGGTCTATTTACATAAATTCCACCGCAGGTGGCAGTTCTTGAGTATCTGAAAGCATAAATGCACAAGTGAAGGTTTGGGGTGAGGCAAAGTGGAGTTGGGGGTCTGGTGGGAGTGCGGGGGGTGGGGCGGGGGGAGGGGGGGAGGGTGCAGGGATGAGTATGATGAAGCAAGAGGTACATGACTATACTGTCTGCAATTTGTACATCATAACAGATTACAGAATGAGGGCAAAGTGAGATTTGAGAAAACAGATTAGGCAGGAACATACCATCACTCTCAATGACTTCAGTAATATTGCTGGCCACAGCCTCTGTGTCTGCTGCTCAAATTATTCTGAACACACCATCTCTTCCACAGAGGTCAGCACATGCCACCACGCTTGCCCCCCACCCCACCAAAGAGCTGCTGCTGCCTCCAGTTAGGGACCACTTTGTCGTTTAAAAAAGTGAGACCAGGTAAGTGTGTCAGGGAGTGTGCTGCAATGTTTTTGGATGATGTGCCTGTTACAGTTGAATTTCTGGCAGTGTGTACAAGCTGTGCAAGATGTGAGTTTGCAGCTTCCAGCAATGGTCAGTGTCTGAAGATAAGGTGAAGCACAACAATGGGCAGAATTTTCCCAGCTTTGCACTAAGTGCAGTAGTGGGGCCGGTAAAATGAGGTTTTACCTGTCGGCCACGATGGCAGGTTTTCAAGCCGTATCATCCCAAACCCACCTCATTATTTATGCACTCCCAGGAAACCCGCTGTTTCCATGGCGGGTGGGCTCTTATTCGCCTGTTGGCCATCACCCCGCTGCAGCGTCACGTCGGTCGCCATGTTTAAAGTCCAGCTGCAAGCACACTGCTCATTGCTTCCAGCTCACTGCCGCATGGATGATATGGCCAGCAAAGGAAAAAGGACTGCAGCCCCCCGCTTCAACGATGGGTCCCTCAAGCGACTGCTGAATGCCATGGAGGCCGGTCAGGATGTCCTTCCTCCTGCTCTAGCCACAGGCTAGGCAGCAACATGACCAATCCGGCTTGGGAGGCGGTGGCAGTGGTGGTCAGCGCCAACGCCCTTCAAAAGAGGACAGCCACCCAGTGCTGCAAGAGGATGAATGATCTCCTCAGTTCTGCCAGGGTAAGTCACTCTTTTCATCACTCTCAGTGCACACACTCACACATCCACAGGGCCCTCACTCACTGCCAGTTCAAGGGATATCACCATTCACTTTCTCACACTCACCGTCTTTGTCCTAATCTTGTCTATGGGACAACTCACCACCCATACATGTCAGGCATACTTATCATCTGATCATCTGGCTAGGCAGGCATCTTGCTTACTCTTTCTCCATCTCTATCTATGCAGGACAAGCTGGTACACAACAAGAGAGAGAGATCACAGACCGATGGCGGAATGCCTGAAATCAAGATTCTCACTGACTCTGAAAACAGAGCCATCCAGCTGGCTGGCCACGTTCTGGACCGGTCCTGTGCCAACGGTGAGATCGGCGCTGCTCTACCAAGTGAGGATCCAGCAGTGCAACATCCATCAGACAACCATGCCGTGAGTGATGTGTCCTCTTTCACAGGCCACTGCCATGCACTAATTATCTCCCCTTGCTTTCGCAGCCACATTTGCCAGACAGCTGACAGAATCCATGACCCAGGGCCTCCAATCAAGCCCCGAACAATTTCTGGTGATGAATCTGGAGGCACCCTCCCTGAAGTCCCATCACAACACTCACCAACACCCTCCACCAGCGCAGAGACACACACCTCGGTGGGACCTAGCTTTACAGTAACCATGGGATCACAATCTGGTGAGCACATCATGCTCTCTGATCCACAGCAGGCGGCGGCAGGGACCTGCCAGGTCCCCAGCACTCAGAGGACTTCTGGAGGCCAAAACTTTGCTGAGTCTGAGTCAGATGACGAGCCTGTGGACTTGGTCATGTCACAGTCACTGGAGCTGCAAAGGCAAGCGCGGGAACAACAGGAAGGGATGTCTGCTGCTCTCCTCAGATTGCAAGGCATGACGGAGTCTGTCACTCTGTGCTCTGTGATGCATGCCAATGCACCGAGGTCAACACTGGTAGGATGGCGGCCGCCATGGAGACTTTGGTCCAGGACTTCGATCCTACACTGCTGCGCGGGCTCAACTCCATCGCTGATGCCATAGTTGGCCTCCAACAGTGTGAATGCGAGAGGGGTGCCAGTCAGCTCAATCTCACTCCAGCTACCCCTGCTCCTCAAGGAGTCAGCCAGGGGCCCCCAGGCATCCAAAGGGAGGATCAGCAGGTGCACACCATCCATCCAGGTGACTCTGAGAGTGTCTGGCCCATCTGACTCCCCTCTTCCTGTGACCTCTGCAGCTCCAGCTACACAGGCCAAGGAGGGTGTCACTGCCACACAGCAGGACCCTGAAAGCAGGCGGGGCCCTCCAAGTCTCGGCGCTCCAGAGGATGCCTGCTAAAGTCATGGCAGACAGGGCGTTGTGGTCAGCAGGCTGCCTCCACTCTGCTGTGGGTGTCCAGTGAGTGCCAAGATGTAGCGGCAGGGTTAGGAAAGTTACGGAGAATTAATTGCACAGCCTGGGCACGGGGGTTAATCACTTGTACATACTGTTCACAATTGTCAATAAACTCCCAAGAATATCTCCCTACTTGTGGGTTCTTGTTCTGATGAGCAATGTTCTTGTCACTCAGATGTGAAACCTTTCTACACAAGATAAAGGCAGGTATCTCAGTCCAGGGCCTCTTCCCTGTGCCCTGTGCAGCCTTCAGACCAAAGTGATGGTCCAGACTCACACTCCCTGGACACATTACTGATGCCTGCACCTTAGCAGTGCTTGTCATTGCTGCCAGAATGTAGTGGGCAGGCATCACAGAATTCCATCATTCTCTCTGTGTGCTCTCAGCACCTTTAAAGTGGGGTTGGCCCCCATCTCTTCAGCATCTGTGACCACTGATGCTGTGCTGCAGCTCCTGAAGGGCTCAGGTGCTGAAGGTGGACAAAGGATCAGATGCTTCTAAAGTTTAATGGCTGCATCTCTATGATATGACCATGATCACAGAGCGCAAGCGAGCTGCCCTCGGCCAGACTGGAGTCAGACGTTCTCAAAGGTTATGTGAAGTTCTATGGAGTGTCCTCACTGCATGTTGTCATCATCCTCCTGCAATCGAGCGACTATTAGGGTCTCCACTGCATCTCCATGGCAGGAGCATTCTCACAGAGGGTATTCATGCTGCCATAAGCCAGACTGGAGTGAAACATTCACAAATGCAATGTGAAGATCAATGGGGTCACAATGAATATCGACATCATCCTCCACAAATCTAGCAGCTATGAGGGCCTCCTGAGCGCACCCGCCTCGTCTAGCCAGTGCGAGGGCCTCATCCCCGTCATCATCGCCTCTGAGGACCTCCTCAGCCCCTCATCCCCGTCGGCATCCTCCTCATCGGAGGAGATATGCAGCTCCTCCATCTCCTCCTCAGCCAGCTCCTCCCCCGTTGCAGCACCAGGTTGTAAAGGGCACAGCAGACGACGACGATACATGACACCCTCTGCAGGCTATATTGCAGGGCTCCACCAGACCAGTCCATGCACTGGAACATCATCCTCAGCATCCCGATGGTCTGCTCTACCAAGTTGCGAGCTGCAGCATGAGCCTCATTATAACTTCGCTCTGCTGCAGTCTGAGGCCGCCACACGGGTGTCATCAGCCACGGCCTCTGTGGGTAGCCCTTGTCCATGAGGAGCCATCCCTGCAGCTTCTGTGGATCCTGGAAGACCCCAGGGATCTGTGACCGACTGAGTATGTAGGCGTCGTGCACACTCCCTGGAAGCCATGTGCACACCTGCAGGATGCGTTTGTGGTGATCACATACCAGCTGCACGCTCAGTGAGTGGAATCCCTTGTGGTTGATGAAGTCCACCTTGTGGAGCGACGGAGACCTGAGCACCACATGGGTGCAGTCAATTGCACCCTGCACCTGTGGGAATCCCAAGATCCGGGATAATCCAATGGCCCTTGCATTCTGGCTGTCCCAGACCCGGGTGAAATGCACAAAGCTGTGTGTTCTTGAGAAGGTGGCATCTGTGACCTCATGGATGCATTTGTGGGTGGCAGCTTGTGAAATCCTGCAGAGATCACCTGTGGAGCCCAGAAAGGAACCATTGGCATAGAAATTGAGCGCCGCGGTCACTTTCACTGCCACTGGTAGTGGATGCCCTCCATGTCCCCTTGGCATCAAGTCCTGCAGTAAGTAGCAGATGTGAGTGACCAGGTTCTTAGACATGCGCATTCATCGGCAACACTGGTTCTCGGTTATCTGCAGGAATGACAGGTGGCATCTATAGACCCTGGGTGTCACTAGACGCTGACCACACGGCTCCCTGTCGTTCCTAGGCAGCGTGTGCGGGAGCCCCTGCTGCCAGTTCTTCCTGAGGTTGTTGCTCCTGCCTTTGCGTGGCCAGTGCCTCAGTCACTCTCTCCTCTGCCTTCTCTGCTCTCTGTAGGCCACCAGGCATACAGCTAGGTCACCAGGATCCATGATCTTGATGCGGTCCTCCTGCAGCATGAAAGAGAGAGAGATGTGGTTAGCATGGCTGTACTTAGCACCTTTCCTAGCCCTGTGTGACGGCCCCTTAATGCTTCCCGAAGAGTGCTGGTCACCCCTCAGGCGGTAATAGATGAGTGCGCTGCATGGCTGCCCTGTCAGCCTGCGACATGGGGGAGACAGATCCTAACTGGGATGCTGAGATTGCTGGTCACAGATGCTGAAGAGTTGGGGCCAGCCCAAGGTGCTGAGAGCACACAGAGAGAATGACAGAACTCTGTGATGACTGCCCACAACATTCTGATGACAATGACAAGCACCATCGAGATGCAAGCAATGGTAATGTTTCCAGGGCGTGTGAGGCAGGACCTTCACTTTGGTCTGAAGGCCACAAAAAGCACAGGGAAGAGGCCCTGGACTGAGACACCTGCCTTTATCTTGTGCAGAAAGGTTTCACATCTGAGTGAACACTGCTCATCAGAACAAAGAACCATAGGCAGGGAGACATTCTTGGGAGTTTATTTACAATAGTGAACATTATGTACAGGTGATTAACACCCATGCCCAGGCTGGGCAACAACATCTTCTCAGCCTTCCTAACCCTCAGTGGGGGTCTCCCTACATGGGAGTCCTCCCCCTTTCCATTGGGGACCTGGGGTGGAGGGTGTTGCATGCAGCAGTCCCATACAATCACAGGCTGTGTCGGTTCACAGACTCCCAAGATGCCTATGTCTTTTGCCCCCTTGTGGAGTCTGTGGACCATGTATATGTTAATTGCTGTAGGCTGCACCCCCTTTTCAGTTATCTGAAAAACCTTTTATTGTTGTTCTGTTTGCTCTTCAGCCCCACGCTCCTGATCTATGGGCACCTGGTGCGGAGGGGGGCCGGGAGGGAGGAGGACCTCCGCGTGAACCTGCTCTTGGGCCTGGCCAAGTTGTCCATTAACAGGGTCCAGGCAGCAGGCAATCGAGGGGGTCGTCCCACCCAACTGTCTGCCCCTTTTCCGTGGCTATGTTGATGGCTGGGTGTCCCTGGAGAGGGAGCACACGGTGTCTGCCGGCACTGTCAAGGCCTTCTGTGCTCAGTGGGCACCACGGAGACTTGGGTGCTTTATAGACACCATTAATCACATTTTGATTTGATGTTGGTAAGTTTCCTTTGCATTCTGTCTTTTGTTTTTGCAGCTTCCCTTTAAGGGGCTGCTTTTACTTTGTCCCTGATTTTGTTAATTTAGTTAACTGGTTGTGGCCCGAGAAAGTTACATCTTCTTAACTTTCCCAACCCTGTCTTGGTGCTCACTGAACATCCACAGTGGAGGGGCAGGCAGCCTGCTGACTGCTACACCCTATCTGTGATGACCTTGGCGAGCGTCCTCTGATGGGTTGTGACCTGGAGGGTCCTGGCCTGCTTGTGGGGTCCTGCTGTGTGGCAGTGGCACCCTTCTGGAGCTGGAGCTCCTGAGGTCATAGGAAGAGGGCATTCGAATAGGCTGGAAACTCCCTAAGTCACCTGGATGGATGGCCCTGGGGAGTATACCTGCTGATCCTCCTCCCAATGGATGCCCATGGGCCCCTGGCTGACTCCTTGAGGAGAAGGGATGGCTGGAGTGAGATCGAGCTTCCCCACACCCGTCTCGTTTATACACTGTTGGAGGCCAACTATGGTGTCATCAATGGAGTTCAACCCGCGCAGTACTGCAGGAGCGATGTCCTGGACCAAGGTCCCCATGGCGGCCACCATCCTATCAGTGTTGACCTCAGTGCGTTGGCCTGAAGGCAGGTGGACGTCATCGTGCCTTGCAATCTGAGGAGTGCAGCGGACATCCCTTCCTGATGTTCCCAGACTTGCTTTTGCAGCTCCAGTAACTGTGATATGACCGAATACAGAGGCTCGTTACCTGACTCGGACTCCAGCAGTCCTCCAAGTGCCAGGGACCTAGGAAGTCCCTGCCTCCACCTGCTGTGGATCAGATAGCGCAATGTGCTCCCCAGATTATGATCCCAAGGCTACTCTAAAGCTAGGTCCCACTGAGGTGTCTGTCTCTGCACTGGTGGAGGGTGTGGGTAAGCGCTGTGACGGGACTTCAGGGAGAGTTTCAGCAGATTTCTCATTCATCCTTTTTCTGCCCTGGGTGGCTGTCCTCTTTTGCAGGCCATTGGTGCTGACCACCACTGCCACCACCTCCCAAGCCAGATTGGTGATACCGTTGCCCCTCCTGTGACCAGAGTAGGGGTAGAGGACATCATAGCCGGCCTCCACGCTGTCCAAAAGGCACTGAGGGGACGCATCACTAAACCTGGGGGCTGCAGTCTTTTTGCCTTTGGGGTCCATCCTGTCTTCCCTGCAGCAGTCATGGGTTGGAAGCACTGAGAGGTGTGCGCACGGCTGCACTTTAAATATCGCACTCGGCGTGATGAAGCGGTGAGGTGATGCCATGGTGGGCGAATGAGAGCGCACCCACCATGGAAACGGCGTGTTTCCCAGGAATGCATAATTAGTGCGGCGGGTTTGGGACGATATGGCGTGAGAAGCCACCATTGCAGCCGACAGGTAAAACGTCGTTTTCACTGTCCGCTACCTCACTTAGTCCAAGACTGAACACCGTAGTTGTAAAGGCAAAATACTGCAGATGCTGGAAATCTGAAATAAAAACAGAAAATGCTGGACATACTCGGAAGGTCAGGCAGCATCTGAGGAGAGAAAAACAAAGTTAACCTTTCAGATCTGTGATCTTCCATTAGAACTCTGCACAGTGGTTACAAAATTGGGCTGTGTAGCACTGATGGTGCTGATGCTAAGAAATCTGAACCTGCAAAAATGTTAGCTGGGGTGCTTCTGGATACTTCCAGCCTGCCCTGTGCAGTGCACCCTGACTGCAAGGATGCTACCATGGGAATTCCCTGCACTATGCTAGAAGCATGCAGATTGTGTTGTAATATGTGCCTGCATGGCACTGTAATGTAAAGATGCTCGGCAGAGTAAGGGTTAACATGGGACTGGAGAATAGCACCACCCATGATATGAATTATAGGGTCACTTGGTAATAGAGTAGAGAGATCAGTCTGGAAGCAACCTACCTGCATGGAACAGCACCATGCATGACAGTAACCTGTGATCTGTAAATAGTTAAAGGTTAACAATAAAGTATTCATGTTTAAATATACAAGTCCCAAGATCTCATTAATGAGCCACAACAGCCGATACCATAGTACAACACGGCTGGCAATGGTGGCCACTTCTCAAGGGTATCACATCAGTGGTGATATGAAAGTTGGCATTTTAAACGGTGAACTCAGGACAGGATCCCTAGGTATGAAAAACTAAAAGCAGCTGAATCTGGACTAGAGACACATGTACCTATGAAGAAAACTTGAAGAAATAGTTGAAGAAGCTTCGCTACTTAGAAGTTGAGGAATCCAGCAGTCTGAGTGGAAGTCCATTGCAAGACTCCTGAGTGATGCAGGGTGAAAAAAGAAAAAAACCTGGTCAGATCACAAAGAAGGGTGAGAAACACTACAAAAAACTTGCAAGACCCTGAGTGATGCTGAGTTAAGTCACTTAGTTAGATCACAAGACAGTGAGCAAAACTACAGAAATTGCCAGGCCCCGAGTGATGCAGAGTCAAAAGATCTGGTTCGTTCACAAGATGGTGAGCAAAAATGACAAAAAAGAAGCTGTACCTACATTTTAGAATAAATGGCAGTCCCACAGCTCAACATACCCATACAGAAGCTGGAAGACAGCTGCAAGTTTAAAAAGCCTGTGAAAGGAAGGGCAGGCAGAGCAGAGGAAGAAACTGCTGCAGTTTTGAAGAGTTTTTTTTAAATCTCCCACAATCGTGAGGGAGCCCTTTTCAGTCAGAAGAAAGTAATGATTTTTAGTGAAGAAAAAATAAAGAATTGCTGCTGCTCTCAAGAATTTAAATAAAAACAGCACTGAGAGTTTTAAAAAAAGGCCTGCAGAGTTTGGAAAAGGAATCCCTTTTCTTTTGGGTCCCCAGTTTCAAAAGTTTAAAAAATTTAGAAAAAGAAGGCCCACAATCACCGGGGAGCCCACCATAACCTGGAAAAGTGCCTGGAAACTCACAGCAAAGAAAACTGACAGCTGCAGACAGCTTGAAGTGAAAAAAAAAATAGTTACTGTACTGACAATCTTAAAGGAACAATGACATTTAAAGTTGTAACTACAAGAAAAAACAAACAGCCATGGGCAGAAAATTAGAAAAACCAGATGTATTTTGCATAAGGAAATGGATACACCAGACACAAGAGTGGTCTAGCAAACCCCCAATAAAGTACTAAAGGCAACAAAAGACCCCAGAGAGAAGGCAACAAGAGATCCCAGAGCTAGGCCAACTCCTAATAGAGCAGCGAGGGCAACAAGGGACCCCAGAGAGAGTGCTACTCCCACTAAAGTCCCAAAGGCAACAAGAGACCTCAAAGGGGGGGCAACAAAAGACCCCAGGGCAAGAGAGCCAAAACACCCCAGAATGAGGTAGACAGAGACCCCAGAGCGAGGGAGCCAATTTCCAGATAAACCAAAAGATGGTTGCTGACCGTGCAAATGCAATGAGATGCAAGAGCTGAAGAATTTAACACAAAAGAAAGAAATGGCTGAGAAACAGCTGAAAGGCTCAAAAATAGAGTTTCTTGAAAATGCTGACACAGTACCCAAACTGTAACAGCAGATGGCAGATGGCTGTGAATGAAGGAACGCTATCTGAGGTAACTCAAAAGAAGCAAAGCGTGCAAAAAGTAAATGAAGCTGTTCTGCAGGAAAATGTTTGCTGCAGAAGTGAACTGGAAGATATGAGTGCAAGCTCAAGCTAAGTCAACAAGGTGATGCACTGATACCCGGTGTGAATTGGCATGAGGTCAACAAGAAAATAAACAATTGAAAGAACAGTCGATTGTACTTCACGATTAAATGCAAAAACAATGCGTGATCATTCAGCAACATGAAGAAATGAAGACCTTCTTAAACAACAGAATAGAAGCACAGCAGAAGAAACTCAGGGAAACTTTGCTGAATTACAGGAAAACTCAAGTTGAAGCAAGCGAGCTTTGCAAAGAAAAGGAAAACCTGTTGACAGACATTCACATGCTACAAAAATCCCTCAGGTCAAAGTTTATTCCTCTGGAACATTCTGAAGAGAAGCAAAATGAATTTAACGTCCCTCTGAACAAACTGAAGAACCAGTTGGCAGAGCAGATTCGGCAATGTTCAATATTCCAGGAGGAAGCCAAAAGCAACAGGAAACAGACTAAAGAGCTGAGGAAGCAGTTGAATGGAAAAGAGGAGGCATTGAACGGAAAAGCTGTAGAACTTTCCAAGGTGCGAGCGGATAATGAAGCCATGCATAGCACAATTACAGAACTGAAACAAGTTCAGACTTTGCTGGAGACAGGCCTGGCCAACAGTGAAACCAAAATGATGGACGAGGACAAAGTTCTGTTGTAGACAGAGAAAGAAAAGACAGAAATGAGATCAGGAAATTTAATCTGACACTGAAGCCCAAGACACTTGCTGCCCAAGTTGGTGGTAAACTCTAAACTCTTCTAAAAAGTGCCTGGATCTGCACCTTAAGTGCCGTAATTTGCAGGGCTATGGGCCGGGTGCAGGAAGGTGGGATTAGAAAGGGCACCTGGGTATCCTCAGGCTGGCATGGACAAGATGGGCCGAATGGCCTCCCTCTGTGCTTTAACTTTTCTATGGTTCTAAGAAAAAGCTGAACTGAATGAAAGGATTCCTAAGTTTGCAAAAACGATTTGAAAATAAAACAGCAAACAAATGTTTGCCTGAAATTGTGAAACAAGTGGAAATGAAGGTTCCATTTACAAAACCTATATGTCCAGCAAGAACATGGAAGATACCACAGAAAATGAAAATTTGAGTCCACTCTAGGAATGAACATTCCCTGGAGAAGAAATGAGTCAAACCCACAGTTTCAGAAAAAAGCAGACGGGTTCTCAATAAAGAGAAACGCAACTCAAACGAGCGCAAAAAACAAATTAAATGAGGGTAGTCAAGTACCAAAAACATAGAGTACTGCCACCATTGCTCCAAACGTGGCAGACCGAGATATGGAAGAACTGTCACGCCTCAGGGCTGTCTAAATTTGTAAAGTCAGAGACTTGCAGTGGGGGCGAAGGGATAGCAAGTAAAGATTGTATTGTAATACTCCATTGGAAGGGAGGAAAGTTTTCTTTGGAGAAGAAAGAGGGAAGTTACAGTATTTACCTGCATGTCACTGTAATGTAAAGGTGCTCGACAGAGAAAGGGTCAATGTGGGACAGGATAATGGCACCGCCCACGGTATGATGTATAGGGCTACATGGTAATAGACTCAAAGAGAAAAGTCTAGAGAGAACAGTCTAGAAAGGAGTATCTAGAAGCAGCCTACCTGCATGGAACAGCACCATGCATGACAGTAACCTGGGATCTGTAAATAGTTAAAGGTTAACAATAAAGGGCTCATGTTTAAATATATGTCTCAAGATTTCATCATTGATACACCTAAAGAACGCATTTTAAAACAGCTTGGGCAGGTCATGACATCAAACAGCCTCTGTTACTGATTTGGTGCATTTGGTTGCTTAAGGGGCCAGGGCAAGCCATTAGGTACTTTTGACTTTCTTTTGCTGGTGCAGGGTTAGTGGAAGAATTGTGTTATTGCAAACTTTATGGATTTATGAGTGAGTGGTGTTGAGGAGGTCAGTGGAGTTGGAAGGTGTATCAGGAGAAAGCATGTTTCAATACTGGATGCAGCATATCTTAGCCTGCAGCATAACTTGGAATGGGGCACAGGCAGCAGAAAGAGGAAGTACGCACAGAGAAGAGGAAGAGGCCATTAATAGAAGTCCCTACCCATCAAGGGTCTTTGGGGAGCACTTCTCCGACCTCCACTTCAGTGAGGAATAGTGCTTGATGCTTCTGTATTTCACCACGGAGCTGGTGACTGATCATAAAATCATAACTCTCAACAAAGAGATATTCCATTGAGAAAGACTTCATGAGAAGGATGAACTGTCCATGGCTAATGAAGGAAATTAACGTTGG
The DNA here is from genome assembly GCF_964194155.1 of Cetorhinus maximus. NCBI lineage: Eukaryota > Metazoa > Chordata > Chondrichthyes > Lamniformes > Cetorhinidae > Cetorhinus > Cetorhinus maximus. The sequence goes on along the minus strand of NC_135881.1, from coordinate 145,599,751 downwards.
GACATAGGAACATAGGACTAGGAGTAAGCCTTTTGGCTCTTTAAGCCTGCTACGCCATTCAGTAAGATTATGGCTGATCTGGTTGTGGTCTCAGCTCTACTTTCCTGTCTGAGCCCCTTAACCTTTGACTCTCTTGCCTAACAAAAATCTGTCTAACTCAGTCTTGAATAAATTTAAAGACTCAGCCTCCAGTATTTTCTGGGGAAGAGAATTCCACTCACCAACAGCACTTTGGGAGAGAAAAAAAATCTCTTTATTTCTGTCTTAAAAGGTAGACTTCTTGTTTTTAAACCATGTCCCCTAGTTTTAGTCCCCCCCACAAGATGAACCATCCTCCAAGTACCCTCCCTATCAAGACTCCTCAGGATTTTTTATGCTTCAATAAGATCACCTCTCATTCTTCTAAACTCCAATGGGTATAGGCATAACCCGTTCAAACTTTCTTCATAAGATGAGTCCTTCATCCCCGGAAATAGACTCATGAACCTTCTCCGAACTGCTTCTAAAGCAATTATATCTTTTTTTAGATAAGGGGACCAAAACTGTATACAGTGCTCCAGACGTGGTCTCACCAAGGCCCTGTACAGGTACAGTAAAACCTTCCTACATTTATGTCCCGTTCCTCTTGCAATAAATGCCAACATTCCATTTGCCTTCCTGAGCACTTGCTGTAATTCTATGCTAACTTTATGTGATTCATGTACCAGAACACCTCTGCGCGAGTTCTGCTTCTTTCTCAATTTAAATAGTATACTGCTTTTCTATTCTTCCTGTCAAAATGAGGAACCATTCTGGGACCAGTGTTCTGGTGAATTGGATAACTAGGGCGGTAGAGACAGCTTTAAGCTAAATGGGGGGAAGGGATCAGGAGATATAGTATAGTAAAGGGAAACAACAAGTAGAGCAAGGCAGAAATTTGGGTAATGAGTACGAGAGTGTGACAGGAAGGGACAGAAGATACTATCGTAAGAGTGCACAAGTAGATAAAATGGAAAGTGGTTAAAAAAAACTGAGTTTAAGGCCCTGTATCTGAAAGCATGTAGCATTTATAACAAAAGAGATGAATTGTTAGCACAGATAGAGACAAACATGTATGACCTGATAGGAACTACAGAGACATGGTTGAAAGGTGACCAAGGCTAGGACCTGAATGTTGAAGGGTATTTGACATATTGGAATGGCAGGAAGCTGGGAAAAGGTGGTGGGGTAGCTGTGTTGATTAAGGATGGCATTAGTTCAGTACTGAAAGATGACTTTAGCTTAAAAGAACAAGATGTAGAATCAGTTTGGGTAGCGATAAGAAATAGTAAAGCTAAGAGGTCACTTGTGGGAGTAGTTTATGGGCCCCCTAACAGTAGTTACACATTAGGACAGCAACATACAGAAAGAAATAAATGGGGTGGGTAAGAAATGGAACCGCAATAATCATGAGTAACTTTAATCTACAGGTAGATTGGGAAAATCAGATTTGCAAAGGTAGCCTGGAAAAATGAGTTCAAAGAGTGTTTTAAGAACAGTTTCTTAGAGCAGTATGTTCTAGAACCAACCAGGGAGCAGACTATCCTAGACTTGGTAGTGTACAATGAGACAGGATTAATCAATAACCCCATGGTCAAGGAGCCTCTAGGTGTCAGCAATCACAACATAATAGAATTTCTTGAGGAATCGAAACGTCAACTCTTTTCTTCTCCGCCGATGCTGCCAGACCTGCTGAGTTTTTCCAGGTAATTCTGTTTTTGTCATAGAATTTCACGTTCAGTTTGAAATAGGAGAGGTTTGGGACCATGACTAGTGTCTTAAACCTAAATGAAGGTAACTGTGAGAGTATGAAGGCAGAGCTGGCTAAAATGAACTGGGAAACTAGGTTAATCTGCAAAGATTGGTGGTAGGTCAGAGGATTAGACAGAATTAAAGAACCAACAAAGAATAACTAAAAAGGTAATAAAGAGGCTGAAAGCAGAGTATGAGAGAAAGCTAGCTAGTAATATCAAAACAGATAGTAAAAGTTTCTATAAGTATTTGAATAGGAAAAGAGGAACTAAAGCTAATGTTGGTCCTCTAGAGTGAGTCCGGGAAATTGACAATGGAAAACGAAGAAATAGCAGAGGCATAAAACAGGTATTTTGCGTCTGCCTTCATGGTAGAGGACTTGGAAAATTTCCCAAAGGTAATTGGAAATCAAGAGGTGATAGGGAGGGATGGACTTCATGCTATCACCATCCCCAGGGAAAGGGTACTCAGAAAACTATTAGACCTAAAGGCTGACAAATCCCCAGGAGTGGATAGCTTGAATCCTAGGGTCTTAAAAGAAGTGGTGGCACAGATAGCAGATTGTAGTAACAAGATGTATTGTCCCTCCCTCCTGTCAATTACTTATCATGTGATGTGATTATGGGGGCTTCAAACAACAAGCTTATTGCATGGCTAATCTTGTGGGCATGGCTTCCGACAGAGAGATCGCGTCTAGTGTGTAAGCACCTCTTCATGCCTCCGAAATAAAGTTTAGCCTTTTCTTCACCAAACCTGCTGCTCCATCAACTTATTACATAGATGCATTGGTTATAATCTTCCAAAATTCCTTAGATGGCATCCAATTGAAATAAAAGCTGTACAAAGCAGCGAAGATTAATGATAGGCCAGGAGATTGGGAAAATGTTAAGCAAACAAAGGATTACAAAAAAAATAATAGAGGTAGGAGTTAGAATGTGATAGTGCACTAGCAAAAAATATAAAACAAACAATAAGAGGCTTCATGTCCATAACAAAAGGAGAATAACTAAAGTAAATATTGGTCCCTTAGAGGATGAGACTGGTAAATTAATAATGGCCAACAAGGAAATGACAGAGACTTTTGAACAAGCATTTTGTATCTGTCTTCATGGTAGAAGACAATAAAAGTATCCGAATAATAGTAGAAAAGGGAGTGAGGAATTTAAAACAATCAATATCACTAGAGAATAAGTACTAGGAAAACTAATAATACAAAGGCTGACAAGTCCCCTGAACCTGATGGCCTGCATCCTAAGGTCTTATAAGGTGTGGCTGACGAGATAGCGGAGGCATGTTTGTAATCTTCCAAAATTCCTTAGATTCTGGAAAGGTCTCAGTGGATTGATAAACCATGGGCGGAATCATCCCAAATTTGCACTAAATGCGGTAGCGGGCGGGTAAAACAACACTTTACCCGTCGGCTGCAATGGCAGCTTTTCACACTGTATCGTCCACAACCCACTGTATTAGTTAAGTATTACCAGGGAACGCACCATTTCGATGGTGAGCAGGCTCTCATTTGCCTGCCACCCCATCACCTCGCCACTTTATCACGCTGGCCACCATTTTTAAAGTGCAGACACGTGCACTCAGTGCTTCCAGTCCATGGCTACTGCAGGGAAGATGTCCACGAAAGGCAAAAAGACTGGAGCCCCCAGGTTTAGTGACACGTTGCTGGAACATCTTTTGGACGCTGTGGAGGCCGGCCGCGATGTCCTCTACCCCAGCTCTGGCTGCAGGATGGGCAGCAGTGTGACCAACCAGGCTTGGGAGGTGGTGGAGTGGTGATCAGTACCAATGCTGCACAGAAGATGTTGCATCCAATGCAGATAGAGGATGAATGATCTCATCCATGCAGCCAGGATGTGGCAACCATTTCATCACTCTAAACTCACACACTCAAGCCTCTTCCCTTACCAAGGCCACTTCTCCCCCTTCCCCAAGCAAGACCTAGCCCTGCAGCCATTGAAAAGCCACTCACATATGGCTGATCTGATAGGTAGACACCTACCCATGAGCCCCCCTAAAAATGATGTGGTGCTGTCTGTGAAGCCTGGCGATGATTGTGAGTGCTGACCGAAGCAAGGTAGGCAAACAAACCTTGAAGTTCTGAGTGAAGAGCAGCCCAGTTGCATGTTGCTTGTGTGCTGTTGTGAAACACGTCGGCGAATTTTCCTGCTGATGTGGGTGGATGATCCAGCAGGGGGGACAATTCTGGAGGGCTGGCCTAATAATGATATGCAGATGAGGTTCCTGACGTCCAATGGTGGGAAACACAGTCCACCATCAGCGGACTGAGTGGACAATCGCAAACTGGTTTCACGCTGTCATGAAACCAATCGCGCCATATTGTCCGCTCACACCACCAAACACACCCAACCCCAGCGGGCACGGAAAATCCCAGCCCATATATTCAAGAAAGGAAGGAGACAGAAAGGAGGAAACTATAGGCCAGCTAGTCTAACATCTATCATTGGGAAAGTGCTGGAATCCCGTTATTAAGGAAGTAACAGCAGGACATTTAGAAAATCATAATACAATCAAGCAGAGTCAACATGGTTTTATGAAAGAAAAATTGTGTTTGACAAATTGATTGGCATTCTTTGAGGATGTAAGAAGCAGGGTGGATAAAGAGGAGCTGATAGATGTAGTGTATTTGGATTTCCAAAAGACATTAGGCGAGTTACTATATAAAGGCAAAAGAGCTCATGGTGTTGGAGGTAATATATTTCTATGGATAGAGGGTTGGCTAACTAACAGGAAACAGATAATTGGGATAAATGGGTCATTTTCAGGTCAGCAAACTGTAATTAGTGGAGTTCCACAGGGCTCAGTGCTGGGTCCTCAAGTATTTACAATCTATATTAAGAACCTGGATGAAGGGACAGAGCGTATTGTAGTGAAATTTGCTGAATGATACAAGGATAGATAGGACAGCAAGTTTCGAGGAGGACAGAGAGGGATTGCAATGGGATATAAATAGGTTAAATGAGTGGGCAAGGGCAAACATTGGCAGCTGGAGTGATAATGTGGGAAAATGTGAGGTTATCCAATTTGGTGAGAAGAATAGACAATGAAAACATTTAAATGGAAAGAGACTACAAAATGCTGCTGTACAGGGGAATCTGGGTGTCTTTGTACATGAATCATAAAAGGTTAGCATGCAGGATCAGTAAGTAATTAGGAAAGGCACATAGAATGTTGGCCTTTCTTGCAAGGGAAATGGAGTACAAAGTAGGGAAGTCTTGTTACAACTGTATAGGGTATTGGTGAGACCAAACCTAGAGCACTGCACACAGTTTTGGCCTCCTTATTTAAGGAAGGGTTTGCTTGTATTAGAGACGGATCAGAGAATGTTCACTAGGTAAATTCCTGGGATGAAGGGATTGTCTTTTGACAAGGGGTTGAGCAGGTTGGGCCATATTCATTGGAGCTCAGAAGAATGAGAGATGGTCCCATTGAAACATGTAAGATTCTGAGGGCGCTTGACAGTGTGGACGCTGAAAGGATGTTTGCTCTCGTGGGGGAATCTAGAACAAGAGTTTCAGAATAAGGAGTCTCCCATTTAAGATGGAGATGCGGAGGAATTTCTTCTCTCAGGGGGTAGTTATTCTTTGGGGTTCTCTTCCACTGAGATCAGTGAAGGTCAGGTTACTGAATACATTCAAGGCTGAGTTAAACAAATTTTTGATCTGCAAGAGAATCAAGGATTATGGCAGCCGGCAGGAAAGTGGAGTTGAGGCCACGATCAGATCAGGCATGCTCTTATCGAAAAACAGGGCACATTTCAGGGACCAAATGGCCTACTCCTGCTCCTATTTCTAATGTTCTTAAGTTCTTAACCTGCAGTCACACAGCAGCACAAGGATGGTGCTGCCAATGGCCACCTAGATTGCAGTGGCTCTTCATTTCTATGCCAGAAGATCCTTCCGAGCATGAGCAGGAGAAATTAGCAACGTCTCACAATTCACTGCATATTGTTGCATCAAGAATTCGACAGAAGCCCTGTACAGAAAAAAAGGGGACTTAATTTTCTTCTCACTTACCAGAAAGAAGCAGGAGGAGAGAGGACGTGGTTTTGTCAGGCTAGCGGGATTCCCATTGGTGCAGGATGCAATCAACTGCACGCATGTGGCTCTGAGGCCCCAAAGGTTAATGGGCAGACGGTCCACAAACACAAGGGCTACCATCCAGTCAGTATGTCACCATGTCCAGAAAATCTTCTCAGTGAAAGTTTGCTATCCTGGCAGCAGCAACGCACATTCATCCTGGGGTAATCAGCCTTATCCGCCATCTGTGGCCCACTACGAGAAACAAGAGACTGGTTGCTGGGTAACAAGGGACACTCACTACACCTGGCTCCCCCACCACCTGCTGCCCAACCATGCATAAACATTGCACCTACAATGAGAGCCATGCAGCAACTAGGGATGTCGTGGAGTGAACTATTGGCTTACTGAACCCATTGGCAGAATTTTGTGCCTGTCGGGCGGGCCATGCGGGAGTGGTTGCGGGCGGGCGCGGACCCGATTGCCGCCTGCGATCGGATCCACACCACCATTTTACACGGGCAGGCCAATTAATGCCCACCCAGCGTGAAACGTGGCTCCTGAGGACAGCAGGAGTGGACGGGCGGCAGAGGGACTGCAATGACCACCAGGTCCAGTGGCAACCCGGCGGCCTGTTTAAAAGTCCTCCTGCAGCCTTGCAAAGGCTGTCAAACATGACCTGCCGAAGGGCTCCCCACAGCACTGCCGGTGAGCAGGCCAGGAAGGAGGACAGGGCAGGGGGCCACTGTGCCCCTCGTTCTCAGGCAATTGCCTTGCTGCCCTCCTCGAGGAGATGGGAGGTCCTCGTTCCAAGTGACAGGAGGAGGAGGCCCCCCACATGACCAGACCTGCCTGGATGGAGGTGGCAGAGGTGGTGAGCACCCGCGACATGGTGCAGCGCACCTGGATCCAGTGCAGCAAGTGCTTTAATGATCTTTTGCGCTCTGGAAGGGTGAGTACCATGTTGCCATTGGTCAGTGAACCATCAGGTAGGCTTTCCCCCTGGCCGCACCCCACCACCACCCCCCCAACTCTGAGTGCAGTTACTGCATTGAATCATTGACGCCATGTGTCCTTCACTGGGTGGGCCAGCAGACATTGGCCATGCCAAGGTCAACCTGAGAGGGTGTTGGTGAGATGGGTTGTGCACCCGCAGCATGCGGTACTGTGACACTCACAGTACTGTTTTGGGGTCAGCCTGGAGGATCTGCACCTAGGCGTTGTGCTGTAACTGAAAAGCATGTCAAAGTCAGGGTGCTGACATGCTGGGAGGGGAGCTTCCAGGTGGCACGGCACTGATCCATCTACTTCTCTTTGCATTCCATGTGCTTGCGCCTCCTTGCTTTGCCAGATTGGACCGTGTGGTGCCGAATGTGATGTAGGCAGCATTTGGCCAAGGGGTTGGGGGGACAGGCCTGGCATCTTTGTATGAATGTGCGGCAGCTGTGGGGTGAGGCGGCACTGGAGCCCTTCAATGTTCCACTCTGATTGGGGTGGGTCAGCAGCGAAGAGATTCCAGGTACAAGTAGCACTAATCAATGCTCTTCTCTCCTTTTCAGGAGAAGAATGCTCATAGTGCCACTGAGCGGTTGAGGACTGGCGGAGGGCCGGCCCATCTGGCCATCATTTCCAGGGTTGAGCAGGAGGCCCTCGATCTGGAGAGGCGCCATGCGCCCAGGTGCACCAGTGTCGGTTAAGGCTGGGGTACCACGGGCAGGTATGTTTGCCCAGCACTGAGGTCACCATTAGTGTCCCAACAGCCATGGTACTGCTGAATGTTCAGTGAGTGAAGTTTGCAACATGGTTTGACCATTGCTTATGGAACGATGAGCGTATAATGATCCAGGGGACAAGGATGCACATTGACATTGTCTCCACATTAACTAATCAAATGTCCTTATTCTTCCTTTCAGCATCAGCAGATCAGGGCTGGGAGGAGGAGGCACAGGAGCCAATTCTCACATCTGAGGGCCCTGAAGTCTCTGAGCCACCAGCATCACACCATCTCTGCCAGGCAGGCACCAGCACAGATACTGGCACCTCGGTGGGAAATAGGATTTTGGCTAGTGTCCCAGGGCACAGCGGTGAGGGCACTTCACAATTGTTGGAGGAACTGGCGGAAACAGAAAGTGCCCATGGCGCCAGCAGTCAGAGGACTGCAGGGAACCAGGCACATGCTCAGTCGATGGCTGATATTGTGCCTCTGCAGCCATCCATGAGGCAACAAACGCTGGAAGTCTAGCAAGCTGTGCGGGAAGATCTGGCAGAGATACATGAGGCTTTGCTTGGCTTGGTCTCCGTGGTGGAGGAGTCCACACGGACCCTTGCAATTGCAATGAGCCTCATGGCCAAGCGCCATGCTTCCTCCATGGAGAGAGTGGCGACTCTCATGGAGAGGCTCCTCCAGAAGACCAATCAGGGCTTTCTGGGGATGCGTGTGGACCAGCAAGCCCTCACACCGGCAATGACTTCAGCTGGTCAGTGCCAGTGTGGAAGATGGTCTGGGCACCAAGTATCCCAGCTCAGTGTCCATCCATCTACGGTAAGCAACGAGGTCCAAAGTGACCTCATGTTGGTGCAGCAGCTGCCTGTCGTCTCCGCCGGCTCCTCTCAGGGCGCTCAGGATGAGGGCAGCAGCTCCTCCACCCCTCTGCCAGTGACCATTGCATCTGATGAGGCTGCAATGACTGGGGAGGTGCCAGCTCTGGAACTGGCAGCTCCATCCCAGGCGGGGCCAGCACAGGCTCCACGGGCCAGAGGACGATCGCCAAGGTCATCGAGGATAGCACAGTGAGCAGGTTGTCTCAGATGCCAGTGCCAGCGAGGGGACAGCACCTAGACGTAGCACTGGAAAGCGTAAATTTAAGGCACCTTAGGCACACCACAGGTTTCTCACTGGTGCTTTTGTGTTACCCCGCAATGAGGTTATGATTAGCTGGTGTGTTCCTTAACACCTTTGTCATTTTGTTTACCTAAGATCATTTTGTTATATCATTAAATTTAGACATGTGACCATGGCTGAGGGTGTTTCTTTTCCTCTTCAGGGGGATGGTTACCCATGATGTTATGAGTGAGTTGTGTCACATTGAGCTTTATTGACTTGGCCCCTAGTTAATATTCCTATCCAGGCAGATGTAGCACTCAGGTATTGAGATTGGAGCCTGCAGCACAGGCTTTTGTTGGAGGTCCATCTATGGTGTTCTAGCTGAAGGTTCATTGGATTAAAGCTTCCCAGGTGTCCCTACCTCCCTGGAGTATGGCCAGGTCAGCGTCCACCCCCCCAGCATTTCCCTGTGCATGCTCACCCTCAGAATCACTGCTTGACACATCGTGTGCAGCTGCAGCAACTGTGTCAACATCTCCTTCGTCCACAGCGTCGCCCCTTTCCAGCACAAGATTGTGGAGAGCGCAGCATGCAGCCACTATCACTGACACACGATCTGGGGGATACTGGAGTGCGCCCCCTGAACGGTCCAGGCATCGGAAGCGTATCCTGAGTAGATCAATGGTTCTCTCCACCACAGCCCGTGTGGAGGCTTGGCTCCTATTGTACTGCTACTCAGCCTCTCTTCTTGGATGGCGGAGAGTCGTCATGAATCACCTTCTGAGGGGATAGCCCTTGTCACCCAGAAGCCATCCATCCAGCTGGGCTGGAGCACTGAAGAGCCCCGGCACCTGGGAATGTCTGAGGATGTATGCGTCGTGGGAGCTGCCTGGGTACTTTGCACAGACTTGCAGCATCTGCAGCTCATGATCACACACTATCTGCATGTTCATGGAGTGGAAGCCCTTCCTGTTGACAAAGGAACCGGGCTCACCTGCTGGCACCTTGATGGCCACATGTGTACAGTCTGTAGCACCCTGGACACGGGGGAAGCCTGCAATTGCCGCGAAGCCTCTAGCTCGCTCTGTCTGGCTGGCCTGGTCCCAGTGGTAGTGAGTGAAGGTCGATGCATGCCTGAAGAGAGCGTCTGTCACCTGCTTGACACAAGTGTGGACAGCTGATTGGGAGACACTGCAAAGATCACCCACTGAGCCCTGGAAAGAGCCAGAGGCATAGAAGTTAAGGACAGCTGTGACCTTTAGAGCCACTGGCATGGGGTGCCCACCCACACAGTTTGCGGAGATCTCAGGGCCTATCATCTAACAGATAGAGTTGACTGTCTTCCTTGAAAGACGGAGCCTCCTTTGGCACTGTACTTCAGACATATTGAGGTAGCTGCTTCGCCGTTTGTATATCCTGGCAGCAGGATAGTGGCGTCTTCTTCGGCCCCTTACGCCTTGGACTTCCTGTTGGCCCTGCACCCCTTGTGCCTGCCCCTCTCCTCCCAAAGGTGGCTCCCCCGGAGGCTGAATGTGCACTCCTGGCCTCCTCCCCCTTCTGGCCCTCCCTTCCTCCTCAGAGGAGGTGCCTCCAGTGGAGAGCACAATTCCCATTCCCAGGCTAAGGGAAGGCTTCCTGAAACCTGTAGGCCCCAAAAAGGATCTTCACTGAAGAGTGCTGACCTGATGGTTGTGAGTCCTGTCCAAGCAATGGTATGAGTTTTTAAGTATTTCTGCTCACACAGGCAAGCATCGCTAGCTTTCAAAAAGAAATATCTGACTGAGCACATTCGTGACTCCACTGAGCCCTCTTCTCCCACCTGTGGATGAGGTTTATACAAATGTGGAAAAACTCAGCAGGTCTGACAGGATCTGCGGAGAGGAATACAGTTAACGTTTCGAGTCCATATGACTGTTCATCAGTTCAGTTCTGATGAAGAGTCATACAGACTCGAAACGTTAACTGTATTCCACCCGGCAGATGCTGTCAGACCTGCTGAGCTTTTCCAGCTATTTTTGTTTTTGTTTCAGATTTCCAGCATCCGCAGTATTTTGGTTTTATATTTATACAAATGTGTCCTACCTGCCTGGCCGTTGCACCCATGCAACGACCTGAAGATCACACGGGTCCCAAAGAATCGCCATCAATTGGTGCCTCAAGGGCCTTAAGTGGCCTGTTAATTAATGGCGGGTGCACATCGGAGATCATTGCGCGCCCGCCCACCGAAATATCACGATGGCGCACGGTGACGTTAGGACACTCGCCCGACGTCACCGCACATCATTTTACGCGTTGGCGTGCGGGGCATCTCCCCGCACGCCAATGGAAAAATTCTGCCCTAATGTTCTGTTACCCACTTTTGTTACTCTTACCTCATGAGAGCACTTGGGAGAAACAATAGGTTAGGATCTGAAGTACACTAATCACAGTGTCACCAAAGGGAAGCATTGTGATGTAAGGGACGCTCAAGCATACACACGCACGCACACACACACTTGTGCATGTGGATACACAGCTTTTTGTGGGAATTAAAATTTTGTTGCAAAAAAAATTCTATTGCATTTAGAGATTGCTTTTGCTATGGTGTTGGATAATGGTTTTGCAGAGGAAACTAATAGAATCTATGGGGAGTTTTACACGTAAATAAATACAATTGGCAACGTAAGTTAGTGTATATTTGGACATGGCATTGTGAAGATGTGGCAATAACTTTTGAGATTTTCGGTGGAATTTATGAGAAGGTTCCATCTGGCAGAGCCTGACATACAGCAGGTTCTCTAACTTACTGTTCATGATCTTCTAGATGTGGCTGATTGTCCATCATGCCTTGTTGCATGATAAAATTGAGCATAAGGCATAGAGTGATGATGCAGTATTGTGCTGAACCAAGGCCCCATATCTATCATGTGCAGTTGAAGTGCTTTTTTAGGATGTCTGTGGTGTGTTATATTATAATATTTCTGGCTACAACTCATCTTACAGTGTTCTAATGATATACGCAGCAATGCAACAATTTGAGAGGTGTCATGACTCATAGCTCCAGAAGGCAACCTTGGTTGATTCCTGGCTGGAATTTTATTACCTCTGAGAGGTGGATTTGCAGGCATGGAGGCTGTTTATTTGAGTGCCCTGACAGTGGTGGCATGCCCAGCACCTACCTGTCCTGTGCCCATCCTCCACACGCCCACGCTGCAATTTTACCAGTGGTGGGCAAATCCTCGGGTGGCCCACTTGCCCATGTGCCAATTGAGACCCTTAAGTGGCCAATTATTGACCACCTAAGGGCCTCTGCCGACCACTGCTGGAATTCTACCCGCAGTGGGGGAAGCCGGCACCAAGTGACCACCAGATGAAACTGGACAGGCCTCCTTTTCAGGCCCACTGGACTCATCAGAGGGCCCCCTCGCAATATTATTCTCCATCCCAGGTTTCCCATCCTCCACCCCAACATCATGATTCCAGCCCTCCCACCCCCCGCCCCCTCACTGGGGCCTGCCAACCTGGCCCAGGCAAGACCCTGGACTTACCTTTAAATTTGGCTCCATTGCTGCATGCCCCCTTCTCGGACTGCTTGCAATCCCAGCAGTGGCCACTGGTCCCAGTGGTACTGCTGGGACAAGAGAGCTGCCAGCCGTTTGATTAGCTGGCAGCTCTCAAAAGGCGGGACTTTTTCCCTGATGGGGATGGAAGGTCATTGAATTGCTGCAGGGCGAGCCAGTCAAGCGGAGGTAGGGCTCACCACCAACTTTTATGTCGGCAGATGGGGACTCCGCCCCAGTGTTAAATTCGGCCCCCTAAGTCTGACTCAAATGAATTCTCTCGAGATAAAAACCTTGCAATTGCTGCTGGAAACATATGCAAAGACTTGCGTTATTTTATACTAATTGTTGCAAAACTTAAGTTTGCATGCTCAGGCACAGTCAGCCATTGTGGTTGTGATGATGGTGGAGTTGTGGGCATGGGTTTGTAAAACCAAATAGATGCCATTAATTCTGGGGATACCATCATCTGGAAAAACAGTTTAGCCTTCTTGCTCTTGGTTTTCTGTGCGGAAAAAGAATAAATGATTTGTTCTTGCAAACAACACATTGGTCACCTGCTTTACACACCTGTGCACTGCTGACTGATGTCTCCTGTGACATCCTGTAAGGAACTTGAGATGCAAACATTCAGAGCTGTGTTGACCTTCATAGTCATTGACAATGTCCTGTATGCGGTAAAGTCTGGTTGATGCACAACTCAATCACAGTACATGAAAAGAAATCTAGAGAATGCAGCTTTGTCAATAAATGCAAGCTGTGGGGGGCGGGGAGTTGTGGGGTAACAGCATGTAGGTCTCCCTCTGGTATAGTCCCTATTATTTCAAATAATATAAATACAAATGAATTACCGTCGGTCTGTGATGCTGGGAAGTCCACATTGACAATTTAACTTATACCAACCAATATGATCTGACAAAACATTTGACACAAATGCAACCTATCAAGGATCTCTATAAATTAAATAGCCCCTACCACGTACAAGAGGCTTATGCTGCAGATTTAAGAGCCTTTGATAAAAAAAATGACTGTACAACTTTTAACTCTTATGGAAAAAATATAGCAGCCCACTTTATGTGGGCGTAATGAAGGCACATACAATTCCCACCATGAAACATGGAATTTTATGCATGCTTTATAATATATTAAATTGACTTCTAATATTTTTGCCAGGAACTTCCCACTCATCAAGAAGTAGTGATGATGTGTATTTTGGACAGAGGTGATGTATTTTGGTGAGTGTGATACTGCCTTATTTCCAACCACCCATCCCCACTCCCACTTTACAGTACCATCAGAAAATTTGCCCTTACGTCTTCCACACAAAGCAATTTTTAAAAGATTGATAGTTATTTCTTTCTGTGGCACAAAAGCCATGTTATAAAAAGGATGTTGAGGCACTGGAAAGGGTGAAGAGAAAACTTACAGAGATGATATCAGAAATATATAGGTATGCATTTCAGCAAATGAGAACAGGTTGGTCTCTTTCCACTTGGAAAAAAAGAAGGCAGAGGGATAACCTAATAGAGGTCATTAAAATTATGAAATGTTTTGATAAAGTGGATACTGTAGTATAAGGTTCTGGTACAGACAGGGTTAATGTGGGACTGAGTATAGTACAGTCTACACAATGATGTAAGAAGGCACATGACCCAGACCTAGGGTCAGTGTGGTACTGAACATGGACACGTTAAGACCCAGACATGGAGATAGCTCCTTGCCTGTTTGGCATATATGTATATAGTTACAAGTTGTTAATAAAGATTTGCTGTTAACATGCAGAAGATGATGAGGATTTCCTTAATAGACACGTTCTTTAACAAACGCCATCCCAACATGGTGGCAACTTGGGATCAAAAATCTTCAACCTCACAAAAATGCGAAAAGACTAAGAAAAAGAAAACCTACTATGGAAATTCTGACCTGAAAGAAGTTCCCAACTGAAGCTGAGTTTGCTGAGAAAATTCTCCAGAAAAAGCTCCAGACAAAAGAGCCTGGTAGCTGATGACACAGATCTTATTGCAGTAGAAGATTCCATAGAATATCCCTTGGAAGCCCAGTTTCAGCGCACAGAGTTCAGAGCCTGCAAGGGTGAGCTAAATCTTTTTAAGTTCCAGGCTGCAGATAGTCCTGAGAATCCTTTTTACCAACCCAGAGTCAGAAGCGCCTTTTGAATAAAACCCATCATTAATTTCGATCCCTGACTCGGAGCCTCAAAACATGGCCTCCAAGTTCAAAAAAGAAAAGACACTATTAATTAAATTATTCAGCCTCTCGGGAACAACGCGACTATCCAATTTGTAAAACAGCAAGCCTGATTTAATTTTGAATGTCTTGCTGTTCACAACAGTAAATTGTTGAATGAAATAAATCGGCAGACAGGCGACGCACACATCGATTGTTAAAAATGTTTCTTCCAGAGGTGCATCGCCACTATTTTGCGGAGCCTGCCAAAACCGGCAAGCGGGGGAAATCCTTTGTACTGCAGTGAATGACAATGCCATCTTGAAAGCCTGTAGGCTCTTAAAGCTGTACCCACACTTTAAACATCTTTAACATGGATCACAATTCCACATTTCCAACTCAACTCAACTCACTTAAGGCCCAGACCAGTCGCAAAATTGGGATCTTTGGAGGAAAAGAATTTTAAGTGACAACATTACTCCAGAATTCAGCAAAAAGACTGCAGACCCAAAAGCAAAAGATAATCTAACCCTAGACAAGAAAATCCAGCTAGTTAGACTGTTTGAGCTATGTGGGCAACACAGGACCATTCTAAGGGAAGAGAATAAAACATGGGGCAGAGGCTAACCCTCAGTCCAGTTTAACAGGTCGAAAAGACACAGGGACAATCCATCTCAGGGAACGCAATTCCTGAGCAGCCCAGCAGAGCAACCTTGTCAGTGCTGTGGTGTGAAGCACCTTCACAGGAGAGTCCTGTAAGTACAGCTCAATGCTTCCACTACAACAGACAGGGGCACTTTGGTAAACTGTGCAAGTCAAAACCCCAGCACTGCACAGATATCCCAAAGGTAATCCACGAGGTTAAGACCAAAAACCCAGAAGATACACAACCGTGCTTCATGGATAAGATCAAAGATTATGGTTCTTCATTTTGGAATGCTGACATCCTGACATCTGACAAATTTTAAATTAGATTCAAGTACCAGCACAACAGCCTTGTCAGACAAGGAACTATAGCTCAAAGACCTCTGCCTTCAGCAACAGGCACTTCACTTCATGCAGCAGGAGGAGTCCGTTTTCCAGCCAAGGGCACCCTGCAGGTGACTCTGAGATATAAGGACAAAACAATCCAAATAACCCTCTTCATTGTCCACAACCAGGACTACTCTCTAATAAGCCGCAACACCTGTATCGAACTCAACCCCCTGCAATGGATTGATGAGGTCGACTGACAAGGGCCAGGCCCGAATACAGATGAGAGTTCGCGAAGCTCTTCAAAGGGCCAGGTTGCCTCAAAAATGCGTACAGGGTTATGCTCAGGGATGACGCTAAAGCAGTGTGCCATTTCACTCCACAAAATGTCTCCTATCCTCTCATGAAGGAAGTACAGCAGCAGCTGAATGAGATGGTGCACAATTCCCCAGTCAAACAATCTACTGCATGGTGCTCTGGGATGGCCCCAGTCCAAAATATGAATTTGTCCCTCCACATCTGCATCGAGCTGACCCAGCTTAACAAGGCCGTATCCAGGGAGGTCCATCCCATGTCCTCAGGACAAGAGCCTAACTAAGCTCTCCAGGAGCATGGCGTTTTCCAAATTAGATGTCAACAGCAGTTTCTGGCAGCTTCCCCTTGATGAGGACTCCCAGCTCCTAACCACATTTATTATCCTCTTTGGCAAATTTTGCTTCAACCATCTGCCCTTTGGGATCATGTCAGCGCAAGAGATATTCCAACTCATGATGTCTGACATCTTGCAGGGTCTTCAGGGGGTCGTTTGCCACATGGACAATGTCTTGGTTCACAGGGTCACAGTGGAAGATCATGACGAAGGCTCACAGCAGCCTTGAAGTGACAGCAGGAAGCAGGGCTGACACTGAATGACAAATGTGAATTTCCTGAGACCTCTGGCCACACGGCCAACAACAAAGGCATCACAGCGGACTCACAAAAACCCAATGTGATCACTGACTTCCACACTCCTTCCTCTGTCCATGACCCCCAGTATCTCCTAGGGATAGTGAACCAGATGGCAAAGTTTTTACCTAACTTGGCACAGGTCACAGAACCATTGAGACATCTGCTCAAGAAAGATCAAACTTGGTGCTGGGATTCCCAGCAAGAGCAAGCATTTGCTCACATCAAGGCGATGCTGCTGTCCACTGACATTTTGGCCCACTACGACCTGGCCTTGCCCACAATCATAGAAGCCGATGCTTCATCCACAGGCCTTGGGGTGGTCTTCTTTCAGGAGCAATTGGATGGTGATTGTCAACCTGTCTACTATGCTTCCAGAGGGCTGTTGGACATGGAGACAATATCTGCTGCCATCGAGAAGGACGTTCTTGTAGTTACATGGGCACGTGAGAAGTTTTCTGACTACATCATTGGATTCAAGGTCACAATCAAGATGGACTATAAACCACTGGTCTCCTTATTGAATAAGAAGGAGCTCGCAAAAATGCCTCCTAGGATCCAAAGGTTTTGCCTATGCCTCATGAGATTCACCTTTGAGACTGTCTATGCCCAAGTAAAAAGGACCAGATGATTGCAGACACACTTTAAAGGGCCACCATGGGCCTCCCTACAAAATAGGATGTCAACTTCCTCCAGAGCAAAATACTGCGGATGCTGGAAATCTGAAATAAAAACAGAAAATGCTGGAAAAACTCAGCAGGCCAGGCAGCATCTTTGGAGAGAGTAACAGATTTAAAATTTCAAGTCCGAATCACTCTTCTTATGGACTTGAAACGTTAATTCTGTTTCTCTCTCCACGGATGTTGCCAGAACTGCTGAGTTTTTCCAGCATTTTCTGTTTTTATGTCAACTTTGTCACAGAGCCTGAGGTCTACTCCCAAGACACTACCAGGCACCTGCCAGCAACCACAACCAGGGTCCAACAGATCCACCAGAAGCAACTCCGTGGTGAAGAGTGCGCCCGCATCTGCACCTACTGCCAACAAGGGTTGCCTCAACAGAGGCTAAATGGAGGTGCAGCTAAAACATGGTTCGTGCAGCAGAACCACTTTATAGATGACCTCCTGATCTATGACGAACAGCTGGTCATCCCAGCCTCCCTGCGGGCAGGTGTCCTTCAAAAGATACAGCAGGGTCATCTGGGCATCACTAAGTGCAGGGCATAGCCCCAATGCCGTCTGGTGGTCGGGCATCTCCAAAACAATAGAAGAAACCATCGCAAATTGTCAGCTTTGTGTGTTGCATTGCCAGGACCAAAGGGAGCAACTCATTCACAAGCAATCCCCCAGCAGGCCTTGGGAAAGGCTGGGCGCAGACCTACTTGTCTACAATGGCAAATCCTTCCTGATGGTGTGGACTATTTCTCCAGATGGTTGGAGGTAAAACAACTTTATACACCCACCACAGAGATGGTCATCAAAGCGCTAAAAGAGATGTTTGCAAGTCATGGCATCCAGGATGGACTCATATCTGATAACGGCCCACAATTCTCTTATGAACGCTTCGCATGCATTGCAGCCATAGCCAGCTTTCACCAATACACCAGCTCCTTAAAAACAAAAAGCTACTGCGGATGCTGGAAATCCAAAACAAAAACAGAATTACCTGGAAAAACTCAGCAGGCCTGGCAGCATCGGTGGAGAAGAAAAGAGCTGATGTTTCGGGTCCACATGACCCTTCAGCAGAACTGAAGTATAGTTAGGAGAGGGGTGAAATATAAGCTGGTTTAAGGTGGGGGGAGAGAGAAGTTGAGGGTGGGGTGGTTGTGGGGACAAGCAAGCAGTGATAGGAGCAGATAATCAAAAGATGTCACAGACAAAAGGATCAAAGAGGTGTTGAAGGTGGTGATATTATCTAAGAAAAGTGCTAATTAAGAATGGATGGCAGGACACTCAAGGTACAGCTCTAGTGGAGGTGGGGTGGAAAGACCAACAAGGTATTAGTTGTAGATTTAAAAATAATGGAAATAGGTGGGAAAAGAAGAATCTATATAAATTACTGAAAAAAAAACAAAAGGGAGGGGGAAGAAACGGGGTGGGGATGGGGGGAGGGGGAGTTTAAGATCTAAAGTTGTTGAATTCAATATTCAGCCCGGAAGGCTGTAAAGTGCCTAGTCGGAAGATGAGGTGCTGTTCCTCCAGTTTGCGTTGGGCTTCACTGGAACAATGCAGCAAGCCCAGGACAGACATGTGGGCAAGAGAGCAGGGTGGAGTGTTAAAATGGCAAGCGACAGGGAGGTTTGGGTCTTTCTTGCGGACAGACTGCAGGTGTTCTGAAAAGGGGTCGCCCAGTTTGCGTTTGGTCTCTCCAATGTAGAGGAGACCGCATTGGGAGCAACGAATGCAGTAGACTAAGTTAGGGGAAATGCAAGTGAAATGCTGCTTCACTTGAAAGGAGTGTTTGGGCCCTTGGACGGTGAGGAGAGAGGAAGTGAAGGGGCAGGTGTTGGATCTTCTGCGTGGGCATGGGGAGGTGCCATAGGTGGGGTTGAGGAGTAGGGGGTGATGGAGGAGTGGACCAGGGTGTCCCGGAGGGAACGATCCCTACGGAATGCCGCCAGGGGGGGTGAAGGGAAGATGTGTTTGGTGGTGGCATCATGCTGGAGTTGGCGGAAATGGCGGAGGATGATCCTTTGAATGCGGAGGCTGGTGGGGTGATAAGTGAGGACAAGGGGGACCCTATCATGTTTCTGGGAGGGAGGAGAAGGCGTGAGGGCGGATGCGCGGGATATGGGCCGGACACGGTTGGGGGCCCTGTCAACGACCGTGGGTGGAAAACCTCGGTTAAGGAAAAAGGAGGTGGCTGGTGGGGTGATAAGTGAGGACAAGGGGCTCCTTAAGATAGTGGAAGCGGAACAAGGGGTCCATATGGTGAAAGCTCTCTTGAAGAAAAACAAGGGCTTCTTCACCTCACTGCTCACTTACAGGTCCACTCTCAAACAATGCGGCCTGTCTCCATCAGAGCCCCTGATGAGCAGGAAACTTTACACCCAACTTCCAACCCTGATGTAAAACTCAGCCAGGATTGGTAGCTTAGGCCTACCAAGAAATCCAAGCAAAAGAACAGTCATACAGACAGAAGCAAGTTTCTGCCTGTAACAGAAGGCACTGCACTAGACACTTGCCACAGCTGCAAAGGGGTGACAAGATCTGGATCCCTGACCTCGGGAGACAAGGAAAGGTGCTCCGACGGAATGAGGACCAACCCCGGTCCTACCAGATTGGCATGGCCGAGGGCACAGTCTGACAAAACAGGAGTCTCTGACCTCTCCCTAGACCGGCACCTCCTAATGCACAGTGGAGGACTATTAATGATGATACCCAAATGCCATTCTAATCTCCAAGCAAACAGCAAGAACCAGAACCAACAGAGCCTACCTCCCCTCCGACAGAACAGAAAACGTAATGTGGGATGGTTACAAGGCCTCTAGACCGCCGGAATCTCTAACTTCAAGGACTTGACAGGGGTAGATGAGGTGGTGAGAATGTTATAACAATGTTAATATAGTAATAGCAATAATGTTGGAATAGCATTAAGGCAGTAACAACAAGGTAAATGCATAAAACTAATAACAATGTAAGACATTTAGTAAATTAGTGTAACTCCATATCCATGGGATAAAGACTTTGGAGGTGTGATATAAGGGACTGGCACATACAGGATTAATGTGGGACTGAGTACAGAACCATCCACACAGTGATGTAGACAGACACATGACCCAGACTAAGCATCAGTGTGATGTTGAACAGGGACATGTTAAGACCTAGGCATAGAGATGGCAACTTGCATGTACCATTTATTGTACATCATTACAAGTAGTTAATAGAGATTTGCTGTTTAGATACAGAAGACTGCAAATACTTCTTTAACAGACACGTTCTGTAACCAATACCATCCCAACAGATACAAAGAGAATGTTTCCACCTGTGGGGAAGGGCACAACTAGCGGTCATCAATTTACGATAGTCACCAAGAAATCCAATAGGCAATTCAGAAAAAACTCCTTTACTCAAAGAGTGGTGAGAATGCAGAATTGCTATCACAGGGACTGGTTGAAGCGAATAATATAGATGTATTTAAGGGGAGACCAGATATGTTTGTGAGGAAGAAGGGAATAGAGGGTTACAAACTCAGATGAGGAAAGATTGGACGAGACTCAAGTGAAGCATAAACCTCGGTATAGTAGAGTTGGGCCAAAAGGCCTATTTCTGTGCCATATATCCTATGCAATCCTATTTAATCCTATGTTCAAGCAATGGGAAGCAGAGAGAAAAAAATCACAGAGCACTCTGTAGCTGTTTCCAATCAGGCTCCAATTGTTAGTATTCATAAGCAGACAAATGAAGTCATTTTTCCCTTTTATTAAGCACTGCTGTCTAGGTTTGACGGGATTACTTTCTGAGGGTAATTGTATAAGTTCATGCGGCTGGCAGGGAATGTTGCCTGCTGACTGGACAATTCAGAAATTCAAGCATGCTCTACTCATGACTTTTTCACTATAGTACATCCTTTTTGTTGGAAAGCAACTGTATTTATTGGAGCAAATAGAGAGGACAATAGAAAACTTTTGTCCCCAGTACCCCTGCATGGGAAATTAATCAGTCTCCTCTCTGATCTACTTGAGTGCCTGAGGTTCATAGCTGTAAAATCATATATGCTAATACAGTGGGTAACATTTCTTTGACTGCACTGCATGAATTGCACTTCATGACCTTCTGTCTTTCTAGCTGACTTTCAAAACACAGTATAGATAAACTAGGAGAGACGGAGAGCTGGCATAGTAAGATCACAAGCTGTAAGTAGTTCAGCAAAAGTTGGTGTTAGCCACCAGCAAGAACTTGGGATAGATCAGGGCTAGCTGTATATGGGAACCAAAGTCAGTCATAGCCTCATTAAAATGCTATGAATAGAAAGTAGAAACTGATATTTCAGCTAATGGCTGGGATAATGAACATTTCACAAGGACCATTGACTGTGAAGGATGGCATATGTCTCCAGTGTAAAAACATGCCCCTTTTTGTTGCTACAGCTGCACTAATAACGGCCGCCAACGTTCCTCCGGTGCAGGTGTCGCCTTTCATCAAGATGGCTAGGTATTCCGCATTGCTGCTTGGTATCATCTACAGGAAGAAGCGATACAATTATCTAAAGCCTATTGCTGAAAAGGAGAGGAGAACTGAGGCTGAAGAAAAAAAGAAACGAGAGGAGCTTGAGCACATTGCGAAACTGTTGCGGAAGCCAATGAAGCCACTATTTTGAAATAATTACCATTAAAAACAGGTGAAGAGTCAGTATGCTGTCCTCTTGGTTTGCTAGTATGGAATTGTCAGGTGTATCTATTCAGCACACATTTTTTGTGTGCTTTCCCAATGAGCGAAAAAAAAAACAGCCCTAGCAGTCAAAGAAGTGATATCAGAGGGTCAGAAAATTGAAACCTGTACAAGCACGGACATTGTGTTCATGATATTTCTTTAATTGGATAATTGAGTTTGGGGTAAAAGCCAATGATTGGTTAACAAGGTTCAATAGTTTTTTAACTACAGCAACTTATGAGGAAGGGGTCCCAACTAACAATCCAGTTAGGAGAATTCAGAGAGAATGCAGGTGATACCCAGAGGATGAGCCAGGGTCCATAGCAACAGGTGCAGACACAGAGAGTCATGACTTTATCCAAGGCATAATGAAGGTAATGTAAGGCTCAATTGTACTCTGGAAACTGCTGCTCAAATACTGACTGTATTAAGTCTAACGGATGCTTAAATAAAATTATAATTGTTACCAATATGGAGTCAGATTTGAACCATTGAACAGCCATTCCAACTGACTCCAAAAAAAACACTTCTTACACCCCTTTATGCAGCTAAAAATTGCTTTCCTACCGATATTGTGCCAGGCAGCTTTGCCAACATGGCCTGTATGAATCCAGAGGTTGTGCCAAATGGACATGCATATCGAATTATGCATTCATTCTGCCTTCATTTGAATAAATTCCTGAAGGCATGGTCTCATTTCTTAAGTATTGTTCCAGATATGTTGGCAGGTAGTCACCACCCTTCAGCTTGATTGACTCAACTTGTGATGATGACTTATTAGAATCATTCTGCTTTCTTTCTTTTTTCCACTCTGTTTCTTCTCCGGCTCATGTTCCCACAATGACAATTGAACTGTACAAGTCCTGTTATGGATCAAACAGATGTACAGGGCAAAATTACTTTTAACATAGTAAATAGTGGAATACTGTTTTTCCTTGTAATTAGCAACCTGCCAACAAAATCATGTGAATGTGCAATTGAAAACATGCTGTTATTGGGTTGTGAGTTTTGTTAACTGGGAAGAAAACTATGTGGGTCTGAACACCTTCGAGCTTTCCTTCTGAAAACAGAATGTGGTGGGCCAGGACATCTATCTGCCAATATCGCGTCAAACTGGCCTTGTCCCAAACCTGTGGACACTGTCATTAACACTTCCTGGAAATCTACCCTATGGGGGTGAGGAATATTGGAGTAGAGCCATGCTATTCTGTTGGGTGTCTAACTATTGTTGGGTGTCTAGCCATTGGACAACAAGATGCTTACCAACCTTAAAATACCTGCTAATTTTCAAATTTAATTTTTTAAGCAGCAGTTGCTTATTCAGGGATCAATTGCTGTTAGGAGAGCAGCAACTTCCATCAGATTGTTTCCATTATGCTGGTATGGCACTTTCCATGCAATAGGGGATGATGTGGAACTGTCAGAACAGACGTGGGTGGGCTTTTCTTGTAACCACTTCATCGCATCAGAATTTCTTCTCATTGAGGAAAATGGCCCGACATTCCGGAGATGTGGATTCTGCAGTCCACCATCTCCAATCTCCAACCTCCAACCTCCCCACTGCTCTCCCTAACCAAATGACATCCTCCCACTTCTTAGCCCTAGGAATTTTAAGCACAGCTATTTCCTATGTCTCATTAAAAAGCAAGTTTGTCTTTAATCTACTTGTTTGTTTGTTGAAAATCAGAACAAAGTAGGGCAAAAATGCATCCTAGCTGAATTGTTTGGGCATTATTTAAACTCCCATCCTGAATGTTGAATATCTACAATTTTCCTCATTCTTATAGCAGCTTCCAGTATTGGATTTTCTGTTCATCTTTTGCACATGAAAGATATATATACTGAAAAAGTGTAAAACTGTTGAGATAAAATCTGTTTACCCTATTCACTATTCCAGCCAGGCATGAGTAAGATACAGAAACTCAGTGGGAGGTTGTCCAAATAGCAGATAATATCACACTGGGAGGGCTGTGAAATTAGCAGCTCCAAAATTAGAGAATAAATTGGGCAGAGGATGCACATGGACAGAATAATGGCAGATAACATTTAATGGAGACAAGGGTAAACTGATAGGAAAAATAGACAAAGCCCATACTCCATGAGTGGTGTTGAAACTGTCAAAGATGGAGCTGAAAGAGGAGCTTTCGGGTGGGATTTTCCTTCTAGGGATGAGAAACAGAACTGTTTCCAGGTCCTGATCCCACCCCTGGGGGAAACAGACCCCAGATTTTCAATGGGACATTCCTTTAATCGGACTGGAGTTGGATTTGGAAGGGGTGGGAAAGGAGTTGGAACTGTTCAAGTGGGGCTAGGGTGAGATAAACTTTGGCAGTCATTACTGTGGTTGTCATTTCAATGTGTTACTTACGGTTTGAAAGAAGTCACAAGAGAACAAGAGATTTGGAACCAAGGGCAGGGCAGCCCCTCGATTCACAGGTCAAGACCTGGAGGTCCTCTTCAAGGCTGTGAGGGAGAGGAGGGAGCTCCTCTCCTGGAGGGTGGCAAGAAGTGGCCGCCCTCAGAGACCAAGTAGGCCTGGATGGAGAAAGGAGACACAGGCCTGGATTTTTGCTCCCGAGGCAGATGCACATAGTTAGGAAATCTCTCCCCGCCTAACCCAATGGCCCTTTATAGCACCTGTGCCAAATTAGTGCCAACCTATGACCCTCCAGACACTCCCATGGCACCTAATAGCCCATATGCTAATTTAGTGCCAACTCATGCCAACCCATGCACCCCACCCACCATCCTTTGCCCTTACATCCTCCAAGCCAACTCACCCTGTATCCACCAGGTGCAGATATCAGGAGCCATGCTGAGATGAAATGAAATAAAGTTCTATATATCTATTACAGACTTCTCCATGTAAGAAACACTCTCATTCATGAAAGGCCATTCAATATATTTAAATTCCCTCTAGTACTTAATCCTTTATCAAAACAAACATTTGTAATCATAACACCACTTAAAAGACAGCTAATCCTTTAACTTCTTGAGGCTGTCAATGAAATTGTAAACCTACAGCACCACCCCCACCACTGTGATAATGATAGGTTGTGGAATGCAGTCAAGCAGTAATAATGTACAGTGGTAGTACTTAGGGTTATGTCAGCAAACAGCTACTGCAAGAACATATCTTTTTCAACTCAGACACAGGCAGGCTGTTTTTTTTACAATTTTAAAGGACAGGATATTAAAATAACTTGACAGCTTGACAATTTCACAGACATTATCCACCCTTTATGAGCATTTGTTACTCAGCACTGAGGTCAAATGGGCCTGTTGAGTTCAGCTTTCCCTTGTGTGATTCATGTCCCAGCCCCATTCCCCTACTGGTGAAAATAGGATCTATTTTCCAGTGGTTTCCAGTGCCATTTTGGAAACACCACAGAGTCTCCACAACTAGGCCACAGTCAGCAAATGGAATGTGGTGTGCAGAAACTATTACACTGTTGGAAGAGATTCAATGACCTAATTTGCTCAGGTAAAATGAGTGAATGCTAGGCCCTCAGTTCAGGTCTCTGAGTATTCACACTCTATTAGACATACACAATCTATTTACTACTGTATAGTAGGAAGCACCACAACCAATTTAAACACAACAAGCTCTCATAGCTCTCAGATAATCTGTTCTTGTGATGTTAATTGGGGAATGAATGTTGGCCAGCACACCAGGATTACTTGCCGTTTGTCTTCAAATAGTGCCATAGGATCTGTTAAATTACTCTGAGATGGTCTTGGTTTAACATCTCATTCAAAAGACAACAGATGGAATTTTTCAGGCCCGCCAGCACCAGGAAGCTTAATTTGGTATGAAGCCAAAAGTCAGTTTCCCGACAGCAGGATGAACTTTTGCAATTATGTTCTCGGGACTTAAAAAGAGGGTTAAACACAGGTCTAGCTTTCCAACTGACGATGTCGGGAAGTCCTTTTGCATGCATTAGCATGTCATGCATACTCATTAAAAGTCCACCTCGCCAAATTAGACACCCCCTCCAAATTAAGTTCCCTGCCAGCAAGAACTTAGAATGTTCACATTCATGACTGCACATAAATGTGCACTGACTGGTAAAGTAGACTTCTTCCATGATTAATAGTGAGTTACCGCTGCCTTGTCCTCTTTGCAGAGTGTCTGTAAATGCCAGCCTATGCATGAGGCTGGGTGGTAGCAGTGCTAGTTGCATGGAGGGTGACCAAGGAAGGGAGGAAGGGTCAGCAAGTAAGCGTAGAGCAGTGGCCACGCAAAAGTGGAAGGCATAGTGCAAGCTGTCCAGGTGCCTTTAAATATAGTGCGTGGACCTTCGCCCCCACGAGGTAATGGCGGGTACAATGACTTCCTGCCTGCCCCTGCCTTGAATCAGTGAGCTCTTCGAGGATGCATATGTAATGAGCTGACTAGCACAAGATCACATGTGGTCAGCCATCCTGCCCCTTAACAGAAATCACTCTCACTTCCATGTCCACCACCACACTTAAACTCCAGAACAGATAATTCCACCCCACACCTCCAACAATACAACAGCACTGAGCTGGAGTGTCAGCCTAAATGTTTGAGCTCTGGAGTGGGAATTGTATCTATATCCTTCTGAATTCAAGGCAAGAGTGCTAATAACTTAGCTACAACTGGCACATTGTTTAATCAACCACTTCAAAGGTTGCAGACATGGTAAAAAGAGAGGCGGGGGGGATAATTTACCTTTGTCTCAGACACATATAATGTCATTTGTGACTTCATTAAGAGTTGTTTCCATACTACAGCAGGGAGGAAATCAGATTGGAGTGTTTCAAACATGGGAGTTCTAGGAAATGTGGGCATGAATTTGGGAGGCGATGACACATTCCAGGACTTTAAAGAGGAAAGGGAATCTGGAGGTGGGGTGAGACACCTAAAATAACATGATCAATAAATAAACACATTGAATATAAAACAATTTTTTTTAAATTTAAAACCCCATGAATTTTAAAAATAAATTAATTGACTTTCATCTTTAAACATCTCCAACAACTCCCACCACACTGGCCTTCCCACTCTCAGAGGCCTTGGAGTTTGGCTTCTATTCTGTTGCTGGAGTTTGTATTCGTCAGTTGGGCATTGAGATCTGATGTACTTAAGGCATCTATTAAAGCATAGCTGAATGCTCCTAGGGGAAATTTAGATTATAAAAAAAAACATGCGAACCTGAATTTAAATCCCAGTTAAACAGTTCAGTCTGAGTCCAATGTTAAATTGTGCATGGGTTTGGAACTGAAGCTGTATTTTTCCACGAGATATTTTTTAACCTCTTATCTTTCACGCACCAAAGGCAGTAGGACAAACAACAATTTGAAATTAATGGGAGCTGGAATCAAGGCTGATCAAAGGAGTAAGTGAGTGACAAAGCATAAACGAAAGTTTCAGCAGCAGACATACCGAGATAGGGACAGGGCCAGGCAGTGGTTCAAAAAGTCAAATAGGCCACCCTTATGATGGAGTTGGTATTAGGTTAGAAACTCAGTTTTGAGTTGAACAGGTTGCTGATTAGACTTGTTCAGTCTGAAATAGTGGCTAGAGAGGGGGATGGTAGCTCGGGCATGGAGTTTGTGGCAGAGACTATGGATGACAGCTTTTGTCTTTCCAACGCTCAATTGGCAACAGACAAGGGGTGGATAGAGATAGTGCAGAGCAAGTATTAAAGGAATTGTTCAGGACACTGGCCTTTGTTTTTGATGATGGCCCCAATGGGCTGCATATCATTAAGGAGAGGATCAAGGTGAATCATTGGCAGGACTTCTGAGGTGACAGGGGAAAAAGAAACTATTGCTACAGAAGTTCAGGCAGTGATTAGATGGGTGGTTTCTAATGCTGCCTGTTGATTTCTGGTGATTGGTTGAGATTTAGTGGACTGACTGCGGGCTGGTGAATTGGTGTGCATTAAAGATCTGCATGTTTCAGCAACTTACTACATAAACATTGGGACATTAGGGGAGCAAGTTTTGTATGCTTTGTTGTCTGCTATGGTTTTATACTTCATGAAATATTTGTACGCATAAAAATATTGACTTCAAATGTTGGAAAACGCATCAAATAAAGTGTTAAAGATCTAAATTTTCCTCAACCTCTCCTAAGGAAAGAAACTATGATCTACTATTTATCCTCTTCTAAAATAACGGCTAGCCCCCACTCCTCCCGGTTGAGTAAAGGAGAGAAACTTTCTGCAGCCCGCAGATGAGCAAGACTGAGGAAAATGTTTGAAGGTATCCAAATTTCAATCCCGTAACTGAGTGCAATGGTACCTTGTGCATGGAAACCACCATCTCAGTGGGTACTGATAATCACCATTGATTGTGGTTCTGTTGCATTTAGATGTCTGTCACCAGCCCCAGCTTTTGCTCGTTTACTCAGTTACTGTGCTGTTGCTTTCTGGCAGCAACTCCTCACAGGTTGTCGCTGTTAGCATCACATCCACCACTGTTCAACCTCTGGTCTCTGCCAAAATTCTTTGGAGTCTCTCATTAAAGCTTCCATGCTCTAGATGGATAAATACTTGCATTGCTATTGTCTAGCTCCAGCTCTTGGAGGACTATCATCCACTAAGTACCACCAGTAGCACACTTAAGTCCTTGTCCAGCTCCGTGTGGCTGTCAAACAGCTGCAGGTTTGAATACAACAATCTCTTCTGTAGACTCCAAATGAACAATGCCTTTGACAGATGTTGCATTGTTTAAAAGGCATTACGGCCACATTGTGCAGTTTTCAAGAAATAACAAGTTCCTAGGACAATTATAAACAACATGCTTCAAGAACTCTGCCATAGCAGCCATTTATTGGGAAATGTGTGCTGCTGTAGATGTTGTTAACCATGTGTGTCTCAATGTGTTTTGTTGATTACTTTAAACCCGCAAATACAATGGAATTTGTTAATACTCACCATGTCGCTTATAATAAGAGGGAATACAGGCAGCAATGAGGTCAATAGGAGGCACATTAAATCTAGTTTTAGGAAATATATTGCACCCTATAACAGATTTCTGCTCACTCCAGAAAATTCATGGCGATCAGGGTTTCCCCAAAATCTCCTTCAACAAGTTGCCATAATCCAAATCTAACTCTACGCTAACATCAACCTTAACCCTAACCTTAAGCTCATGGCTTGCTTTGACCAATAGTAACCATCAGTCATATGGCAAGATTTGAAATTTAAAGCGGATTTAATGCAGTAAAATGTTTCCAGGTGTTTCATAGGAGTGCTATCAAACATAATTCGACTTTAAGCCACATAAGAAAATATTAGAAGATGACCAAACATTTTGGGCGGAATCATCCCAGATTTGCACTAAGTGCGGTAGCAACGTTTTACCCTCAGTCGCAATGTTGGGTTTTCATACAGTGTCATCTCAAACCCGCTGCATTACTTAGATATTCCCGGAAAACATGCCATTTCGATGGTAGGGGGGCTCTCATTCGCCCGCCATGCCATCACCATGCCGTTTCATCATGCCAGGCACCA
Source organism: Cetorhinus maximus (assembly GCF_964194155.1). NCBI lineage: Eukaryota > Metazoa > Chordata > Chondrichthyes > Lamniformes > Cetorhinidae > Cetorhinus > Cetorhinus maximus. The sequence continues at coordinate 145,570,609 of NC_135881.1, read as the reverse complement.
TATTTAAAGTCCAGCCGCGCGCACACATCTCAGTGCTTCCAGCCCGTGACTACTGCAGGGAAGATGTCCACGAAAGGCAAAAAGACTGCAGCCCCCAGGTTTAATGACGAGTCACTGGAATGCCATTTGGACATCCTGGAGGCCCACCATGATGTCATCTACCCCCACTTTGGCCGCAGGATGGGCAGTGGCATCACAAATCCAGCATGGCAGGCAGTGGCAGTGGTGGTCAGTGCCAATCGTGCACAGAAGAGGTTGGCCATCCAATGCATATAGAGGATGAATGATCCCATCCATGCAGCCAGGGTATGGCAACCATCTTATCACTCTAAACTCACACACTCAAGCCCATCACACATTCACTGGCATCTCACTCACTGCCAGCTCAAGGGACATCACCACCCATTCTCACACACATACCCTCACATGTCCATCTGGTCTCATCTCTCTGGAGACTGCCTCCTAAGCCCTCACCATCTTGAGGCCACTTGTACAGATCAACATGTGCTCCAACACACACCCTGGGATACCCTCCTTCCCCACTACAGCTCTCATCCTGCAGCCCCTTACCTTGCCTGAGGCCATTTCTCCCCCTTCCCCAAGCAAGGCCTTACCCTGCAGCCATTGAAAAGCCACCCACATATGGCTCACCTGGTAGCTAGAGACACACCCACAAGCCCCCTAAAGGTGATGTGGTGCTGTCTATGAAGCCTGGGGCTGACGACTGCGGCTGCTGACCGAAGCAAGGTAGGCAAACAAACCTTGAAGTCCCAAGCGAAGTGCAGCCCACCAGGTGCACATTGCTTATGTGCTGATGTGAAACGCATCAGTGTGTTTTCTTGCCAATGTGGGCGGACGATCCAGCGGGGGTAGATGAGTCCGGTGGGGCGGCCTTATAATAATATGTCTTACAATTAAATTCCTGATGTCCAATAGCAGGAAACGCAGCCATTGGCAGGCTAAGTGGACAATCACAAACTGGTTTCACGCTGTTGTGAAACGATCGTGCCACATTGTCCGCTCACGCCACCGAACACACCCAATGCCGGCAGGTACAGAAAATCCCGGCCTTGGTCAACGAGGTAGGTTTTAAAGATTGTCTTAAAAGAAGACAGAAATGTCGAGAGCTAGGGAGGTTTAGGGAGCGAATTCCAGAGCTTAGGGCCTCATCAGCTGGAGGCATGGATGCCAATGCAGGGGTGAAGGAAATTGAAGATGTACATGAGGCCAGAAATGGAGGAGTGCAGAGTTCTTTCAAGGACAGAAGGCTGATGGTTACACAGATATGGAGGAGAGAAGCAGGAGAGATTTGAATACAAGAGTGGGAATTTTAAAGTTGTAGTGTTTCTGGACTGGGAGTCCTGCTATCATGGTTGTGGGTCTTAGCTGGGGTCCTTCATGATCTTGCCTTTTAGATACTGCTGGAAGCAAAGCTATTGGTAAACTTAACCTTTTATTGAACATAATATTATCTATGCACAATAGAGACTTAATACGAGGCTCTACATAGAACTGTCTTTCTCCATGCTCAGTTATCATGTTATCTTACATTGCAGATGATGTAGACTATATATTTACATATTTAACATGAACCCTTTATACTACAGGAATCAATGTAGGTTAGTGAGCATCAGAGTGCTGGGTGAACGGGACTTGGTATGAGTCAGGATACGGACAGCAGTGCTTTGGATAAGTTGTAGTTTACAGAGGAAGGGAGACAGGAGGCCAGCCAGAAGAGCATTGAAATAATTATCCAGAGCTAACAAAAGCATGGATTGAAGTTTCAACAGTTGATGGCAGTGGCGGAGACAGGCAATATTGCAGAGGTGAAAGTCGGCATACTTGAGGGTTTTTTATTCTTTCAAAGGACATGGGCGTTGCTGGCCAGGCCAGCATTTTTATCGTCCATCCCTAATTGCCCTTAGATGATGATGGTGAGCCGCCTTCTTGAACCACCGCAGTCCATATGGTGTAGGTCCACCCACAGTGCTGTTAGGGAGGGAGTTCCAGGATTATGACCCAGCAACAGTGAAGAAACAACAATATATTTCCAAGTCAGGATGGTGAGTGGCTTGGAGGGGAATTTCCAGGCGGTGGTGTTCCCAAGCGTCTGCTGCCCTTGTCCTTCTAGGTGGTAGAGGTCATGGGTTTGGAAGGTGCTGTTGAAGGAGCCTTGGTGAGTTGCTACAGTGCATCTTGTAGATGGTACACACTGCTGCTACTGTGTGTCGGTGTGGAGGGAGTGGATCTTGGAGGTGGTGAGTGGGGTGCCAATCAAGTGGGCTGCTTTGTCCTGGATGGTGTTAAGGGTGGGGAGAAAATGGTGTCAGAAGTTCAGATCAGGCTCAGGTAGGATTTGGTTCAGCCACAGGAAATGGCCAGGGAAGAGAATGGAATTGATGACTAGGGAACGAGGTTTGTGGTGACATCCAAGGCTTTGCTTTTCCCAGTTCTTAATTGGAGGAAATCCATGCTCATCCAATACTGGATATCAAATAATCAATGTGACAAACCACTTGCGATGATGTCAAGAGGTGGTGAGGTAAAACTGGGTGTTTTCAGCATATGTGTTGAACATGATGCTGAGGGGCAGCATGTCGATGAGAAACAGGAAGGAACCAATGATAGATCCTTCGGGGACTCCAGTGGTAGCAGTGTGGCAGTGGAAAGAAAAGCCAGTGCAAGTGATTCTCTGGCTGTGGCTACATAGCAAGAATAGAACCAGGTGAGAGCAGTCCCATTCAGTTGGACAACAGAAGAGGATGGTATGATAGGCAGTGTGAAAGGCAGACAGATCAAGAGGAATGACGAGGAAAGTGAACCATGATCACAATTACATATAATACCATTTGTGATTTTGATAAAGGCTGTTTCAGTGCTGTGGTAGGGGTGGAAACCTGACTAGTGAAGCTCAAACATGGAGTTTTGTGAGAGTTATCAATTGATTTGGATGGTGACGGTGTGTTGAAGAACTTTGGAGATGGAAGCATGTTGGGAGGTGAGGCATTAGTTTGCAAGGATAGAGGAGCCAAGGGCATTTCTTAAAGGGACTAATGATGGCAGATTTGAAAGTGGACTTTACCAGTAATATCAACTAGCATGGGGGCCTGAAAGGGAAGTTCAATGGTCAGCAGTTTAATGGGAATGGCATCAGGAGAGCAAGAGCTGGGTTTTATGGACATGACCTTGGAGAGAGCATTGAGGATGGAGTTTGAATCATATCTTTCAGGATAATATTTTCTTTTAAAATTTGGAAAGTCATTGTATTATTTGGACACTTTTAAAAAGCTTATAAATTCACCTTTGGGCTGGGAGAAAGCATGTCTTTTCCAAGAAATCATTTGATGGGGGAGAGCTGTTTGCTTGTTTGCACTGCAATTATTTTAAATAATGGGAAAAAAACTGGTTTAAAGACAAAGGCTAATGATTTACTGGAAATCACATGACAGAGATGGGCTTTAAGTTTTGAATTTGTCTTTTGAACTCAGTTGGGACTGAACTAAGAAGGGGAACAGCTGCCCAGCTCACACTCTCTTTGCCTTGATTGAAAGCGTCTGAATGTTAGTATCCAGCTAAGGATCCTCATCTCAATGGAATTTCTCTGTATTTGGAAGCCCGAGAAGCTGAGACAAGAAGGATTGATCCGGCTCTATACACCTCCACGCCAAATCTCCATTGGGGAGAAGCTCCATGCCTCTACTGGGACTAGTGATCTGTCTTCACACAAAGGAACCCCAGATCAACAATGTTAAAATCCTGCGAACTTTATACTTTATTTGTATAAAGTCTACTCTTCAACCGCAGATCTCTGCAGATACCCTTATCTGATTGTCCTTTGTGTGTTAGACGTTATTGCAACTTGTTTTAAGAAAGAAGTTTTGTTTTACAATAAATCAATTATTCTGAGTTTATTGAAAGAAGCCTGTTAAAGTCTATTTTATTCTGGGTCTATCAGTAATGGAGGTAGATAATTGGTCATTTTGCAGGATGAATTAAACTTTTAAACAAATGGTGCAACCTGTGGAGTAGTGGGGCTAGATAAATTGCATAATGCTCCCATCCCAGTCATAACAACGGATATAGGAGGAACTAGAGGAAGATGCAAGATTAGGGTTAAGGCAAGGTGACCCCAACTTTAGCTCAGTACTGAAGCTTAGCTGAACACTAACCTCCACCCCAAACAGAGCTCTCAGCCCAATCCTAACCCTAAGGTAAAACCATAGTCATCAGTCCAATTCTAGCCCCTAAAGCAATCCATTGTCACGGACAGAATGTAGTGTTTTGTATGGAAAGATGTATGTATTTTCTTATCCTTGGATTAAATAATAAAGAAGGTTATTTATTCTCACATATCTCAAATTAAAGCACCATTATATACTCAGTCTCATGTACACACACACACACACAGATTGAATACAGATAAAGATACTGCAATTTTAAGGATTACAATGAATTCAGTCTCTGATTTACAATTTCTGGTCTCCCACATAGTAGGCCCCGTGGTGATTTTTTAAATGGATTTGATGATGTAGAGTTGAAGTGAGGGTTTTGCAAAGAAAAGCATTCACAATAGGTTGCCAGGTTTCCTATAGTCAAATATCTAGGAGGTTGGTTCACAGGTGAACTTTGAAACTGCAGCAGGTTAAGTACTTAGGTTGCTTGATGACGTGCAGCTAATTTCAGAGTCTGGTACTCAGACCGGCTAATGACTGATGGTTCTTAAAAGGCATGGATGGCACAGCCTTTCTCTGCAGCAGTTGTTTTGTCAGTGTCCTTCTACAGTCTGTCTAGGTCTGTTCTGGGTCTTCGGATAATAAAATATCAGAAGCCAGTTTCAGCCACCTGGTAACAACTATGGTCCACCCAGATTGGTTTAAAGCTAAAAAGCCATTGATATATAGTAGGAGGTAGATGGTGGTCTTTCACACGTAACTGGTGCATAACTGGTCTCATCAGCCTTCCTTTGTTGAATTACAAACCTAGAGACATAGACTCTATGTCAGGAGAGCAAGAGACTCTATGAGTTCACTGACTCGGCCTTTTGAGTAAGTTTTGAACAGCGGCAGGTATGAATTCCACAGATAACAGTTGTCTTGGTATGCCCATTCCAAGGGGAGTCCCCAACCAATAGTTATTCAGTTCTGAACTTTTTGCAAGCTTAGTAGTTGGTGTTGAATAAGCAAAGGTCATCTGATTCCTTGGGAGCCATCTTAATAGTTCATCACTGTCCATTTTGAACAAATAAAAGGCAGTTCCAGCAGCTTTCACATGAGCTCAGTCCATGTGTAAAATTATTGATATGACATGCATTTACTGGGCATGACACCATAGTGCAATTCTAATCCTAACCCATAAAGATTTTGTTCAAAAACAGATGTTAGTGACAAGGAAAATGGCTGGTTGAGCAGTTGCAAGGCTGTTGGGAACAGTAACAAGATTGTTGGGTTAGACAGCAAAAAGTCAGATAAATTTTGTGGCAGCATTGAGACAGCAGAGAAAACCCTGAAAAAAATTAAAATGTAAAATAACCTGTACTTTTAAGAGAAAATCAGTGGACAGTGGGCTGAGTGCACCCAGCAGTGAATATGAAGAACCAGGAATAAAGCAAGGACACATTTTCTCAATCTCACAAAATTCAACAGTCAATGTAAAAATGCAATCATGGAAAGTTCATGAGAAAATCTAAGAACTAATTCTATCATATTCAACCAGGAAACTGAGTGCAAACCTGAAAGTTTGGTGAGTGGGGGAGCTTAAAGTGTTAATTTTGTTATGAAATTTTGTTCTTAAAATCTAATCTAGTCTGTAGTTAGCAGTAACTGGGAAGTACTGTATAAGTAGACTAAGTTTATTTCTTTCTTGCAGCTCAGACAAGGTAAACACACTCTGCCATGAGAACTGAGCAGTTAATTAGGCAATTGGTTGAATCTTGTTTTTCTACCCTCAGTTCAGTTGGCTATAAATTCAGGGTTCTTTAGTGCAGCTTTGGCAAACAAGAGCAGCTGAGGAAACTGAGTGCAAACCTGAGAATTTGGTGAGTGAGGGAAGAGGAGGAGGAGGAGAACGAGGATGAGGGCAAGGAAGATGAGGAAGAGAAGGATGAGGAGTATGATGAGGAGGAGGAGGTGGACGACAAGGATGAGGACGACGAGGACGAGGATGAGGAGGAGGATGACGAGGATGAGGACAACGAGGACGAGGAGGAGGAGGGGAGGAGGAGGAGGGGAGGAGGAGGGGAGGATGAGGGGGAAGGGGAGGAGGAGGGGGAGGGGGAGGAGGAGGAGGAGGAGGAGGAGGAGGACAAGGACGAGGACGAGGACGAGGATGAGAATGAGGACGAGGGCGAGGATGATGAGGAGAAGGAGGAGGAGGATGCTGAGGAGGAGGATGTGGATGACGAGGATGAGGACAACAAGGACGAGGACAAGGAGGTGGAGGGCGAGGAGGAGGAGGGGAGGAGGAGGGGGAAGAGGAGGGGGAGGGGGAGGGGAGGAGGAGGACGAGGAGGAAGAGGAGGAGGAAGAGGACGAGGACAAGTAGGAGGAGGTTTTCTTTTGCATTTCTACCTTTCTCACGCCATAGGAACTACTCTACTATGAGGCGGGGAGGAGGAGGAGAGGAGGAGGAGGAGGGGAGGAGGAGGAGGAGGAGGAGGAGGGGAGGAGGAGGAGGGGAGGGGGAAGGGAGGGGGAGGAGGGGGAGGGGAGGAGGAGGGGAGGAGGAGGGGATGAGAGGAGGGGGAGGAGGAGGGGAGGAGGGGGAGGAGGATGAGGGGGAGGAGGGGAGAGGGAGGAGGAGGGGGAGGAGGGGAGGAGGAGGGGGAGGAGGAGGTGGAGGAGGGGAGGAGGGGGAGGAGGGGGAGGGGGAGGGGAGGTGGAGGTGGAGGAGGAGGGGAGGAGGAGGGGAGGAGTGGAAGGAGGAGGGGTGGGAGGAAGGGGAGGAGGGGTGGGAGGAGGGGAGGAGGGGTGGGGGGGGGCAGGAGGAGGACGAGGACAAGGAGGAGGAGGTTTTCTTTTGCATTTCTACCTTTCTCACCCCATAGGAACTACTCTACTATAGGGAAAGAAACTCGTTGTTTGGTGAGTTTCTGGTAAGTGGTTGAGGTCTATTCTATTCCTAAGGTTTAAAATTGTATATAAATTGATGGTAAAGTTAATAAAATATATAAAAAAGCAAAATAAATAAGTGAATAGTATAATTAAATAATTAAAACACATTAAGGAAGGCAGGACAGGTGTTGTGTCCAGACTGTAGCATGTGGGAGCTCCTGGATACCATTGTGATACGTCTGCAGTTAGTCTTTGAGGCTCGAGGAAATTTGGCGCAGAGTCATTGAGCTGGAAGCTGAGCTGCAGACTCTGTGACACATTAGGGAGGGGGAAAGTTACCTGGATGCTTTGTACCAGGAGGCAGTCACACCATTTAGGATAGGGTCTTTTGATTTGATCAGTGGTAAGGGACAGAAGGGCATGACTGCAAGTGAGGCAGGCAAGGAGACCCAGAGGGCAGGAGTGCCAGCCTCTGCAATCATACAATAGGTTTGAGGTTCTCTCAGCTTGTTTGGATGAGAACGGGGGCTACAGGGTCGATGAGAAAACTGATCATGGCACTGTAGTACAGGAAGCCATTCAAGTAGGGAGAGCAAAAATGAATGTAATGGTAGTAGGGAACAGTATAGTGAGGGGGATTGACACTATTCTCTGAAGCAAAGAGCTTTGTTGCCTGCCTGGTGCCAGGGCTCAGGACATCTGCTCAGGACTGGAGAGGGACTTGCAGTGGAAGGAGGAGGGGCCTGTTGCCGTGGTCCATGTAGGTAGCAGTGACATACGTAAAACTAGGAAAGAGGTTATGGGTAGAGAGTATGGGGAGCTAGGCACCAAATTAAAAAGCAGAACCTCAAAGGTTATCATTTCTGGATTATTACCTGAGGCGCATGCAAATTGGCATAGGGTACATAAAATTTGGGAGATGAATACGGTGCTCAAAGACTGGTGCGGGAGAAGTGGGTTCCAGTTTGTGGGGAATTGGCACCAATACTGGGGAAATTGGGGCTGAACTGTTGGGACGGTCGACACCTGACAGCAGCAGACATTTAAGGGGGTTATTTCAGAATACTCAGAATAAGTATATTCTTACTATAAAGAAAAGTTCTAAAGGGGGGACCCAGCATCCGTGGTTAACTAAAGAAGTTAGGGAAAGAATCAAGCTTAAGGAAACAGTGTATAACTGCACAAAAATGAGAGTGGCAGGTCAAATGATTGGTCAGAATATAAAGAATGGCAGAGAATGACTCAAAGGTTAATCAGGAGAAAGAAATTAGTGTATGAGAGGAAGCTAGCTAAAAACGTAAAAACAGATAGCACGAGCTTCTACAGGTATTTAAAAAGGAAAAGAGTAAGTAGAGTGTTGATCCTCTGGAGAGTGAGAATGGGGAGTTAATAGTAGATAACAAGGAAATGGTGGTTGAAATGAACAAACATTTTGATTCTGTCTTCACTATAGGGGATACAAAAAGCATTCCAGTAATAGCTGTAAATCAGGAGGTGGAGGGGAGAGAGGAACTTGGTGAAATTACAATCAGTAGGAAAGTGGTACTGAGCAAACTGATGGAGCTGTGGGCTGACAAGTCTCAGGGTCCAGATGGACTTCAGCCTAGGATCTTAAAAGAGGTGGCTAATTAGGTAGTAGATGTGGTGGTGTTAATTTTCCAAAATTCCCTTGATTTTGCAAAGGTTCCATCAGACTGGAAAGTAGCAAATATAACCCCTCTGTTCAAGAAGGGAGGGAGACAGAAAATGTCTGTCGTGGGCAAGGTGTTAGAATCAATCATTAAAGAAGTTATAGCTGGGCACTTAGAAAAACTCAAGGTAATCAGGGAGAGTCCACATGGTTTTATGCAAGGGAAATCATGTCTAACCAATTTATTGGATTTCTTTGACAGTGTAACATGCACTTTGGATAAAGGGGAGCCTGTAGATGTACTACACTTGGATTTCCGGCAGGCATTTAGTAAGGTGCCACATCATTAATTATTTTGGAAAATAAAAGCTCATGGTGTAGGGGGTAACACCACTGTGGGCATTGACCTGATATTGACAAGCAATCACTTTTGGTGAAAGTTCAAACTGTATTATGAAATGCAATTAGAATAAATAAATCACCTAAAAATTGGCACTATTTTGGAAACTGTGATGGAGGAAAGATTTTTTCCATTGTAGTTTCCCAAGCAATCTGCGAAGTGCCTTCAATGCGGGTGAAATGCTTCACGTCTAAAAGTGAGGCAATATTGCAAATGTTTCTAAACATTTAGAAATTGCATTTATTTCAGAACATGCTGTTTGAGAATATGTCAATCAGGATGGGTTGATATAATGCAGATCTGCGTGCAAAAATCATGCGTTGTTTCCGCTAAAATGAATGCGATGATGTACTGTAAAGGAGGAGTGGAGAAAAAAAATCCAGACTTGCTCAAGATCTCAGCACTTGCCCGGGCTCCTTATTTCACCCAACCCTGTCCGGAATTACGCATGCGCAACGCCAGATCCGAGCGGCTCCCGACGGAGGAGGAAGAGAACTGCGCTTGCCCAGCTCCAATTCCAAGTGCCTCGTCGAAGGAGGGGCGCGCACGCGCGCGTTTGACAGCAGCAAGCGGGCGAAGAGTTTAAAAATGTGTGCGCATGCGCAATAGGGCCCGGGGCTCAGGGGAGGCGCCATATTGTTAAAGTCCAGCGTTAGTTTTTTTGTAGAGAAACCGGTCTTGGCTTTTAGTTTATATATTTAAGAAAAGTAGTTTAAAGAAAAAAACAAGTCAAGTAAGAAAAAAAATCTCGTGTATCTATCACAGCCCAGGTCCGGTGAATTGTAAGGTAATTCGTGGTTTTTGAAGAGATTTCGTCGGTTTGTGAGTGTGTGGAGAGAGAGAGAGCGATCACCATTTAATGGATCCGAGGGTGGCTTGGATTCAGCCGGAACAGAAGGGACCCGCTAATGTCTTGTGGATGCAGATCTGGGAAACCTCTCAAAGAATCCGAAGCAATTCAAGTCACCATCATCTGCTACACCTGAACTCGCCAGCACTGGACAGCAAGCCGAGCAACAGCAGCAATCTCAACCTCACCAGCAACTCCGGCCCCGCCGCCCCCCTAAGCAGCAGCCCGGCCTCGGGGGCCGGAGCCGGACACAGAACAGGCCCTTCGGCCGCCGGCCCCGAGATGGGGATGGGGCCCGGCTCGGCCTCGGGGAACGGGGATGTTCGCAGGGGACTGCAAAAATCATCTTCGGCCTCGTCATCTTCATCCTCGTCCCCTTCCCCCGAATCTGGCACCGGCAGCTCTTCATCGTCTTCGTGCTGCTCTTCCTCTAAATCTGTCAATCTAGAGAGATCAGCCTGGAAGCAACTTACCTGCATGGAACAGCACCATGCATGACAGTAACCTGTGATCTGTAAATAGTTAAAGGTTAACAATAAAGGGTTCATGTTTAAATATACAAGTCCCAAGATCTCATCAATGAGCCACAACAGCCGAAACCATAGTACAACATGGTTGGCAATGGTGGCCACTTCTCAAGGGTATCACATCAGTGGTGATATGAAAGTTGGCATTTTAAACGATGAACCCAGAACAGGATCCCTAGGTATGAAAAACTAAAAGCAGCTGAAGCTGGACTAGAGACACATGCACCTATGAAGAAAACTTGAAGAAATAGTTGAAGAAGCTTTGCTACTTAGAAGTTGAGGAATCCAGCAGACTGAGTGGAAGTCCATTGCAAGACTCCCGAGTGACGCAGGGTGAAAAAAGAAAAAAAACCTGGTCAGATCACAAAGAAGGGTGAGCAACACTACAAAAACTTGCAAGACCCTGAGTGATGCTGAGTTAAGACACTTAGTTAGATCACAAGACAGTGTGCAAAACTACAGAAATTGCCAGGCCCCGAGTGATGCAGAGTCAAAAGACCTGGTTCGTTCACAAGATGGTGAGCAAAAATGACAAAAAATATGTACCTACGCTATAGAATAAATGGCAGTCCCACAGCTCAACATACCCATACAGAAGCTGGAAGACAGCTGCAAGTTTAAAAAACCTGTGAAAGGAAGGGCAGGCAGAGCAGAGGAAGAAACTGCTGCAGTTTTGAAGAGTTTTTTTAACTGTCCCACAATCGTGAGGGAACCCTTTTCAGTCAGAAGAAAGTAATGATTTTTAGTGAAGAAAAAATAAAGAATTGCTGCTGCTCTCAAGAATTTAAATAAAAACAGCACTGAGAGTTTTAAAAAAAGGCCTGCAGAGTTTGGAAAAGGAATCCCTTTTGGGTCCCCAGTTTTAAAAGTTTAAAAAATTTAGAAAAAGAAGGCCCACAATCACCGGGGAGCCCACCATAACCTGGAAAAGTGCCTGGAAACTCACAGCAAAGAAAACTGACAGCTGCAGACAGCTTGAAGTGGAAAAATAAATAGTTACTGCACTGACAATCTTAAAGTTGTAACTACAAGAAAAAACAAACAGCTCTGGGCAGAAAATTAGAAAAACCAGAGACATTTTGCATAAGGAATTGGATACACCAGACACAAGAGTGATCTAGCACACCCCAAATAAAGTCCCAAAGGCAACAAGAGATCCCAGAGTTAGGCCAACTCCTAATAGAGCACGGAGGGCAACAAGGGACCCAAGAGAGAGGGCAACTCCTAATAGAGCACCGAGGGCAACAAGGGACCCCAGAGAGAGTGCTACTCCCACTAAAGTCCCAAAGGCAACAAGAGACCTCAAAGTGGGGGCAACAAAAGACCCCAGGGCAAGAGAGCCAAAACACCCCAGAATGAGGTAGACAGAGACCCCAGAGCGAGGGAGCCAATTTTCAGATAAACCACAAGATGGTTGCTGACCGTGCAAGTGCAATGAGATGCAAGGGCTGAAGAATTTAACGCAAAAGAAAGAAATGGCTGAGAAACAGCTGAAAGGCTCAAAAATAGAGTTTCTTGAAAATGCTGACACAGTACCCAAACTGTAGCAGCAGATGGCTGTGAATGAAGGAACGCTATCTGAGGTAACTCAAAAGAAGCAAAGCGTGCAAAAAGTAAATGAAGCTGTTCTGCAGGAAAATGTTTGCTGCAGAGGTGAACTGGAAGATATAAGTGCAAGCTTCAAGCTAAGTCAACAAGGTGATGCACTGATACCTGGTGTGAATTGGCATGACGTCAACAAGAAAATAAACAGTTGAAAGAACAGTCGATTGTACTTCATGATTAAATGCAAAAAGAATGCGTGATCATTCAGCAACATGAAGAAATGAAGACCTTCTTAAACAACAGAATAGAAGCACAGCAGAAGAAACTCAGGGAAACTTTGCTGAATTACAGGAAAACTCAAGTTGAAGCAAGCGAGCTTTGCAAAGAAAAGGAAAACCTGTTGACAGACATTCACATGCTACAAAAATCCCTCAGGTCAAAGTTTATTCCTCTGGAACATTCTGAAGAGAAGCAAAATGAATTTAACGTCCCTCTGAACAAACTGAAGAACCAGTTGGCAGAGCAGATTCGGCAATGTTCAATATTCCAGGAGGAAGCCAAAAGCAACAGGAAACAGACTAAAGAGCTGAGGAAGCAGTTGAATGGAAAAGAGGAGGCATTGAACGGAAAAGCTGTAGAACTTTCCAAGGTGCGAGCGGATAATGAAGCCATGCATAGCACAATTACAGAACTGAAACAAGTTCAGACTTTGCTGGAGACAGGCCTGGCCAACAGTGAAACCAAAATGATGGACAAGGACAAAGTTCTGTTGTAGACAGAGAAAGAAAAGACAGAAACGAGATCAGAAAATCTAAATCTGACACTGAAGCCCAAGACACTAGCTGCCCAAGTTGGTGGTAAACTCTAAACTATTTTAAAAAGTACCTGGATCTGCACCTTAAGTGCTATAATTTGCAAGGCTATGGGCCGGGTGTAGGAAGGTGGGATTAGAAAGGGCACCTGGGTGTCCTCAGGCTGGCATAGACAAGATGGGCCGAATGGCCTCCCTCTGTGCTTTAACTTTTCTATGGTTCTAAGAAAAAGCTGAACTGAATGAAAGGATTCCTAAGTTTGCAAAAACGGTTTGAAAATAAAACAGCAAACAAATGTTTGCCTGAAATTGTGAAACAAGTGGAAATGAAGGTTCCATTTACAAAACATATACGTCCAGCAAGAACATGGAAGATGCCACAGAAAATGAAAATTTGAGTCCACTCTAGGAATGAACATTCCCTGGAGAAGAAATGAGTCAAACCCACAGTTTCAGAAAAAAGCAGACGGGTTCTCAATAAAGAGAAACGCAACTCAAACGAGCGCAAAAAACAAATTAAATGAGGGTAGTCAAGTACCAAAAACATAGTACTGCCACCATTGCTCCAAACGTGGCAGACCGAGATATGGAAGAACTGTCACGCCTCAGGGCTGTCTAAATTTGTAAAGTCAGAGACTTGCAGTGGGGGCGAAGGGATAGCAAGTAAAGATTGTATTGTAATACTCCATTGGAAGGGAGGAAAGCTTTCTTTGGAGAAGAAAGAGGGAAGTTACAGTATTTACCTGCATGTCATTGTAATGTAAAGGTGCTCGGCAGAGCAAGGGTCAATGTGGGACAGGATAATGGCACTGCCCACGGTATGATGTATAGGGCTACATGGTAATAGACTCAAAGAGAAAAGTCTAGAGAGAACAGTCTAGAAAGGAGACTTTAGAAGCAGCCTACCTGCATGGAACAGCACCATGCATGACAGTGACCTGGGATCTGTAAATAGTTAAAGGTTAACAATAAAGAGTTCATGTTTAAATATATGTCTCAAGATTTCATCATTGATACACCTAAAGAACGCATTTTAAAACAAATTGGGCAGGTCATGGCATCAAACACCCTATAATACTGATTTGGTGCATTTGATTGCTTAAGGAACCAGGGCTAGCCATGCAACCTTCAGTGAGGTACTTTTGACTTGCTTTTGCTGGTGCAGGGTAGTGGAAGAATTGTGTTATTGCAAACTTTATGGATTTATGAGTGAGTGGTGTTGAGGAGGTCAGAGGAGTTGGAAGGTGTATCAGGAGAAAGCATGTTTCAATACTGGATGCAGCATATCTTAGTCTGCAGCATGACTTGGAATGGGGCACAGGCAGCAGAAAGAGGAAGTATGCACAGAGGGAAGAGGAAGAGGCTATTAATAGAAGTCCCTACCCATCAAGGGTCTTTGGGGAGCACTTCTTCGACCTCCACTTCAGTTAGGAATAGTGCTTGATGCTTCTGTATTTCACCACGGAGCTGGTGACTTATCATAAAATCATAACTCTCAACAAAGAGATATTCCATAGAGAAAGACTTCATGAGAAGGATGAACTGTCCATGGCTAATGAAGGAAATTAACGTTGGGACATAGGAACATAGGACTAGGAGTAAGCCTTTTGGCTCTTTAAGCCTGCTACGCCATTCAATAAGATCATGGCTGATCTGGTTGTGGTCTCAGCTCTACTTTCCTGTCTGAGCCCCTTAACCTTTGACTCTCTTGCCTAACAAAAATCTGCCTAACACAGTCTTGAATAAATTTAAAGACTCAGCCTCCAGTATTTTCTGGGGAAGAGAATTCCACTCACCAACAGCACTTTGGGAGAGAAAAAAAATCTCTTTATTGCTGTCTTAAGAGGGAGACTTTTTTTTAAACCATGTCCCCTAGTTTTAGTCCCCCCCACAAGATTAAGCATCCTCCGAGTATCCTCCCTATCAAGACTCCTCAGGATTTTTTATGCTTCAATAAGATCACCTCTCATTCTTCTAAACTCCAATGGGTATAGGCATAACCCGTTCAAACTTTCTTCATAAGATGAGTCCTTCATCCCCGGAAATAGACTAATGAACCTTCTCCGAACTGCTTCTAAAGCAATTATATCTTTTTTTAGATAAGGGGACCAAAACTGTATACAGTGCTCCAGACGTGGTCTCACCAAGGCCCTGTACAGGTACAGTAAAACCTTCCTACATTTATGTCCTGTTCCTCTTGCAATAAATGCCAACATTCCATTTGCCTTCCTGAGCACTTGCTGTAATTCTATGCTAACTTTATGTGATTCATGTACCAGAACACCTCTGCGCGAGTTCTGCTTCTTTCTCAATTTAAATAGTATACTGCTTTTCTATTCTTCCTGTCAAAATGAGGAACCATTCTGGGACCAGTGTTCTGGTGAATTGGATAACTAGGGCGGTAGAGACAGCTTTAAGCTAAATGGGGGGAAGGGATCAGGAGATATAGTATAGTAAAGGGAAACAACAAGTATAGCAAAGCAGAAATTTGGGTAATGAGTGACAGGAAGGGACAGAAGATACTATCGTAAGAGCGCACAAGTAGATAAAATGGAAAGTGGTTAAAAAAAACTGAGTTTAAGGCCCTGTATCTGAAAGCATGTAGCATTTATAACAAAAGAGATGAATTGTTAGCACAGATAGAGACAAACATGTATGACCTGATAGGAACTACAGAGACATGGTTGAAAGGTGACCAAGGCTAGGACCTGAATGTTGAAGGGTATTTGACATATTGGAATGGCAGGAAGCTGGGAAAAGGTGGTGGGGTAGCTGTGTTGATTAAGGATGGCATTAGTTCAGTACTGAAAGATGACTAGCTTAAAAGAACAAGATGTAGAATCAGTTTGGATAGCGATAAGAAATAGTAAAGCTAAGAGGTCACTTGTGGGAGTAGTTTATGGGCCCCCTAACATTAGTTACACATTAGGACAGCAACATACAGAAAGAAATAAATGGGGTGGGTAAGAAATTGAACCGCAATAATCATGGGTAACTTTAATCTACAGGTAGATTGGGAAAATCAGATTTGCAAAGGTAGCCTGGAAAAATGAGTTCAAAGAGTGTTTTAAGAACAGTTTCTTAGAGCAGTATGTTCTAGAACCAACCAGGGAGCAGACTATCCTAGACTTGGTAGTGTACAATGAGACAGGATTAATCAATAACCCCATGGTTAAGGAGCCTCTTGGTGACAGCAATCACAACATAATAGAATTTCTTGAGGAATCGAAACGTCAACTCTTTTCTTCTCCGCCGATGCTGCCAGACCTGCTGAGTTTTTCCAGGTAATTCTGTTTTTGTCATAGAATTTCATGTTCAGTTTGAAATAGGAGAGGTTTGGGACCATGACTAGTGTTTTAAACCTAAATGAAGGTAACTGAGAGTATGAAGGCAGAGCTGGCTAAAGTGAACTGGGAAACTTGGTTAATCTGCAAAGATTGGTGGTAGGTCAGAGGATTAGACAGAATTAAAGAACCAACAAAGAATAACTAAAAAGGTAATAAAGAGGCTGAAAGCAGAGTATGAGAGAAAGCTAGCTAGTAATATCAAAACAGATAGTAAAAGTTTCTATAAGTATTTGAATAGGAAAAGAGGAACTAAAGCTAATGTTGGTCCTCTAGAGTGAGTCCGGGAAATTGACAATGGAAAACGAAGAAATAGCAGAGGCATAAAACAGGTATTTTGCGTCTGCCTTCATGGTAGAGGACTTGGAAAATTTCCCAAAGGTAATTGGAAATCAAGAGGTGATAGGGAGGGATGGACTTCATGCTATCACCATCCCCAGGGAAAGGGTACTCAGAAAACTATTAGACCTAAAGGCTGACAAATCCCCAGGAGTAGATAGCTTGAATCCTAGGGTCTTAAAAGAAGTGGTGGCACAGATAGCAGATTGTAGTAACAAGATGTATTGTCCCTCCCTCCTGTCAATTACTTATCATGTGATGTGATTATGGGGGCTTCAAACAACAAGCTTATTGCGTGGGTAATCCTGTGGGCTTGGCTTCCGACAGAGAGATCGCGTCTAGTGTGTAAGCACCTCTTCATGCCTCCGAAATAAAGTTTAGCCTTTTCTTCACCAAACCTGCTGCTCCATCAACTTATTACATAGATGCATTGGTTATAATCTTCCAAAATTCCTTAGATGGCATCCAATTGAAATAAAAGCTGTACAAAGCAGCGAAGATTAATGATAGGCCAGGAGATTGGGAAAATGTTGAGCAAACAAAGGATTACTAAAAAAATAATAGAGGTAGAAGTTAGAATGTGATAGTGCACTAGCAAAAAATATAAAACAAACAATAAGAGGCTTCATGTCCATCATAAAAGGAGAATAACTAAAGTAAATATTGGTCCCTTAGAGGATGAGACTGGTAAATTAATAATGGCCAACAAGGAAATGGCAGAGACTTTTGAACAAGCATTTTGTATCTGTCTTCATGGTAGAAGACAATAAAAGCATCCGAATAATAGTAGAAAAGGGAGTGAGGAATTTAAAACAATCAATATCACTAGAGAATAAGTACTAGGAAAACTAATAGTACAAAGGCTGACAAGTCCCCTGAACCTGATGGCCTGCATCCTAAGGTCTTATAAGGTGTGGCTGACGAGATAGCGGAGGCATGTTTGTAATCTTCCAAAATTCCTTAGATTCTGGAAAGGTCTCAGTGGATTGATAAACCATGGGCGGAATCATCCCAAATTTGCACTAAATGCGGTAGCGGGCGGGTAAAACAACACTTTACCCGTCGGCTGCAATGGCAGCTTTTCACACTGTATCGTCCACAGCCCACCGTATTAGTTAAGTATTACCAGGGAACGCACCATTTCGATGGTGAGCAGGCTCTCATTTGCCTGCCACCCCATCACCTCGCCACTTTATCACGCTGGCCACCATTTTTAAAGTGCAGACACGTGCACTCAGTGCTTCCAGTCCATGGCTACTGCAGGGAAGATGTCCACGAAAGGCAAAAAGACTGGAGCCCCCAAGTTTAGTGACACGTTGCTGGAACACATTTTGGACGCTGTGGGGGCCGGCCGCGATGTCCTCCACCCCAGCTCTGGCTGCAGGATGGGCAGCAGTGTGACCAACCAGGCTTGGGAGAGGATGGAGTGGTGATCAGTACCAATGCTGCACAGAAGATGTTGGCCATCCAATGCAGATAGAGGATGAATGATCTCATCCGTGCAGCCAGGATGTGGCAACCATTTCATCACTCTAAACTCACACACTCAAGCCCATCATACATCCACTAGCTTTTCACTCACTGCCAGTCATGGGACATCACCACCCACTGTCTCACCCTCACATGTCCATCTGGCCTCATCTCCTCTGGAGACTGCCTCCTCAGCCCTCACCATCTTGAGGCTACTTGCACAGATAAACATGTGCCCCCACATACACCCTGGGTTACCCTCCTTCCCCAGTACAGCCCCTGTCCTGCAGCCTCTTCCCTTACCAAGGCCACTTCTCCCCCTTCCCCAAGCAAGACCTAGCCCTGCAGCCATTGAAAAGCCACTCACATTTGGCTAATATGGTAGGTAGACACCTCACCATGAGCCCCCCTAAAAGTGATGTGGTGCTGTCTGTGAAGCCTGGCGATGATTGTGAGTGCTTACCGGAGCAAGGTAGGCAAACAAACCTTAAAGTTCTGAGTGAAGAGCAGCCCAGTTGCATGTTGCTTGTGTGCTGTTGTGAAACACGTTGGCGAATTTTCCTGCTGACGTGGGTGGATGATCCTGCAGGGGGGACGATTCTGGTGGGCTGGCCTAATAACAATATGCAGAAGAGGTTCCTGACGTCCAATGGTGGGAATCACAGTCCACCATCAGCGGACAATCGCAAACTGATTTCACGCTGTCGTGAAACCAATCGCGCCATATTGTCCGCTCACACCACCAAACACACCCAACCCCAGCGGGCACGGAAAATCCCAGCCCATATATTCAAGAAAGGAAGGAGACAGAAAGGAGGAAACTATAGGCCAGTTAGTCTAACATCTATCATTGGGAAAGTGCTGGAATCCCGTTATTAAGGAAGTAGCAGCAGGACATTTAGAAAATCATAATACAATCAAGCAGAGTCAACATGGTTTTATGAAAGAAAAATTGTGTTTGACAAATTGATTGGCATTCTTTGAGGATGTAAGAAGCAGGGTGGATAAAGAGGAGCTGATAGATGTAGTGTATTTGGATTTCCAAAAGACATTAGGCGAGTTACAATATAAAAGGCAGAAGAGCTCATGGTGTTGGAGGTAATATATTTCCATTGATAGAGGGTTGGCTAACAAACAGGAAACAGACAATTGGATAAATGGGTCATTTTCAGGTCAGCAAACTAATTAGTGGAGTTCCACAGGGTTCAGTGCTGGGCCCTCAAGTATTTACAATCTATATTAACCTGGATGAAGGAGTGTAGCGTATTGTAGTGAAATTTGCTGAATGATACAAGGATAGATAGGACAGCAAGTTTCGAGGAGGACAGAGAGGAATTGCAATGGCATATAAATAGGTTAAATGAGTGGGCAAGGGCAAACATTGGCAGATGGAGTGTTAATGTGGGAAAATGTGAGGCTATCCAATTTGGTGAGAAGAATAGAAAATGAAAACATTTAAATGGAAAGAGACTACAAAATGCTGCTGTACAGGGGAATCTGGGTGTCTTTGTACATGAATCATAAAAGGTTAGCATGCAGGATCAGTAAGTAATTAGGAAAGGCACATGGAATGTTGGCCTTTCTTGCAAGGGAAATGGAGTACAAAGTAGGGAAGTCTTGTTACAACTGTATAGGGTATTGGTGAGACCAAACCTAGAGCACTGCGCACAGTTTTGGCCTCCTTATTTAAGGAAGGGTTTGCTTGTATTAGAGACAGATCAGAGAAGGTTCACTAGGTAAATCCCTGGGATGAAGGGATTGTCTTTTGACAAGGGGTTGAGCAGGTTGGGCCAGGCCACGATCAGATCAGGCACGCTCTTATCGAAAAACAGGGCACATTTCAGGGACCAAATGGCCTACTCCTGCTCCTTATTCTAATGTTCTTAAGTTCTTAACCTGCAGTCACACAGCAGGACAAGGATGACGCTGCCAATGGCCACCTAGATTGCAGTGGCTCTTCATTTCTATGCCAGAAGATCCTTCCGAGCATGAGCAGGAGAAATTAGCAACGTCTCACAATTCACTGCATATTGTTGCATCAAGAATTCGACAGAAGCCCTGTACAGAAAAAAAGGGGACTTAATTTTCTTCTCACTTACCAGAAAGAAGCAGGAGGAGAGAGGACGTGGTTTTGTCAGGCTAGCGGGATTCCCATTGGTGCAGGATGCAATCAACTGCACGCATGTGGCTCTGAGGCCCCAAAGGTTAATGGGCAGACGGTCCACAAACACAAGGGCTACCATCCAGTCAGTATGTCACCATGTCCAGAAAATCTTCTCAGTGAAAGTTTGCTATCCTGGCAGCAGCAACGCACATTCATCCTGGGGTAATCAGCCTTATCCGCCATCTGTGGCCCACTATGAGAAACGAGAGACTGGTTGCTGGGTAACAAGGGACACTCACTACACCTGGCTCCCACACCGCTCCCCCACCACCTGCTGCCCAACCATGCATAAACATTGCACCTACAATGAGAGCCATGCAGCAACTAGGGATGTCGTGGAGTGAACTATTGGCTTACTGAACCCATGGGCAGAATTTTGTGCCTGTCGGGCGGGCCATGCGGGAGTGGTTGCGGGCGGGCGCGGACCCGATTGCCGCCTGCGATCGGATCCACACCACCATTTTACACGGGCAGGCCAATTAATGCCCACCCAGCGTGAAGCGCAGCTCCCAAAGACAGCAGGAGTGGGCGGGCGGCAGCGGGACTACAATGACCACCAGGTCCAGTGGCGACCTGGCGGCCTGTTTAAAAGTCCTCCTGCAGCCTTGCAAAGGCTGTCAAACATGGCCAGCACTGCCGGTGAGCAGGCCAGGAAGCAGGGCAGGGGGCCAAAGTGCTCCTCGTTTCTCAGGCGATTGCCTTGCTGCCCTCCTTGAGGAGATGGGAGGTCCTCGTTCCGAGGGACGGGAGGAGGAGGCCCCCCACATGACCAGATGTGCCTGGACGCAGGTGGTGAGCACCCGCGACATGGTGCAGCGCCCCTGGATCCAGTGCAGCAAGCGCTTTAATGATCTTTTGCGCTCTGGAAGGGTGAGTACCATGTTGCCATTGGTCAGTGAACCATCAGGTAGGCTTTCCCCCTGGCCGCACCCCACCACCACCCCCCCAACTCTGAGTGCAGTTACTGTATTGAATCATTGACGCCATGTGTCCTTCACTGGGTGGGCCAGCAGACATTGGCCATGCCAAGGTCAACCTGAGAGGGTGTTGGTGAGATGGGTTCTGCACCCGCAGCATGCGGTACTGTGACACCCACAGTACTGTTTTGGGGTCAGCCTGGAGGATCTGCACCTAGGCATCGTGCTGTAACTGCAAAACATGTCAAAGTCAGGGTGCTGACATGCTGGGAGGGGAGCTACCAGGTGGCACGGCACTGATCCATCTTCCCTTTGCGTTCCATGTGCTTGCGCCTCCTTGCTTTGCAAGATTGGACCATGTGGTGCCGAATGTGATGTAGGCAGCATTTGGCCAAGGGGTTGGGGGGACAGGCCTGCCATCTTTGTCTGAATGTGCAGCAGCTGTGGGGTGAGGGGGCACTGGAGCCCTTCAATGTTCCACTCTGGTTGGGGTGGGTCAGCAGCGAAGAGATTCCAGGTACAAGTAGCACTAATCAATGCTCTTCTCTCCTATTCAGGAGAAGAATGCTCATCGTGCCAGTGAGCGGTTGAGGACTGGCGGAGGGCCGGCCCATCTGGCCATCACTTCCAGGGTCGAGCAGGAGGCACTCGATCTGGAGAGGTGCCATGCGCCCAGGTGCACCAGTGTCGGTAAGGCTGGGGTACCACGGGCAGGTATGTTTGCCCAGCACTGAGGTCACCATTAGTGTCCCAACAGCCATGGTACTGCTGAATGTTCAGTGAGTGAAGTTTGCAACATGGTTTGACCATTGCTTATGGAAGGATGAGCGTATAATGATCCAGGGGACAGGGATGGACATTGACATTGTCTCCACATTAACTAATCAAGTGAACTTGTTCTTCCTTTCAGCATCAGCAGATCAGGGCTGGGAGGAGGAGGCACAGGAGCCAATTCTCACATCTGAGGGCCCTGAAGTCTCTGAACCACCAGCATCACACCATCTCTGCCAGGCAGGCACCAGCACAGATACTGGCACCTCGGTGGGAAATAGAATTTTGGCTAGTGTCCCAGGCACAGCGGTGAGGGCATTTCACAATTGCTGGAGGAACTGGCGGAAACAGAAAGCGCCCATGGCGCCAGCAGTCAGAGGACTGCAGGAAACCAGGCACATGCTCAGTCGATGGCTGATATTGTGCCTCTGCAGCCATCCATGAGGCAGCAAATGCTGGAAGTCTAACAGGAAGGGAAGGCCTGGCGGAGATACATGAGGCTTTGCTTGGCTTGGTCTCCATGGTGGAGGAGTCCATACGGACTCTCGCAATTGCAATGAGCCTCATGGCCAAGCGCCATGCTTCCTCCATGGAGAGAGTGGCGACTCTCGTGGAGAGGGTCCTCCAGCAGACCAATCAGGGCTTCCTGGGGATGCGTGTGGACAAGCAAGCCCTCACACTGGCAATGACCTCAGCTGGTCAGTGCCAGTGTGGAAGATGGTCTTGGCACCAAGTATCCCAGCTCAGTGTCCATCCATCTATGGTGAGCAACGAGGTCCAAAGTGACCTCATGTTGGCGCAGCAGCTGCCTGTCGTCTCCGCGGCCTCCTCTCAGGGCGCTCAGGATGAGGGCAGCAGCTCCTCCACCCCTCTGCCAGTGACCGTTGCATCTGATGAGGCTGCGACGACTGGGGAGGTGCCAGCTGTGGAACTGGCCGCTCCATCCCAGGCGGGGCCAGCACAGGCTCCACGGGCCAGAGGACGATCGCCAAGGTCATCAAGGCCAACAGGACAGCACAGTGAGCAGGCTGTCTCCGATGCCAGTGCCAGCGAGGGGACAGCACCTAGATGTAACACCGGAAAGCATAAATTTAAGGCACCTTAGGCACACCACGGGTTTCTCACTGGTGCTTTTGTGTTACCCCGCAATGAGGTCATGATTAGCTGGTGTGTTCTTTAACACCTTTGTCATTTTGTTTACTTAAGATCATTTTGTTATATCATTAAATTTAGACATGTGACCATGGCTGAGGGTGTTTCTTTTCCTCTTCAGGGGGATGGTTACCCATGATGTTATGAGTGAGTTGTGTCACATTGAGCTTTATTGACTTGGCCCTTAGTTAATATTCCTATCCAGGCAGATGTAGCACTCAGGTATTGAGTTTGGAGCCTGCAGCACAGGCTTTTGCTGGAGGTCCATCTATGGTGTTCTAGCTGAAGGTTCATTGGATTAAAGCTTCCCAGGTGTCCCTACCTCCCTGGAGTATGGCCGGGTCAGCGTCCACCCCCCCAGCATTTCCCTGTGCATGCTCACCCTCAGAATCACTGCTTGACATATCGTGTGCAGCTGCAGCAACTGTGTCTGGTTGATGCACAACTCAATCACATTACATGAAAAGAAATCTAGAGAATACAGCTTTGTCAATAAATGCAAGCTGTGGGGGGTGGGGGGGGGAGGGGTGGGGGTAACAGCATGTAGTTACCCTCTGGTATAGTCCCTCTTATTTCAAATAACATAAATACAAATGGATTACCGTCGGTCTGTGATGCTGGGAAGTCCACAGTGACAATTTAACTTATACCAACCAATATGCTCTGACAAAACATTTGACACAAATGCAACCTATCAAGGATCTCTATAAATTAAATAGCCCCTACCACGTACAAGAGGCTTATGCTGCAGATTTAAGAGCCTTTGATTAAAAAAAATGACTGTACAACTTTTAACTCTTATGGAAAAAATATAGCAGCCCACTTTATGTGGGCGTAATGAAGGCACATACAATTCTCACCATGAAACATGGGATTTTATACATGCTTTATAATATATTAAATTGACTTCTAATATTTTTGGCAGGAACTTCCCACTCAACAAGAAGTAGTGATGATGTGTATTTTGGACAGAGGTAATGTATTTTGGTGAGTGTGATACTGCCTTACTTCCAACCACCCATCCCCACTCCCACTTTACAATACCATCAGAAAATTTGCCCTTATGTCTTCCACTTTACAGTACCATCAGAAAATTTGCCCTTACGTCTTCCACACAAAGCAATTTTTAAAAGATTGATAGTTATTTCTTTCTGTGGCACAAAAGTCATGTTATAAAAAGGATGTTGAGGCACTGGAAAGGGTGAAGAGAAAACTTACAGAGATGATATCAGAAATATATAGGTATGCATTTCAGCAAATGAGAACAGGTTGGTCTCTTTTCACTTGGAAAAAAAGAAGGCAGAGGGATAACCTAATAGAGGTCATTAAAATTATGAAATGTTTTGATAAAGTGGATACTGTAGTATAAGGTTCTGGTACAGACAGGGTTAATGTGGGACTGAGTACAGTACAGTCTACACAATGATGTAAGAAGGCACATGACCCAGACCTAGGGTCAGTGTGGTACTGAACATGGACACGTTAAGACCCAGACATGGAGATAGCTCCTTGCCTGTTTGGCATATATGTATATAGTTACAAGTTGTTAATAAAGATTTGCTGTTAACATACAGAAGACTATGAGGATTTCCTTAATAGACACGTTCTTTAACCAACGCCATCCCAACATGGTGGCAACTTGGGATCAAAAATCTTCAACCTCACAAAAATGCGAAAAGACTAAGAAAAAGAAAACCTACTATGGAAATTCTGACCTGAAAGAAGCTCCCAACTGAAGCTGAGTTTGCTGAGAAAATTCTCCAGAAAAAGCTCCAGACAAAAGAGCCTGGTAGCTGATGACACAGATCTTATTGCAGTGGAAGATTCCATAGAATATCCCTTGGAAGCCCAGTTTCAGCGCACAGAGTTCAGAGCCTGCAAGGGTGAGCTAAATCTTTTTAAGTTCCAGGCTGCAGATAGTCCTGAGAATCCTTTTTACCAACCCAGAGTCAGAAGCGCCTTTTGAATAAAACCCATCATTAATTCCGATCCCTGACTCGGAGCCTCAAAACATGGCCTCCAAGTTCGATAAAGAAAATACACTATTAATTAAATTATTCAGCCTCTCGGGAACAACGCGACTATCCAATTTGTAAAACAGCAAGCCTGATTTAATTTTGAATGTCTTGCTGTTCACAACAGTAAATTGTTCAATGAAATAAATCGGCAGATAGGCGACGCACACATCGATTGTTAAAAATGTTTCTTCCAGAGGTGCATCGCCACTATTTTGCGGAGCCTGCCAAAACCGGCAAGCGGGGGAAATCCTTTGTACTGCAGTGAATGACAATGCCATCTTGAAAGCCTGTAGGTTCTTAAAGCTGTACCCTCACTTTAAACATCTTTAACATGGATCACAATTCCACATTTCCAACTCAACTCAACTCACTTAAGGCCCAGACCAGCCGCAAAATTGGGATCTTTGGAGGAAAAGAGTTTTAAGTGACAACATTACTCCAGAATTCAGCAAAAAGACTGCAGACCCGAAAGCAAAAGATAATCTAACCCTGGACAAGAAAATCCAGCTAGTTAGACTGTTTGAGCTATGTGGGCAACACAGGACCATTCTGAGGGAAGAGAATACAACATGGGGCAGAGGCTAACCCTCAGTCCAGCTTAACAGGTTGAAAAGACACAGGGACAATCCATCTCAGGGAACGCAATTCCTGAGCAGCCCAGCAGAGCAACCTTGTCAGTGCTGTGGTGTGAAGCACCTTCACAGGAGAGTCCTGTGAGTACAGCTCAATGCTTCCACTACAACAGACAGGGGCACTTTGGTAAACTGTGCAAGTCAAAACCCTAGCACTGCACAGATATCCCAAAGGTAACCCATGAGGTTAAGACCAAAAACCCAGAAGATACACAACCGTGCTTCATGGGTAAGGTCAAAGATAATGGTTCTTCATTTTGGAATGCTGACATCTGACAAATTTTAAATTAGATTCAAGTACCAGCACAACAGCCTTGTCAGACAAGGAACTATGGCTCAAAGACCTCTGCCTTCAGCAACAGACACTTCACTTCATGCAGCAGGAGGAGTCCGCTTTCCAGTCAAGGGCACCCTGCAGGTGACTCTGAGATATAAGGACAAAACAATCCAAATAACCCTCTTCATTGTCCACAACCAGGACTACTCTCTAATAAGCCGCAACGCCTGTATCGAACTCAACCCCCTGCAATGGATTGATGAGGTCGACTGACAAGGGCCTGGCCCGAATACAGATGAGAGTTCGCGAAGCTCTTCAAAGGGCCAGGTTGCCTCAAAAATGCGTACAGGGTTATGCTCAGAGATGACGCTAAACCAGTATGCCATTTCACTCCACAAAATGTCTCCTATCCTCTCATGAAGGAAGTACAGCAGCAGCTGAATGAGATGGTGCACAATTCCCCAGTCAAACAATCTACTGCATGGTGCTCTGGGATGGCCCCAGTCCAAAATACGAATTTGTCCCGCCACATCTGCATCGAGCTGACCCAGCTTAACAAGGCCGTATCCAGGGAGGTCCATCCCATGTCCTCAGGACAAGAGCCTAATTAAGCTCTCCAGGAGTATGGCGTTTTCCAAATTAGATGCTAACAGCAGTTTCTGGCAGCTTCCCCTTGATGAGGACTCCCAGCTCCTAACCACATTTATTACCCTCTTTGGCAAATTTTGCTTCAACCATCTGCCCTTTGGGATCATGTCAGCGCAAGAGATATTCCAACGCATGATGTCTGACATCTTGCAGGGTCTTCAGGGGGTCGTTTGCCACATTGACAATGTCTTGGTTCACAGGGTCACAGTGGAAGATCATGATGAAGGCTCACAGCAGCCTTGAAGTGACAGCAGGAAGCAGGGCTGACACTGAATGACTAATGTGAATTTCCCGAGACCTCTGGCCACAAGGCCAACAACAAAGGCATCACAGCGGACTCACAAAAACCCAATGTGATCACTGACTTCCACACATCTGCTCAAGAAAGATCAAACTTGGTGCTGGGATTCCCAGCAAGAGCAAGCATTTGCTCACATCAAGGCGATGCTGCTGTCCACTGACATTTTGGCCCACTACGACCTGGCCCTGCCCACAATCATAGTAGCCGATGCTTCAACCACAGGTATTGGGGTGGTCTTCTTTCAGGAGCAATTGGATGGTGATTGTCAACCTGTCTACTATGCTTCCAGAGGGCTGTTGGACATGGAGACAATATCTGCTGCCATCGAGAAGGACGTTCTTGTAGTTACATGGGCACGTGAGAAGTTTTCTGACTATATCATTGGATTCAAGGTCACAATCAAGATGGGCTATAAACCACTGGTCTCCTTATTGAATAAGAAGGAGCTCGCAAAAATGCCTCCTAGGATCCAAAGGTTTTGCCTATGCCTCATGAGATTCACCTTTGAGACTGTCTATGCCCTAGGAAAAAGGACCAGATGATTGCAGGCACACTTTAAAGGGCCACCATGAGCCTCCCTACAAAATAGGATGTCAACTTCCAAAGCAAAATACTGCGGATGCTGGAAATCTGAAATAAAAACAGAAAATGCTGGAAAAACTCAGCATGCCAGGCAGCATCTTTGGAGAGAGTAACAGAGTTAACATTTCAAGTCCGAATTACTCTTCTAATGGACTTGAAACGTTAATTCTGTTTCTCTCTCCACAGATGCTGCCAGAACTGCTGAGTTTTTCCAGCAGTTTCTGTTTTTATGTCAACTTTGTCACAGAGCCTGAGGTCTACTCCCAAGGCACTACCAGGCACCTGCCAGCAACCACAACCAGGGTCCAACAGATCCACCAGAAGCAACTCCGTGGTGAAGAGTACACTCGCATCTGCACCTACTGCCAACAAGGGTTGCCTCAACAGAGGCTAAATGGAAGTGCAGCTAAAACATGGTTCGTACAGCAGAACCACTTTATAGATGACCTCCTGATCTATGACGAACAGCTGGTCATCCCAGCCTCCCTGCGGGCAGGTGTCCTTCAAAAGATACAGCAGGGTCATCTGGGCATCACTAAGTGCAGGGCATAGCCCCAATGCCGTCTGGTGGTCGGGCATCTCCAAAACAATAGAAGAAACCATCGCAAATGTGTCAGCATTGTGTGTTGCATTGGCAGGACCAAAGGGAGCAGCTCATTCACAAGCAATCCCCCAGCAGGCCTTGGGAGAGGCTGGGCGCAGACCTACTTGTCTACAATGGCAAATCCTTTCTGATGGTGTGAACTACTGCTCCAGATGGTTGGAGGTAAAACAACTTTATACACCCACCACAGAGATGGTCATCAAAGCGCTAAAAGGGATGTTTGCAAGTCATGGCATCCAGGATGGACTCATATCTGATAACGGCCCACAATTCTCTTTTGAACGCTTCACACACATCGCAGCCATAGCCAGCTTTCACCAATACACCAGCTCCTTAAGATAGTGGAAGCGGAACAAGGGGTCCATATGGTGAAAGCTCTCTTGAAGAAAAACAAGGGCTTCTTCACCTCTCTGCTCACTTACAGGTCCACTCTCAAACAATGCGGCCTGTCTCCATCAGAGCCCCTGATGAGCAGGAAACTTTACACCCAACTTCCAACCCTGATGTAAAACTCAGCCAGGATTGGTAGCTTAGGCCTACCAAGACATCCAAGCAAAAGAACAGTCATACAGACAGAAGCAAGCTTCTGCCTGTAACAGAAGGCACTGCACCAGACACTTGCCACAGCTGCAAAAGGGTGAAAAAATCTGGATCCCTGACGTCGGGAGACAAGGAAAGGTGCTCCGACGGAATGAGGACCAACCCCGGTCCTACCAGATTGGCATGGCCGAGGGCACAGTCTGACAAAACAGGAGTCTCTGACCTCTCCCTAGACTGGCACCTCCTAACGCACAGTGGAGGACTGTTAATGATGATACCCAAATGCCAGTCTAATCTCCAAGCAAACAGCAAGAACCAGAACCAACAGAGCCTACCTCCCCTCCGACAGAACAGAAAACGTAATGTGGGATGGTTACAAGGCCTCTAGACCGCCTGAATCTCTAACTTCAAGGACTTGACAGGGATAGATGAGGTGGTGAGAATGTTGTAACAATGTTAATATAGTAATAGCAATAATGTTGGAATAGCATTAAGGCAGTAACAACAAGGTAAATGCATAAAACTAATAACAATGTAAGACATTTAGTAAATTAGTGTAACTCCATATCCATAGGATAAAGACTTTGGAGGTGTGATATAAGGGACTGGCACATAAAGGGTTAATGTGGGACTGAGTACAGAACCATCCACACAGTGATGTAGACAGACACATGACCCAGACCAAGCATCGGTGTGATGTTGAACAGGGACATGTTAAGACCTAGGCATAGAGATGGCAACTTGCATGTACCATTTATTGTACATCGTTACAAGTAGTTAATAGAGATTTGCTGTTTAGATACAGAAGACTGCAAAGACTTCTTTAACAGACACGTTCTGTAACCAATACCATCCCAACAGATACAAAGAGAATGTTTCCACCTGTGGGGAAGGGCACAACTAGCGGTCATCAATTTACGATAGTCACCAAGAAATCCAATAGGCAATTCAGAAAAAACTCCTTTACCCAAAGAGTGGTGAGAATGCAGAATTGCTACCACAGGGACTGGTTGAAGCGAATAATATAGATGTATTTAAGGGGAGACCAGATATGTTTGTGAGGAAGAAGGGAATAGAGGGTTACAAACTCAGATGAGGAAAGATTGGACGAGACTCAAGTGAAGCATAAACCTTGGTATAGTAGAGTTGGGCCAAAAGGCCTATTCCTGTGCCATATATCCTATGCAATTCTATTTAATCCTATGTTCAAGCATTGGAAAGCAGAGAAAAAAAAATCACAGAGCACTCTGTAGCTGTTTCCAATCAGGCTCCAATTGTTAGTATTCATAAGCAGACAAATGAAGTCATTTTTCCCTTTTATTAAGCACTGCTGTCTAGGTTTGACGGGATTACTTTCTGAGGGTAATTGTATAAGTTCATGCGGCTGGCAGGGAATGTTGCCTGCTGACTGGACAATTCAGAAATTCAAGCATGCTCTACTCATGACTTTTTCACTATAGTACATCCTTTTTGTTGGAAAGCAACTGTATTTATTGGAGCAGATAGAGAGGACGATAGAAAACATTTGTCCCCAGTACCCCTGCATGGGAAATTTATCAGTCTCCTCTCTGATCTACTTGAGTGCCTGAGGTTCATAGCTGTAAAATCATATATGCTAATACAGTGGGTAACATTTCTTTGACTGCACTGCATGAATTGCACTTCATGACCTTCTGTCTTTCTAGCTGACTTTCAAAACACAGTATAGACAAACTAGGAGAGACGGAGAGCTGGCATAGTAAGATCACAAGCTGTAAGTAGTTCAGCAAAAGTTGGTGTTAGCCACCAGCAAGAACTTGGGATAGATCAGGGCTAGCTGTATATGGGAACCAAAGTCAGTCATAGCCTCATTAAAATGCTATGAATAGAAAGTAGAAACTGATATTTCACAAGGAGCATTGACTGTGAAGGATGGCATATGTCTCCAGTGTAAAAACATGCCCCTTTTTGTTGCTACAGCTGCACTAATAACGGCCGCCAACGTTCCTCCGGTGCAGGTGTCGCCTTTCATCAAGATGGCTAGGTATTCCGCATTGCTGCTTGGTATCATCTACAGGAAGAAGCGATACAATTATCTAAAGCCTATTGCTGAAAAGGAGAGGAGAACTGAGGCTGAAGAAAAAATGAAACGAGAGGAGCTTGAGCGCAGTGCGAAACTGTTGCGGAAGCCAATGAAGCCACTATTTTGAAATAATTACCATTAAAAACAGGTGAAGAGTCAGTATGCTGTCCTCTTGGTTTGCTAGTATGGAATTGTCAGGTGTATCTATTCAGCACACATTTTTTGTGTGCTTTCCCAAAGAGTGAAAAAAAAAACAGCCCTAGCAATCAAAGAAGTGATATCAGAGGGTCAGAAAATTGAAACCTGTACAAGCACGGACATTGTGTTCATGGTATTTCTTTAATTGGATAATTGAGTTTGGGGTAAAAGCCAATGATTGGTTAACTAGGTTCAATAGTTTTTGAACTACAGCAAGTTATGAGGAAGGGGTCCCAACTAACAATCCAGCTAGGAGACTTCAGAGAGAATTCAGGAGATACCCAGAGGATGAGCCAGGGTCCATAGCAACAGGTGCAGACACAGAGAGTCATGACTTTATCCAGGGCATAATGAAGGTAATGTAAGGCTCAATTGTACCATGGAAACTGCTGCTCAAATACTGACTGTATTAAGTCTTACGGATGCTTAAACAAAATTATAATTGTTACCAATATGGAGTCAGCTTTGAACCATTGAACAGCCATTCCAACTGACTCCAAAAAGAACACTTCTTACACCCCTTTATGCAGCTAAAAATTGCTTTCCTACCGATATTGTGCCAGGCAGCATTGCCAACATGGCCTGTATGAATCCAGAGGTTGTGCCAAATGGACATGCATATCGAATTATGCATTCATTCTGCCTTCATTTGAATAAATTCCTGAAGGCATGGTCTCATTTCTTAAGTATTGTTCCAGATATGTTGGCAGGTAGTCACCACCCTTCAGCTTGATTGACTCAACTTGTGATGATGACTTACTAGAATCATTCTGCTTTCTTTCTTTTTTCCACTCTGTTTCTTCTCCGGCTCATGTTCCCACAATGACAATTGAACTGTACAAGTCCTGTTATGGATCAAACAGATGTACAGGGCAAAATTACTTTTAACAAAGTAAATAGTGGAATACTGTTTTTCCTTGTAATTAGCAACCTGCCAACAAAATCATGTGAATGTGCAATTGAAAACATGCTGTTATTGGGTTGTGATTTTTGTTAACTGGGAAGAAAACTATGTGGGTCTGAACACCTTCGAGCTTTCCTTCTGAAAACAGAATGTGGTGGGCCAGGACATCTATCATCCAATATCGCGTCAAACTGGCCTTGTCCCAAACCTGTGGACAGTGTCATTAACACTTCCTGGAAATCTATCCTATGGGGGTGAGGAATATTAGAGTCGAGCCATGCTATTCTGTTGGGTGTCTAGCTATTGTTGGGTGTCTAGCCATTGGACAACAAGATACTTACCAACCTTAAAATACCTGCCAATTTTCAAATTTATTTTTTTTAAGCAACAGTTGCTTATTCTGGGATCAATTGCTGTTAGGAGAGCAGCAACTTCCATCAGATTGTTTCCATTATGCTGGTATGGCACTTTCCATGCAATAGGGGATGATGTGGAACTGTCAGAACAGACATGGGTGGGCTTTTCTTGTAACCACTTCATCGCATCAGAATTTCTTCTCATTGAGGAAAATGGCCCGACATTCCAGAGATGTGGATTCTGCAGCCCACCATCTCCAATCTCCAACCTCCCCACTGCTCTCCCTGACCAAATGACATCCTCCCACTTCTTAGCCCTAGGAATTTTAAGCACAGCTATTTCCTATGTCTCATTAAAAAGCAAGTTTGTCTTTAATCTACTTGTTTGTTTGTTGAAAATCAGAACAAAGTAGGGCAAAAATGCATCCTAGCTGAATTGTTTGGGCATTATTTAAACTCCCATCCTGAATGCTGAATATCTACAATTTTCCTCATTCTTATAGCAGCTTCCAGTATTGGATTTTCTGTTCATCTTTTGCACATGAAAGATATAAATATTGAAAAAGTGTAAAACTGTTGAGATAAAATCTGTTTACCCTTTTCACTATTCCAGCCAGGCATGAATAAGATACAGAAACTCAGTGGGAGGTTGTCCGATTAGCAGATAATGTCAAACTGGGAGGGCTGTGAAATTAGCAGCTCCAAAATTAGAGAATAAATTGGACAGAGGAGGCACATGGACAGAATAATGGCAGATAACATTTAATGGAGACAAGGGTAAACTGATAGGAAAAATAGACAAAGCCCATACTCCATGAGTGGTGTTGAAACAGTCAAAGATGGAGCTGAAAGAGGGGCTTTCGGGTGGGATTTTCCTTCCAGGGATGAGAAACAGAACTGTTTCCAGGTCCTGATCCCATCCCTGGGGCAAACAGACCCCAGATTTTCAAGGGGACATTCCTTTAATTGCCCTGGAGTTGGATTTGGAAGGGGTGGGAAAGGAGTTGGGACTGTTCAAGTGGGGCTAGGCTGAGATAAACTTTGGTTGTCATTACTGTGGTTTCCATTTCATTGTGTTACTTACGGTTTGAAAGAAGTCACAAGAGAACAAGAGATTTGGAACCAAGGGCAGGGCAGCCCTCGATTCACAGGTCAAGACCTGGAGATTCTCTTCAAGGCTGTGAGGGAGAGGAGGGAGGCAAGAAGTGGCCGCCCTCACAGACCAAGTAGGCCTGAATGGAGAAAGGAGACACAGGCCTGGATTTTTGCTCCCGAGGCAGATGCGCATAGTTGGGAAATCTCTCCCCGCCTAACCCAGTGGCCCTTTATAGCACCTGTGCCAAATTAGTGCCAACCTATGATCCTCCAGCCACCCCCATAGCCCCTAATAGCCCATATGCTAATTTAGTGCCAACTCATGCCAACCCATGCACCCCACCCACCATCCTTTGCCCTTACATCCTCCAAGCCAACTCACCCTGTATCCACCAGGTGCAGATATCAGGAGCCATGCTGAGATGAAATGAAATAAAGTTCTAAATATCTATTATAGACTTCTCCATATAAAAAATATTCTCATTCATGAAAGTCCATTCAATACATTTAAATCCCCTCTAGTACTTAATCCTT
Organism: Cetorhinus maximus; assembly: GCF_964194155.1. Taxonomy (NCBI): domain Eukaryota; kingdom Metazoa; phylum Chordata; class Chondrichthyes; order Lamniformes; family Cetorhinidae; genus Cetorhinus; species Cetorhinus maximus. The sequence goes on along the minus strand of NC_135881.1, from coordinate 145,536,889 downwards.
TATCAAAACAAACATTTGTATTCATAACACCACTTAAAAGACAGCTAATCCTTTAACTTCTTGGGGCTGTCAATGAAATTGTAAACCTACAGCACCACCCCCACCACTGTGATAATAATAGGTTGTGGAACGCAGTCAAGCAGTAATAATGTACAGTGATAGTACTTAGAGTTATGTCAACAAACAGCTACTGCAAGAACATATCTTTTTCAACTCAGACACAGGCAGGCTGTTTTTTTTACAATTTTAAAGGACACGGTATTAAAATAACTTGGCAGCTTGACAATTTCACAGACATTATCCACCCTTTATGAGCATTTGTTACTCAGCACTGAGGTCAAATGGGCCTGTTGAGTTCAGCTTTCCCTTGTGTGATTCATGTCCCAGCCCCATTCCCCTACTGGTGAAAATAGGATCTATTTTCCAGTGGTTTCCAGTGCCATTTTGGAAACACCACAGAGTCTCCACAACTAGGCCACAGTCAGCAAATGGAATGTGGTGTGCAGAAACTATTCCACTGTAGGAAGAGATTCAATGACCTAATTTGCTCAGGTAAAATGAGTGAATGCTAGGCCCTCAGTTCAGGTCTCTGAGTATTCACTCTCTATTAGACATACACAATCTATTTACTACTGTATAGTAGGAAGCACCACAACCAATTTAAACACAACAAGCTCTCATAGCTCTCAGATAATCTGTTCTTGTGATGTTAATTGGGGAATGAATGTTGGCCAGCACACCAGAATTACTTGCCGTTTGTCTTCAAATAGTGCCATAGGATCTGTTACCTTACTCTGAGAGGGTCTTGGTTTAACATCTCATTCAAAAGACAACAGATGGAATTTTTCAGGCCCGCCAGCACCAGGAAGCTTAATTTGGTATGAAGCCAAAAGTCAGTTTCCCGACAGCAGGATGAACTTTTGCAATTATGTTCTCGGGACTTAAAAAGAGGGTTAAACACAGGTCTAGCTTTCCAACTGACGATGTCGGGAAGTCCTTTTGCATGCATTAGCATGTCATGCATACTCATTAAAAGTCCACCTCGCCAAATTAGACACCCCCTCCAAATTAAGTTCCCTGCCAGCAAGAACTTAGAATGTTCACATTCATGACTGCACATAAATGTGCACTGACTGGTAAAGTAGACTTCTTCCATGATTAATAGTGAGTTACCGCTGCCTTGTCCTCTTTGCAGAGTGTCTGTAAATGCCAGCCTATGCATGAGGCTGGGTGGTAGCAGTGCTAGTTGCATGGAGGGTGACCAAGGAAGGGAGGAAGGGTCAGCAAGTAAGCGTAGAGCAGTGGCCACGCAAAAGTGGAAGGCATAGTGCAAGCTGTCCAGGTGCCTTTAAATATAGTGTGTGGACCTTCGTCCCCATGAGGTAATGGCGGGTACAATGACTTCCTGCCTGCCCCTGCCTTGAATCAGTGAGCTCCTCGAGGATGCATATGTAATGAGCTGACTAGCACAAGATCACGTGTGGTCAGCCATCCTGCCCCTTAACAGAAATCACTCTCACTTCCATGTCCACCACCACACTTAAACTCCAGAACAGATAATTCCACCCCACACCTCCAACAATACAACAGCACTGAGCTGGAGTGTCAGCCTAAATGTTTGAGCTCTGGAGTGGGAATTGTATCTATATCCTTCTGAATTCAAGGCAAGAGTGCTATCAACTTAGCTACAACTGGCACATTGTTTAATCAACCAAGTCAAAGGTTGCAGACATGGTAAAAAGACAGGCGGCGGGGTGGGATAGTTTACCTTTGTCTCAGTCACATATAATGTCATTTGTGACTTCATTAAGAGTTGTTTCCATACTACAGCAGGGAGGAAATCAGATTGGAGTGTTTCAAACATGGGAGTTCTAGGAAATGTGGGCATGAATTTGGGAGGCGATGACACATTCCAGGATTTTAGAGAGGAAAGGGAATCTGGAGGTGGGGTGAGACACCTAAAATAACATGATCAATAAATAAACACACTGAATATAAAACAATTTTTAAAAAATTTAAAAACCCACGAATTTTAGAAATAAATTAATTGACTTTCATCTTTAAACATCTCCAACAACTCCCACCACATTGGCCTTCCCACTCTCAGAGGCCTAGTAGTTTGGCTTCTATTCTGTTGCTGGAGTTTGTATTCGTCAGTTGGGCATTGAGATTTGATGTACTTAAGGCATCTGTTAAAGCATAGCTGAATGCTCCTAGGGGAAATTTAGATTATAAAAAAAAACATGCGAACCTGAATTTAAATCCCAGTTAAACAGTTCAGTCTGAGTCCAATGTTAAATTGTGCTTGGGTTTGGAACTGAAGCTGTATTTTTCCACGAGATATTTTTTAACCTCTTATCTTTCACGCACCAAAGGCAGTAGGACAAACAACAATTTGAAGTTTATGGAAGCTGGAATCAAGGCTGATCAAAGGAGTAAGTGAGTGACAAAGCATAAACGAAAGTTTCAGCAGCAGACATACCGAGATAGGGACAGGGCCAGGCAGTGGTTCAAAAAGTCAAATAGGCCACCCTTATGATGGAGTTGGTATTAGGTTAGAAACTCAGTTTTGAGTTGAACAGGTTGCTGATTAGACTTGTTCAGTCTGAAATAGTGGCTAGAGAGGGGGATGGTAGCTCGGGCATGGAGTTTGTGGCAGAGACTATGGATGACAGCTTTTGTCTTTCCAACGCTCAATTGGCAACAGACAAGGGGTGGATAGAGATAGTGCAGAGCAAGTATTAAAGGAATTGTTCAGGACACTGGCCTTTGTTTTTGATGATGGCCCCAATGGGCTGCATATCATTAAGGAGAGGATCAAGGTGAATCATTGGCAGGACTTCTGAGGTGACAGGGGAAAAAGAAACTATTGCTACAGAAGTTCAGGCAGTGATTAGATGGGTGGTTTCTAATGCTGCCTGTTGATTTCTGGTGATTGGTTGAGATTTAGTGGACTGACTGCGGGCTGGTGAATTGGTGTGCATTAAAGATCTGCATGTTTCAGCAACTTACTACATAAACATTGGGACATTAGGGGAGCAAGTTTTGTATGCTTTGTTGTCTGCTATGGTTTTATACTTCATGAAATATTTGTACGCATAAAAATATTGACTTCAAATGTTGGAAAACGCATCAAATAAAGTGTTAAAGATCTAAATTTTCCTCAACCTCTCCTAAGGAAAGAAACTATGATCTACTATTTATCCTCTTCTAAAATAACGGCTAGCCCCCACTCCTCCCGGTTGAGTAAAGGAGAGAAACTTTCTGCAGCCCGCAGATGAGCAAGACTGAGGAAAATGTTTGAAGGTATCCAAATTTCAATCCCGTAACTGAGTGCAATGGTACCTTGTGCATGGAAACCACCATCTCAGTGGGTACTGATAATCACCATTGATTGTGGTTCTGTTGCATTTAGATGTCTGTCACCAGCCCCAGCTTTTGCTCGTTTACTCAGTTACTGTGCTGTTGCTTTCTGGCAGCAACTCCTCACAGGTTGTCGCTGTTAGCATCACATCCACCACTGTTCAACCTCTGGTCTCTGCCAAAATTCTTTGGAGTCTCTCATTAAAGCTTCCATGCTCTAGATGGATAAATACTTGCATTGCTATTGTCTAGCTCCAGCTCTTGGAGGACTATCATCCACTAAGTACCACCAGTAGCACACTTAAGTCCTTGTCCAGCTCCGTGTGGCTGTCAAACAGCTGCAGGTTTGAATACAACAATCTCTTCTGTAGACTCCAAATGAACAATGCCTTTGACAGATGTTGCATTGTTTAAAAGGCATTACGGCCACATTGTGCAGTTTTCAAGAAATAACAAGTTCCTAGGACAATTATAAACAACATGCTTCAAGAACTCTGCCATAGCAGCCATTTATTGGGAAATGTGTGCTGCTGTAGATGTTGTTAACCATGTGTGTCTCAATGTGTTTAGTTGATTACTTTAAACCCGCAAATACAATGGAATTTGTTAATACTCACCATGTCGCTTATAATAAGAGGGAATACAGGCAGCAATGAGGTCAATAGGAGGCACATTAAATCTAGTTTTAGGAAATATATTGCACCCTATAACAGATTTCTGCTCACTCCAGAAAATTCATGGCGATCAGGGTTTCCCCAAAATCTCCTTCAACAAGTTGCCATAATCCAAATCTAACTCTACGCTAACATCAACCTTAACCCTAACCTTAAGCTCATGGCTTGCTTTGACCAATAGTAACCATCAGTCATATGGCAAGATTTGAAATTTAAAGCGGATTTAATGCAGTAAAATGTTTCCAGGTGTTTCATAGGAGTGCTATCAAACATAATTCGACTTTAAGCCACATAAGAAAATATTAGAAGATGACCAAACATTTTGGGCGGAATCATCCCAGATTTGCACTAAGTGCGGTAGCAACGTTTTACCCTCAGTCGCAATGTTGGGTTTTCATACAGTGTCATCTCAAACCCGCTGCATTACTTAGATATTCCCGGAAAACATGCCATTTCGATGGTAGGGGGGCTCTCATTCGCCCGCCATGCCATCACCATGCTGTTTCATCATGCCAGGCACCATATTTAAAGTCCAGCCGCGCGCACACATCTCAGTGCTTCCAGCCCGTGACTACTGCAGGGAAGATGTCCACGAAAGGCAAAAAGACTGCAGCCCCCAGGTTTAATGACGAGTCACTGGAATGCCATTTGGACATCCTGGAGGCCCACCATGATGTCATCTACCCCCACTTTGGCCGCAGGATGGGCAGTGGCATCACAAATCCAGCATGGCAGGCAGTGGCAGTGGTGGTCAGTGCCAATCGTGCACAGAAGAGGTTGGCCATCCAATGCATATAGAGGATGAATGATCCCATCCATGCAGCCAGGGTATGGCAACCATCTTATCACTCTAAACTCACACACTCAAGCCCATCACACATTCACTGGCATCTCACTCACTGCCAGCTCAAGGGACATCACCACCCATTCTCACACACATACCCTCACATGTCCATCTGGTCTCATCTCTCTGGAGACTGCCTCCTAAGCCCTCACCATCTTGAGGCCACTTGTACAGATCAACATGTGCTCCAACACACACCCTGGGATACCCTCCTTCCCCACTACAGCTCTCATCCTGCAGCCCCTTACCTTGCCTGAGGCCATTTCTCCCCCTTCCCCAAGCAAGGCCTTACCCTGCAGCCATTGAAAAGCCACCCACATATGGCTCACCTGGTAGCTAGAGACACACCCACAAGCCCCCTAAAGGTGATGTGGTGCTGTCTATGAAGCCTGGGGCTGACGACTGCGGCTGCTGACCGAAGCAAGGTAGGCAAACAAACCTTGAAGTCCCAAGCGAAGTGCAGCCCACCAGGTGCACATTGCTTATGTGCTGATGTGAAACGCATCAGTGTGTTTTCTTGCCAATGTGGGCGGACGATCCAGCGGGGGTAGATGAGTCCGGTGGGGCGGCCTTATAATAATATGTCTTACAATTAAATTCCTGATGTCCAATAGCAGGAAACGCAGCCATTGGCAGGCTAAGTGGACAATCACAAACTGGTTTCACGCTGTTGTGAAACGATCGTGCCACATTGTCCGCTCACGCCACCGAACACACCCAATGCCGGCAGGTACAGAAAATCCCGGCCTTGGTCAACGAGGTAGGTTTTAAAGATTGTCTTAAAAGAAGACAGAAATGTCGAGAGCTAGGGAGGTTTAGGGAGCGAATTCCAGAGCTTAGGGCCTCATCAGCTGGAGGCATGGATGCCAATGCAGGGGTGAAGGAAATTGAAGATGTACATGAGGCCAGAAATGGAGGAGTGCAGAGTTCTTTCAAGGACAGAAGGCTGATGGTTACACAGATATGGAGGAGAGAAGCAGGAGAGATTTGAATACAAGAGTGGGAATTTTAAAGTTGTAGTGTTTCTGGACTGGGAGTCCTGCTATCATGGTTGTGGGTCTTAGCTGGGGTCCTTCATGATCTTGCCTTTTAGATACTGCTGGAAGCAAAGCTATTGGTAAACTTAACCTTTTATTGAACATAATAGTCTCTATGCACAATAGAGACTTAACACGAGGCTCTACATAGAACTATCTTTCTCTGTTATCATGTTATCTTACATTACAGATGATGTAGACTATATATTTACATATTTAACATGAACCCTTTATACTACAGGAATCAATGTAGGTCAGTGAGCATCAGAGTGCTGGGTGAACGGGACTTGATATGAGTCAGGATACGGACAGCAGTGCTTTGGATGAGTTGTAGTTTACAGAGGAAGGGAGACAGGAGGCCAGCCAGAAGAGCATTGAAATAATTATCCAGAGCTAACAAAAGCATGGATTGAAGTTTCAACAGTTGATGGCAGTGGCGGAGACAGGCAATATTGCAGAGGTGAAAGTCAGCATACTTGAGGGTTTTTTATTCTTTCAAAGGACGTGGGGGTTGCTGGCCAGGCCAGCATTTTTATCGTCCATCCCTAATTGCCCTTAGATGGTGATGGTGAGCCGCCTTCTTGAACCACCGCAGTCCATATGGTGTAGGTCCACCCACAGTGTTGTTAGGGAGGGAGTTCCAGGATTATGACCCAGCAACAGTGAAGAAACAACAATATATTTCCAAGTCAGGATGGTGAGTGGCTTGGAGGGGAATTTCCAGGCGGTGGTGTTCCCAAGCATCTGCTGCCCTTGTCCTTCTAGGTGGTAGAGGTCATGGGTTTGGAAGGTGCTGTTGAAGGAGCCTTGGTGAGTTGCTACAGTGCATCTTGTAGATGGTACACACTGCTGCTACTGTGTGTCGGTGTGGAGGGAGTGGATCTTGGAGGTGGTGAGTGGGGTGCCAATCAAGTGGGCTGCTTTGTCCTGGATGGTGTTAAGGGTGGGGAGAAAATGGTGTCAGAAGTTCAGATCAGGCTCAGGTAGGATTTGGTTCAGCCACAGGAAATGGCCAGGGAAGAGAATGGAATTGATGACTAGGGAACGAGGTTTGTGGTGACGTCCAAGGCTTTGCTTTTCCCAGTTCTTAATTGGAGGAAATCCATGCTCATCCAATACTGGATATCAAATAATCAATGTGACAAACCACTTGCGATGATGTCAAGAGGTGGTGAGGTAAAACTGGGTGTTTTCAGCATATGTGTTGAACATGATGCTGAGGGGCAGCATGTAGATGAGAAACAGGAAGGAACCAATGATAGATCCTTCGGGGACTCCATTGGTAGCAATGTGGCAGTGGGAAGAAAAGCCAGTGCAAGTGATTCTCTGGCTGTGGCTACATAGCAAGAATAGAACCAGGTGAGAGCAGTCCCATTCAGTTGGACAACAGAAGAGGATGGTAAGATAGGCAGTGTGAAAGGCAGACAGATCAAGAGGAATGACGAGGAAAGTGAACCATGATCACAATTACATATAATACCATTTGTGATTTTGATAAAGGCTGTTTCAGTGCTGTGGTAGGGATGGAAACCTGACTAGTGAAGCTCAAACATGGAGTTGTGTGAGAGTTATCAATTGATTTGGATGGTGACGGTGTGTTGAAGAACTTTGGAGATGGAAGCATGTTGGGAGGTGAGGCATTAGTTTACAAGGATAGAGGAGCCAAGGGCATTTCTTAAGGGGAGTAATGATGGCAGATTTGAAAGTGGACTTTACCAGTAATATCAACTAGCATGGGGGCCTGAAAGGGAAGTTCAATGGTCAGCAGTTTAATGGGAATGGCGTCAGGAGAGCAAGAGCTGGGTTTTATGGACATGACCTTGGAGAGAGCATTGAGGATGGAGTTTGAATCATATCTTTCAGGATAATATTTTCTTTTAAAATTTGGAAAGTCATTGCTTTATTTGGACACTTACAAAAAGCTTATAAATTCATCTTTGGGCTGGGAGAAAGCATGTCTTTTCCAAGAAATCATTTGACGGGGGAGAGCTGTTTGCTTGTTTGCACTGCAATTATTTTAAATAATGGGAAAAAAACTGGTTTAAAGACAAAGGCTAATGATTTACTGGAAATCACATGACAGAGATGGGCTTTAAGTTTTGAATTTGTCTTTTGAACTCAGTTGGGACTGAACTAAGAAGGGGAACAGCTGCCCAGCTCACACTCTCTTTGCCTTGCCTGAAAGTGTGTGATTATCAGTATCCAGCTAAGGATCCTCATCTCAATGGAACTTCTCTGTATTTGGAAGCCCGAGAAGCTGAGACAAGAAGGATTGATCCGGCTCTATATACCTCCACACCAAATCTCCATTGGGGAGAAGCTCCATGCCTCTACTGGGACTAGCGATCTGTCTTCACACGAAGGAACTCCAGAACAACAATGTTAAAATCCTGCGAACTTTATACTTTATTTATATAAAGTCTACTCTTCAACCGCAGATCTCTGCAGCTAACCTTATCTGTTTGTCCTTTGTGTGTTAAACAGTTATTGCAACTTGTTTTAAGAAAGAAGTTTTGTTTTACAATAAATCAATTATTCTGAGTTTATTGAAAGAAGCCTGTTAAAGTCTCTTTTATTCTGGGTCTATCAGTAATGAAGGTAGATAATTGGTCATTTTGCAGAATGAATTAAACTTTTAAACAAATGGTGCAACCTGTGGAGTAGTGGGGCTAGATAAATTGCACAATCCTCCCATCGCAGTCATAACAACGGATATAGGAGGAACTAGAGGAAGATGCAAGATTAGGGTTAAGGCAAGGTGACCCCAACTTTAGCTTAGTACTGAAGCTTAGCTGAACACTAACCTCCACCCCAAACAGAGCTCTCAGCCCAATCCTAACCCTAAGGAAAAACCATAGTCATCAGTCCAATTCTAGCCCGTAAAGCAATCTAACCCATTGTCACGGACAGAATGTAGTGTTTTGTATGGAAATATGTATGTATTTTCTTATCCTTGGATTAAATAATAAAGAAGGTTATTTATTCTCACATATCTCAAATTAAAGCACCATTATATACTCAGTCTTATGTACACACACACACACAGATTGAATACAAATAAAGATACTGCACTTTTAGAGATTACAGTTAATTCAGTCTCTGATTTACAATTTCTGGTCTCCCACTCCCTGTGGTGGTTTCTTTAATGGATTTGATGATGTAGAGTTGAAGTGAGGGTTTTGCAAAGAAAAGCATTCACAATAAATAGGTTGCCAGGTTTCCTATAGTCAAATATCTAGGAGGCTGTTTCACAGGTGAACTTTGAAACTGCAGCAGGTTAAGTACTTAGGTTGCTTGATGATGTGCAGCTAATTTCAGAGTCTGGTAATCAGACCGGCTAATGACTGATGGTTCTTATAAGGCATGGATGGCACAGCCTTTCTCTGCAGCAGTTGTTTTGTCAGTGTCCTTCTACAGTCTGTCTAGGTCTGTTCTGGGTCTTTGGATAATAAAATACCAGAAGCCAGTTTCAGCCACCTGGTAACAACTATGGTCCACCCAGATTGGTTTAAAGCTAAAAAGCCATTGATATATAGTAGGAGATAGATGGTGGTCTTTCACACGTAACTGGTGCATAACTGGTCTCATCAGCCTTCCTTTGTTGAATTACAAACCTGGAGACATAGACTCTATGTCAGGAGAGCAAGAGAGTCTATGAGTTCACTGACTCGGCCTTTTGAGTAAGTTTTGAACAGCGGCAGGTATGAATTCCACAGATAATAGTTGTCTTGGTATGCCCATTCCAAGGGGAGTCCCCAACCAATAGTTATTCAGTTCTGAACTTTTTGCAAGCTTAATAGTTGGTGTTGAATAAGCAAAGGTCATCTGATTCCTGGGAGCCATCTTAATAGTTCATCACTGTCCATTTTGAACAAATAAAAGGCAGTTCCAGCAGCTTTCACATGAGCTCAGTCCATGTGTAAAATTATTGATATGACATGCATTTACTGGGCATGACACCATAGTGCAATTCTAATCCTAACCCATAAAGATTTTGTTCAAAAACAGATGTTAGTGACAAGGAAAACGGCTGGTTGAGCAGTTGCAAGGCTGTTGGGAACAGTAACAAGATTGTTGGGTTAGACAGCAAAAATTCAGGTAAATTTTGTGGCAGCATTGAGACAGCAGAGAAAACCCTGAAAAAAATTAAAATGTAAAATAACCTGTACTTTTAAGAGAAAATCAGTGGACAGTGGGCTGAGTGCACCCAGCAGTGAATATGAAGAACCAGGAATAAAGCAAGGACACATTTTCTCAATCTCACAAAGTTCAACAGTCAATGTAAAAATGCAATCATGGGAAAGTTCATGAGAAAAGCTAAGAACTAATTCTATCATATTCAATCAGGAAACTGAGTGCAAACCTGAAAGTTTGGTGAGTGGGGGAGCTTAAAGTGTTAATTTTGTTATGAAATTTTGTTCTTAAAATCTAATCTAGTCTGTAGTTAGCAGTAACTGGGAAGTACTGTATAAGTAGACTAAGTTTATTTCTTTCTTGCAGCTCAGACAAGGTAAACACACTCTGCCATGAGAACTGAGCAGTTAATTAGGTAATTGGTTGAATCTTGTTTTTCTACCCTCAGTTCAGTTGGCTATAAATTCAGGGTTCTTTAGTGCAGCTTTGGCAAACAAGAGCAGCTGAGGAAACTGAGTGCAAACCTGAGAAGGAGGA